>NC_137674.1:104346173-105011788 GCF_963989245.1 Nansenia antarctica
CAACCACAGCGTACTCAGACAATGAGAGAAAAAAGGTATTTTCTTGATATCAGGAATCAGGTGTTTCTCTCTCTTCTCTCTCTATCTCTCTCTCTCTCGCTCTCTCTCTCTCTCTCTCTCTCTCTCTCTCTCTCTCACTTTATCATTCTCACAATTTCATACTGCATTTTTCTAACCCCCCCCCCCCCCCCTCTCCGTCAGATTCCCGGCCGGCTCTCAGTTGCTGACCAAGCTGGTGACGGCGGGACCGATGGCGTGCGGAGCGGTCATGGTCCCTACCACCATGTTCATGGGCCAGGTGGTGACGGCGTTCGCTCAGCAGCAGGGCCAGACTCAGACCATCAGCATCGCCGCCCAGCAGCCGCAGCCTCAGCAGCAGCAGCAGCAGGAGCAGCAGGCCCAGGCGCAGTCGCAGGCCGCGGCCGCCGTCGTGCAGCAAGGCCAAGCCCATCTAGCCCAGCAGCAAACGCAGTTCCTACAGGTGACCACTAGAGGGCCGTGTGTCTCAATGTCTCTTTTACTGAGCCATGTCTCCGATACAGCAATGATGCTGAACTTGGTGAACTGTCTCAAATAGTCCTTAGTTTTCGTAAAGTTTCTATAAAGACTTCTACTGTTGAAGTGTATTATTGATAAATTACCATCCATTATTACATTACTTTTGAATTGTTCCTCTGTGTAATATTCACAGTTGCAGTTATTATTGTTGTAGAAGTGGTTCTCTGGGTCGATGTTGTTCTCAATGTCATACATGTTGTGCTCTGTAAAGTCAAAGGTTTTCAAGTTCAACTCTTCATAGTTTTTAGGTGCAGCTGGATTATAATCCACGCAGTCCAGTGATCCCATTTCTCCAAATGGTTCAAATCGGTTCCTCTGATGGCAGATGACAGAACATTAGTTCTATCCATAGAAAAGGCACATGCTATATTTCCCGTCCGTGCATTTGTGTTCCATGTAGTCAACTAGGGTTGGACTGTCCTATGATCTGGGAAGGCAGTAGCCAATTGGATCAACACACTGTCTTCTTCTTCAACAGATGTATCTATAGATTGCTAATGTTTTTCAGGTGCATGACGCCATCTACTGGTAAATTACATAAATGACTGACCTGTGTTGATACTATGCTGGCGAATACCAACATTGTATTCATGCCCCCTCAAAACAAAGCAGATGAAGAAAGTTGACTGCATGTAGGACGGTTAATTTAGGGGAGTGCTCCCTCTAGTGTTTACTACTCGATGAGAACAGCACACTTTTACTTGGTGACTTGCTTTCTCTCTCCTAACCCCGAAATGCATTGGGTGGAGAAGGTCCATGGGGAGGAACTTCAGACCTTCGCATCCCATGAGTTTTTGAGAAGGAGGCAAGGCTAGAGGGTGCAAGGAATCAAGGAAAGACTTTTGTCTGAAAAAATAAGTTTTGAAAAGTTACTCACCTTACTGTCCTCCCTCTAGGCCCCCCGGCTGCTCCATGGAAACCAGTCCACCCAGTTGATCCTGCAGGCTGCGTTCCCACAGCAGCAGGTTGCCTTCGCCACCACTCCACAACAACAACATCAGCATCAGCAACAACAACAGCAGCTGCAACAGCAGCAACAGCAACATCAACAGCAGCAGCAGCAGCTGCAACAACAGCAGCAACAACAGCAACAGCAGCTGGCGCAGCAGCAGCAGCAACAACAACAGCAACTTCAACAACAGCAACAACAGCAGCAACAACAGCTGGCCTCTCACAGGGCCGACAACATGTCAGACCGCGTGTCCGACCGCTCCAGCACACAGCCACAGTAACCGGGCTTACAGCCGGTTAGACGTGTGGACTGAACCAAGCCACGATGTGTGCGTGTGTGTGTGTGTGTGTGTGTGTGTGTGTGTGACAGGGTTGAAGAGGTGAGCTAGTTCTGGAATGCAGTCTTGAGACCCATGCCTCTGAGGCCACCTTGTTTCTTTAGGGACTGACTGACTGACGGACGGAAGGAAGGAAGGCGGGCAGCTCTGCCTCCCCCCTCCTCCACATGATCGCTGGCCGCTTGCACTGAACTCCCGAGTGCATTGTGCGTCTGCCACCACAGAGAACCCAACACTGTGTTTGAAGTAGAGAAGGTACTGTCACTCTGGCACACTGGCCACGGCACAGAAACTCTTACCCACCACAGAGACCGTGGCTCTGCCCTAAGGTGCCCTCCCCCACAGTAACAGGGGGAGGGAAACCCTGGAACTCGCCGGTGCTTGTCTCCCCATCACCCCCCCCCCCATCTTCGTCTCGTGTGTTTCTGCGTGCGTGTGCTCTCGTCACCCTCACAGGATTTTAATTTATGCAGAGCGAATCCAGTCGAAGCGCTGGAGCTTTCAATCCAGGCTTCAGAGAAGTCCTGCAAGAACAGACGACAAACTGTGTTGTTTTTTTCCTCCTTATTTTTGTTGTTTTTCATGTCAAAAAGTAATTATGGGTCAGAAAATATTTTTAAGAATGTACTGTATGTGGATTGAACTTTTATTTGTACAGAACACATGTAAAATAATGTGTAAATATACGGACAAAAAGAAAGAGAACTAATATTTTATATGATGCATGAAATGAAAAAGCGTAGTCTGTTATTTGTAGCTTTGAATATATACTTTTTTTCTAGTATTCTATGGAAAAAAGAACTTAACACACTTAAATGGCTGATATTCTCACAGACTTCCGGACTCCCAGGAGACATATGTGACGGCAGTTGTTGAAAGGGGGAACAAGTCGGCACCCGATCAAATGTTCTCACTTTTATTCAGAAGAATGTAAATAAATTGGACCGGATAATTGAAGCTCATTTGTGGATGGTGACTTGATTTATTTCAAGTCACCTTTAACAGAGCTTTGATTCAAAACACATTGTTTTACTGTTGTTTCGTTTTCGTTGTTGAAAATTAATGACAGACTTGTTAGTCAAGCCAAAATATTGCAATGCAATGGATTCGGTGAGTAATCCCCACTACTAGCTAGTTAACTATAACACTACTTTATATTGTTAGCAGGCTCACAAAACAAGCTGTGTTAGCAAACTGGATAGTTGCGCTAGTCTGCAGTTT
Source organism: Nansenia antarctica (assembly GCF_963989245.1). Taxonomy (NCBI): domain Eukaryota; kingdom Metazoa; phylum Chordata; class Actinopteri; order Argentiniformes; family Microstomatidae; genus Nansenia; species Nansenia antarctica. Next base: position 104,349,242 of record NC_137674.1, read on the forward strand.
GAGGATGTTTAAAATGAAGTTGGCTTGCAAGCTAATCTTGTTTTGTGAGCCTGCTAACAATGTAACGTTGTGTTATAGTTAACTAGGTAGTAAGTGATTTGAAATAAATGAAGTCACCAGCCACAAATGATCTTACATTTTCCGGGTCCTATTTATTTAATTGTTTTCAGAATAAAAGTCAGAACATTTGGTCGGTTGCCGACTTGTTCCCCCTTTCACCAGCTGCCGTCACATGTGCGTGCGTGTGTGTTTAAAAAGTGTGTGTGTCTGCATAGCAGACAGCTCTGATGCTGCTGGCCGTGTCACAGTTTGTTTAATCCTCACTATTTTATTTTAGGAAAAAGTACATATATTGAGATTATAAAGAACGCAATTTTTTTAAAGGTGGAATATTTTTTGGGATGAATATGTATATTGTGTTCCAATGCAACACATTGTGTGCAAGTGGATGGTAAATGTAGACACATGATCTTACCGAATTAATTTTTTGAAGTGTAAATAGATTAAAGACCAAAAGGCTACCAAATACACTTTAAATGCATCCTATGGAAACATCTCCTATGGAAACATCCTCTTCACTCTGCCATATGCGTCATATGGTTAGCCATCGCTCTTTAAAAGAGGCATTTTTAACTTAAGTGTGTTGATTTGGATGTCACAAGCAGTTGCGGCTAGCATTCGCTGTTCATGACTCTTTAAATGCAGTTGGGGCATTAGGACTGCTTTAAAGAGGGATCACATGACCTCCATAGTGATGCATGCATAGTACCTGTAGGTACTAGCTATTTTTAGTGCCAAGTCATGAATGCTTTTAAGTAGTCGTTTTTGTTGTTGTCCTGAACAAGGCATAATATTTAAAGAATATATATTCAATGACGTTTGAAATGGTCACAAACAATATTTGGACATTAACCAAACGAAACAATGTCATTCTTGTCAGTGTTGTTTCAGTACATGATCACATAATTTGCAAATATTTAGAAAATACTATATAATAATGTCACCTCAGTGTCTGTTCCATGGATGGACTACATCCATCATGGCCGCTCCATTCCCTTCTACCAATTACAACCAACATTCGTGTTTATGCTACTTCCCTCCGCTGAAGCTTCTTAGGTTGTCGTCAGTGTTCAGGGCATCAAATGCTATGTATCAAATGGGAAGGAAGTAGTAGTAGGGAAGGATTTACGCTTGTAATTGTAGTAAATCTTTGGGTTGATCCACATCTCTTATTGTGAAGGTTTACTCAAAGCTTGTCTTATATGTGTTTTAGGTCAGACAGAAATCTCAATTTGCTACACTGCGGGAGGTTGTCGTCTCCAGAAAGAGACGTTAAACTGGCGTCTGACTGTTAAAGTGGAACGTATAGCACTTATTGCGTATGACCAGCTGGTTCTAGTCACGGATCCTCTGGTCTCATGTTAAGAACCCCCCTACAGACATCTTCTGTGGTTTGAATGCGGGAGGACAGAAGCTACACTTGTCTGCTAAGGTGTACAAGTAAGCCCAGCCCTAACTAGCCCAGAACAAATGCTCATGATGACCAAGCACCCCAATGATCCCCGAAATGGGTGGAACTGGCTTCAGGTTAGGCCTGAGTGAATTGCAACGCTTCATTAAATGGACTGACGGTATTGGTGTCCTACAGGATGGCTGTTGGCTTTGTCGTCATCTTGATGGGGTGTCGTGCCAACATGACGTTGTTTGGAATTCATAATAGTTCTAATGTGGGATCCTAGATACAGTTTGTTTCCATGGCAACATGTTTGGATTACCAGGTTGCTATGGCAAATGTTGTTTAGCGGGGGCGCCTGGTCTAGCTGCTCTTCTCGTTGATGTCACTAGTGGTTCAGCATGGTCACAAGAAAAGGGTCAGGACTAGAAAAGAAAGAGAATGCCGGGTTGTTTAGTAATGTGTTAACAGTTTACTGTTTTCCCATAATTTGCCATTGTTGGACAATCTTGAATCATGTGGTCAGAAAGTTCGTTTTCCCCCCCCTCATTGAGAGCACTTACAGAAATACCTCCACTCAATTTGAATAGATTATTTTTGGTAACTACTTTTCTGTAGTATTGTGTTTTTATTTCCTGTTGGCAGATCCTATGTCATATCAAACCTCTGGTATCACAGCACAGTTCTGCGTAGAATGTCTCTGGTCTCTGGTTCGTTCCAGTCCCCCCCCACTGGGCTAGATCAGTGTCCAATCAGTGTTCACGTTGCAGTATCTCATAGCAATGCTGTTTTAGCTGTCCCGTTTGTGAGTCACACTGCAGTCATTTACATACAATCTTAATTCATCACAGATCACACAAAGCCTACTGTCTCGTCTTGTTGGAAATCACTCATTGTGTAAATGCTGCCCCCTGCTGTTAGGTGTGGTGCGTGGTCTGTGTAAAACACATTTCCCTCTAATCAACAATAACCGACTAGTTATAGTGCAAGGTCCTAGTTTATTGTCTAGTTATCATATCAACACATTGGTTAATGTTTCGTTTAATATTAATAACAATCAAGTTGTATATAAGGTTTTTGTGGCGCTCACTTTGTGATTGATTGGTTGGTTTGTGTGATTATGATTATTTATTAACACAAACATTGAACATGTGCCACCTATGAAATGATGAACCTAGCCATTATTTTAGAATGGGCTAGGCAGTGCAATACTTGAATGAATGTAATTAAATATCAATCACTAACACAACTGGTTTGCATGAAGAAATTAGTAGCCATGGAGGAGTTAGAGTATTTTAAATAAATCCTACAGTATAACCTATAGAACTCAGATTTCAGGATTATTTTTCTATGGCCAAGCTAGACCTCAAACAATGAATAGAGCTATAATATGTAGATAGAAACACTGTATTATACATACATATATACTGCCGTTGTCGCGAAGAGAGGGAAAGAAACATAAAATCCCACCTAATGATTTAACCTCAAATAAAGGATATAAACAAACTGTGACACTACAGGAGGACTGTTGGAAATATGTTTTCCCCAAAACAGACTTAGCTACTTTGAGTTCATTGAAAAGGACTCATGAGTTGCAGGTTATGCAAAGGTGTACTGAAATGCTGACGAATTCCTTATTTAACAGATATATATCCCTCCCATGATCTTTGTTTCAATGGCCCAATACATGTTATTTCTCTTAAAAAATAAAATTTCTCTCAAATTGTGGTGTCAAAGGAATGTTAGTTTTAATGTGCAGAAATAAAACATTTTTGGACCCTCCTCAAGATGACCAGATGATTTACTTTCACTAATTACCCTGTGAGAAGTATTTAGATGTTTCAAAGTATAACAGCAGGGTTCCCTCAAGTTGTATCTGCTAATAAACACAGACAGTGGTATGAGGAGAAAAAAAGATGGGGAAATTGCAGATGTTTTGTATCCAAAGAAATGGATGGGAGTACTAATAAATCAATGCTACACTTTTTTGTAATACCCCCCCGAATGAACGCCCAATGTGATGGTGAATCATGTTAAATGTTCTGTAGATCTGATGTACGCACTAGAGTTCTGAATGTCTATTTGTGTTCTCTCCTCTCTGCTCTCATTTCAACTTTGTATGTGTGGCACTCTTTGCAGACCATTTGTATGGCTTGTGAAATTAACCTGTTCAGTACATTTTCCAAAAAACATCAAAAAACTGTAAAATGCTGTTATGATATTCTTGGTCTGTCATGCCAATTGAACAAGTCGTAACCAAGTGAACTATACGAGGGCTAACATGACACTTTTTCGCACCAGCGGTTCTTGACCTAGGGCTAACCCATTGTGACATCATAGAATTCCATGTTTACCAACAAGTTGGTTATTACGAATTAATACATGAATACATTGATGGAACAGACATTCCATTTATAGCAATGACACATCATAGATAGACAGGTAAGGAAAGCATTTTAAAACCAAGACTTGTTGTAGTCCAAAACTGAGCAGAATCCGCAGTGTAGAAGGGACACATTCTGAGGCATTGTGAGCTTCAACGATGTTGTAGACCTAATATCACTGCGAGGAGAGTGCTGCTATAAATTAATTTACCTGACCATTCTCAAAAAAACAACATCATTATGGAACCTTTTAAAGCAAAACCGCCGTTTGCTCCCCTTACTCAATTGTGAAAATAAAAATATGTATTAAGTTGCTTCTGTGTTCTGTTATTCAATAAATAATGTCATTAGTTTGGCTTGAGGCATGAGGCGCTCTGCTCAGGGACACACCAAACTAGAAGGGAGTTGAGTTGTCAGTCATGATAGTGACTCTTGATGATTTGGCTTCTGCTCACGTTGGCAGCCTTCACACCGGATCACAGACTGAGGTAAACCTTCCAGCCGTGAGTCTTCGATAGAAGGGGGCTGGGAAAAGGGATGTTGAGAAGATGAGGAGGAGTAGGCGGGGCCTACTAATTGGGTGGTCGTATTTCCAACGATAGTTACTGGAGGTAGACTCTAGTTCTAGTTCTAGTTCTAGTGGAGCGGAGCTTTGCTCCTATTGGTTTACCCCGCTACCTAAAGGTAGCCAATGACTAAAGATTTAAAATGTCTCTGCCCCTTATGGGTGCTATATAAGGGGGTGACACCTGTCACTTGTCCTGCCAAAAAGCACCTAATACAAGGTTGGATGAGTCGAGCTGGGCCAGAAGCCATGGGGCTCCCCTCCACCCATAGAACTGGTGTCTACCTCCAGTAACTATCGTTCTATTTCCTCCCCATAGGGGAGCTCTGCTCCTATTGGTTTAGTCGGAGCGAGCGAGGCCAAATGTACCCCCACTGAGACCTTCAGAACACAGTAATTTCAACGGCACCTGGAACTGACCACCGATGTCGACTCAATCTAACATCGAAGTGTTGATCTACCCTACACCGGGTCTGTCCCACCGGGGCTGATCTAGGCCGTAATGCGCAAACACGGAGGGCCGTCATTACGGCGAAAAACAACCTGAAGGAAACCCCCCCCCCCCCCCCCACGATCCCCCACAACTAGGGTTATAACCCATGTGCTAACCTCACTACCCTAGTCATCAGCCATGCTGAGGACAGAGTGAGTGAAAGATGAGGAAGAGATATCCTTCAGGTAAATAATACTGTACAAACGGTGATGGCGACAACCAAGATGCCGCCTCACAGATCTCCTCCACTCCCACTCCCCTGAGAATGGCCACTGACGTTGCCATTCCTCTAGTGGAATGAGCCTGAATGTCAGCCGGCACGGGCAATCGGTATGCGAGACCGATCGCCTCGCCAAGCCAATGAAAAAGCCGCTGCTTCAAGAGTGGTGCCCCCGCGCCCTCTGTCTGCCATAGCAGACCAGAAGCTGGGGAGAAGACCTCAGCCCTGCTGTGCACCCCACATATATTGTGCAAGCGCACGTACCGGGCATAAACAGTGTAGGCGCCTCTTCCTCTCTGCACTGTGAGGAGGAAGAAAAGAGGGACCCAGCTCACCTAAGGGATGAAAGCCCGGGTTAGGGCGCAACACAACTCTTGTTTGATCACCAGATATGATCAAACAATCCGCTCGTGTTGACAGAACACACAAATCACTCCCTCGCTTAGCCGTAGTCAAGGCGAGGAGCAGGCTTGTCTTGAGAAACGACAAGTGCAGCGACACAGTATGGGCTAGAATGGCGGCTCACACAGGGCCTCTAGCACAATCAATATATCCCACTCGGGCATTAGCGTCCTAGGAGGGCGTCTAAGTCTATATATACACCCCAGTCATAATTCACTTAGCGAATGACTGAACAGCTTTGTTGTTGCAAAGCTTTCATGGCATGCCAAGATGGCAGCTGCATAAACGTTCATAGTCCCTGCAGCTAACCCTCTGTCAAGCAGTGACTGCAAGAAGCACAGGAACGTTTCACCCCAGCAACAGACTGGGTCAACGTCTCGCTCCTCACACCATTGGATAAACACCCGCCAGTGTGATGCATTTCCCTTTGCAGAGGATTGCGTGCGTGCACTCTGAATCGTCTGAATGACAGCGTCTGAAAGGTCCCTCTCAGTAACTCTCAGTATTGACCTTTTTTTACTTCTTATTTTTCGTCATAATAACATCACTATTTGATAAGAAATCAGTCTACACAAACAGATGAGAGACAGGTTTTATTGAGCATTTACATTAGTTAGGCTTCTCAACAATCAAAAGTTCAACATGATCACAAACAGAGAAACAAAGTCCTGTTTCACATCAGGGCACAACCTGTCAAATATTGACAATGCAGCATTACCCTGTCACACTTCTTTAAAATGTCCCCGTTCCTTGTCTACAGTACTTCAGCTAAGAGTAAAAACAGAAAAATTAAAACAGAACAGCTTTAACATCGCCAGAAATTATAATCTCTGTGCTCCGACGTTGTAAATAAATACAAACCACTTTAAAGAAAGACGTAGACTTCGTGGCTCTGGTCTTAAGTGTTCTATATATTTTTAAGAAGGTATCCATAGTATCCGTTTCAGTCGGCAGTGAGATTTAGGAGCAAAGTAGGAGAGGATTTGTTCTGTGATTTGTTCCATGATTCACCACTGCACCTCAAACAAATCCTCTTTTAGTTAGTGTGGCAGACAATGGGCAGAGGATGTGTTGCCCTCCTCTGCTTGACACAAGGCCGGAATGTACAGTACTGAAATGGGTCACCGCTGCCTTGAGGTCCCAATGATGGTTAGGGAAGCTGAAATGTGCTGACATCACCCAATGGTATATGGTAATTCGCTTGTTACAGGAATAAAAAATATATGACCCATAACATTCCCATAACTGATCTGGAGATAAGGTATGTCCTTTCATTGTGGGGTTTATGACACTATGGCAACACAACGCAAGCGTTCCATCTCCCAGACACATTCTGAGGGAACAGCAGGGCAGCTAGGCCTGGCCCGAGATCAGAGAGACTGTGTTTTCCACACTGACCTCCCTCATGGGACTGACCAGAGGTCAGCATTTAGGCAGCAGTAACTTGGCCACACAGAGCTCATGATTCAGTGGGGAGGAAGGGAGACCATGCACTCATGAATCACAGAACTGCTGATAATAAACATATAACGAAAGATGGGGAAACTAATTGACTGACTCAGTAACTGCCGGGCCTGAGTGTGAAGGGAGAGGTATGGCCTGTTCTGTGTACATGCTACAGAATTCAGACTGGTGAGGGATCACAGACTCAGTAAGACAAGAAGGCAACATTCAGACTCACTCACTCACTCACTTCCATCTCTCACACTATTCTTTTCTCTCTCTCTCTTTCACCTCACTCACACACTCTCTCTCACAGACTCTCTCACATACTCTCTCACACACACATACACACACTCACACACTCACTCACTCACACACTCACTCACTCTCTCTCTCTCTCTCTTTCTTTCTCTACCTCTATCACTCCCTTAATAAACATAGTTGACCTTATGTACAAAGGTATGTACAAAATTAGCCTGACAATCTTCCCTCCATTCAGAATCCAGCTTCTGGTTTAATGAACAGCGCAGAGAAGGCAAAGGCCAGGAACATGATCCCACCGATGATTGTAACTGGGGATAAAACATCAAAATCAAATCAGAGATCCGTAACACAAACCCGCTGATATGCCACTAATGACAAATGACAAAAGTCTGATTAGTACTCAAGAGGGGAAAAATATCTTACCAGTTCTGACAGATATCTTCTGCGCAATCATCCGTCCTCCAATCACAGCCAGTCCTGTGCACATACAGTGTCCCAGAGTACCGCCCACCGCCACTCCAAAAGGATCCTGAAACGTAGCGTTAGCTTATGACTCATCTCTCTTGTCAGCGCGTGACAATCACATAACAGCACATGACAATAATTTCGGTCAGGACACTTAGGTTGGTTTAATCATTGTTTAACAAAACTGGGAATACAATTAAGGGGCGTAATTGGACGGCTCCGCTCTGTATAGCTCCCTGCCTGAAGTTTAAGGACATAACATACAAAATAACAGACAGGGAGTCCATAACTATCAAACCGACTGAGTGGGTGGGTGGAGCCTGGGGGGGTTGGGTCATAAGTAAATATAACTCTCATAGCCAGTGGCATCACACTGCTAAACAATGGTGGGGTTTTGCATAACTGACTGCTGTCTGTTAAGCCAAAGGTAACCCATCAGCAGTCATTTCCTGTCAATTTTGGATATAAACGCTTTGTAGCCATAAAACCACTGTGTTATATGGCCCTGTTGATTTCTGTCCAACTGTTGGCAGTACATTAAAATGACTGATCTGTCAGCTGGTTCTGAGATTCACCTCGCGGGCAGCCAGGATGATGGTGGTGAGCTGAGAGCGGTCGCCCCACTCTGCGAGGAAGGTGAGGGTGAGGGCCTGGAGGAAGATGGGCGAAATGAAGCTGTGCCATCTGCCCTGAGGTATGGTGGTCCCTCCTGCCTCCACATCTGGACCCCCATTCACCAGTTTAGAGCGCTGGAGCTACAGGAAAAAAACACAAATTCAAAGAATACATAAATCCACCAATAAAAGCTTAGAGAGAGAGAGAGAGAGAGAGAGAGAGAGAGAGAGAGAGAGAGAGAGAGAGAGAGAGAGAGAAAGGCGGGTTGAAAACAGCAAGGGGAATGTATTTAACATTAGCTGTATGCATGTGTTGTTGTATAGGATGCATGCATATGACCATGACCATACATGGCGTTGATTAGCACTGTATGTGTGTGTGTGTGTGTGGGTGTGTGGGTGGGTGGGTGCATGCACAAACCTCCTCATCCTTCTTTTTAATCTCTGCCTGCACCTCCTCCAGCTCCTCCTGACCCTCGTCGGGGCTCATCTTCAAACCCTCCCTCAGCATGCGCACACCGAAAATGGCAAACAGAGCCGTCGACACGTAGTAGGTGTAGATCCTGGGGATGATGGTGGTCGCGTAGCCAAACAGCACTGGGAAAAACACAGGAGGGAATCACTAGCTGCTTGTACACTATATCAGAGAAAGAGAAATGGAAAGCCGAAAGACTCAACCAACGATGACTTCCTTTTTTGCAGCCCGACTTGGTATGCACCCACCGGCAAGTCTGCTTTGTGGGTGTTATAGGAAGTGATCCGTTTATTGAGTCTCCCTGTGCTTTACATTTTGTCTGGCGCAAATGTGTGTACAGGGTTCGACATTAACTCTTGCCCTTGCCGCTTGCTATGTTTATCGGTGTGCAGGAAGGACAACGGATGGCGCAGGCGCCAGACCAGACTAGATGATCGTGGAGTGAAGATATTATTAAAGCGTACGCGATGCGACGCGTGATTGACAGGCGCGTACGCTTGAATAATATCTTCACTCCACGATCATCTAGTCTGGTCAGGCGCCTGCGCCGTCCGTTGTTCTTCCTGCACACCGATAAACATATCCGGGATCCAGCAGCGTTGTCGGTGTCGCGCAAACAAACCCGGCAAATGTTTTACTTGCCCCGGGCAAGCGTTAATGTCGAACCCTGGTGTATATATGTTACGGTACATGTGGGAACACGGTACATGTGGAAAATCTAGGGTTAGGGTTAGGTGCTAGGGTTAGACATGCCAGCATGTACCAAATCGACGTTTTATGCTGCCATGTCCCCGAAAATGCTGACATAAACCGTTTTCCCACATGTACCGTAACATATATACACACACACACATATATATATATATACATGTATATACTGTGATATATCGTGGGAGTGTACATACGGCTATTGAGAGAAGCAGTGGCAGTAATGTTGCGACAGTGACAGTTCTGTGCAGGACCAATCAATGAGAGAGCAAATATTCAGACAAACCCAGGATGCACCAGGACATAATAACTCCTCTAATTAAGATGATATGGAATGCTTGAGAGGCTTTTATACCCCTCACCCACCCACCAACCTGAAAGGCCATATCTAGCCTCTACCTCCTCACCCCACACACCCATTCACCCACCTGAGAGGCAGGTCATGAGACCGAGGGCCAACATAGCCCCGCATAGCACAGTGAGGCGGTTGTAGCGCATGGCCATGATGGCCGCGATGAAGAACGTCTTGTCTCCCAGCTCGGACACGATGATGACAGAGATGGAAGCCACGAAGGCGTGGATGAAGCCCAGGTCCCCTTTGCTGGCGTCATTTTCGCTGACCACCGGGCCAATGGGGTGAGCTGTGGGCGCTTTCTGTGAAGGAAGGTAAGTGGGAAAGACGTTAAAGTGACGTTTTTAAGCTTTTAAAAACACTATTTTAGTATGTATCATGTGATGTAATGATCACTATAATAACAGTAGACAGTCAGTGTCAGTGGCATCCCATTGAAGCAGAAGCAATATGACCCGTGGCAGAAACGCAGAAATGAAAACAGGCAGTAGCCAAGATAATTAGCTGGAAGAGGGCTAACTCTCAAAGTTGATACTAGATCAGAGGCATACAACCTAGTTAGTTATTTTTACCCCTGGTCCTGGATGTATGTCAGCAACAACCTGAACCCACTGAGAGGAGGTCAGTGACCGATCCATCACTGGTAACATTACTCCACCTTAGCTTAGCTAATGTATGTTAAGCTCGCTTGTCCACAAGCACATTCAGGCTATCAACATTAGCTTACAGTAACTTTGCCAAGCTAAGACAGTGTGGCTGGAATCCTTCTGATTCAACTTGACACGTGCGTTTAGGAACAGGGATGCAAACTGGTGATGGCCCCAAAAAGGTGACAAAATAGTTTTTTTTGCCTGAAAACAAAGAACATTTATGAAAATTGGTGTTGACCTATTTTGAGGTTAAAAAAACGGCTAAAACGGCTAAAAGGTGACAAGTTTGTACCCCCTGAGGAACGTGTGCACATTGTGATCAATCTAAACTAAAGCAATGCGACTTTAGAGTCTTTTACCTCTTGGGGGGGTTGTTCCTGGACTGATTTGTGCTCCTCCGGGATCCCTGCGACCGATCCTGACAACAACACGGCCACAGCCAGGGGCAGCAGGACACACATCACCCTGGGTCTGTCAGCCCTGTATGTAGCCCCGCTACCGTGCCTTCCGCTTACCGAGAGAGGCATTTCACAATGCAACACAAAGAAGAAGCACGTAGAGGGTGACGTTGCTGAGAGAATTTTTAGGCAGCTTGCGAAAAGCGTTTGATCCAAGCTATATCATCCAAATAATATGATTACTTGATATATAATTAGTAAGTTGGCAAGCTAAGCTACATAGTATATGTTAGTATCCGACGACGAGGTTTCGTTTACTGGGAGTACGACCAGTTTTAAACTCGCGAATTGTGAGAGCTAGAAAAGAGAGCTGGGACGCCAATGTCATTGGGTAGCTGTAAGGCAGACGTGTATGTTTGTCACTGACGTAGGTAGTGTGAAGGACTGTCATTGGTTGTTTGAACTGTCGATTATGTGTGTCATGGAAAATATTGTCAAGTTCGAGAGACTTGTAAACACCGAGATGGATGGAATGCTTTTATGATTCAGGTGAGACTGGTGACGTTTGACATTTAACCGACGCCTTTATCCAAAGCGATTTACAACAAATACATTTGTATAAGGTAATCACCTGTCCGTCAGTTATCATAAGAACAATGATGCTAGGACCAGAGGTCACGATGCTAGAAGAAGGAATAATTATTACTTTTTATTATTATTACAGTTTTTTTTTCAATTGCTTCCACACGTTTTCTGAAAGCATGGCTCATTTTCTCAAAACTCTAAACACAAATCCAAAAAGTCACACACAAAACCCAAAACTTCACAAATCTCTTGCAAAAACATACACTGTATTTAAAATGTTATGTCTTCTCAAAATGACATTTTGTCGTCAAATGACACACACACACACACACACACACACACACACACACACACACACACCATCAAATGAATGGACACTTCTAAGAACCAATTGAACACTGATATGCTCAATGGAAAACACTAGGCCTACTATTATAAGATTATCAGTAGGCCTTTTGCATTTTCAGTCTTACACTACATACTGCGCATACAGTAGCCTGTTGTAAACTGTTATGTTTTCATACTCAAATATAAAACACACACATACAAGAATGTTATGTTTTTTTATTCTGAAACACTGTATACACCTCAGCAAACACAGTTGGATTTGTAAAATTCATACAGAACAAACAATAGACATATGAAAATAAACCTTCTGCACAGTATATACTGTAAAGAAAAAGAAGATTAGGCTGCATCCTTCCTTTCGTTTCCGACTGGCCACAGGACCTCATCGACATCACAGGCAATGTTCTCCCTGACCACGAATCCACCCCTGATATGCTTTAGCAGCTATATCACCACATGCTTCCTCCATTGCTTGTAGGGGGGACCAGTAAGGCAGACGTGTGCGCTCATGGGGTCTACGTTCATATACTTTCCAACCCCAAGCTGAAAAAAACTCCTCAATAGGGTTGAGAAATAAAGAATACGGTGGCAAATGAAGAACGGAAAAATGTGGGTGGTTGGTGAACCAGTTGCGGACCAAAAGAACAGCAAAATGAGTGAAAAGCAGGAAATGTGTTTCGCCACACAGGATAAGTGGTTGTCAAGGATCAACCCAAAATTCTTGGCTGTCTGGGAGGAGGTCGCAGTAGAGTTCTCTACTGTGGTGGAAATGCCTTGGAGGGCATTCCCAGGTTGTTGGTGAATAGCAAGCAATTACTCAAATCACATACAGATGAATTTCTGCTATATGGGCCAATGAAGACAATTCATAAAGGCTAGGCTACTGATTTGTGGTAGGACAGAATAATAAGTAGCCTTTATGAAATGCATATGGTGCATTGGTGCATATAGAACAAATGCATGTAATTTGTGTAGTAATGTATGTAATTTGAGTAGTTGCTTGCTGAAGTATCCATGCTAAACTTTCGTCTATTCTACTGTCATAACAGAAATCATTTCCCTTCAAATATAAAAATAAAGAAGAACAAAGAATAAAAAAACTGAACCTGATGACATGGTAGCAAAAGACATATTTGAAATGTCAAATATTAAAAAAAACTTGAGGTGGGCTTGATCTAGCTTGCCTTGCATGTAGCTCTAGCCTTTCTGCGACTATTCCAATGCTTTCATTGAGCCTGGTTTGTTTGTGTGTGTGTGTGTGTGTGTGTGTGTGTGTGTGTGTGTGTGTGTGTGTGTGTTGTCTATCTTGTCTCAATTGTTGTACGAATTCCACCAACCTTGATTGTGGGGATAAACAAAAGGATGTTGAAACAATGAATTCAAAGTAATCCTTTCTACGTGAATATGGGTGTATTTTTATTCCAACATAGGTTGTGCAAAAGACAACATTCACACAAAGGAGTCATAATAAATGAGGAATGAATGCTTTACGATGTTGTGGATAAGACTCAAATTTGCTCCGGTAAAACTCATGACAAAGCTGGGCAGCCAACGCCTGGTTGAAGAGCACATAGAGGACAACGAGCCACCAGGTGAGAGAGTGACCTCCGGAAACTACACCCAGAGACACGTAGATCAGCAGCTCAGCAAAGTAATGCGGACAAGAGACCAGCTCAAACCAGCCTCCGCTCGGCACTCTGTGGGCAAGAGACTCCACTGTCCCTGAAGACATCAAAGAGAGCAACACAATGTTTATTACGATACCAAACAACCCATCTACAGTGGGGGAAATAAGTATTGAACACATCATCATTTTGTCCACTAAATGTATTTCCAATAAGCCTATTCAAGAAATGTGCACCAGACTTTGGTATTAACTCAAACAATCCAGACAAAAAATCTAAACATTAAAGTCCATATGTAAATAAAGTTATGTGTAATCCCTAATGGCGACACATCTACTTGTGAGTCATGTTGAGGCTCTCAATCAGCTGCATGAGCTCACCTGAGCCTCCGGTGCGCAGCCTAGCCAGCAGGATCAGGGAGCGGTGCTGGAGCAGCGAGGCCCAGCTGAAGAGCACAGCTCCAGCCACGTGGGACCACCCCAGCTGGGAGAGGAGAGGAAGAGTAGGGGTCCCTACAAAGACCACACAATCACCATCACATCTGCAGTAACACACCATATTGTGGGTCACCTGAACAGCTGCTAAGATGCATTATCTTCTAACCAAAAGATTCATATTCAATATTACTTACTAACATAAGGTCATGATGGTCTAATTTTCCAATAGTTTTTGCTGTTAAGCATCATCAAGACTAGAGGAAACAATTCAACAACTTGACTAAAAACACATTACCAATATGCAAATATATATATATATATATGTTACGGTACATGTGGGAAAACTAGGGTTAGGGTTAGGTGCAAGGGTGACTTGGTACATGCTGGCATGTCTAACCCTAACCCCAACCTTAACCCTAACCCTAACCTTAACCCACATGTACCGTAATATATATATATTAGGGATACACACTAACCTTTTCCAATGATATAATGATCCGAGCAAAAGACCGTCAGTCCTAGTAAGATGTAGTAGCTCAAGCCAAATATATACTGAACAATATGAATGACCCCATCAGAGAAAATACTGACGAACAGACATTCCAACAGTCGCCTTAGGGAATGGACCCATAGCAGCACCTGCACCAGCACAGCTGACACTTGCGGAACTACACGCAGGAGAGGAAACACATGACAATATATTACAAACACATTACATTCTACAGACACAGTAAGGAAACACTGAAGCAAAACAATGGAGAAAAAATAGACAGAGAGGTTACCTTGCTCTACTGGCACGCCTTCACCTGTCAGGAATCCCAATATATGAGTCAACCATAATGGGTATTGATGGCCCCATACAACCATGCGCAGTGACAGGGCAATAAGCACCCCATTCCAGGCAATAGAGACTGCATAGAAGTGCCAGAACCATCTAAAGACCAGAATAATGAAAAGCAATATCAGAAATGTGTCATTCATTCTCAAGGCTAGATGTTTTAATCATCCCTGAAAGCTATCGATCTTGTGTGCTGGGACCAACATTTACGTTAAATAGTAGCAACAATGCCTATATTTAGAGGAAAGGGTAATCTAAAAATGTCTAAAATATTTCTAATACCCTGTCACCTTTTGGGGACATCAAACACACGCAGCCAGTTGTCTCGTTTCAATTGTCGCTTGGTTTTACCATATCTGATTATGTCTTGGAATAATAGATACACGTAAGTTTTCTCAAATTCAGTCGGCAGGAGAAGTGAAAGTTTGTGAACACATAGCGATACAAGAAAGCCTAAAGCCAGAGATAACCATATAACTTGAATTATGCTGAATCCGAAAAACATTTTACTAACGTTCTTTGGTCCAGCCAGTTAGAATCCTCCGTAGGACAACACGAATTAAGTATATAGTTCCGTCGACGCACAAGTAACAGTACTAGTGCTCCGTGGTAGACAAAAGTCGATGGCCCTTTCTCAATTGTAGAAACTCCATTCCTCGCGTCCTATCTCCTGTCCACTCGTCGCATCATAATTAAAATGCATTGGAGGAGAATATCTAGGTTGTTCCCCTATTCTCCTCCAATGCTATTTGAGAAGCAGCAAGTGAGCGACACGCAAGAGAGGAAACGAGGAATCAAGTTTCTAACAGGGAAAGGGCCCTGGCTTCCAACTATATAATATATAACCCAATATATATAAAGCCCAATTTTACCCAATACTCAAGTATTCTGGTTAGGACATAAGTATTTAGTGATCCTAAAACTGTTGTTTGTTATATTGAGTGGGCTCACTATATCCAAATCATATTGGTATGCATAAAAAAAGACAGAACTCATTACTTAAAAAAAAAAAAAAAATGTGTATGTGTTGGGATGAGGGGTTGGGAGTGTGTGTGTTTGGGTGAAGGGGGGATAGTTGGGAGGTGTATGTGTGTGTGTGTGTGTGTGTGTGTGTGTGTGTGTGTGTGTGTGTGTGTGTGTGTGTGTGTGTGTGTGTGTGTGTGTGTTGGGTGGTGGGGTTGTGTGTTTTGGGGGGTGGGGAGTGGAAATGGGGGGATGTGTGTGTGTGTGAGTGAGAAGAATGTCACTTAAGATCCATTCTGGTGTGTAGGCTTGCGAGATCTTCTAGCGACTGCAGCAGATTTCCTTGTCCAGCTGGGCTGGTGACTGCGTGAGGCTAAGCTGCTGACGTCTCCTCCTTCACTCTGGCTGGCTTCTCTCTGGCGTTTCTTGCTGCCAGCCGCCTTGGGCCTGCCGTTGGATAGGTTGCAGAGAAGATTGCCTGGCACCTGACTGGCCTCCATGTACGTCTGCTGCAGAGCACTCTGGGACAGGCCTGTGAGGCACTGTGAGGCCTGCGAGACACTGTGAAGTCTGCTGGGATAGCCGGGGACATGATCTATCCTTCTGATAAGACTCTCGACCTAGATCAACCAGGGTGGACTCCTGCTGGAGTTTAACCGACCAGCTTTCTGCCTTCAGCAACTGCTGAATATGGAGAACGGGCAATTGGAATGTTTCCTTTTTTCTTTTGAGGGCCGGTCTCATCTTGAGCAGTGCTGCTTTGAATCCCTCACAACGTTCTCTTGGTTCCTGACACATTTGGGAAAGATTGTTCTAAGTTTACAAGCACATACAATGTTAAATGACCTACAGCTTGTATAGGCCAATTATCTGTCAATTTGATCCTTTATATTTTCCTAACAATAACTGTAGGCTACATGGCAATATTCAAATATATTACTGTTACTGTAGCCTACCATTGACAATATTCCTGTGTGTGCTAGACGTTAGCAGAGCTTGAAGATTGTCAATAAGAGCAAGTGATAGTCAACAACGTAGTAATGCTGACGGTACGTCCTGCGTATGCAAAGATATACTGGGAGATATTACCATGGTAACGCACACCTTATTTTAATGTCCTAAATAAACAAATAAACATAATTAGAATAATGATGATGATAATAATAATAATTCATTTATAGTGTGTTATGTGTTATATTCCATGTTTCCCGACAAACGTTCATTTTGTTGCCTCTTTAACGATTTAATTTACACAGCCCTTGCCCCTTTCAATACAGACACAGTAGGCTCTCACGAAGCTTTCCCTGTCATTCAGATCTAGGACTGTGTACACGCACCGAAACATGTCAAACAAATGCATTGCGATCGTAGGGACGTGGTACAAAGGACCGCATTGTGCGTAAAACCATTTAGTATTATTTTTGATTTGGAGTATTAGAAATAGCCTAATAATATGACATAAGCCGTCGAAATTGCAACAGTGCGCTTATCGTGTAAAATGTGTAGTCGTCATATGGATATCCTGCCCCCCCCCAAAAAAACGACTGGAGCCCAACTAAAAGCTCATTCCGCACATTACAGCGAGGGATTTCAAGTCCTTTCCTTGTTTGTGACAGTAAAACTGTTCTGCTATGACTTGTCATATGGTACCCTCTGACATTCTGCGATTTCATTCTACTTTAACCCATCTATCGTCTTATAAAGAGTAGTTAATGGAAAAAATCATTTTGAGAAATATTGAGGTGGCTCTTAAAAGAGCCTTTGGGGTTATGTTTCTTGTCTGATCTTAGGCGCGCTCTCCACGAATGCGACGGGCCAGCTGGATGTCTTTGGGCATGATGGTCACCCTCTTGGCGTGGATGGCGCACAGGTTGGTGTCCTCGAACAGACCGACCAGGTAAGCCTCGCTGGCCTCCTGCAGGGCCATCACAGCAGAGCTCTGGAAGCGCAGGTCGGTCTTGAAATCCTGGGCGATTTCTCTCACCAGGCGCTGGAAGGGCAGCTTGCGGATGAGCAGCTCGGTGGATTTTTGGTAACGACGGATCTCCCTCAGAGCCACGGTGCCGGGCCTGTAACGGTGAGGCTTCTTCACACCGCCGGTCGCCGGGGCGCTTTTACGGGCAGCCTTGGTGGCGAGCTGCTTCCTTGGGGCTTTGCCGCCGGTGGATTTACGAGCGGTTTGCTTTGTTCTGGCCATAATGCTACCTTCTTCTTGTAGAGTAAAGTGTAGATGTCCTTCTCAAGCCAGCTTGCTACGTTTATAAAGCCGAAGCCGTCGTGCTCCGATTGGCCGGCGAATGTAGACGAGCTCATTGGCCCAAGAATGTAGACGAGCTCATTGGCCCGTTGTCACCTCCTTCTCAGGCTGTCATTGGACACGAGCCCCGTGCACCCTTCCCGCCATAAATTAAAACTCTAAACCCCTCCTGCTCCCTCCATTGCGCGCTTCCCTTGTCCACCCGACCCGCCCATGTGAATTATAATAATAAACATAATATGAAGATTTTAAAAAATCGGTGTTATGGGAGAATCCATAATTATTAGTCAACTGGCAGATGATACCACTGTTGTGATACCACTTTCTTAAGGACAACGACCCCAGCTATAGCTTTTACCCTATTCTCAGATGCATTAGGTTTGAGGCTGAATATGAATGAATGTGAGCTTATGGCCGTACAAGACTGCTAATGTATTTTCACAATATCCCTGTAAGGTACCGTTAAAATGTGTTTATGCTTATAGCCAGCACTCATCATTGGTTGGCAACACCACGTGGCCAAAACAGAAGTGTGTTGTTGTGGGTGCGTTCTCTCAGCCTCATTAAGGCAGGGGTCTTCAACCTTTTTCAACCCAAGGACCCCTTGGATGAGAGACAAACAGAACAGGGACCCCCACATGTAATATATATATAAGCCTATAATAACTTTTATATTTACTTCATTCACCTTTTATTTCACCATATTAACCTATTTATATACTGGGTTATTAGCCTATATGTGTTTATGATTGATAAAACGTTCATGCATAATTATGATTGGTTATTATTATTATTATTATTATTATTATTGTTTTTGTTGTTGTTGTTGTTCTTGATGAGGCTTATATTTTCTATTATTATTATTTTTCAACAATGAAACTTTTAGCTTCAGGAAGCAAGGTATGCCTACCTCCTGGGTGGAGGTTGTCAGGCAGAGCATCATGTCATCCTCAGGCTGCAGTCTGGAACTGTATTTGCTCTTCAGGTAGGTGAGGGAGGAGAATCCTCTTTCACAAAGATAAGTTGTTGCAAAAGGCAAGAGGCTCACCATGGCCTTTGCTGTCAGTTGGGGGAAGTATTTCTGGCAATGGATCCAGAACTGGGTGAGAGGCTGTGACTCGTACACATTCTTGTGTGTATTAGGTGTGTGGTTAGGTCGATCAGCTGATCTTCCTCAGCGGCTGTCAGGTTTGAGCCGTCGGATGCATTGTCTTTGAATGATAACCGTATCCATGTCTTGTGCTTTCTCCAAGACTCAGTCTCAGAAAAGTACTTCTCAAATTGACTTTCGAGTGCCTCCAAGTCATCAACAATTTCGCATTTCATATCAGGCGAGGGCGCATTGAAATACGCGCGCCAATACTGATCCACAGGAAAGCCATCTGACCTCGGAATGGTAAAGGAGCGCGTTGTGTTCCTCTCCTATAGCGGCGCATAGAGAAGCAAAGAGGCGGGTTTGTTATTATCAAACTAGTAACTAAATTAGTAACGTTATGCTAGTTATTAATTAACGTTCATTTCGCAATGAAGACCGAACTGCAGCGTTTTAGCCAACACCTAGCTTGCTAGACAGGTGTGTGTTTTTGACCAGCTGACGTTATGTTAGACTCTAGAATCATGGGCATCATTTATTTTGTGAATTGTTTGTCAAAAGTAGCTTATTATTGCCTATTAATGCTTGTACCTTACTCAATATCATTTGTTATATTTTTTAATTCTCACTGATTATTTTGGTGAAAGTTGTCAATTATTATGACAGAAATTGGCGGACCACCTGCAGTACCTCTGCGGACCCCCTAGGGGTCGCGGACCCCCGGTTGAAGACTACTGCATTAAGGTGTATGATGACTGTTGAACTTTGATTGTAGGCTTCAAAATGAGGCACACTACGGTACTCATAGCGGACAAACACCGTTTAGAGATGAAAATACAAATTGCACTTTTTGAGAGACAAGTGGTTGGCTCTTAAAAGAGCCTTTGGGGTTAAGTAGTGGGGTGATAGCCGTAGTAGAACATTTACTTGGCTTTGGCGGGCTTCTCGGTCTTCTTGGGGAGCAGCACTGCCTGGATGTTGGGCAGCACACCGCCCTGAGCGATGGTCACACCGCCCAGCAGTTTGTTCAGCTCCTCGTCGTTGCGGACGGCCAACTGCAGATGACGGGGGATGATACGAGACTTCTTGTTGTCGCGGGCGGCGTTCCCGGCCAACTCCAGGATCTCAGCAGTCAGGTACTCGAGCACGGCGGCCAGGTAGACCGGTGCCCCAGCGCCCACACGATGGGCATAGTTGCCTTTGCGTAGGAGCCTGTGCACACGGCCCACTGGGAACTGGAGTCCGGCTCGGGAAGAACGGGTCTTCGCCTTGGCCCTGGCCTTGCCTCCGGTTTTACCTCTTCCTGACATCTTGAAACTTAAAGCGAGTTCTGTGCTAGAAAAAGCGGATACTAGATTATCGCTTGGAGTGCTGTTCTTATAGCTCAGCCTGACCAGCGTTCATTGGCCATCGGGCCGATGACACCTCATCCAATCAGCAACCCGGATACGCGCGCCTCTTCCCGCCGCCCAGCGATTGGCCGCTGTTTCACTCGGCCTTTGTGAGTTTCCCTCGCGCGCCAGAAATCAAAGTTCAAATCAAACCAATAATTTCCTAATAATATACTAAATAGCGAAACAATACTCATTATTGGCATTACAGCGAAAAGTGAAGTGCATTAGGCTCTCACAGCTCTCCCCATACGCAATGTAGTAGGCTACTACTAGAGCGAAAAGTTGACCATTTCTATCCAAATAACGTTATATATAGCAAACTACCGTATGTCGATATTGAAAGGTATTTTGTGGAGTCTAGCATAGACCCCCCCCCCTCCCGCAGAGACCGAGTGAGTTAATATATCGTTTGTTAAAACATGTTTGTGTAAAGTGTTAAACTCTCATTAAGGCCATTTCAATATTTAATATACCGTATTTTCCGGACTATAAGTCGCGGTTTTTTTCATACTTTGGCTGGTCCTGCGACTTATAGTCAGGTGCGACTTATATATCAATAATTCATAATCTCTGACTGACATGAACTGACATACGGTAATCTCTGACTGACATGAACCAAGGAGTAAATCCGCTAGCGCCTCATACACGATAGAATAGCCATTATACTTGACAATGTGGACATTAAACACGACAATGTGGACATTAAACATGATGTTATGGACCTTATACACAATGTTATGGACGTTAGAAACGATATTAAAGTCATTTATTCCTTCCAGAGGCTGTTTAACGTTGCAATGTTGTACCCGCGAGTAGCATTTTGCTACTTCCGGTAGCGCTTCATACGCGATAGAATAGCCATTATACTCGACAATGTGGACATTAAACACGACAATGTGGACATTAAACATGATGTTATGGACCTTATACACAATGTTATGGACATTAGAAACGATATTAAAGTCATTTATTACCTTTTAGAGGCTGTTCAAAGTTTCATTTTTCCTCCGCGACGCCATGTTGTCAGCCCCGCGCTAGCTAGCGGACTTTACACTCGATAATACAAGTATTCCTTAACCTTTCAGAAGAAGTTTCAACGTGAATTATGTCCTTCCTGGGCTTACAAATCCTCTCATGTCTCTTCACAGTGCCAGACTAGAGTCAAGCTCAACAGGGTCTTCTTTCCCCGCTGATTCCGCCAAGCCCGTTCCCTTGAACCATGCGACTTATAGTCCAGTGCGACTTATATGTGGTTTTTTCCTCTTCATGGCCCATTTTTGGCCTGCTGCGACTTATACTCGGGTGCGACTTATAGTCCGGAAAATACGGTAGCTATTATTCTCGTGTGCATAGGTCAGTGATTGAGACTGGTGTAAATCGGACCTTCTTATTTGAGAAAGTTCCGTTATGTCGACATGGATGAAAATGCACTTTTTATGGAAATGTGGGTGGCTCTTAAAAGAACCTTTTTTTGTGGTGTCAACATGAACACTGTCAACACAAGTTTACTTCTTTGGGGCTGCCTTCTTTGCCTTGGCTGCTTTGGGCTTCGCTACCTTGACGACCTTTTTGGGGCTCTTGGTCGGGGCTTTCTTGACAGGTGCGGGCTTCTTAACCTTCTTGGGGCTCTTGGCAACCTTCTTAGCGGCGACGGGCTTCTTTGCAACGGCCTTTTTGGGAGACTTCTTAGCGGCGGCGGGCTTCTTTGCAACGGCCTTTTTGGGATATTTCTTGGCGGTGGGCTTCTTTGCAACGGCCTTTTTGGGAGACTTCTTAGCGGCGGCGGGCTTCTTTGCTACTACCTTCTTGGGTTTTGCGACGGCGGCTTTCTTCACCGTTTTCTTGACCGCCTCCTTGTTAATCTTGAAAGAGCCGGAGGCCCCGGTGCCCTTGGTCTGGACCAGCGTGCCTTTAGTGACGAGGGTCCTAACGGCGACCTTGACACGGGATTTGTTCTTCTCCACGTCGTAACCACCGGCAGACAGCGCCTTTTTGAGCGCGGCCAGGGACACGCCGCTCCTCTCCTTGGATGCGGACACGGCCTTGACGATGAGCTCGGCGACGCTGGGGCCAGCTGCTTTCTTGGGCCTGGCTGCTGCCTTCTTTGGTGCCTTGGCCGGAGCGGCGGCGGCGGGGGCTGGTGCGACTTCTGCCATGTCTGTAAAAAGTCTCGTTTGTTGCGGGCTACAAAACACTCTGTGATGCTGCTCTGTGATAATGAAGCTCAACCCGGAGATGGGGGCTGGTCTTAAACGCGACATGAGAACCGTACAGACTCAACCATCTATGCTCGGCAATCTTGGCTGACAAAATGTGCTGGCGTCTGTGTTTTCTCCTCGCCAATAATGGGCCAAAAGTCACCGATGGAACCGACTTGAGGTCCAAATTTGAACGGAACAGCGAGCAGACATGCCTCCGTTCAGAATAAAATCATGTGGGCCGCGAAGGCCTCGTGTATTTTGTTGTGATTCGCTCAAAACCCCACCGTTCCACCGTCGGAGGGAGCGATGCGCACATCTTTCCCTGTGCTATTTCTATTTGTGTCCTAAACTGCTTAAAAATGTATACGATTGCGACCAATACTCGTTGTCCTGGTAGCCAGGTTGTTTGGCTGGGAGTTACAAGGTTGAAGGTTCCCCAATGTGGTGCTGGGCGTTTTAAATGTGAGCTCTTTCGGGGGGCGTAAAACACAATCGCCTGGATGGGGCTGGGAGCTTGTCCGTGGGTGGTGATGGTGATGGTGGTGGTGACTCTCTTCATTATCTTTACAATTTCCTTCCAAGGTGGTAGAATGAGTGATTCGGCAAACATTCGCTTTTGCTATTAGCTCCAAGAAGCTGGATCCTGCACTTTGCTAAGCGGACACATGACGTCATGCATTTATTCTAGTTATCATTTTGCAGTCTTAATAGCTTTACGTAGTCAATGTCTTTGCTAGTATAAGTGGGGTGTCTTGTGTCAAAATGTATTTTGAGCTTACTTGGGACCATTGCTGCAATTTAAAGTTGTAAACTGCTGAGGTATTCTGGGATGAGACAGCTAGGGTCACCACTGTATGAAAGTATTGGTTTATTATAAGACAGCAATACCGTGATGTCCAAATCATATTGGTATGCATAAAAAAAGACAGAACTTTATTTTATTATTTTATTTGTATGTGTTGTGTGTGTGTGTGTGTGTGTGTGTGTGTGTGTGTGTGTGTGTGTGTGTGTGTGTGTGTGTGTGTGTGTGTGTGTGTGTGTGTTGGGTGGTGGGGTTGGGATTGTGCGTTTTTGGAGGTGGGGAGTGGAAATGGGGGGATGTGTGTGAATTGGAATGGAGGGGGGGGGATAGTTGGGAGGTGTGTGTGTGTGTGTGTGTGTGTGTGTGTGTGTGTGTGTGTGTGTGAGTGAGAAGAATGTCACTTAAGATCCATTCTGGTGTGTAGGCTTGCGAGATCGTCTAGCAACTGCAGCAGATCTCCATGTCCTGCTGGGCTGGTGACTGCGGGAGCGTTTGGCTGAGCTGCTGACGTCTCCTCCTTCACTCTGGCTGGCTTCTCTCTGGCGTTTCTTGCTGCCAGCCGCCTTGGGCCTGCCGTTGGATAGGTTGCAGGGAAGATTGCCTGGCACCTGACTGGCCTCCATGTACGTCTGCTGCAGAGCACTCTGGGACAGGCCTGTGAGGCACTGTGAGGCCTGCTGAGATAGCCAGGGACATGATCTATCCTTCTGATAAGACTCTCGACCTAGAACAACCAGGGTGGACTCCTGCTTTGAAGCCCTCACAACGTTCTCTTGGTTCCTGACACATTTGGGAACGATTGTTCACACAAGTTTACAAGCACATTCAATGTTAAATGACCTACAGCTTATATAGGCCAATTACCTGTCAATTTGATCATTTATATTTTCCCAACAATAACTGTAGGCTACATGGCAATATTCAAATATATTACTGTTACATTGACGATATTCCTGTGTGTGCTAGACGTTAGCAGAGCTAGAAGATTGTCGATGTGGGAGATATTATCCATGGTAACGCACACCTTATTTTAATGTCCTACATAAACAAATAAACATAATTATAATAATGATGGTAACAATGAGAGATGTCTCATATTAGGATATGTTATCTTCTATTTCGGCCCGTGACAAATCTATACATCTTCAATCAATGCTAACTGTCAACTGGGCACAAGCTGAGAGAACTACAGAGCGTGAGGCGTTACCTAGTGCACAATGCATGCAGTAGTAGACGCTTTTTTAATAGAACATTTAATTACTATGAATTCAGTTCATTACTGGCGTGATTTCATGTTGACGTTTTAAATGCATAAGGTATACCTAGAATGAGAGCAATAACGTATTTGAAATACTGCCAAAGCCAAAACAGGCGCGTTCTGCTAGCGCTCAAAATACAACGTAACGACTGGATACTATCAAGCACTAGCAATGATACTATGTCCACTTCTATGTAACGCGAGGTCTATGGAATTGCGCCTTTATTTGGGTGTGGTTGGCTCTTAAAAGAGCCTTTGGGGTTAGTGAAGCAGGCGACACACGCTATTTAGCCTACTTGGAGCTGGTGTATTTTGAGTGTCAAAAAAGGCGCGCAAAACCTCCGGCGCGTTCAAGGACTGGAGTCTTCGAAAATTGTAACATCGAGTAATTGATACATGCCTGTTACAAATTACAATACACAATCAGTACAGCATATCAATTCGACTGATTTGTAGCACGCGAGCTCAACTCACTATGGAATTGCTTTTATTGATAGGGTGGGTGGCTCTTAAAAGAGCCTTTGGGGTAAGTAGCACAGGCTAAGATCTGTTTACTTGGAGCTGGTGTATTTGGTCACGGCCTTGGTGCCCTCGGACACCGCGTGCTTGGCCAGCTCACCGGGGAGGAGCAGACGCACGGCAGTCTGGATCTCCCTGGAGGTGATGGTACGACGCTTGTTGTAGTGGGCCAAGCGAGAGGACTCACCGGCGATGCGCTCGAAGATGTCGTTGACGAAGGAATTCATGATTCCCATGGCCTTGGAGGAGATGCCGGTGTCGGGGTGGACCTGCTTCAAGACCTTGTACACGTAGATGGCGTAGCTCTCCTTCCTGGACTTTCTGCGCTTCTTGCCGGTTTTGGTGGCGGTCTTGGTGACGGCTTTCTTGGAGCCCTTCTTGGGCGCTGGCTTCGCTGGTTCAGGCATGTTGATAGTGGCTCGTTACTTCTCAGAAACGAATGAGGAGGCGGCAAACGCACACCCGTAATATAAAGGTGGGGCTATGCAAATTAGGAGGCTGCTGACATCCACTTCCAAAGCTCTAGCCTGCCTCGCGGGTAAATACATTATCTGCGCACGCGCAGGCTCCTCCCCCCCACCCTTTCCTTACTTTTTCACCCGGCTGTCGGGTTGCCTTGTTTCCGATGGCGATATGAACATGAAAACGTCAAGAGGAAGATTGAGAATGATATACATAGAACACCAAGTCCCCCAAACTACCAACCAGCCTAGCGATTACTACCAGGAATTGTCCTTTTGGGATGGTACGACAAGGGCATTCATTATTATTATCACTACATGCGCAATATAAAACAAAAGGGGCTGCACTGTGTTGTGTGCGTAATAAGCCATAATAACCATTTTCTTTCTAGAGTGCACATGTGGGATGGTCATTTCTAGTCGTGGAATGCCAAGACTACGCATTTACTTGCGTTGACATTGATTTGGCAACGTATGTTTTTTTCATGACAGCTAAACCCGTTGAATGTACAGGCCTGACAAAATGTGTTATAATAATGGAATCAACTCTCTTGTGTGGAGATGGGTGGCTCTTAAAAGAGCCGTTGTTTTTTGTAGGGGGTGGTTGAGTTTACGAATAGTTTAGCCGCCGAAGCCGTACAGAGTACGTCCCTGGCGTTTCAGAGCGTATACAACATCCATGGCGGTGACGGTCTTCCTCTTGGCATGCTCGGTGTAGGTGACGGCGTCACGGATAACGTTCTCCAGGAACACCTTCAGCACACCACGGGTCTCTTCATAGATCAGACCAGAGATACGCTTGACGCCCCCACGGCGAGCCAGGCGGCGAATAGCGGGCTTCGTGATTCCCCGTGATTCCCTGGATGTTATGTTATGTTGTCATTGAACAGCATGCCATTCAGCCTCTTAATGGCTCTCTCAGCAGCTTCCTGGCACTCATATTGCACATAGGCATGGCCTTTAGATTGGCCATTCTCATCACAAACCACCTTACAGGAAAGGACCTTTCCAAATGTAGAAAACGTGTCGTAGAGGGCCTGGCTGTCAATAGATTCCTCCAAGTTCTTGAGGAAAACATTGCCTACCCCACTCTTCCTCAGTGAAGGGTCAAGCTGAAACCACATGATGCGCATAGGTCTTCCTTGGAGGTCATCAAAGTTAATCGTTTCCAGAGCAAGCT
Organism: Nansenia antarctica; assembly: GCF_963989245.1. Lineage (NCBI taxonomy): Eukaryota > Metazoa > Chordata > Actinopteri > Argentiniformes > Microstomatidae > Nansenia > Nansenia antarctica. Next base: position 104,376,089 of record NC_137674.1, read on the forward strand.
CTGCATCAGCGTGCTGTTGAAAGTTGACATAGGCATACCCCAAGGATCGTTGGGTGATCTTGTCCCTGCACACTCGGATGGTAGTTGCACCTGCAGAGCTGAATTTCTCATCCAACATTGTCTCAGTGGTATCCTGGTGGAGATCTCCAACATACAACATACAGGCCATATTTAGTTATGTTAGAACACTTCTCCTAACCCTAATATTTTAGCTTTGGATATTCTTGATAATAATCAAATGTGTGCTCTATGCAGAGGAATTGCAGGTCATTTAAATGATAACACTGTTGTTTACACTAGAACTGGTTCTAGAACCCCAGTTGTGGTGGTCCTCGTTTGTTACATCATCACATTCTCAACTGTGAACTGTTTCTATGTAACCATATAAATCCTTGATGTTATATCTGCATTTCTATATGCAAATATGTTAACTACTCATTGTTACCTGAAGGGCTGTAGCCAGCAGTGTATGTTGTACAGAGTTTGGGTTTTTCTCCCATGTTGGGGTTCAGGAGACCTTCGCTAGGAGATTTATTTGGTGCACTCTGAACCACATACAGTATGGAGGGAATAGATATTCGGAGGAGAAAAGTATTTTGCACATATATACTATATATATCAGAAGCACTGTTTTCATCAAAGACCCTAAAGAAGCAATGCATTTCTTATGATAGATAGATAGATAGATAGTTTATTAGTCACACGACCAAAGCCGGTGGAATTTGTTCTCGCTGCCTGCTCTGCGCTGACTCTGTCAATAATGTGTAGTGAATTAAATGACTAGTTAGTGAAATCAAACTCATATATCGCAAACATAATGGGCATTTTTATCTTGTGGCCATCCACAATTATATGAATTGATTTAAGAAACATAATGACTGATTGCGTTGATGTCAATATTGTAATTTTTTCAGAATAATAATGAGCAACTAGAAACTGTATGTGTATTGCATTATTTATGCTTTTCTGAATAACATTTTCGTATTCAGGTACATCCCTAGTTTCAAATCGCCTTGCATGGTAGCTTGCCGCCATTGGTGTGTGAATGAGGCCGTTGTAAAGCGCTTTGGATAAAGGCGCTATATAAGTCAGTCCATTTACACTGGTGTAAAATACTTTCTAAAATAAACACTCGACTTTTTCTGTCGTCATGGATGATAATGCGTTTTTACGAAAATGTGGGTGGCTCTTAAAAGAGCCTTTTAGTGGTACAAATGGTGTCGGAAAGAACACTTTGAATGTTTACTTCTTCTTTGGGGCTGCCTTCTTTGCCTTGGGCTTCACCGTTTTGGGTTTGGCTACCTTGGGCTTGGCTGCCTTGACGGCCTTTTTGGGGCTCTTAGCCGGAGCCTTCTTGACCGGTGTGGCCTTCTTCGCCTTCTTGGGGCTCTTGGTGGCCTTCTTGGTGACTGCCGCGGGCTTCTTTGCCTTCTTGGGAGACTTCTTGGCCGCAGCAGCGGGCTTCTTTGCCTTTTTCGGAGACTTCTTGGCAGCGGCGGGCTTCTTTGCGGCCGCCTTCTTGGGTTTCGGGGCGGCGGATTTCTTCGCCGGCTTCTTGACCGCCTCGGTGGCTTTCTTGTTGAGCTTGAAAGAGCCGGAGGCCCCGGTGCCCTTGAGCTGGAGCAGAGTGCCCTTGGTGACGAGGCTCTTGACGGCGACCTTGACGCGGGAGTTGTTCTTCTCCACGTCGTAGCCACCGGCAGACAGCGCCTTCTTGAGCGCAGACAGGGACACGCCGCTCCTCTCCTTGGATGCGGACACGGCCGTCACGATGAGCTCGGCGACGCTGGGGCCAGCTTTCTTGGGCCTGGCTGCTGCCTTCTTCTTGGGGCTCTTGGTCGGCGCGGGGGCTGCTGCTGGTGCGACTTCTGCCATGTCTGTAGAAAGTCTCGTTCGTTCCGGTAAACCAACTAGTCTGCAAAGCTGCTCTGTGAGAATGAAGCTCAACCCGGAGCAGGGGGCTGTCCTTAAACGCGGCATGAGAACCGTGCAGACTCAACCATCCCTGCTCAGCAGTCGTAGCTGCCGAAATACTTGGGCGCCTGTGTTTTCTCCTCGCGAATAACGGGCCAAAAGTCACCGGTGGTGCCGAGTTGAGGTCCAAATGCAAACGGGCCAGCGAGCAGACTTGCCTCCGGTTAGAATAAAGTCATGTGAGCCGCGAAGGCCTCGTGAGTTTTGTTGTGACTCGATCAAAACCCCACCGTTGCACCGTCGGAGGGAGCGGTGCGCACAGCTTTTCCTGTGTTATTTGTCTCCTAAAGTGGCTAAAAGTGCATATGATTGCGACCAGCACTCGTTGTCCAGGTAGCCAGGTTGTCTGGCAAGGGAGTACAAAGGTTGAGGGTCCCCCGATGTGGTGCGGGGTGTTATAAATATGAGCTCTTTTGGTGGTCGTGAAACACAGTCGCGGGGATGGGGCTGAGAGCTTGTCCCTATAGGTGATTTTTCAGATGGTGTCCCTCTCCCTCCTATTAAATCTAGACAAGACAGGTGGAAGCCATAGATAGACTATGGACTATGGTTGCTGCATGTCGACTCTGAGGAATCAATTGCGATATTATCACCAGAATTGTGTCGAGGACATCAGCAGCCTTATGATGAATATGTTCGGCTACTTAACTAGTTGGTAACTAGCTGAAATTGCAATCATAACTTTGTTTGTAAATAAATAAATAATAATAGTAATAAGTAAATTCAATAAATTAAATGTGCTTATGTATGTGTTGTTTATCGATGGTGACGTAGTCAGCCTGCCTCCTCTCTCCATGTGTTTGTGGGTCTTTGTGGACCGGGGTGTTTAAATTACATCACATTTGTAATGTAACATAATATAATATAATGGTTCTGCCGCTGCTTGGCTGTCCTTGAGCCTCGTATTAATCGTATTAATATTCACCAATAATACAATAATATATATGCTTATGACACTGTTGTACAGTATGCTATTGCCCCCACGACTGACCAGGCTCTTTCTGAGCTACAGTCTGCATTCACTGTCCTGCAGAGAGCATTTGGTGGGATGAGAATGAGAATGATACTTAATGTTGGAAAGATAACAATCTATGTTCTACCATATCACAAATTGTTTTTATTTTATTCATGTTTGCATCTTGGGTGTCCCGCTACCTGGGCAGTTCGTTCATGGCGGTGTTTGATTATCGCTTTATCATAGATGATAGTTGTTATCCTCATCATTGCATTCTGTATAAATGGCTGGCTGGACCGTTAAATCCTGTAGATCTATTCATAACTCATTTTTGTATATAAAGCCCTACTACATAAACAAAACCCGCTAGTGGTATTATTACAATTCAAAGACATGCATGACCGAACTCGTTCACATCATTGGTTCTTGAGGTTCTGTCCAGGTAGCTGACTAGTGAGCCTGCATCAACCTTAATGCTATTCAAGTGCAAGAAGATTACATTTGTCTTCGCCGTTTAAGATACACACATTCATCTGCTGTGGAGCAGTAGCAGGCGGTCTGATTCTCCCTGGAGGTGATGGTAGATCCACATGTGAACGCCGTTTAAACTATTATATTTTATTATTTATTTTAAATCCACCTGTCCCGAGAAATTGGCCATGCGTATGTATGCAGTGTAGTCACTCCTGTCCATTATATTAATAGAGGAAACCGTTTTAGACAACTAGTGAGCAACAAACAAGTGAGGAAAAAAAAAGGCGCGCAAAACCTCCTGCGCGTTCAAGGACTGGAGTCTTTGAAAATTGTAACATCGAGTAATTGATACATATGCCTTATACATGCTTGTTATGTTATGTATGCTTTCTGCCTGTTTTAACCTGCTGTGGCTTTCACTCCTGTATTACTAAGTTTTATTTGTGTTTTCTTCCTTGTTATGTAAAGCACTTTGAGACCCTTGGTCTGGGAAAGGTGCTGTATTAATACTGTATAATTTTACTTACTTGTTACAATACACACAATCAGTACAGCATATACATTCGACTGATTTGTAGCACGCGAGGTCATCTCACTATGGAATTGCTTTCTTTTTTGATAGGGTGGGTGGCTCTTAAAAGAGCCTTTTGGGGTAAGCAGTACAGACGAAAATCTGTTTACTTGGAGCTGGTGTATTTGGTCACGGCCTTGGTGCCCTCGGACACGGCGTGCTTGGCCAGCTCACCGGGGAGCAGCAGACGCACGGCGGTCTGGATCTCCCTGGAGGTGATGGTAGACCGCTTGTTGTAGTGGGCCAGGCGAGAGGACTCACCGGCGATGCGCTCGAAGATGTCGTTGACGAAGGAATTCATGATTCCCATGGCCTTGGAGGAGATGCCGGTGTCGGGGTGGACCTGCTTCAGGACCTTGTACACGTAGATTGCGTAGCTCTCCTTCCTGGACTTTCTGCGCTTCTTGCCGGTTTTGGTGGCGGTCTTGGTGACGGCTTTCTTGGAGCCCTTCTTGGGCGCTGGCTTCGCAGGCTCAGGCATGTTGATAGTGGCTCGTTACTTCTCAGAAACGAATGAAGAGGCGGCAAACGCACACCCGTAATATAAAGGTGGGGCTATGCAAATTAGGCGGCTGCTGACATCCATTTCCAAAGCTCTAGTCTGCCTCGCGGGTAAATACATTATCTGCGCACGCGCGGGCTCCTCCCCCCACCCCTTCCTTACTTTTTCACCCGGCTATCGGGTTGCCTTGTTTCCGATGGCGATATGAACATGAAAACGTCAAGAGGAAGATTGAGAATGATATACATAGAACACCTCCCCCCCAAACTCCCAACCAGCCTAGCGATTACTACCAGGAATTGTCCTTTTGGGATGGTACGACAAGGGCATGCATTACTATTATCACTAGATGCGCAATAGAAAAAGGGGCTGCACTCTGTGTTGTGTGCGTAATAATCCATAATAACCATTTTCTTTCTAGAGTGCACATGTGGGATGGTCATTTCTAGTCGTGGAATGCCAAGACTACGCATTTACTTGCGTTGACATTGATTTGGCAACGTATGTTTTTATTCATGACAGCTAAACCCGTTGAATGTACAGGCCTGACAAAATGTGTTATAATAATGGAATCAACTCTCTTATGAGGAGATGGGTGGCTCTTAAAAGAGCCGTTGTTTTTTGTAGGGGGTGGTTGAGTTTACGAACACCTTCAGCACACCACGGGTCTCTTCGTAGATCAGACCAGAGATACGCTTCACACCCCCACGGCGAGCCAGGCGGCGAATAGCGGGCTTCGTGATTCCCTGGATGTTATCACGGAGAACCTTGCGATGACGCTTGGCGTCTCCTTTTCCGAGTCCCTTTCCTCCTTTTCCTCCTTTTCCTCTTCCAGACATGTTGAGTTCAGTAAGATAATGACTTCGGTACGATACGATAGTTCTTGTTCATGATTGGACAGCTCAGGGCTTGTGCCCTTTTCTATCCATCGTTTCGCTTGGATGTGGAGGTGTAGATGGAGGGGAGGAGCGGTAGCTGTGCCAATGGTAGATGGATACCATAGATGGATACCAATGGTAGATGGATACCATAGATAGTCCAGTCAATCTGTGGTTTAACCCAGGGGAAATTGCAATAGTAATAATTCAAGTTTTTTTGTGATCCCTAGGGACAACCAAATAACATATTAAAAGTCTTAGTCTTAATATTTATTGAATCAAGGTAAATTCAGGGGTCAAAAATGTGGGTTTTTGTGCCAGGCGCAACACAGCCAGTTAATAGGATAAAAAAAGTAACTAATAGATATCACCATGAAACTTCCCCAGTTAATCACTTACATTAAGACTACTATTTTTTGTATTACAAGTTTTCTGAAATATTATGTTAAAATATGCAAATTAGGCATTATCTAATGAAATATGTGCTAATTTGCATAACATTCAAGATCAGAAATCTGAACATTGGATAAAGCCAGGTTAAAAATTATTGTTTAATCTTGTTGTCATATTAGAGTCAAGGTCCTCTATAACAGGGAATTTGTATAACTCTTTTTATCACTCCATAAATCTGAAAATGCTGTCAACAGCCATAAAAAGTAAGCTTTGCCATGTTTTTAGGAGTAAATGTTACATAAATCAGGCTATGAATGATATATTAACAAACCCCTCTATAGCAGACATCGGAATGTAGATAGGAATACAACTGGAAAGTTTGGTGTATGTAAGTGCTACTGAAGTGGAGATTTCTGGCTCAGAGTATGAGAAAAAACAATTTTTGAGAAAACGACCATTACCCACAATTATATTTTTATTTTATTGTATTCAAACAAAGTCAATCAAATTAGTTTATAACACATTTATTATCATTGACATTTCGGAACATAGAGAAATGTTAATGTTTTTCTATGAAAACCATGTTGCATATCATATACAGATTAAACACTTCAATGAGAAATAAACCACATAAACCTATAAACCTATTAAAACTTTATAAATACAATATTTAAAAAATTAGACCAAGCTTGAAATATGCCTTTACTGTAGGCCTACATGTAACCTTCACTCCATGTCCTCATCCCAATGTTGTGCCGACATATTCGCGCACACACCTCTGCATTCTGAACAGGCTACAGAGCAATCAAGTCCTTGACGACGGCATTTGCAACGCATAGTGCCACAACCTGACTTGCAATTACAGCGCACAAGCTCCAACAAGTATTGAGGAGCAGGGTCCTGGTCGGAATGGATGGGAATGAGGCATGAGTCTTGGATCCTCCAGCCCCATTCCTCTGGTGGTAGCGAGTTTCCCATCCATTCCTGAACCTGATGGTACACTCTGAAGCTGTGAAGCATGGCAGACGACGATGTTGGCGGCAAGTTGCGAGGGTGGATAGCCGTTTTGCTGTCAGTCACTTTAGTATAAAAACTTTTCAGCCTGAGGTCATTGAGAGAATCCATTTCTGCTCCTTTGTAGATTAGTATCATTGCCCTTTCCCCTGCAGCAGCAATGTCATCCTTGGTAGCAGATTGTTTCTGAAAAATGCTGGCCTGTACTCTGAATGAGTCGCTTTCTCTAACCAGACCCAGAGATACCCCTTTCCCAACCCCAAAGAGTCTGGATGTTGTATCACAGCCAAGCATGGCATGCGCGAATAAGATGTTGTTGCTAACGTCTTCACCCAACACATCTCTTGCTTGCCCAATGTTCAAAAACCTGTAACTTGATGAAGACGACTTCTTGGGCTCAGACATGAAGTACAGTTCTCCTTGCTGATAATGGTGTAACAGAAGAATGAGGAGGTCGGTGTCGTCTCCAACAAGGACAGTTCGATGTTTCAATGCTGCTGTCACTGCAGTTTGAACTATGAGCACATCGGCGTCTCCCTGAGCATTGTGAATGTCAAACCCTGCAAGTGTTAGTCCCTCCCCCAACAGGTTTATGAAACGTTGTTTGTTCTCATTGTTTGACAGAAATTCCTGTTTTTTCAACCTCAGTGACATGGTTGACGTGAATGAAACCTTCCGGCCAGTGTTTGTGTTCCTCCTTTTATGGGCACCATCCTTTGTAGATGGCTGGTTGCTGTACCCATCAAACACAATCACCACTGATTGCCCATAATGTTTTCGAACATAACCTATGTACGTTTCCACTATTGCTCCATATGTTTTTCCTATCTCCCAGGGTAGTCGGTGGAGGAGGGCCCCTCCATCTAAAACGTACAGAATGTCTCTTTCTGGCACATCATCATGAGGGACTGCGTTCCATATTGCTTTTGCAATTTGGGGTTTGTTCGCTGGGAGAAACACTGTTTTCGTTTCGAAGAGCGCAGGTGGATACCCACAGAGTTCATACTTGAAGGCTTCAGCTAACTTGTCTGCCTGTGTCCCAGCAATCACTAGTCTCTGAAACAAGAGCTGCGAATCAATATGGACAACTTCTTCTTTGTTCAGTTTGACTGTGGATTTGGAATCCATGGTGACTGCATGTGCTTTCCTCTTGAAGGTATATTCTGTCACCTTTTTCCCTACCATGTCCTTTAAGACCCTTCTACCAACTTCTTTTGAATGGTCCACATTCACCGCATTATGGGCTGTCACACCAGTGATTAGGTGCTGAAGGTGTTCATACCCGGCAAACGGATTTTGTGACTCCAACAATTGAAGTATTTTGATAGTGTCAGCGTTGTCTCGTGCCTGTCTTGATGCAGAAAGGTCCTTGTGCTGTTCACTAGTTTCATAATTTACCCCTGTCACTTCTTTCATGGCATTGTTGATTTCAGATGTTGCAGGGTTGGAAAGAACCCACACCAAACGTTGTGTTTCAGACATACCCCTTCTCCGTGTCAGTCCTCCGGTTGATTTCATACTTCGCATGAGGGCTTGTTCTATTACAAGGTCGGGGGATAGTCCGGCCCAGTATTCATTTGATCTACGAACAACTTGCAGACCATCTTCCTGAAATCGTTTGTAAACTTGGGGATGTGTGTCTTCTAGTTGGCGCATTTTCTGGAGGTATATGGTCAATGATTTTACATACAAGTTATGTCCGGAGGCAGCCATGAATGGCATCATGTCTGTCAGGGTATCAAGGTGCTGATCCCAATTTCCAGTTCTCTCCGATCCAATGAATGCACGGACTAGGTCGATCATCTCCATGTACTGTAGCCAGAGTGCTGCTGTCCGGTCATCTACCATGGTTCTCTTCTCTGCCTCCAAACGCTGAGCTATGATCTGGAGTAGTGCACTTGCATTTGTCCTGGTTGCAGTGGCAGCCATAACACTGTCATACAGATCTGAGGCTTCTGCTAGTTCTTCTGGTACTTTGGCATAGTCTGTGGATTCTCCATCTGGCTGATCAGAAACTGTTTCCTCACTGTCATCACCAACAGTACCATCTTGAGTCAACTCTGACACATCCTCTGAGTCCACAGCATAGTTTGCTTTGTTTGGGACAGGCAGTTTGACATGAAAAGTTTTCGCTGCCAGTAGGGTGTTCAGTGCTCCATCAACCAGGAAATGACCTCGTATGGCCCTGGCAACTGCTTTTCCTTCGAGCATTTTGGGCACCGTATTTGGTGTGTACACTAATTCAAGGATTTCTTCCAAGCCAGAGCCTGACATCAAATGGCCAACTGCGCCAAGGAAACTCATGAGCACATGGAACCCACCAAGTCGGAGAACGATAGATTTCAATGGACTGCCAGGTGCTTCACTTTCAATAATTGTCATCGCTTTCCACCATAGTGGTTGATCAAAGGTTAGAATTGGAGTGACCTGGTAGCGAGCTGCGTGATCATGAACGAACTGCAGAGTGGAATGAATGCAAGTCAGATCTCCTGGATCCATGTCAATCATGGGTAGGAAGATGACTGACGACTGACCAGGATGATCTCCAGTGTTGAGCATTTTCATCATCCCGGACCATCCAGGCCTTGAGCATTTGCCGAGCAGCAAGGACAGCTTCCAGAGTCTATCAGCAGGCGTCTCTCTATCGTCTTCAGAGTGCTCTTCACATTCCCTGTAGGTAAGATTCTTGAGGCCCCCAGACTTCTGTACATATGGAACAATGTTAATGCGTCCGACATCTGTTAGGTCCTTTGCTGTCACCTTGATACGTGGACTGATGGAAGCTTGTTCAATTTTGGGGGTGATGCATGCAATAATTCCCATGCCATGGAACGTTCCATGGCCATCAATTGTTCGGATATTATGGTCAGCATTATCAGCAACATATTGTATGAAGTGCCCAGGTGTGAGTCCACGTACCTCAGCTTCTCAGCTACTGCAGCACTTCTTTCATACATCTGTACCTCTGGATATGAACAGCCAAACCCAAGGTGATACAGACTGTCAACTAGAATTGTTTATGCAAAGTGGTGATGCATTTGTACACCAACCCCAAGCTGAAGTGGTGGAAGTAGAGCTCTTGGTCTGGTAGCTTGCATCATGGCTTGGCCGATGGAACAAACTTTTAATTCCTTTTCTTTCCCAACAAATAGTGTGCGCAGGAAGAGTTGCAGAGACTGTGGAACATATAGCAGTGTCTTCATCACTGATGACATTTCTAGACTTGTTGGATAGGAACTATTTCCCTGCACAACAGACCTAATGTCAGATTTCAAGACTTCTGCTGCAGCCATAATAAGCCTCTCCTTGTCATTATCATTGCTCTTGGATCCTTCAAAAAAGTCATGGAGAATTGCTGAAGCCGTCCTTCGGAATGTCACCACATTCTGTTTTCCTTTTACCTCACTGAGCAAAATGTCACAACCAAAGTGACTCTGAAGTTGTTCTTTCATGTGGCGAAAGCTGTATGGCTCCTCATCATCTCCTAAGTAGTCCTTCATCCTGATGATGAGGTCATTTATTGTCGTCTGCTCCTCATCACTATGGCGCAGATAGTCTGCCACTTTCAAAAAAGCATCACCACGAGAAAGGGACCGGGGCCTCCCAGATTTACGCCTTTTTGAGCCATCTTGAAAACACTTGGGAACTTGTCTTCCAGTTCTGAAGCTGCCGTTGCAAGACTTGTGGTATACTGCGTCAGCAGCGTGAAGGTCATTCACATATAGCAATCTTCCTCTCACTATATCAGACCAATGGTCCGAACGCTTAGTGCAACATTCAAGTAATTTGGTCTGGAAGTCTTTGGTCCTGACAGGAATCAGTTTGAACTCTTTTAACTTGCCTGAATATCTGTCATGCACCCCACAAAACAAACAGTGATCTTTGTATGAAAATGAGGGGCCAGATGATCTGCGCTTACAACCAACTACCCCTGCTTCAATATCTTGCTGCTGTTTCTTCTGTTTTTCTATGTCCTGTGGGTTGGTAAATTTCCTCCGGCATTCTACATGAACCACTTGGCCAGGGACTACGGTTATGCCTACATTGCATTGTTCATTGGCTCTGACAATACCATGACATCCCTTCTGGGTTAACTTGACAGTCGGCACGTCATCAGATGTTTGGTTCCCACAGAATACACACTCATCCGTCTCCATCTGGAACAAAGTTATTAAACAAGGCACACTTTTAAACTTCTGATATATTTTGCTCTGCTAACGAACACTATCACCCTGCCAGCTGTGGCTAGCTAGCAAATGTCAGCTAACCACTAGCTAACATGACGAGTAACCTGTAATTCAATGCAGCAAAAATTAAGACTGTTGACAATTATAAACGTGTTTTATTGTATTGAGTCGTAGAATTAAAGGAATGTCTAATCCTTTGTTTGAACTAGGCTACTTACCAGTGACAGCTGTACACACACTGTGGCTAGCTAGCAAACGTCAGCTAACCGCTAGCGAAGAGTAACCTGTAATTCAATGCAGCAAAAATGATGATTGATGACAATTATAAATGTGTTTTATTGTATTGAGTGGTAGAATTAAAGAAATGTCTAACATCTTTGAACTACTTACCAATGACAGGCTGGGAGTGTTCTCTCAGTATGTTGTGATCTTATAAAAATGCAGTTAGACGTTCGTAGCGATGTACCGCTGTTAGCCGCTAGCTGCGTTTGTTGTGGTTTCATCAGTGACTTTTCTCCCATTCTGTGTTTGAGGTGCACCAACATTCAAATACTCGTGTCGTCTTCAATTTCTGTCCGATTTCAATGTGTGACACATCATTTGAAAGCTTACAATCTGTATTTTCAGAATATGTAAAAAAAACTGAAAGTGTATGTTGGCAACTGATTGATGAAAACATTGTCTGGCGTCACATTTGGCAAATAAGTGGGTGTTGGGGTAGTTGTACCCCTAATACAGGTATAAGACTTAAGAATATCCTCTGAAAAAGTGTTTTATTGGAAAGATTGACCCCCAAAACATAGGAAAAGACACCAAATATGTTTGATAGGTATACATAGGCCCTCCAATATTAACACCATTTTACCCAGATGGCGTCACTCAAAAACATTGTTTAACCTCTTTTGACCTTGAAAAAAGTATGATCCAATAAATTAATTAATTAAGACTTTTAGTATATGATGCAGGAGGGTATTAGGAACAATAAAAACTATGAAACATTACTATTGCAATTTCTCCTGGGTTGGGCCTTTTTTTGAGTTAGATTGACTGGACTATCATGTTTACACTGTTCTTGTTCATTTGTATTCATATATTCGTACATTACATACTTTTTTGTATCTTCACACTTGTTTTGGCTTTAAAAAATAATAATTTAAAGGATAGATTATCATTGACAAAAGATATCGGAATTACATCTCTTTGAAGCCAACGGTTTGGGGGAGGGGCCAAACAAAGGAAGCGCGCGGCAGGGTTTAAGTGTTTGAATTTGTGGCGGCAATGGCGCGGACGGTGCTCGTGTCCAATGGCAGCCGGAGAAGGAGGCGCAAACGAGCCAATGAGCTCGTCTATAGTCGCCAACCAATCGGGGCACGACTGGGGGTTTATAAATGTACAACGTTCTGTTGAGATTGGTTATACTCCAACTGAACGAAGGAAGATATCGTCATGGCCAGAACCAAGCAAACCGCTCGTAAATCCACCGGCGGCAAAGCCCCAAGGAAGCAGCTCGCCACCAAGGCTGCCCGTAAAAGTGCCCCGGCCACCGGCGGCGTGAAGAAGCCTCACCGTTACAGGCCCGGCACCGTGGCTCTGAGGGAGATCCGTCGTTACCAGAAGTCCACCGAGCTGCTCATCCGCAAGCTGCCCTTCCAGCGCCTGGTGAGAGAAATTGCCCAGGATTTCAAGACCGATCTGCGTTTCCAGAGCTCTGCTGTGATGGCCCTGCAGGAGGCCAGCGAGGCTTACCTGGTCGGTCTGTTCGAGGACACCAACCTGTGTGCCATCCACGCCAAGAGAGTCACCATCATGCCCAAGGACATCCAGCTGGCCCGCCGTATCCGTGGAGAGCGCGCCTAAGATGACCACACCGATCTGAGAGGAAATCCCCAAAGGCTCTTTTAAGAGCCACCTCAATATTTCCCTCAAAGGCGTGTTTCCATTTACCACCCGTGTAGTGCGTTAATCTATAGGTTATACGACTCAAATGAGTAGCCTGCAGGGATGCTGACCGTGCTATCTCGGTAACCGAAATACATGTAGGACAATTCACAACAGCATAAGGCCTTATTGTGTGAATTCGTTGTGATGGTCTAACTATGATAAGCACTCCTTATGTAAAATAATCCGACGTAAATCAGGGTCAGTCAGTGTGTTCTGTAGATCACGGATTTTCTCCACACAAGGTCTGATTTACTTCAGCTAAAGCTTAGGGAGGACATCAACATGCGGTACCCCCATAGGCTGTTCTTAAAATAGATAGTATATGTATATATACAGTGTTCAGACCCCTTCAATTTTCTACATTATGTGGTGTTATAGACTCAATTTAAAATGGATTAAATTAGAAGAATTTGTCATAAATCCACACACAATGAGCACATTATAAAAGCATGTTGTATTGTATTAAATATGTCAGGGTTATTAAAACACGTTAGACTATACTGCATATGTGAATGAAATGTGCCACAGTATGTGTATTGTAAATAAAGTTGAATCTGATTTGATGGTTAGGGTTATTTACATTGTACAAGGAAAACATTTAAATGTAGAAAATAATAATAATAATCTCTCAAAAAAAAATCTCTTTTACAGTTTATTGAGAAAACATTGAAAACAAATGTCCTATTTGCAATCATTGGATCATTCAAATGAAGATGACCTGACCCCAGGAATATGTAATAGAGGTCCAACCTCACCAGACATGAACCCTGGAATATGTAATCGAGCTCCAGTATGACCAGATATGAACATCCTCTGACTGTTGACACCATCACAGGATTGGGATCCAATAATCTCAGATTCTAGACTTCACAGAGAGAGCTCAATCTGAGAGTCAACCCTCTGAGATTCATTGAAGTGGGAAATAATTACATATAAACTCTTAAAACCAAATCACAGAGAAATATATTTCTACAGAATAGTAGCTTATAATAAAGCATCACTCACTTATGGGGAGCTCTAAGATCACACAGCTCAGCACTGTCACCCCAATGAGGCCCAAACCCAGGATAGAGGGGCTGAGAGAATGTGGTCTGGACTCTGTGGAGGAGGGTCATTGTGTCAGAGGAGACGCTGTAGAAGGACAGAGTACCTGACCTGTGATCCAGGTACACTCCTACTCTGGAGGACAGAGGGATCTCTCCCTGCCACCCCCTGCTGATGCCCTAGGTCTTGGGCTCTGGTGGCAGTAAAACATTACATTTACATTTAAATTTTTGGCATTTAGCAGACGCCTTATTCCAAAGTGACTTACAATCAATACATTTGAATACTAAGCATGTGAATCAGCAGTCCACTATTCGTTGCAGGAAGAGTACTCTAGCTCAGGCCCGGGGCCACTGATAGAAAGAAAAACCTTCTCCCTATTATCGCCTTCTACTAAAACGTTTTTTATTTTATTTTATTTTTTTACTGGAGAAACTGAGAAACAGTACAAGGGGGGCAGTAGAAGTTCTTAGGGACACAGTAAAGGGGAAAGCGGGTGTCTTTAGGAGACGTAGTGGTGAGGGTCGGAAGATGTCTCAGGAGGAGCAGTTAAGATGTAACCTGAAGAGATGGGTCTTCAGTCTACGACGGAAGATGGGTAGTGACTCTGCCGTTCTGACAGTCGTGGGGAGCTCATTCCACCAGCGGGGAGCCAGTGTTGTGAAGAGACGTGATCGGGCAGCCCGACTGCTGTGTAGAGGAGGTGGGGCCAGTCGGCCAGCCGAGGTGGAGGAACGGAGTGAGCGGGCAGGGGTTTGGGGGGTTACCATTTCCTTCAGGTAGGCAGGGGCTGTCCCTTTAGCTGCCTGGTATGCAAGCACCAGGGTCTTGAATCTGATGCGAGCTGCTATCGGGAGCCAGTGCAGGGTGCGAAGGAGAGGGGTGACATGCGAGTATTTGGGGAGGTTGAATACCAGCCGGGCAGCAGCATTCTGGATGAGCTGCAGAGGTCTAATAGCTGAAGCGGGGAGCCCAGCCAGGAGTACATTGCAGTAATCCAGGCGGGAGATGACCAGTGCCTGGGTCAAGAGTTGCGCTGCCTCTCTGGTAAGGAATGGTCGTATCCTTCTGATGTTGTAGAGGAGGAATCTGCAGGAGCGAGCCGTTGCTGCAATGTTCTCCGCACAGGATAGTCGGTTATCCAGGATCACTCCAAGGTTCTTGGCTGTCAGGGAGGGGGTTACAGTAGAGTTCTCCACTTTTTTTCTCCACTTTTTCCCGGGGATGAAGAGGAGCTCGGTCTTGTTAAGATTGAGCTTGAGATGGTGGTCAGCCATCCAAGTTGAAATGTCAGCGAGAGACATTCCCCTAGGACGGAACCCTGGGGAACTCCAGTGGAGAGGGTTCGTGGAGAAGATAGCGATTCTCTCCAGGTCACCTGGTAGGAGCGGCCCGCCAGGTAGGAAGAAAACCAGGAGTGTGCGGTGCCAGAGATGCCCAGGTCTGAGAGGATGGAGAGAAGGATCTGGTGATTGACTGTGTCGAAGGCAGCAGACAGGTCAAGGAGAATGAGAACAGAGGAGAGGGAGGAAGCTTGGGCAGAGTGGAGGGCTTCCGTGACAGCAAGGAGCGCAGTCTCAGTGGAATGCCCAGCCTTGAAGCCGGATTGGTGGGGGTCTAAGTGATCCATCTTCCGGAGATAGTCAGTCAGTTGTTTAGATGCCGCGCGTTCAAGGGTTTTGGAAGGGAAGGAGAGAAGGGATACCGGTAGTGATGGCGAGATGAAGCTTCTTGAACTGTTGAAGCTTTCCATCAAATTGCGTCACACTTGGACCGAAGCTTCATGTTGCTTCATTTGCTCTACTGCGCCATCAAGTGGACAATAAATGTATAGCAGGCAGAGTGATAATGACACCGTGGATTTGGTGTGTGAAGCTTTGAATTGAATAAATGTGCTTGTGTTACTAGAAACAACAACATTTTATTCATTTTTATTTAAAAATAACAATTTCCCCACAGTGCTGGGCTTCAGGCGGTTTCTTTTTTTTGAGACGATTTCACCTGCTTTTGAAAATATCCTTTCACAGGGCACAGATGAAGCTGGGGTACATAGATAATTAACGGCAAGTTTATACAAATTAGGATACACATGTTTGTGTTCTTCCCAATACTGTAGGGGGTTCTGCATCCTTTCGATGTTTGGTTCAGCCAGGTAGGTATGGACCTCCACTGTTGCATCTGCAGTTACATTTTGGGTCCTCGCCTGCAGGACTGTGGTGTCTAAACGACGCCACAGTTTGTTACCTAAAACAGACAAACAGGCTGTCAGTGTCAGTGAATATATACAATAAGACAATTAGAATGTATCCAGTATACATTACCTTGAGTCACAGGCTGCGAAGCTTCTGATATGGGGTGTTGTGATGACGAGGAGGAGGAGGAGGAGCCAAATCCGAGCCACTTCCCGAATCGTACGTCATCAACACACGCCTCGGTACGCGCTTCACAAAAATCTGCCTCTGTTACTCGATACACGCTCCGAAGCGTCGGCTTCATCTCGCCATCACTAGATACCGGTCTGTAAATGTGGACAGATGATGGGTCAAGGGTTTTGAAGGCCGCTGGGACAGATCCAGTGGATAGGGAGGAGTTGATTAGGGTGGTAAGGTAAGGAAGGATGTCGGCGGAAATGGATTGGAGAAGAGGGGAGGGGATGGGGTCAAGAGGGCATGTGGTTGCCCGCTTTGATGTGATAAGTGTGAGAATATCATCGGGGGAGAGGGGGGAAAAAGATGACAATCCAGAGATCGAGTGTCGAGGGGAGAGTTTGGAAGGGGTGTTAGCATTGTTAGTGGGAACGGTGTTAGCATTGTTAGTGGGAGGAGGGAGCGGTGGGGGGAGAAAGGTGCTGCTGATGTCGTCCACCTTTTTTTCAAAGTAGGTGACAAAGTCATCGGCGGACAGGGAGGAAGGAGGAGGGGGAGGAGGTGGATTAAGGAGTGAAGAGAAAGTGGAGAACAGTTTTCTAGGATTAGAGGCAGAGGAATGCATTTTTGAATGATAGTAGGATGTTTTAGCAGCTGATGCCGAGGAGGCGTAGTTGGCAAGGAGAGAGTGATAGAGGTTAAGGTCATCAGAAAGGCCAGTTTTTCTCCATTTCCTCTCAGTTGCTCTGAGCTCTAGTCTACAAGCATGTAGCAAAACATCCACTGCATTCACTACAGACACACAAACACATTCACAGAGAGAGAAAACATTCGCATCATGTCATATTACACACACATCATGTACTGTACACAAAGTGATGATTAGGACCGTGGTCTGAAGTTAAAGGGACCAGAGCAAAGTGATGATTAGGACCTTGGTCTGAAGTTAAAGGGACTAGACTAGAGCAAAGTGATGATTAGGACCTTGGTCTGAAGTTAAAGGGACTAGAGCAAAGTGATGATTAGGACCTTGGTCTGAAGTTAAAGGGACTTGAGCAGACGTGGTCCAACTAAGGCCCATGGACCGGATCCGGCCCGCCACAAGAACACAGATCTCAAGCAAAGGAAGACAAATCGGGACCAACTCGAGCAGTCATAACTGAGCCTGATCTTTGCCATGAAAAAGGCATACGTATGGCCACCAGAACCGGTCCACTTATAATAATAATAATAACTTTTATTTGTATAGCGCTTTTCCTGCAAACGTTGCAGCTCAAAATGCTCCAATCATTATATAATCATCATTTAATCATTTAGTCATTTAAAGGCAATATAAAAAATATGGGGTTTTAGTCTTGACTTGAAAATATTTGCTGAGGTTGCATCCCTAATGTAAACTGGCAGTGCATTCCACAATTTGGGAGTATAAAATGAGAATGCAGCCTCACCAAATCTCTTCTTTTGTACATGTGGTACACAGAGAAAACCAGCGTCAGAAGACCTGAGAGCTCTATTGGGCTGATATACTAGCAAAAGATCTTTCAGATATTCTGGTGCTGTGCCAGTGAGAGCTTTATAAACAAGCAGAAGGATCTTGAAATGTATTCTGAACTTAACAGGAAGCCAGGGTAGAGTTTCTAAATGCTGCTACACACACACACACACACACACACACACACACACACACACACACACACACACACTCTCTCTCTCTCTCTCTCTCTCTCTCTCTCTCTCCCTATCTCTCTTTTACCTTTGCTATGTCTTTTTCTCTCTCTTTCCTTCTCACTCCCTCTCTCCTTTACTTTCCTTCCTCTGATTTCCCTCTCTCCCTCAGTTGTTAGAAGCAGGAAGGACTCCTGACCTCAGTGCCTCATAAACCATAACCATAAACAAGACAAGTACAACACCACTATGGGGTTGAAAGTCCCCTCTGTGCTGTGTTCCAGGTAAAGGTGTGTGTGTGCGTGTGTGTGTGTGTGTGTGTGTGTGTGTGTGTGTGTGTGCGTGCGCCTCACAAACATAGTTTCATCTCCCAGGAAATCCCCCCTCCCCTCTCTGCAGCAAAGGTGTCAGGTAATCAAGAGGTATAATTGTTTTAGGTTTTTATTTTCAAATGATCAATGTGGATCTCAATTGTACCTACAAATACTTAAATACACAATTAGTTCGACCCAGGTCTGATCTGCAATACATTTACATTTACATTTACAATACCAACTATTGGGAATTTGCATTTACAATAGGCCCTGTACTGAAGAACGTGGGCTCATGTTGACCTCACAAACACTGAGACAAAGCGGGTACATTCATGTAAGGTGCAGTCAGCTGTCTGTGTATCTATTAAATGTGTATCTGAAAGGTATGGCTATTTGAACTGATAACAGAGCAGGATGCACACAGACCATAAAAAGTTGGATAACAGCTTATAACGGCAGCTGTTACCTGCACAGCAGTTTAGTAAATCCTTAAATTGTCCTTGTAGGAGCCGTACAATAAGATATTTCAGTGTGTGCTTTCCCCCTCCTCTAATGGTCAGCTATGACAGGTTTAGGCTAGTTAAGGATGACTCCAGGCTGCAACTGGTCTGAGTGACTTTTAATTAGTACATCTCTATCTCTCTCTCATTTTGGGAGGAGAAAGAAGAGATCAGAAGAGATAGAGTGGGAGAGCCATATAAGGCGTGTGCAAATAGGCGGGAAATTAAGTGTAGGTGGGAAGTTTTGTTTTTTTGCAGTTGAGCTGAGCAATCAGTCTGACTGCCTGAAGCTCCAGCAGATTGAGGGGGAGTACAAACCAGTGGTCCCTGGGGACTAGGACCATTGCACCCTTTGCCAGCAGATTCGCAATCTCCTCTCAGAGTGCCCTTGTCTTTACCGGGCAGGGCAAAACAGTCTCTCTCACCCCCCCTGAATAAATCAATAAATAATTCAGTCATTGGCTACCTATAGGAGTAAACCAATAGGAGCAGAGCTCTCCTATGGGGCAGAGCTCCACACAATAGAACAGTTGAGCCTACATTTCCTACTACAACATTGCTAAAAGATTGAAATGGTTGCAGTCATAATAGTGTCTAAATTTGACCATGTGCTGTTGTAAGGAGTCAATCTTATCAGACCATTCCAAACATCTTGATTAATGTTATGTTCTTTTACTGATTGTGAGTGTGTGTGTGTGTGTGTGTGTGTGTGTGTGTGTGTGTGTGTGTGTGTGTGTGTGTGTGTGTGTGTGTGTGTGTGTGTGCGCGATGTCCTTTTGCTTCAATAATGCCCATAATGCCAAACGTAGTCCCTAGCAGAAGCTCCTCCCTCGACAAAAATCCCCCACAAGAAAAAAGAAAAAAAGAGGCAAGCGATAGCGCGCGGTTCCTGTACAGCCTGGTCTCAATCACGTCCTCGTAGCTGAGATAAATTCAACCCACAACTTCACTGAAGTCATAGTAACTTAACCGTACTGAACTCAACATGTCTGGAAGAGGAAAAGGAGGAAAGGGACTCGGAAAAGGAGGCGCCAAGCGTCATCGCAAGGTTCTCCGTGATAACATCCAGGGAATCACGAAGCCCGCTATTCGCCGCCTGGCTCGCCGTGGGGGCGTCAAGCGTATCTCTGGTCTGATCTATGAAGAGACCCGTGGTGTGCTGAAGGTGTTCCTTGAGAACGTTATCCGTGACGCCGTCACCTACACCGAGCATGCCAAGAGGAAGACCGTCACCGCCATGGATGTTGTATACGCTCTGAAACGCCAGGGACGTACTCTGTACGGCTTCGGCGGCTAAACTATTCGGAATCAATCAATCAACCACCCCTTACAAAAAACAACGGCTCTTTTAAGAGCCACCCATCTCCACACAAGAGAGTTGATTCCATTATTATAACACATTTTGTCAGGCCTTCAACGGGTTTATTCAATTATGTACGGGTTCTTTCAACGGGTTTAGCTGTCATGAAAAAAAAACCATACGTTGCCAAATCAATGTCAACGCAAGTAAATGCGTAGTCTTGGCATTCCACATGTGCACTCTAGAAAGAAAATGGTTACTTGGATTATTACGCACACAACACAGTGCAGCCCCTTTTTCTATTGCGCATCTAGTGATAATAATGCATGCCCTTGTCGTACCATCCCAAAAGGACAATTCCTGGTAGTAATCGCTAGGCTGGTTGGGAGTTTGGGGGACTTGGGGCCGGTTTCACAGACAAGGCTTAAACCTAGTCCAGGACTAAATCACACTTTCAATGTAAAATCTCCATTGAAGATGCTTTTTAGTCTAGGATTAGTCCTAAGCCTTGTCTGTGAAACCAGCCCTGGGTGTTCTATGTATATCATTCTCAATCTTCCTCTTGACGTTTTCATGTTCATATCGCCATCGGAAACAAGGCAACCCGACAGCCGAGTGAAAAAGTAAGGAAGGGGTGGGGGGAGGAGCCCGCGCGTGCGCAGATAATGTATTTACCCGCGAGGCAGGCTAGAGCTTTGGAAGTGGATGTCAGCAGCCGCCTAATTTGCATAGCCCCACCTTTATATTACGGGTGTGCGTTTGCCGCCTCTTCATTCGTTTCTGAGAAGTAACGAGCCACTATCAACATGCCTGAACCAGCGAAGCCAGCGCCCAAGAAGGGCTCCAAGAAAGCCGTCACCAAGACCGCCACCAAAACCGGCAAGAAGCGCAGAAAGTCCAGGAAGGAAAGCTATGCTATCTACGTGTACAAGGTCTTGAAGCAGGTCCACCCCGACACCGGCATCTCTTCCAAGGCCATGGGAATCATGAACTCCTTCGTCAACGACATCTTCGAGCGCATCGCCGGCGAGTCTTCTCGCCTGGCCCACTACAACAAGCGTTCTACCATCACCTCCAGGGAGATCCAGACCGCCGTGCGTCTGCTGCTCCCCGGTGAGCTGGCCAAACACGCAGTGTCCGAGGGCACCAAGGCTGTGACCAAGTACACCAGCTCCAAGTAAACCGATTTTCGTCTGTACTACTTACCCCAAAAGGCTCTTTTAAGAGCCACCCACCCTATCAAAAAAGAAAGCAATTCCATAGTGAGTTAAGCTCGCGTGCTACAAATCAGTCGAATGTATATGCTGTACTGATTGTGTGTATTGTAACAAGTAAAATGTATTTATACAGCACCTTTCCCAGACCAAGGGTCACAAAGTGATTTACATAACAAGAAAGAAAACACAAATAAAACATACAAGACTGAAAGCCACAGCATGTTAAAACAGGCAGAAAGCATACATAACATAACAAGCATGTATATGGCATATGTATCAATTACTCGATGTTACAATGTTCAAAGACTCCAGTCCTTGAACGCGCAGGAGGTTTTGCGCGCCTTTTTTGTCCCTCACTTGTTTGTTGCTCACTAGTTGTCAAAAACGGTTTCCGCTATTACTATAATGGACAGGAGTGACTACACTGCATACATACGCATGGCCAATTTCTCGGGACAGGTGGATTTAAAATAAATAATAAATATAATAATGGTTTAAACGGCGTTCACATGTGGATAATGTAGCCATGTCAGTGTGACAAGTCAATAAAAGAGCAATTCCATAGTGATTTGAGCTGACGTGTTACAATGAAGTCGACGGTATAGTAGATATTATATATTACTGGTGTTTAATAACTCGATGTTACAATCGTCAATGACTCCAGTCCTTACGTGGTATCCCTCCCAAATACCTCTCAATCCCCACTACCTCTCAGTACAGTTTATCCACAGTAAATAAGTTAATAATAAAAACATGTAATTCTTCCTTTTTCTAGCATTGTGACTGCCTGGTCCTAGCATAGATGTATTTTTCTTATGATGACTGATGGATAGGTGATTCTTAGACAACCTGGCTAACTGGACAACGAGTGTTTTTTCAAATGTTGTTCAGAACCAGACTCGACCAATAGAATCTAGTGTCAGGAGTCTTCTACTTTGCATAGCTCCCCCTTTATATAGCGGCTGCACTACCTCCACCCATTTATTCGTTTCTGAGAAGTAACGAGCTGTTTTCATCATCATGCCTGAGCCTGCGAAGCCTGCGCCCAAGAAGGGTTCCAAGAAAGCCGTCACCAAGACCGCCACCAAAACCGGCAAGAAACGCAGAAAGTCCAGGAAGGAGAGCTACGCCATCTACGTGTACAAGGTCCTGAAGCAGGTCCACCCTGACACCGGCATCTCCTCCAAGGCCATGGGAATCATGAATTCCTTCGTCAACGACATCTTCGAGCGCATCGCCGGCGAGTCCTCTCGCCTGGCCCACTACAACAAGCGTCGTACCATCACCTCCAGGGAGATCCAGACCGCCGTGCGTCTGCTGCTCCCCGGTGAGCTGGCCAAGCACGCCGTGTCCGAGGGCACCAAGGCAGTGACCAAGTACACCAGCTCCAAGTAAACAGGTTTCCGTCTGAATTACTTACCCCAAAAGGCTCTTTTAAGAGCCACCCACCCTATCAAAAAAAGCAATTCCATAGTGAGTTGAGCTCGCGTGCTACAAATCAGCCGAACTTATGCTGTACTGATTGTGTGTATTGTAACAAGTAAGTAAACTGTATTTATACAGCACCTTTCCCAGGCCAAGGGTCACAAAGTGCTTCACATAACAAGGAAGAAAACACCAATAAAAACATAATACAAGACTGAAAGACACAGAGGGTTAAAACAGGCAGAAAGAATATAACATAACATAAGCATGTATAAGGCATATGTATCAATTACTCGATATTACAATTTTCAAAGACTCCTTGAACGCGCTGGAAGTTTTGCGCGCCTTTTTTGTTTTTCCACACTGCCATTGTTTCTTTCAACTGCTGGAGACTAAGGAGTCTACTAGGGAGTAGTGTACTCACTAGTCGTCTAAAACGGTTTCCTCTATTAATATAATGGACAGGAGTGACTACACTGCATACATACGCATGGCCAATTTCTCGGGACAGGTGGATTTAAACATAAATCATAAATATAATAATCGTTTAAACGGCGTTCACCGCCAAGACATGCTCACTTATCTATCGATAAAAATGCTTTCATATCACCCCCATGATGTCATTAACTGGCCAAGTCAGTGTGACAAGTCAATAAAAGAGCAATTCCATAGTGATTTGAGCTGACGTGCTACAATGAAGTCGACGGTATAGTAGATATTATATATTACTGGTGTTTAATAACTCGATGTTACAATCGTCAATGACTCCAGTCCTTACGTGGTATCCCTCCCAAATACCTCTCAATCCCCACTACCTCTCAGTACAGTTTATCCACAGTAAATAAGTTAATAATAAAAACATGTAATTCTTCCTTTTTCTAGCATTGTGACTGCCTGGTCCTAGCATAGATGTATTTTTCTTATGATGACTGATGGATAGGTGATTCTTAGACAACCTGGCTAACTGGACAACGAGTGTTTTTTCAAATGTTGTTCAGAACCAGACTCGACCAATAGAATCTAGTGTCAGGAGTCTTCTACTTTGCATAGCTCCCCCTTTATATAGCGGCTGCACTACCTCCACCCTTTCATTCGTTTCTGAGAAGTAACTAGCTGTTTTCATCATCATGCCTGAGCCTGCGAAGCCAGCGCCCAAGAAGGGCTCCAAGAAAGCCGTCACCAAGACCGCCACCAAAACCGGCAAGAAGCGCAGAAAGTCCAGGAAGGAGAGCTACGCCATCTACGTGTACAAGGTCTTGAAGCAGGTCCACCCCGACACCGGCATCTCCTCCAAGGCCATGGGAATCATGAATTCCTTCGTCAACGACATCTTCGAGCGCATCGCCGGTGAGTCCTCTCGCTTGGCCCACTACAACAAGCGTCGTACCATCACCTCCAGGGAGATCCAGACCGCCGTGCGTCTGCTGCTCCCCGGTGAGCTGGCCAAGCACGCCGTGTCCGAGGGCACCAAGGCCGTAACCAAATACACCAGCTCCAAGTAAACGGATTTTCGTCTGTATTACTTACCCCAAAAGGCTCTTTTAAGAGCCACCCACCCTATCAAAAAAGAAAGCAATTCCATAGTGAGATGACCTCGCGTGCTACAAATCAGTCGAATGTATATGCTGTACTGATTGTAACAAGAAAGTAACATTATACAGTATTTATACAGCACCTTTCCCAGACCAAGGGTCTCAAAGTGCTTTACATAACAAGGAATAAAACATAGTAATACAGGAGTGAAAGCCACAGCAGGTTAAAACAGGCAGAAAGCATACATAACATAACAAGCATGTATAAGGCATAATGTATCAATTACTCGATGTTACAATTTTCAAAGACTCCAGTCCTTGAACGCGCAGGAGGTTTTGCGCGCCTTTTTTGTTCCTCACTTGTTTGTTGCTCACTAGTTGTCTAAAACGGTTTCCTCTATTAATATAATGGACAGGAGTGACTACACTGCATACATACGCATGGCCAATGTCTCGGGACAGGTGGATTTAAAATAAATAATAACATATAATAATAGTTTAAACGGCGTTCACATGTGGATCTACCATCACCTCCAGGGAGAATCAGACCGCCTGCTACTGCTCCACAGCAGATGAATGTGTGTATCTTAAACGGCGAAGACAAATGTAATCTTCTTGCACTTGAATAGCATTAAGGTTGATGCAGGCTCACTAGTCAGCTACCTGGACAGAACCTCAAGAACCAATGATGTGAACGAGTTCGGTCATGCATGTCTTTGAATTGTAATACTACCACTAGGTAGCGGGTTTTGTTTATGTAGTAGGGCTTTATATACAAAAATGAGTTATGAATAGATCTACA
This sequence comes from Nansenia antarctica, assembly GCF_963989245.1. Classification (NCBI taxonomy): domain Eukaryota; kingdom Metazoa; phylum Chordata; class Actinopteri; order Argentiniformes; family Microstomatidae; genus Nansenia; species Nansenia antarctica. Next base: position 104,401,143 of record NC_137674.1, read on the forward strand.
GGATTTAACGGTCCAGCCAGCCATTTATACAGAATGCAATGATGAGGATAACAACTATCATCTATGATAAAGCGATAATCAAACACCGCCATGAACGAACTGCCCAGGTAGCGGGACACACCCAAGATGCAAACATGAATCAAATAAAAACAACTTGTGATATGGTAGAACATAGATTTTTATCTTTCCAACATTAAGTATCATTCTCATTCTCAGCCCACCAAATGCTCTCTGCAGGACAGTGAATGCAGACTGTAGCTCAGAAAGAGCCTGGTCAGTCGTGGGGGCAATAGCATACTGTACAACAGTGTCATAAGCATATATATTATTGTATTATTGGTGAATATTAATACGATTAATACGAGGCTCAAGGACAGCCAAGCAGCGGCAGAACCATTATATTATATTATATTATGTTACATTACAAATGTGATGTAATTTAAACACCCCGGTCCACAAAGACCCACAAACACATGGAGAGAGGAGGCAGGCTGACTACGTCACCATCGATAAACAACACATACATAAGCACATTTAATTTATTGAATTTACTTATTACTATTATTATTTATTTATTTACAAACAAAGTTATGATTGCAATTTCAGCTAGTTACCAACTAGTTTAGTAGCCGAACATATTCATCATAAGGCTGCTGATGTCCTCATTTACATTTACATTTTTGGCATTTAGCAGACGCCTTATTCCAAAGCGACTTACAATCAATATATTTGAATACTAAGCATGTGAATCAGCAGTCCACCATTCGTTGCAGGAAGAGTACTCTAGCTCAGGCCCGGGGCCACTGATAGAAGGAAAAACCTTCTCCCTATTATCGCCTTCTACTAAAACTTTTTTTATTTTATTTTTTAATTACTGGAGAAACTGAGAAACAGTACAAGGGGGGCAATAGAAGTTCTTAGGGACACAGTAGAGGGGAAAGCGGGTGTCTTTAGGAGACGTAGTGGTGAGGGTCAGAAGATGTCTCAGGAGGAGCAGTTAAGATGTAACCTGAAGAGATGGGTCTTCAGTCTACGACGGAAGATGGGTAGTGACTCTGCCGTTCTGACAGCCGTGGGGAGCTCATTCCACCAGCGGGGAGCCAGTGTTGTGAAGAGACGTGATCGGGCAGCCCGACTGCTGTGTAGAGGAGGTGGGGCCAGTCGGCCAGCCGAGGTGGAGGAGCGGAGTGAGCGGGCAGGGGTTTGGGGGGTTACCATTTCCTTCAGGTAGGCAGGGGCTGTCCCTTTAGCTGCCTGGTATGCAAGCACCAGGGTCTTGAATCTGATGCGAGCTGCTATCGGGAGCCAGTGCAGGGTGCGAAGGAGAGGGGTGACATGCGAGTATTTGGGGAGGTTGAATACCAGCCGGGCAGCAGCATTCTGGATGAGCTGCAGAGGTCTAATGGCTGAAGCGGGGAGCCCAGCCAGGAGTACATTGCAGTAATCCAGGCGGGAGATGACCAGTGCCTGGGTCAAGAGTTGCGCTGCCTCTCTGGTAAGTAATGGTCGTATCCTTCTGATGTTGTAGAGGAGGAATCTGCAGGAGCGAGCCGTTGCTGCAATGTTCTCCGCACAGGATAGTCGGTTATCCAGGATCACTCCAAGGTTCTTGGCTGTCAGGGAGGGGGTTACAGTAGAGTTCTCCACTGTGATGGAGAAGTCTTGGAGAGGGCAGGCTTTCCCGGGGATGAAGAGGAGCTTGGTCTTGTTAAGATTAAGCTTGAGATGGTGGTCAGCCATCCAAGTTGAAATGTCAGCGAGACATGCTGAGATACGGGTTGCCACGTGTACATCAGACGGGGGGAAGGACAGGAAGAGTTGAGTGTCGTCTGCGTAGCTGTGGTAGGAGAGCCCATGTGAAGAGATTACCGAGCCAAGAGACTTGGTGTAGAGGGAGGAGAGTAGGGGCCCTAGGACGGAACCCTGGGGAACTCCAGTGGAGAGGGTTCGTGGAGAAGATAGCGATTCTCTCCAGGTCACCTGGTAGGAGCGGCCCGCCAGGTAGGAAGAAAACCAGGAGTGTGCGGTGACAGAGATGCCCAGGTCTGAGAGGATGGAGAGAAGGATCTGGTGATTGACTGTGTCGAAGGCAGCAGACAGGTCAAGGAGACACAATTCTGGTGATAATATCGCAATTGATTCCTCAGAGTCGACATGCAGCAACCATAGTCTATCTATGGCTTTCACCTGTCTTGTCTAGATTTAATAGGAGGGAGAGGGACACCATCTGAAAAATCACCTATAGGGACAAGCTCTCAGCCCCATCCCCGCGACTGTGTTTCACGACCACCAAAAGAGCTCATATTTATAACACCCCGCACCACATCGGGGGACCCTCAACCTTTGTACTCCCTTGCCAGACAACCTGGCTACCTGGACAACGAGTGCTGGTCGCAATCATATGCACTTTTAGCCACTTTAGGAGACAAATAACACAGGAAAAGCTGTGCGCACCGCTCCCTCCGACGGTGCAACGGTGGGGTTTTGATCGAGTCACAACAAAACTCACGAGGCCTTCGCGGCTCACATGACTTTATTCTAACCGGAGGCAAGTCTGCTCGCTGGCCCGTTTGCATTTGGACCTCAACTCGGCACCACCGGTGACTTTTGGCCCGTTATTCGCGAGGAGAAAACACAGGCGCCCAAGTATTTCGGCAGCTACGACTGCTGAGCAGGGATGGTTGAGTCTGCACGGTTCTCATGCCGCGTTTAAGGACAGCCCCCTGCTCCGGGTTGAGCTTCATTCTCACAGAGCAGCTTTGCAGACTAGTTGGTTTACCGGAACGAACGAGACTTTCTACAGACATGGCAGAAGTCGCACCAGCAGCAGCCCCCGCGCCGGCCAAGAGCCCCAAGAAGAAGGCAGCAGCCAGGCCCAAGAAAGCTGGCCCCAGCGTCGCCGAGCTCATCGTGACGGCCGTGTCCGCATCCAAGGAGAGGAGCGGCGTGTCCCTGTCCGCGCTCAAGAAGGCGCTTTCGGCCGGTGGCTACGACGTGGAGAAGAACAACTCCCGCGTCAAGGTCGCCGTCAAGAGCCTCGTCACCAAGGGCACTCTGCTCCAGCTCAAGGGCACCGGGGCCTCCGGCTCTTTCAAGCTCAACAAGAAAGCCACCGAGGCGGTCAAGAAGCCGGCGAAGAAATCCGCCGCCCCGAAACCCAAGAAGGCGGCCGCAAAGAAGCCTGCCGCTGCCAAGAAGTCTCCGAAAAAGGCAAAGAAGCCCGCTGCTGCGGCCAAGAAGTCTCCCAAGAAGGCAAAGAAGCCCGCGGCAGTCATCAAGAAGGCCACCAAGAGCCCCAAGAAGGCGAAGAAGGCCACACCGGTCAAGAAGGCTCCGGCTAAGAGCCCCAAAAAGGCCGTCAAGGCAGCCAAGCCCAAGGTAGCCAAACCCAAAACGGTGAAGCCCAAGGCAAAAAAGGCAGCCCCAAAGAAGAAGTAAACATTCAAAGTGTTCTTTCCGACACAATTTGTACCACTAAAAGGCTCTTTTAAGAGCCACCCACATTTTCGTAAAAACGCATTATCATCCATGACGACAGAAAAAGTCGAGTGTTTATTTTAGAAAGTATTTTACACCAGTGTAAATGGACTGACTTATATAGCGCCTTTATCCAAAGCGATTTACAACGGCCTCTCATTCACACACCAATGGCGGCAAGCTACCATGCAAGGCGCCGGCCGGCTCACTGGGAGCAATTTGGGGTTCAGTGTCTTGCCCAAGGACACTTCGACATGTGGCCAGCTGGGGCTCGAACCGCCGATCTGCCAAACTTGTGATCATTAGACAGCGGCTCTACCTCCGCCACAGCCGCCCCCAGTGTCAGTGTCAAGCACGGACTTACAAACACGACAATCATGTTTTTACTTATTGAGTAAATAATGAGCAGTAATGAGAGATTTGACATCAAGGTCTAGTTTACACTTTGACACTATAAAGTGTCACTCGGTAGATCTGTGTGCGGGAGAGGATGGTGGGGGTATGACAGTGTCCATAAAGTTGCATATAATATCAACATATACAGATAGTTATGAGATACTCTTTCCGTTACACCATTACGTTATATTTGGACAGAAAGGCGGGAGATAACAGACAACTTTTCGCTCAGTCAGGAGTAACGAACTACAGAGAGCTGGGAATGCACTTCACAATGTACATATTATATACGTATCAATTATATATTATTATTATTATTATTATTATGACATATACTAGTTTTAGTACACTGAATATGTCACGTGGGGCGAGTTTGATTTGAACTTCGATTTCTGGCGCGCGAGGGAAACTCACAAAGACAATCTTCAATATTCACAATGTATCCACAATCTCTGTCTCTTGATTGGATGAGGTGACGTCGACCCAGTGGCCAATGAACGCCGTCAAGGCGAGCTATAAGAACAACGCTCCAAGCGGCAGAACCGTTATTTGAAATTATTTTCTTCAGCTTCTTTGAGATCCCGCTAAACCGTCACCATGTCAGGAAGAGGCAAAACCGGAGGCAAGGCCAGGGCAAAGGCAAAGACCCGTTCTTCTCGTGCTGGGCTTCAGTTCCCAGTGGGCCGTGTGCACAGGCTTCTGCGCAAAGGCAATTATGCCCATCGTGTTGGCGCTGGCGCACCGGTCTACCTGGCCGCCGTGCTCGAGTACCTGACTGCTGAGATCCTGGAGTTGGCCGGCAACGCCGCCCGCGACAACAAGAAGTCTCGTATCATCCCCCGTCATCTGCAGTTGGCCGTCCGTAACGACGAGGAGCTGAACAAACTGCTGGGCGGTGTGACCATCGCTCAGGGTGGTGTGCTGCCCAACATCCAGGCAGTGCTGCTCCCCAAGAAGACCGAGAAGCCCGCCAAAGCCAAGTAAAACCTCTACTCCGGCTTTCACCCAACTACTTAACCCCAAAGGCTCTTTTAAGAGCCAACCACCACTTGTCTCTCAAAAAGTGCAATTTGTATTTTCATCTCTAAACGGTGTTTGTCCGCTATGAGTACCGTAGTGTGCCTCATGTTGAAGCCTACAAGTTAGTCATCATACACCTTCGTGAGGCTGAGAACGCACCCACAACAACACACTTCTGTTTTGGCCACGTGGTGTTGCCAACCAATGTTCCCTTCATGATGAGTGCTGGCTATAAGCATAAACACATTTTAACGGTACCTTACAGGGATATTGTGAAAATACATTAGCAGTCTTGTACGGCCATAAGCTCACATTCATTCATATTCAGCCTCAAACCTAATGCATCTGAGAATAGCGTAAAAGCTATAGCTGGGGTCGTTGTCCTTAAGAAAGTGGTATCACAACAGTGGTATCATCTGCCAGTTGACTAATAATTATGGATTTTCCCATAACACCGATTTTTACAAATCTTCATATTATGTTTATTATTATAATTCACATGGGCGGGGCGGGTGGACAAGGGAAGCGCGCAATGGAGGGAGCAGGAGGGGTTTACAGTTTTAATTTATGGCGGGAAGGGTGCACGGGGCTCGTGTCCAATGACAGCCTGAGAAGGAGGTGACAACGGGCCAATGAGCTCGTCTACATTCGCGGGCCAATGAGCTCGTCTATATTCGCCGGCCAATCGGAGCACGACGGCTCCGGCTTTATAAACGTGGCAAGTTGTCTTGTGAAGAATATCTACACTTTGACTCTACAAGAAGAAGGTAGCATAATGGCCAGAACCAAGCAAACCGCTCGTAAGTCCACCGGCGGCAAAGCCCCCAGGAAGCAGCTCGCTACCAAGGCTGCCCGCAAAAGCGCCCCGGCCACCGGCGGCGTGAAGAAGCCTCACCGTTACAGACCTGGCACCGTGGCTCTGAGGGAGATCCGTCGTTACCAGAAGTCCACCGAGCTGCTAATCCGCAAATTGCCCTTCCAGCGCTTGGTGAGAGAAATCGCCCAGGATTTCAAGACCGACCTGCGCTTCCAGAGCTCTGCTGTGATGGCCCTGCAGGAGGCCAGCGAGGCTTACCTGGTCGGTCTGTTCGAGGACACCAACCTGTGCGCCATCCACGCCAAGAGGGTGACCATCATGCCCAAGGACATCCAGCTGGCCCGTCGCATCCGTGGAGAGCGCGCCTAAGATGATGAGTGTCGGACTATGATCATGAACAAAAACCAAAGGTTCTTTTAAGAGCCACCTCAATATTTCTCAAAAGGATTTTTTCCATTAACTACTCTTATTTATATGACGATAGATGGGTTAAAGTAGAATGAGATCGCAGAATGCCAGAGGGTACCATATGACAAGTCATAGCAGAACAGTTTTACTGACACAAATAGGAAAGGACTTCCCTCGCTGTAATGTGCGGAATGAGCTTTTAGTTGGGCTCCAGTCGTTTTTTTGGGGGGGGCAGGATATCCATATGACGTCTACACATTTTACATGATAAGCGCACTGTTGCAATTTCGACGGCTTATGTCATATTATTAGGCTATTTCTAATACAAAAATAATACTAAATGGTTTTACGCACAATGTGTTCCTTTGTACCACGTCCCTACGATCGCAATGCATTTGTTTGACATTTTTCGGTGCGTGTACACAGTCCTAGATCTGAATGACAGGGAAAGCTTCGTGAGAGCCTACTGTGTCTATTGAAAGGGGCAAGGGCTGTGTAAATTAAATCGTTAAAGAGGCAACACACACACATCCCCCCATTTCCACTCCCCACCCCCCAAAACACACAACCCCACTACCCAACACACACACACACACACACACACACACCTCCCAACTATCCCCCCTTCACCCAAACACACACTCCCAACACATACAAATAATATTTTTTTAAAGTTATGGGTTCTGTCTTTTCTTATGCATACCAATATGATTTGGATATAGTGAGCCCACTCAATACAACAAACAACAGTTTTAGGATCACTAAATACTTATGTCCTAACCAGAATACTTGAGTATTGGGTAAAATTGGGCTTTATATATATTGGGTTATATATTATATAGTTGAAAGCCAGGGCCCTTTCCCTGTTAGAAACTTGATTCCTCGTTTCCTCTGTTGCGTGTCTCACTTGCTGCTTCTCAAATAGCATTGGAGGAGAATAGGGGAACAACCTAGATATTCTCCTCCAATGCATTTTAATTATGATGCGACGAGGGGACAGGAGATAGGACGCGAGGAATGGAGTTTCTACAATTGAGAAAGGGCCATCGACTTTTGTCTACCACGGAGCACTAGTACTGTTACTTGTGCGTCAACGGAACTATATACTTAATTCGTGTTGTCCTACGGAGGATTCTAACTGGCTGGACCAAAGAAAAATGTTTTAGCCGATTCAGCATAATTCAAGTTAAATGGTTATCTTGGCTTTAGGCTTTCTTTTATCACTATGTTTTCACAAACTTTCACTTCTCGACTGAATTCGAGAAAACGTACGTGTATCTATTATTCCAAGACATAATCAGATATGCACACAGGTTGAAGAGGCATGGCTAGGTTTCAAAACCAAATTCCTAAATATTATTGACAGTATAGCCCCCATGAGAACCACCAGGGTTAAAGCCCGATCGGAACCATGGATGAATTCGGACATTCTAAATGCTATGAAAGTCAGAGACCTAAAATGCTCTGAAGTTCAAAAATGCAAATCAAAATTAGTGAAACACTTAAACGAAGATCTCAAAACCCACTTTGAGAAAATTAAAAAACAATGCAACAAACTAAGCAATCAGGTAATTACCATGACCAAATCTGCTAAGAAAGAATACCTCGATAACAAAATCGAAGAAAACTTAAACAAACCACGTGACCTTTGGAAGCTACTTAATAGCCAACTAGGTTGCAGTCAAAAACTCAAAACCAGGTCTACAAACATCAGCATAAAATCTGGAGATTCTCTCCTTACAGACAAGCTGGATGTGGCTAAGTGCTTAAACACTTTCTTTACAACCATAGCCACTAAATTAGTTAACAATCTACCACCCCACTCAGGGCGTTATGGTGTAGAGCACATCCGTGCGTTCTACAATAAACTGGGTGTACGCAAAGATGATTTTAAACTCTCCATGGTGTCAAACGATGAGGTGTTTAAAAAGCTGGGCGCTCTACACTCAGAAAAGGCCACGGGCCATGACAATATTCCAGCCAGATTTCTAAAAGACTCAGCTGCCTCCATTACCCCAATCATCACCCACATAATAAACCTCTCCATCAAACAGGGACACGTCCCCCTTGACTTTAAAATAGCAAGGGTAACCCCACTGTATAAAAAAGGAAGCAAATTAGACCCAGGCAACTACCGACCTGTTTCTATTCTTAATTCCATCTCGAAACTTATGGAAAAAATAGTTTATGAACAGGTTGATAGGTACCTTACCGAAAAAAAATCTGATGTATGAATTTCAATCAGGATTCAGAACATCCCATTCCACTGACACATGCCTTCTCTATTTGAACAACCACATCAACCATGAGGTGGACTCGGGCAAGTACTGCGGCATGGTCATGCTGGACCTCCAGAAGGCCTTCGACACAGTAGATCACCACATATTGTTAGATAAACTGAAAGCAATTGGGTTCGATAGAACATCGGTGAGCTGGATGCAATCCTACTTAGAGGGGAGGGAACAGGTGGTTAGTGTGAACGGAACACTGTCCCCCCCCCCTCCCAGTGACCTGCGGCGTTCCACAAGGAAGCATATTGGGACCTTTACTGTTCCTAATATATGTGAATGACATGTCATCAGCATGTGATTGCAATTTGTTCCTGTTCGCGGATGACTCGGCTCTGCTGGTCTCTGACAGGGACATATTGCAGGTGGAAAAAGCGCTAAGCACTGAACTGAGTAGAATCTGCATCTGGCTAGCTGACAATAAACTATCAATACACCTAGGTAAAACTGAAACCATCCTATACGGATCCCCATCTAAACTCAGAAAGGCTGAACATTTTAAAATAAAAGTGGGTAACATTAATATCACAAGAAAAGAGGATATTACATACCTGGGCTCCATCTTAGAGGCAAATCTTTCCGGAGATAAAATGGCAGCAAAAGTAATCAAAAAAGTGAACCATAGAACTAGATTCTTGTACAGGATATCCTCACTTGTCAGTAAAAACACACTGAGGACCCTATCAGGAGCTCTCATTCAATGTCACTTCGACTATGCCGTAACATCATGGTACTATAGAACCACAAAGGCCCATAAAACAAGACTCCAGACAGCCCAAAATAAACTGGTTAGGCTTCTGCTAGGCCTCAACCCTAGGACACATCTAACCGCTGCTCATTTTTTGAGCCTTGATTGGCTACGAGTAGTTGTCGGAGTGCAGCAGCTTGCACTGGGCCTGGTCTTCAAGATACGCTACACCACAAAGACACCCAAGTACCTGTCAACATACTTCCAAAAAGTGAACAACGTCCACACATACAACACCAGAGGAAGCTCCACGAACCACGTTCAACCGCGGTGCACCACAAACAAGGGGTTAAACTCGTTTGCAAACTATGCAGTAAAAATGTGGAACGCCCTTCCTATAATCTTAAAGGAGTGCAAAACACTGCCCACCTTCAAAACCACTCTCAAAAAACATTTACAGGAGGCTGCAATCCGTAACGGGACCCTCTAAATCAAAAATCAGATTAAAAGACCCGACCCTCTAAATCAAAAATCAGATTAAAAGACCCGAACTACCCACTGTACATACTTTGTGTTTTGTCCCCCGCCCCCACCTGTGGTGTATGTCCCCACCTGTCCTACCCGCTGTACATACCTTATGTTTTGTTGTATTGTTCTTCCCATGATGGATGTATGTTTATCTTGTAGATAGTAATAGTTATTTGTCTGTATTATCTTGTAGATAGTACTAGTTTTTTTGTCTGTCTTACATGTAACGATGACTTGAGAATCAAGGACCCCAATTGAAATAAGCCAGTGGCTTTCTTGGGTTTTTATCCTGTTAGTTGACCTTGTATGTAATATGTACTGTCATGTACCTACTTCTGCAAATCTTCTAATAAAGTTTTCAATCAATCAATCAATGGTAAAACCAGAGCTGCCAAGTCACACGCAATCACCGTGAGACTCACGCATTTCAACCAGTTCTCACGCTCTCAGACAAAACACTTTTGGTGAAACTTGGCAGCCCTGGTAAAACCAAGCGACAATTGAAACGAGACAACTGGCTGCGTGTGTTTGATGTCCCCAAAAGGTGACAGGGTATTAGAAATCTTTTAGACATTTTTAGATTACCCTTTCCTCTAAATATAGGCATTGTTGCTACTATTTAACGTAAATGTTGGTCCCAGCACACACGATTGATAGCTTTCAGGGATGATTGAAACATCTAGCCTTGAGAATGAATGACAGAAAAGCAGAGGTCTCAGGAAGGCCTCCAAGATCTCCAGAGACCCAACCCACCCTGGGTACGAACACTTTGCCCGGCTGCCCTCGAAAAGGCGGTACGGGACCATGGCCGCAAGGACAAACAGACTGAAGCACAGCTTCTACCCCAGGGCCATCCAGTCCCTGAACACAGCAAAGACCTAGGTTCTGGGCCCTGGACAGTCTGGACGGATTGATGGCAGTTGCTGGACTGAAAAAAAATCTGGTGTAGTGCTGAGGCACAAATATGTACATTTCAAGCCTGCAAACTGCGACACTTTAAATGAATGTGCAATAACACTATGTGCAATATGACAACCCTAGTCGTCTATCTGTACAGTATAGTATAGTGGATAGTGTACATAGCCTTTATTTATGTAAACCAGCTCCTTCCCTTCTTGTGTTTTTTTTTTTTTCTTTTCTTTCCTAGCACCAGGGGAGCCACCCCTCCTAAATTTCGTTGTTTGGTACCTGTACTATAGCAATGACAATAAAGACCATTCATAATGACATCATGGGGGTGATATAAAAGCATGTTATCGATAGATAAGTGGGCATGTCTTGGCGGTAGTGGTAGGCTAACTTCTTGATTGTACTAGATTATCCACATCTGAACGCCGTTTAAACCATTATTATATTTATGATTTATGTTTAAATCCACCTGTCCGGAGAAATTGGCCATGCGTGTATGCAGTGTAGTCACTCCTGTCCATTATATTAATACCGGAAACCGTTGTAGACGACTAGTGAGTACACTACTCCAGCAGTTGAAAGAAACAATGGCAGAGTGGAAAAACAAAAAAGGCGCGCAAAACTTCCGGCGCGTTCAAGGACTGGAGTCTTTGAAAATTGTAATATCGAGTAATTGATACATATGGCTTATACATGCTTATGTTATGTATGCTTTCTGTCTGTTTCAACCCTCTGTGTCTTTCACTCTTGTATTATGTTATATTTGCGTTTTCTTCCTTGTCATGTGAAGCACTTTGTGACCCTTGGTCTGGGAAAGGTGCTGTATAAATACATTGTACTTACTTGTTACAATACACACAATCAGTACAGAATATAAATTCGACTGATTTGTAGCACGTGAACTCAACTCACTATGGAATTGCTTTTTTTGATGGGGTGGGTGGCTCTTAAAAGAGCCTTTTGGGGTAAGTAATACAGACGAAAATCTGTTTACTTGGAGCTGGTGTATTTGGTTACGGCCTTGGTGCCCTCGGACACGGCGTGCTTGGCCAGCTCACCGGGGAGCAGCAGACGCACGGCGGTCTGGATCTCCCTGGAGGTGATGGTAGAACGCTTGTTGTAGTGGGCCAGGCGAGAGGACTCGCCGGCGATGCGCTCGAAGATGTCGTTGACGAAGGAGTTCATGATTCCCATGGCCTTGGAGGAGATGCCGGTGTCGGGGTGAACCTGTTTCAGGACCTTGTACACGTAGATGGCATAGCTCTCCTTCCTGGACTTTCTGCGCTTCTTGCCGGTTTTGCCGGCGGTCTTGGTAACGGCTTTCTTGGAGCCCTTCTTGGGCGCTGACTTCGCTGGCTCGGGCATGTTGATGATCGTTGCTTCTCAGAAACGAATGATGGTGCCGTAAGCACATAGCCCCTATATGAAGGGGGAGCAATGCAAATTAGGCGACTGCTGACACACACTTCCAATGCCGAGCGTAGCTCTGACGCTCAACAGACAGACACTCCACGCTCACGGACATTCATTATCTGCGCACGCGCTCCCCAAGTCTCCTCCCCCACGCTGCTTTTTCACTGGTCTGCCTTGTTTCCTTCAACCAGAGAAAAATGGAAAAAAAAGACCTGAAGAAGAAGAGGAAGATTGAGAATACTAAAAAGGACACAAATAAACTCCTCAAAAAAGTTCGGAAACGTTATTTTTGTCAATTATTCCTCCTCTTTAATAATACCAATTGGTATTGTATTTAATATCGTTGGAAAGCCTGATTAGTCACCATTGCAACGAGGTGCCCTGACAGTGTAAAATGAATAAAGTGTAAAAATGGCCAATATGTGTTGTTTTTTCCTTATTACTGTGGGAGAGGGCAGCCATCCAATCCACCAAGCAACTCAAAACGATACCAACAGAAGAATATTGCAGGCGATTTTGGGGCCGCTACCCACACGTTCAGCTGTGTTGCTCATTCCACGCATGCATGATCCTTACAAGTTGTACTAATGTAACTAACTATTGTAATGGTGACTAATCAGGCTTTCCAACGATTGGTATTATTAAAGGGGAGGAATAATCCACAAAAATAACGTTTCCAAATGTTTTTGAGTTTAGAATACCTAGAACAAGTCCCAATACTATAGTAAGGCTTGCACGTACGAAATACACTGTCTTTTGGAGGCGGTACATTGCAAGGAAAAGCATGGTCGCAGTCTTAAACTATGTGGATATTTGCCTAACAAAATATAAACGATCAGGTCTCCATGGAGGGAAATGAGGACTGTTGGGAGCGTGGAAGTGCTTGTGAACTACTGATTTGGCAACGTAAATGGTTGTCTTTGTATTTAAAATGTAGACAGGACTGCTATGTTACTGATGGAATCAACTCTTTTAAGTGTGGAGATGGGTGGCTCTTAAAAGAGCCTTTGGGTTCAGATGTGGTGGTTGGGGTTCCGGAACCTTAACCGCCGAAGCCGTACAGGGTGCGTCCCTGGCGCTTCAGAGCGTAGACGACGTCCATGGCGGTGACGGTCTTCCTCTTGGCGTGCTCGGTGTAGGTGACGGCGTCACGGATAACGTTCTCCAGGAACACCTTCAGCACACCACGGGTCTCTTCGTAGATCAGACCAGAGATACGCTTGACGCCCCCACGGCGAGCCAGACGGCGGATAGCGGGCTTGGTGATTCCCTGGATGTTATCACGGAGAACTTTGCGATGGCGCTTGGCGCCTCCTTTGCCGAGTCCCTTTCCACCTTTTCCTCTGCCAGACATGATCACGATGAGAACAAGTTAATGTGTGTGTTGTTAGACAAGCGTGGAGCTTATTTATCTCCGCTGGGAGGACGTGATTGAGACCAACCTCGACACAGGACCGCGTATTAAAGAGGGCGGGAGCTTCTGCTAAGGACAACCCTGTCACCTACCCAGACCATAAGAACTGTGATTGGTCCGCTTGGTAGCGTCACACGATTCCGACTTATTCATTGGCCCGCGAATGTAGACGAGCTCATTGGCCCGCGAATGTAGACGAGCTCATTGGCCTGTTGTCACCTCCTTCTCAGGCTGTCATTGGACACGAGCCCCGAGCATCCTTCCCGACATAAATTAAAACTCTAAACCCCTCCCGCTCCCCTTGTCCACCCGCCCCGCCCATGTAAATTATAATAATAAACATAATAAGAAGATTTTAAAAAATCGGTGTTATGGGAGAATCCATAATTATTAGTCAACTGGCAGATGATACCACTGCTGTGATACCACTTTCTTAAGGACAACGACCCCAGCTATAGCTTTTACCCTATTCTCAGATGCATTAGGTTTGAGGCTGAATATGAATGAATGTGAGCTTATGGCCGTACAAGACTGCTAATGTATTTTCACAATATCCCTGTAAGGTACCGTTAAAATGTGTTTAAGCTTAGCCAATACTTATCGTGTGAAGTATAGTGACGTATTGGTTGGTGACACCACGTGGCCAAAACAGAAGTGTGTTGTTGTGGGTGCGTTCTCAGCCTCATGAAAGTGTATGATGACTGTTTAATTTAGTGATTGTAGGCTTCAACACGAGGCACACAACGGTACTCATAGCGGACAAACACCGTTTAGAGATGAAAATACAAATTGCACGTTTTGAGAGACAAGTGGTTGGCTCTTAAAAGAGCCTTTGGGGTTAAGTAGTGGGGTGAAAGCCGTAGTAGAACTTTTACTTGGCTTTGGCGGGCTTCTCGGTCTTCTTGGGGAGTAGCACTGCCTGGATGTTGGGCAGCACACCGCCCTGAGCGATGGTCACACCGCCCAGCAGTTTGTTCAGCTCCTCGTCGTTACGGACGGCCAACTGCAAATGACGGGGGATGATACGAGACTTCTTGTTGTCGCGGGCGGCGTTGCCGGCCAACTCCAGGATCTCAGCAGTCAGGTACTCGAGCACGGCGGCCAGGTAGACCGGTGCGCCAGCGCCCACACGATGGGCATAGTTGCCTTTGCGCAGGAGCCTGTGGACACGGCCCACTGGGAACTGGAGTCCGGCTCGGGAAGAACGGGTCTTCGCCTTGGCCCTGGCCTTGCCTCCGGTTTTACCTCTTCCTGACATTTTTCAGGATTCTAGCGAGTTCCGTAAGCACAGAAGAAAAGAGTCTGAAATAATAGAAACCTGCGTAGTGTGTCGTACTTATAGCTCGCCGTGACCGGCGTTCATTGGCCACCAGGCCGATGACACCTCATCCAATTGGCTCTCTCCGTTCATGCTGCGGCTACAGCTGGACCCTTCTCAATTGGCGAGCAACGGACCAATCCGGCCTCGGAGCAGAGACGCGCATGTGCGCGCGCCCTCCCGCCACGCCCCGCGAATGACGACTGAGCCCACAGATATCCGCAGGAAGTGTCGTAGAGCAGAGTGATACCAGCGATCAATTCAACACTTTGAAGAATATTTCTGTACAGTCCAGTTAATACAAATATAATAGGCATGTGGAAAATTAGATATTAATTGCACCAATATGTACATTTTAAAGATCCAAAATGCTTTTTCAAAATTGATAAAACAAACAAGGAGGAAGGGGCATTAAGTTCCATTAGTTCATGACAGTGACAACAAGTGGTGGGAGGGATCTTGCCTATATTTTCAATGTTTATTTCTGTAAAAAAAACTATACCATTTCAAAATGTCTCATATATATGTTATTCTATATAAGATCTTCTGTTGACAGGAAAGAGTACCTGGGTGCTGAAGTACCAGGCTGTACCAGCGCCAGGACCTGCACCAGGATGTGAGCTCCGCACTGGACAAAGCAGTTCCGACGACGAGGAATGACTTGTGAACAGTGTATACGCTAATAAGATGCAGGGAATCTTTCCTGGATACACGGTGTACAGGTTTTTCGCCCTTGCTTGCTTGCTGTGCGCTTGTGGTCCTCAGGCCTCTACTCAGCGGCCCCGGCCGCCCCGTGTGTTTGGTCTGTTCCGCCGCCGGGGCACCTGGTTCGGCTAGCCAGGTACGGAGCTATTATGGTCTGTGCTTGGTTGGCTGGGCCGGGTGTGCTGGTGGTGGGGCGGGTGTGTGGGGCGGCTGGGGGTCCCCCGTGGGGAGGGTTTGGGGGCTGCTGCTGTGCGCTGGTTTGCAAACTGGAAGTAGTCGCTCTATGAGTAGAGGGCTGCAAGGGAATTTTCCTGGATGCACAGTGTACACAGTTTTTTCCCTTGCCTGCTTGCGTGTTCTGTCATCATGTGAAGCGCATTGGGTCACATTTTGTGAGAAATACGCTATACAAATAAAACTCATAGCCTTCTTTTTCACCTCCAGGTTCATCAACCCCAACCCTCCATCCTTACATTAATTCTCTAATATCTCTCGTGAAATCCTATAAGTGTTCTCCAATGACTTTTGTCCGCTATATGGTGGTGGTAAGTTGAAGTTTGTGGTGTCGCAGCAAAAAAAGCGCCAATTTTTCAGCACCGGATCTCCTACAATCCGAAATCTGCCCCTGGCCTAGACTACATAATGTTAATCTGAATTAATCAAGGATGAAGACTATTTCACCATACATGATGCATCATAGCTCTTTGCTCGCTGATGGGGTCCCATGTTGTGCAGTAGGTGCCCTTTTTTTCTTTTTGCCCCTGCCCTTCAAACAGCCTGAGTCCGCCACTGTTCTATCTAGAGCACATGCTGGTGCTGATGGAGGACGATAACAACCAGCCACTGACAGTGAGTAACTATTTGATAGCTTGATGTTAAGAACTAATGGATCAAACTGTTTGGGGATGGATTTTGCTAGGGCAATAGAGCACTGCAGGTGTACTTTGGAAAGGTTCCCCCCCCACACTTAGAAGACCTATCCCGCCTAAACAGATTGTAGCCTGGCAGGTGTACTTCAGGATAGGAAATGGACTTTCTTAACCAAGACTCAGTGATTACTAGTACCTCAGGACTGGAACCGTTTACCCAGACTGACAACTGATCTATTTTAGGAATTAAACTCCTTGCATTGATGTGCAGGAGACCCAGGTTCTTTTGGGCACAGAAATCACCAAAACAGAGAAACAATACCAGTAAGGGTATTGGGGAGCAACATTTGAGGGAACGAATTACTAAACAGAGGGAACGGATTACTAAACCGAGGGAACGAATTACTAAACAGATTCACACATCAAATCTTTTTTTCTACCATGTGACCCCAGGGGGGCTCCGTAAGAAAAAGGCGTCAAAAGTGTTACTTTATCAGAGAATAATGGTGCGTTCGGCAGATGTAGGAAACTCTGATACGAATTCCCTAGTGGGAAATAACCACCCAATTTGGACACAAGTCAGAGTTTGTCGGGAAACTCGGACCAGTATGAAGATACGTGTTGTGACGTTCCACTGTAATCCCCCACCTTCTTGTGAGAAAACAGACGCTGATTTAGACAGTAATGGTAAAACAAATAATTAAAATAATAATAATAAAAGGGTAAAAGGTTAATTAGAAACTCCCCACACCTGTGCTAATTAACCTCACCCTGGCTCCCATCCCTCCACAGTCGAGACCAAAACCACCCCCCAGTAGAACAGCCCACTACCTCCCCCAGTAGAACACCCCACCCCCTGACATACACACAACCAACCCCTACTACCACACTAACATGTTAATTCGCAGGCTGATGAAACCATTTCCTGTCCATGTCATCTAGGTAGTTAGATGTGTGGCACAGACTGTCAATAAAACCATTTGACCATGGAGAAGTGTGTTTTAAGTCAGAGTGAGTTATCTACCTTTGTATTACAGCTTAGATTAGCTAGGATACAGCTCTTCTGCCCCCAGCTGTGTATCCATGAAGAGTGAGGTCACTGGATCCTCTGTTCGTTTAAGATTTTTACAGTGAGCAAAGGTAACATCACATCCTCCCCTTTAAAGCTGTAAAGGAATCCCTGCCGCACCAGGCATGATTAGAACCATCATTACACATCTATGTATGGATGGACAATCTGGTTACACTTTCAGTTCTAATAATGTTCATGGAACACAGCACACCTATGCAGAAGATTTGACCAGTTCTTCTGAACAAGGAAAACCTAGTCAACAAAGTTAGATGAATCCTACTTGCAGTCACGCTAGTCTAGTTGTCATGTCAATCCTACATCTGTCTAGTACATGTCCATTCCCAAAACCTAGTAGCTAACCTTAAGTGAGCCCTGCTTTATAAAACCTAGTAGCCATCCTTAAGTGAGCCTGGGATCGCACTTCACCATCTGGTTGGCTGGCTCAAAGCAGGCGTTGGTGATCTCAGGGACAGACAGCTGCTCATGGTAGGCCTTTTCTGCAGAGATGATGGGAGCGTAAGTTACCAAGGGGAAGTGGATACGGGGATAAGGCACCAGGTTAGTCTGGAATTCAGTCAGGTCTACGTTCAGCGCTCCGTCAAAACGCAGGGAGGCGGTGATTGAGGAGACAATCTGGGCGGTGAGGCGGTTGAGGTTAACATAAGACGGCCGGTCCACTCCAAGGTTACGCGTGCAGATGTCAAAGATGGCCTCATTGTCCACCATGAAAGAGCAGTCAGAGTGCTCCAGGGTGGTGTGGGTGGTCAGGATGGAGTTGTAGGGCTCCACCACTGCTGTGGACACCTGGGGAGCTGGATAGACTGAAAACTCCAGCTTGGACTTTTTCCCATAGTCCACAGACAGGCGCTCCATCAAGAGAGAAGCAAAGCCAGAGCCCGACCCACCACCAAAGCTGCGGAAGAGGAGGAACCCTTGCAGTCCGGTGCACTGGTCAGCCTGAAAACAAAACAGTCACCCAAATGTTCAACATCGAGACTTGCGTCCTTGCAGAGATGGCACAGGAAAAGCCATAGAACATGGACTAGGAATAATTATAAATGTACTGCATCACGTTTGTGGAGCCTTACCATTTTACGTATTCTGTCCATCACAGGCTTCACAATCTCTTTGCCGATGGTGTAATGGCCACGGGCGTAGTTGTTGGCAGCATCCTCCTTGCCACTGATGAGCTGTTCAGGGTGATACAGCTGACGGTAGGGTCCATTCCGGATCTCATCTAGAGAAGCAGTCACATTAAAATGCATGCAGAAAATGAATCAAGGCAACTAGTCATTGGAGTACCACACAAGATAAATTAGGCTTCACGTGCTACCAAGGCATAGAGACTAAATGTAATGTAGTCGGTACTATGAACCATCTACCAGTGTAGAGCAAACGTGCACCTCCTTACCAACAACTGTAGGCTCCAGATCAATGAAAACAGCCCTGGGAACATACTTCCCACTCCCAGTCTCACTGAAGAAGGTTCCAAATGACGAGTCAGCCAAAGCAACAGCACCAGAGTCCGCCAGAACTGTCCCATTTGGCTGGATACCATGCTCCAGGCAATATAACTCCCAACCACCCCAGCGGTCTACTTATCAAAATAAGCCTGGATTGTCCTTTAGTGACGTTGATGGAATACCCCCCCAGGACAGTCATCTGTAAGTTGGGTGTTCCACTGCTTCGTTGCGGCGATGACTCACGGACGCCGTCCTCCCTCCACAGAGCGCTTTGTGAGCGTGATGGTGCCTCTGTCCCCAGGCGAGAGGGACTCGTGGGGGGCGATCGGGGGCATCGTGGTGCTGGTGATCCTGGTGGTGGTGCTGCTGGCCCTCCTGCTGCTCTACCGCCGCAGGCAGAAGGAGAAGCAGAGCAACACACCCACCGTCTCCTTCTCCGCCTCGCGCACCGTCAACTCTGAATGGAACTCCCAACCACCCTCCTTGGGGCCACCATCTTCACAAAGCTGGACCTCCGGAACGCCTACCATCTGGTCCGGATTCGTGAGGGCGACGAGTGGAAGACGGCGTTCAAAACCCCCCGTGGCCACTATGAGTACCTCGTCATGCCCTTTGGTCTCACTAACGCCCCCTCCGTCTTTCAGGCCCTAATGAACGACGTCCTCAGGGACATGCTGGACATCTTTGTCGTCCTCTACCTGGATGACATCCTAGTATTCTCCAGGAACCCTGAGGAGCACGTCCAACATGTCCGCCTAGTCCTCCAGCGCCTACTGGAGAATCGCCTTTTTATTAAGGCTGAGAAGTGCTCTTTCCACACTCACTCTGTGGAATTCCTGGGGCTCATCGTGGAGGGTGGGTTGACTCGCCCTGACCCCAAGAAGACTCGGGCCGTCGTCGAGTGGGGCGGTGGTGGAGGCGTTCCACGAGTGGCGGCACTGGCTGGAGGGCGCAGAGCACCCCTTCACCGTCTGGTCGGACCATAAGAACCTAACCTACATCAAGTCGGCCAGGCGGTTGAACTCCCGTCAGGCACGCTGGGCCCTGTTCCTCGGGAAGGGTCGGTCCATTCCGGATCTCTTCCTTCGGTTTAACTTCCTCGACTGAATAGCAAGCAACTACTCAAATCACATACAGATGAATTTCTGCTATATGGGCCAATGAAGACAATTCATACAAACTACACCCAGAGACATGTAGATCAGCAGCTCAGCAAAGTAATGCGGACAAGAGACCAGCTCAAACCAGCCTCCGCTCGGCTCAGCCTCCGCTCGGCACTCTGTGGGCAAGAGTCTCCACTGTCCCTGAAGACATCAAAGAGAGCAACACAATGTTTATTACGATACCAAACAACCCATCTACAGTGGGGGAAATAAGTATTGAACACATCATCATTTTGTCCACTAAATGTATTTCCAATGAGCCTATTCAAGTGAATTTTGCACCAGACTTTGGTATTAACCCCTTATCAGTAGAGGTGGTAGTGGAGGTGGTAGTGGAGGTGGTAGTGGAGGTGGTAGTGGAGGTGGTAGTAGAGGTGGTAGTAGAGGTGGTAGTGGAGGTGGTAGTGGAGGTGGTAGTAGAGGTGGTAGTAGAGGTGGTAGTGGAGGTGGTAGTAGAGGTGGTAGTAGAGGTGGTAGTAGAGGTGGTAGTGGAGGTGGTAGTGGAGGTGGTAGTAGAGGTGGTAGTGGAGGTGGTAGTGGAGGTGGTAGTAGAGGTGGTAGTAGAGGTGGTAGTGGAGGTGGTAGTAGAGGTGGTAGTGGAGGTGGTAGTGGAGGTGGTAGTAGAGGTGGTAGTAGAGGTGGTAGTGGAGGTGGTAGTGGAGGTGGTAGTGGAGGTGGTAGTAGAGGTGGTAGTGGGGGTGGTAGTGGAGGTGGTAGTAGAGGTGGTAGTGGAGGTGGTAGTAGAGGTGGTAGTGGAGGTGGTAGTGGAGGTGGTAGTGGAGGTGGTAGTAGAGGTGGTAGTGGAGGTGGTAGTAGAGGTGGTAGTAGAGGTGGTAGTAGAGGTGGTAGTGGAGGTGGTAGTAGAGGTGGTAGTGGAGGTGGTAGTAGAGGTGGTAGTAGAGGTGGTAGTGGAGGTGGTAGTGGAGGTGGTAGTGGAGGTGGTAGTGGAGGTGGTAGTAGAGGTGGTAGTAGAGGTGGTAGTGGAGGTGGTAGTAGAGGTGGTAGTAGAGGTGGTAGTAGAGGTGGTAGTGGAGGTGGTAGTAGAGGTGGTAGTGGAGGTGGTAGTAGAGGTGGTAGTAGAGGTGGTAGTGGAGGTGGTAGTGGAGGTGGTAGTGGAGGTGGTAGTGGAGGTGGTAGTGGAGGTGGTAGTGGAGGTGGTAGTGGAGGTGGTAGTAGAGGTGGTAGTGGAGGTGGTAGTAGAGGTGGTAGTGGAGGTGGTAGTAGAGGTGGTAGTGGAGGTGGTAGTAGAGGTGGTAGTGGAGGTGGTAGTAGAGGTGGTAGTGGAGGTGGTAGTGGAGGTGGTAGTGGAGGTGGTAGTGGAGGTGGTAGTGGAGGTGGTAGTAGAGGTGGTAGTAGAGGTGGTAGTGGAGGTGGTAGTGGAGGTGGTAGTAGAGGTGGTAGTGGAGGTGGTAGTAGAGGTGGTAGTAGAGGTGGTAGTGGAGGTGGTAGTGGAGGTGGTAGTGGAGGTGGTAGTGGAGGTGGTAGTAGAGGTGGTAGTGAAGGTGGTAGTAGAGGTGGTAGTAGAGGTGGTAGTGGAGGTGGTAGTGGAGGTGGTAGTGGAGGTGGTAGTGGAGGTTGTAGTAGAGGTGGTAGTAGAGGTTGTAGTAGAGGTGGTAGTGGAGGTGGTAGTAGAGGTGGTAGTAGAGGTGGAAGCATTGAATAAATGCTTGCAATCAACTCAGAATCATGAAAAATGCCTAGTTTGACCCCTCAAAAGTTACTCAAGTCCAATTTAAGCATTTTCGAATTTTTGAGAATCGGTTATCGGTACCCCAACTTTGAGCAGTTTTTTATGAGGTTTCCCACAGGAGTTGAATTTCAACCTTTTAGTACATGTTATTACACACCTTTAGAAACACATTGGTGAAGAAATTTCTTGGTAACGATTTACTTCGCAGATTGGTCAAATATCTGGTAAAATGCCCTTACTATAAGGACTGGAGTCATTGAAGATTGTAACATCGAGTTATTAAACACCAGTACTATATAATATCTACTATACCATAATATACCGTCGACTTCATTGTAGCACGTCAGCTCAAATCACTATGGAATTGCTCTTTTATTGACTTGTCACACTGACTTGGCCAGTTAATGACATCATGGGGGTGATATGAAAGCATTTTATCGATAGATAAGTGAGCATGGCTTGGCGGTGAACGCCGTTTAAACCATTGTTATATTTATGATTTATGTTTAAATCCACCTGTTCCGAGAAATTGGCCATGCGTATGTATGCAGTGTAGTCACTCCTGTCCATTATATTAATAGCGGAAACCGTTTTAGACGACTAGTGAGTACACTACTCCAGCAGTTGAAAGAAACAATGGCAGAGTGGAAAAACAAAAAAGGCGCGCAAAACTTCCGGCGCGTTCAAGGACTGGAGTCTTTGAAAATTGTAATATCGAGTAATTGATACATATGACTTATACATGCTTATGTTATGTTATATATTATTTCTGCCCGTTTTAACCTGCTGTGGCTTTCACTCTTGTATTATGTTTTTATTGGTGTTTTCTTCCTTGTTGTGTAAAGCACTTTGTGACCCTTGGTCTGGGAAAGGTGCTATATAAATACATTTTACTTGTTACAATACACAGTCAGTACAGCATATAAGTTCGACTGATTTGAAGCACGCGAGCTCAACTCACTATGGAATTTCTTTTTTTTGATAGGGTGGGTGGCTCTTAAAAGAGCCTTTTGGGGTAAGCAGTACAGACGAAAATCTGTTTACTTGGAGCTGGTGTATTTGGTCACAGCCTTGGTGCCCTCGGACACTGCGTGTTTGGCCAGCTCACCGGGGAGCAGCAGACGCACGGCGGTCTGGATCTCCCTGGAGGTGATGGTACGACGCTTGTTGTAGTGGGCCAGGCGAGAGGACTCGCCGGCGATGCGCTCGAAGATGTCGTTGACGAAGGAATTCATGATTCCCATGGCCTTGGAGGAGATGCCGGTGTCGGGGTGGACCTGCTTCAGGACCTTGTACACGTAGATGGCGTAGCTCTCCTTCCTGGACTTTCTGCGCTTCTTGCCGGTTTTGGTGGCGGTCTTGGTGACGGCTTTCTTGGAGCCCTTCTTGGGCGCTGGCTTCGCAGGTTCTGGCATGTCGACAGTGGCTCGTTACTTCTCAGAAACGAATAAAGAGGCGGCAAACGCACACCCGTAATATAAAGGTGGGGCTATGCAAATTAGGCGGTTGCTGACATCCACTTCCAAAGCTCTAGCCTGCCTCGCGGGTAAATACATTATCTGCGCACGCGCGGGCTCCTCCTTACTTTTTCACTCGGCTGTCGGGTTGCCTTGTTTCCGATGGCGATATGAACATGAAAACGTCAAGAGGAAGATTGAGAATGATATACATAGAACACCAAGTCCCCCAAACTCCCAACCAGCCTAGCGATTACTACCAGGAATTGTCCTTTTGGGATGGTACGACAAGGGCATGCATTATTATTATCACTAGATGCGCAATAGAAAAAGGGGCTGCACTGTGTTGTGTGCGTAATAATCCATAATAACCATTTTCTTTCTAGGGTGCACATGTGGGATGGTCATTTCTAGTCGTGGAATGCCAAGACTACGCATTTACTTGCGTTGACATTGATTTGGCAACGTATGTTTTTATTCATGACAGCTAAACCCGTTGAATGTACAGGCCTGACAAAATGCGTTATAATAATGGAATCAACTCTCTTGTGTGGAGATGGGTGGCTCTTAAAAGAGCCGTTGTTTTTTTGGGGGGGTGGTTGAGTTTACGAATAGTTTAGCCGCCGAAGCCGTACAGAGTACGTCCCTGGCGTTTCAGAGCGTATACAACATCCATGGCGGTGACGGTCTTCCTCTTGGCATGTTCGGTGTAGGTGACGGCGTCACGGATAACGTTCTCAAGAAACACCTTCAGCACACCGCGGGTCTCTTCGTAGATCAGACCAGAAATGCGCTTGACGCCCCCACGGCGAGCCAGGCGGCGAATAGCGGGCTTGGTGATTCCCTGGATGTTATCACGGAGAACCTTGCGATGACGCTTGGCGCCGCCTTTTCCGAGTCCCTTTCCTCCTTTTCCTCTTCCAGACATGTTGAGTTCAGTAGGGTTAAGTTACTATGACTTCAGTGAAGTTGTGGGGTGAATTTATCTCAGCTACGAGGACGTGATTGAGACCAGGCTGTACAGGAAGCGCGCGCTATCGCTTGCCTCTTTTTTTCTTTTTTCTTGTGGGGGATTTTTGTAGAGGGAGGAGCTTCTGCTAAGGACAACGTTTGGCATTATGGGCATTATTGAAGCAAAAGGACATCGCGCATACACACACACACACACACACACACACACTCCTTACAACAGCACATGGTCAAATTTAGACACTATTATGACTGCAACCATTTCAATCTTTTAGCAATGTTGTAGTAGGAAATGTAGGCTCAACTGTTCTATTTTGTGGAGCTCTGCCCCATAGGAGAGCTCTGCTCCTATTGGTTTACTCCTATAGGTAGCCAATGACTGAATTATTTATTGATTTATTCAGGGGGTGTTTTGCCCTGCCCGGTAAAGACAAGGGCACTCCGAGAGGAGATTGCGAATCTGCTGGCAAAGGGTGCAATGGTCCTAGTCCCCAGGGACCAGTGGTTTGTACTCCCCCTCAATCTGCTGGAGCTTCAGGCAGTCAGACTGATTGCTCAGCTCAACAGCTAAAAAAAAAAACTTCCCACCTGCACTAAAGAGGGGCGAACGGAGGTAACCACAACACAAACACCACTCTCTCCAGCTCTCAGCAGCCTCACCCTCACAGAGCATGAAGTGAGATGCGTGCTGAAGGCGGTGGACCCCAGGAAAGCCTCAGGGCCGGATGGCGTCCTGGGACGGGTGCTGAGGGACTGCGCCGACCAGCTTTTCACCAACATCTTCAACCAGTCCCTGTCCCAGGCCACCATCCCACCCTGCCTGAAAACCTCAACTATCATCCCAGTCCCGAAGAAAAAGCACGGTGAGCTGCCTAAACGACTACCGCCCGGTGGCACTCACACCAATCATCATTAAGTGCTTCGAGAAACTAGTCCGGGCCCACATAGTCACACGCCTCCCGCCCAACCTGGATCCATACCAGTTTTGATTGATTGATTGAAAACTTTATTAGAAGATTTGCAGAAGTAGGTACATGAAAGTACATATTACATACAAGGTCAACTAAAAGGATAAAAACCCAAGAAAGCCACTGGCTTATTTCAATTGGGGTCCTTGATTTTCAATTCATCGTTACATGTAAGACAGACAGGGGAAAAAAAAAAAAACTAGTACTATCTACACGATAATACAGACAAATAACTAGTACTATCTACAGGATAAAAAATACATCCATCATGGGAAGAACAATACTAGATATACAATACAACAAAACATCAGGTATGTACAGCGGGTAGGACAGGTGGGGACATACACCACAGGTGGGGGCGGGGGACAAAACATAAAGTATGTACAGTGGGTAGTTCGGGTCTTTTAATCTGATTTTTGATTTAGAGGGTCCAGTTACGGATTGCAGCCTCCTGTAAATGTTTTTTGAGAGTGGTTTTGAAGGTGGGCAGTGTTTTGCACTCCTTTAAGATTATAGGAAGGGCGTTCCACATTTTTACTGCATAGTTTGCAAACGAGTTTAACCCCTTGTTTGTGGTGCAACGCGGTTGAACGTGGTTCGTGGAGCTTCCTCTGGTGTTGTATGTGTGGACGTTGTTCACTTTTTGGAAGTATGTTGACAGGTACTTGGGTGTCTTTGTGGTGTAGCGTATCTTGAAGACCAGGCCCAGTGCAAGCTGCTGCACTCTGTCAACTACTCGTAGCCAATCAAGGCTCAAAAAATGAGCAGCGGTTAGATGTGTCCTAGGGTTGAGGCCTAGCAGAAGCCTAACCAGTTTATTTTGGGCTGTCTGGAGTCTTGTTTTATGGGCCTTTGTGGTTCTATAGTACCATGATGTTACGGCATAGTCGAAGTGACATTGAATGAGAGCTCCTGATAGGGTCCTCAGTGTGTTTTTACTGACAAGTGAGGATATCCTGTACAAGAATTGAAGAACAAGAGTTAGCCTACAGAGCCCACAGGTCCACAGAGGACGCCATCGCGACGACTCTCCACTTCACTCTATCCCACCTGGAGAGGGGAAACAGCTACGCGAGACTGCTCTTTGTGGACTTCAGCTCTGCCTTCAACACCATTCTTCCAGACAGGCTAGTGACCAAACTACTAGACCTGGGACTATCACACTCTATATGTGCATGGATCAAGGACTTCCTGTCTGACCGCCCCCAGAGGGTGCGGGTGGGCTCCCACACCTCCACAGCCCTCAAACTCAGCACTGGGTCCCCCCAGGGCTGCGTGCTAAGCCCCATCCTCTACAACCTCTCGACTTCACCCCCGTCCACCCCAGCAACTCCATCGTAAAGTTTGCAGACGACACCACCGTGGTGGGCTGCATCTCGGGGGGGGACGAGGCGGCGTACAGGGATGGGGTGGAGCAGCTGGGCAAGGTTAACAACCTGCTGCTGAACCAGTCAAAGACCCAGGAAATCATCGTGGACTTCAGGAGGAAAAAATCTGAGGTCCAGCCCCTGCTCGTCGATGGAGGGAGCGTGGAGGTGCACATACAGGATGACCTGTCCTGGAAGATCAACACAGCAGCCATCATCAAGAAGGCACAACAGCGGCTCTACTTCCTGAGAGTCCTCAGGAAAAAACACATCGGACAGGAGATGCTTGTGACCTTCTACCGCTGCGCAGTGGAGAGCATCCTCACCTACTGCATCTGCGTGTGATTCTCCAGCTGCACAGCCGCAGAGAGGAATGCGCTACAGAGAGTCGTGAGATCGGCCCAGAAGATCACCGGCGCCCCCCTCCCCTCTCTGGAAGAGCTGTACAACACACGCTGCCTCAGGAAGGCCTCCAAGATCTCCAGAGACCCATCCCACCCTGGGAACGAACACTTTGCTCGGCTGCCCTCGGACAGGCGGTTCAGGACCATGTTCGCAAGGACAAACAGACTGAAGCTCAGCTTCTACCCCAGGGCCATTCAGGCCCTGAACACAGCAAAGACCTAGGTTCTAGGCCCTGGACAATCTAGACAATTTGATGGCAGCTACTAGATTGAAATCAAGTGCAATACTGAAACACAACTGTGAACATTTAAAACCTGCAAACTGCGACACTTTAAATGAATGTGCAATAACACTATGTGCAATATGACAATCCTCGGGTACATAAGGTTCAGAGATAGGAAATGTTAGAATAGGTATAGCATAGCATAGAGTACAGCACAGTGTTTTAATTGTATAGTATAGTATAGTGGATAGTGTACATAGTCTTTATTTATATAAACCAGCTCTTTTCCCTTCTTGTTTTTAGTTTTTTTTCCTAGCACCAGGGGAGCCCCCCCCTCCCAAATTTCGTTGTTTGGTACCTGTACTATATCAATGACAATAAAGACCATTCATTCATTCATTCATTCATTCAGATTGAGCTCTCTCTGTGAAGTCTAGAATCTGAGATTATTGAATCCCAATCCTGTGATGGTGTCAACAGTCAGAGGATGTTCATATCTGGTCATACTGGAGCTCTAATATTCCAGGGTTCATGTCTGGTGAGGTTGGACCTCTATTACATATTCCTGGGGTCAGGTCATCTTCATTTGAATGTTCCAATGATTGCAAATAGGACATTTGTTTTCAATGTTTTCTCAATAAACTGTAAAAGAGATTATTTTATTTTTTTCTACATTTAAATGTTTTCCTTGTACAATGTAAATTACCCTAACCATCAAATCAGATTAAACTTTATTTACAATACATACTGTGGCACATTTCATTCACATATGCAGTATAGCCTAACGTGTTTTAATAACCCTGACATATTCAATACAACATGCTTTTATAATGTGCTCATTGTGTGTGGATTTATGGCAAATTCTTCTAATTTAATCCATTTTAAATTGAGTCTATAACACCACATAATGTGGAACATTGAAGGGGTCTGAACACTGTATTCTGTACATATATATACTATCTATTTTAAGAACAGCCTATGGGGGTACCGCATTTTGATGTCCTCCCAGCACCATTAAGCTTTAGCCGAAGTAAATCACAGACCTTGTGTGGAGAAAATCCGTGATCTACAGAATACACTGACTGACCCTGATTTACTTCGGATTATTTTACATAAGGACAATCACAACGAGTTAGACCATCACAACGAATTCACACATTAAGGCCTTATGCTGTTGTGAATTGGCCTACATGTATTTCGGTTACCGAGATGGCACGGTCAGCATCCCTGCAGGCTACTCATTTGAGTCGTATAACCTATAGATTAACGCCATACACGGGTGGTAAATGGAAACACGCCTTTGAGGGAAATATTGAGGTGGCTCTTAAAAGAGCCTTTGGGGATTTCCTCTCAGATCGGTGTGGTCATCTTAGGCGCGCTCTCCACGGATACGGCGGGCCAGCTGGATGTCCTTGGGCATGATGGTGACTCTCTTGGCGTGGATGGCGCACAGGTTGGTGTCCTCGAACAGACCGACCAGGTAAGCCTCGCTGGCCTCCTGCAGGGCCATCACAGCAGAGCTCTGGAAACGCAGATCGGTCTTGAAATCCTGGGCAATTTCCCTCACCAGGCGCTGGAAGGGCAGCTTGCGGATGAGCAGCTCGGTGGACTTCTGGTAACGACGGATCTCCCTCAGAGCCACGGTGCCGGGCCTGTAACGGTGAGGCTTCTTCACGCCGCCGGTGGCCGGGGCGCTTTTACGGGCAGCCTTGGTGGCGAGCTGCTTCCTTGGGGCTTTGCCGCCGGTGGATTTACGAGCGGTCTGCTTGGTTCTGGCCATGACGATATCTTCCTTCGTTCAGTTGGAGTATAACCAATCTCAACAGAACGTTGTACATTTATAAACCCCCAGTCGTGCCCCGATTGGTTGGCGACTATAGACGAGCTCATTGGCTCGTTTGCGCCTCCTTCTCCGGCTGCCATTGGACACGAGCACCGTCCGCGCCATTGCCGCCACAAATTCAAACACTTAAACCCTGCCGCGCGCTTCCTTTGTTTGGCCCCTCCCCCAAACCGTTGGCTTCAAAGAGATGTAATTCCGATATCTTTTGTCAATGATAATCTATCCTTTAAATTATTATTTTTTTAAAGCCAAAACAAATGTGAAAGATACAAAAAAATATGTAATGTACGACTATATGAATACAAATGAACAAGAACAGTGTAAACATTATGTACAGAGATCAGCGTGGTGCAGACACTTATTTTGTCTTTACGGTGGTTGTGTTCCATTGGACGTCCTTTAATCTCGCTGCTGTTGTGGACATTGTTGTCCTCTATCCTTAATCTATAACTTCATCATTGTTGTCCTCTAATTTTAATCTAAAAAGGTCCACTACACAAGGAAGGGGTGATGTTTAAAACCTTATGAAGGACTAAACGTTATTTCTAATGCTGAGGCAGTGACATCACGAGGATGTTTTCTGCCCAACACTGTGTAATATGTATGGGTGCGTTCTCTGCCACGTACATGAAATCATAATTAGTGTTCTTCACACCATGAAACACTCATAACGCAGACAAAGTGGAGGGAGAGATGGACTGCACTTTTGGAGAGAGAAGTGGTTGGCTCTTAAAAGAGCCTTTGGGGTTAAGTAGTGGGGTCAAAGCCGTAGTAGAACATTTACTTGGCCTTGGCGGGCTTCTCGGTCTTCTTGGGCAGCAGCACTGCCTGGATGTTGGGCAGCACACCGCCCTGAGCGATGGTCACACCGCCCAGCAGTTTGTTCAGCTCCTCGTCGTTACGGACAGCCAACTGCAGATGACGGGGGATGATACGAGACTTCTTGTTGTCGCGGGCGGCGTTGCCGGCCAACTCCAGGATCTCAGCAGTCAGGTACTCGAGCACGGCGGCCAGGTAGACCGGTGCGCCAGCGCCCACACGATGGGCATAGTTGCCTTTGCGCAGGAGCCTGTGGACACGGCCCACTGGGAACTGGAGTCCGGCTCGGGAAGAACGGGTCTTCGCCTTGGCCCTGGCCTTGCCTCCGGTTTTACCTCTTCCTGACATGGTGACGGTTTAGCGGGATCTCAAAGAAGCTGAAGAAAAGAATTTCAGATAACGGTTCTGCCGCTTGGAGTGTTGTTCTTATAGCTCGCCTTGACGGCGTTCATTGGCCACTGGGTCGACGTCACCTCATCCAATCAAGAGACAGAGATTGTGGATACATTGTGAATATTGAAGATTGTCTTTGTGAGTTTCCCTCGCGCGCCATAAATCGAAGTTCAAATCAAACTCGTCCCACGTGACATAATCAATATACTAAAAGTAGTATATGTCATAATATAATAATAATAATAATAATATATAATTGATACGTATATAATTTATACATTGTGAAGTTCATTCCCAGCTCTCTGTAGTACGTTACTCCTGACTGAGCGAAAAGTGTTATCACCCGCCTTTCTGTCCAAATATAACGTAATGGTGTAACGGAAAGAGTATCTCATAACTATCTGTATATGTTGATATTATATGCAACTTTATGGACACTGTCATACCCCCACCATCCTCTCCCGCACACAGATCTACCGAGTGACACTTTATAGCGTCAAAGTGTAAACTAGACCTAGATGTCAAATCTCTCATTACTGCTCATTATTTAATTTAATTTAAGTAAAAACATGATTGTCGTGTTTGTAAGTCCGTGCTTGACACTGACACTGGGGGCGGCTGTGGCGGAGGTAGAGCCGCTGTCTAATGATCACAAGTTTGGCAGATCGGCGGTTCGAGCCCCAGCTGGCCACATGTCGAAGTGTCCTTGGGCAAGACACTGAACCCCAAATTGCTCCCAGTGAGCCGGCCGGCGCCTTGCATGGTAGCTTGCCGCCATTGGTGTGTGAATGAGAGGCCGTTGTAAAGCGCGTTGGATAAAGGCGCTATATAAGTCAGTCCATTTACACTGGTGTAAAATACTTTCTAAAATAAACACTCGACTTTTTCTGTCGTCATGGATGATAATGCGTTTTTACGAAAATGTGAGTGGCTCTTAAAAGAGCCTTTTAGTGGTACAAATGGTGTCGGAAAGAACACTTTGAATGTTTACTTCTTTGGGGCTGCCCTTCTTTGCCTTGTTACCGTTTTGGGTTTGGCTACCTTGGCCGCGGCTGCCTTGACGGCCTTTTTGGGGCTCTTAGCCGGAGCCTTCTTGACCGGTGTGGCCTTCTTCGCCTTCTTGGGGCTCTTGGTGGCCTTCTTGGTGACTGCCGCGGGCTTCTTTGCCTTCTTGGGAGACTTCTTGGCCGCAGCAGCGGGCTTCTTTGCCTTTTTCGGAGACTTCTTGGCAACGGCGGGCTTCTTTGCGGCCGCCTTCTTGGGTTTCGGGGCGGCGGATTTCTTCGCCGGCTTCTTGACCGCCTCGGTGGCTTTCTTGTTGAGCTTGAAAGAGCCGGAGGCCCCGGTGCCCTTGAGCTGGAGCAGAGTGCCCTTGGTGACGAGGCTCTTGACGGCGACCTTGACGCGGGAGTTGTTCTTCTCCACGTCGTAACCACCGGCAGACAGCGCCTTCTTGAGCGCGGACAGGGACACGCCGCTCCTCTCCTTGGATGCGGACACGGCCGTCACGATGAGCTCGGCGACGCTGGGGCCAGCTTTCTTGGGCCTGGCTGCTGCCTTCTTCTTGGGGCTCTTGGCCGGCGCGGGGGCTGCTGCTGGTGCGACTTCTGCCATGTCTGTAGAAAGTCTCGTTCGTTCCGGTAAACCAACTAGTCTACAAAGCTGCTCTGTGAGAATGAAGCTCAACCCGGAGCAGGGGGCTGTCCTTAAACGCGGCATGAGAACCGTGTAGACTCAACCATCCCTGCTCAGCAGTCGCTGCCGAAATGTTCGGGCGCCTGTGTTTTCTCCCCGCGAATAACGGGCTAAAAGTCACCGGTGGTGCCGAGTTGAGGTCCAAATGCAAACGGGCCAGCGAGCAGACTTGCCTCCGGTTAGAATAAAGTAATGTGAGCCGCGAAGGCCTCGTGAGTTTTGTTGTGACTCGATCAAAACCCCACCGTTGCACCGTCGGAGGGAGCGGTGCGCACCGCTTTTCCTGTGTTATTTGTCTCCTAAAGTGGCTAAAAGTGCATATGATTGCGACCAGCACTCGTTGTCCAGGTAGCCAGGTTGTCTGGCAAGGGAGTACAAAGGTTGAGGGTCCCCCGATGTGGTGCGGGGTGTTATAAATATGAGCTCTTTTGGTGGTCGTGAAACACAGTCGCGGGGATGGGGCTGAGAGCTTGTCCCTATAGGTGATTTTTCAGATGGTGTCCCTCTCCCTCCTATTAAATCTAGACAAGACAGGTGAAAGCCATAGATAGACTATGGTTGCTGCATGTCGACTCTGAGGAATCAATTGCGATATTATCACCAGAATTGTGTCGAGGACATCAGCAGCCTTATGATGAATATGTTCGGCTACTAAACTAGTTGGTAACTAGCTGAAATTGCAATCATAACTTTGTTTGTAAATAAATAAATAATAATAGTAATAAGTAAATTCAATAAATTAAATGTGCTTATGTATGTGTTGTTTATCGATGGTGACGTCGTCAGCCTGCCTCCTCTCTCCATGTGTTTGTGGGTCTTTGTGGACCGGGGTGTTTAGAGTACATCACATTTGTAATGTAACATAATATAATATAATGGTTCTGCCGCTGCTTGGCTGTCCTTGAGCCTCGTATTAATCGTATTAATATTCACCAATAATACAATAATATATATGCTTATGACACTGTTGTACAGTATGCTATTGCCCCCACGACTGACCAGGCTCTTTCTGAGCTACAGTCTGCATTCACTGTCCTGCAGAGAGCATTTGGTGGGCTGAGAATGAGAATGATACTTAATGTTGGAAAGATAAAAATCTATGTTCTACCATATCACAAATTGTTTTTATTTGATTCATGTTTGCATCTTGGGTGTGTCCCGCCACCTGGGCAGGTCGTTCATGGCGGTGTTTGATTATCGCTTTATCATAGATGATAGTTGTTATCCTCATCATTGCATTCTGTATAAATGGCTGGCTGGACCGTTAAATCCTGTAGATCTATTCATAACTCATTTTTGTATATAAAGCCCTACTACATAAACAAAACCCGCTACCTAGTGGTATTATTATAGTGGTATTTTTACAATTCAAAGACATGCATGACCGAACTCGTTCACATCATTGGTTCTTGAGGTTCTGTCCAGGTAGCTGACTAGTGAGCCTGCATCAACCTTAATGCTATTCAAGTGCAAGAAGATTACATTTGTCTTCGCCGTTTAAGATACACACATTCATCTGCTGTGGAGCAGTAGCAGGCGGTCTGATTCTCCCTGGAGGTGATGGTAGATCCACATGTGAACGCCGTTTAAACTATTATTATATTTTATTAATTATTTTAAATCCACCTGTCCCGAGAAATTGGCCATGCGTATGTATGCAGTGTAGTCACTCCTGTCCATTATATTAATAGAGGAAACCGTTTTAGACAACTAGTGAGCAACAAACAAGTGAGGGGGAAAAAAGGCGCGCAAAACCTCCTGCTATGTATGCTTTCTGCCTGTTTTAACCTGCTGTGGCTTTCACTCCTGTATTACTAAGTTTTATTTGTGTTTTCTTCCTTGTTATGTAAAGCACTTTGAGACCCTTGGTCTGGGAAAGGTGCTGTATAAATACTGTATAATTTTACTTACTTGTTACAATACACACAATCAGTACAGCATATACATTGATTCGACTGATTTGTAGCACGCGAGGTCATCTCACTATGGAATTGCTTTCTTTTTTGATAGGGTTGGTGGCTCTTAAAAGAGCCTTTTGGGGTAAGCAGTACAGACGAAAATCTGTTTACTTGGAGCTGGTGTATTTGGTTACGGCCTTGGTGCCCTCGGACACGGCGTGCTTGGCCAGCTCACCGGGGAGCAGCAGACGCACGGCGGTCTGGATCTCCCTGGAGGTGATGGTAGACCGCTTGTTGTAGTGGGCCAGGCGAGAGGACTCACCGGCGATGCGCTCGAAGATGTCGTTGACGAAGGAATTCATGATTCCCATGGCCTTGGAGGAGATGCCGGTGTCGGGGTGGACCTGCTTCAGGACCTTGTACACGTAGATTGCGTAGCTCTCCTTCCTGGACTTTCTGCGCTTCTTGCCGGTTTTGGTGGCGGTCTTGGTGACGGCTTTCTTGGAGCCCTTCTTGGGCGCTGGCTTCGCAGGCTCAGGCATGTTGATAGTGGCTCGTTACTTCTCAGAAACGAATGAAGAGGCGGCAAACGCACACCCGTAATATAAAGGTGGGGCTATGCAAATTAGGCGGCTGCTGACATCCATTTTCAAAGCTCTAGTCTGCCTCGCGGGTAAATACATTATCTGCGCACGCGCGGGCTCCTCCCCCCACCCCTTCCTTACTTTTTCACCCGGCTGTCGGGTTGCCTTGTTTCCGATGGCGATATGAACATGAAAACGTCAAGAGGAAGATTGAGAATGATATACATAGAACACCAAGTCCCCCAAACTCCCAACCAGCCTAGCGATTACTACCAGGAATTGTCCTTTTGGGATGGTACGACAAGGGCATGCATTACTATTATCACTAGATGCGCAATAGAAAAAGGGGCTGCACTGTGTTGTGTGCGTAATAATCCATAATAACCATTTTCTTTCTAGAGTGCACATGTGGGATGGTCATTTCTAGTCGTGGAATGCCAAGACTACGCATTTACTTGCGTTGACATTGATTTGGCAACGTATTGTAACGTCCCAACTTGGACAGTGGTGGAATAACAACAGATAGCTTCTCTCATTTAACTGATCCTTTAATTGTTTAACTTGCATACCAACTTTCTCAATTCACCGGAGCTCTCCCTCTCTCCACGGTCTCCACACAACAACAACAACACGCATGCGCCCACCTCCACCAATCACAGGGGTGCATTGGCACACATGACACAACACAGTAACAGGGTTGCTACACTGCTCCCCCCTTACAAAGGCCCTCGCCCCGAGGGCTAAACAAAGTCTCTGAGGTGACCCGGTGCCCGCCTCAGTCTCGGAGGTCGTTGTCCTGGTAGTGACACAGGCGGCTCCGCCCGTTGAGTGGGACTACCCTGCTGCATGGCAGGGACTTGGGGTGGTGAATAGGGGAAATGGGGGGTATCAATGGGGGGGGTATCAATGGGGGACATAGGCAGTGAATCTGGGGAATTGGGTTCAGGGGTACTGGGGCTCCTGCCCACTGCTGTTCTAAGGCCCGTTCTCCTTGGCCTGTGCGTGTCATTAGTGTCCCTGTCTCTCCGGGAGGGTGTCGGTGGCTCAGGATGCTGAGTGGGAAGAGAGTCCCCTCTGTATGGGGCTAACCTGTCTCTGTGAAGTACCACCCGTCTTCCCCTGGGTGGTAGCTGGACCCTGTACACTACCTCCCCCACCCTCTCCAGTACCTTACAGGGCCCCACCCAGTGACAGTCCAACTTAGGGCATCGGCCCCTCTTTCTCCGTGGACTATACACCCACACCAGGTCCCCAGCCTGGAAGTGCTTTCCTTTGGCCCTCACGTCATAATTCCTCCTCTGTCTCATACCCGCTTTTTCCAGCTGATTGCGAGCAAAGCTGTGAGCTGACTCCATCCTGTCTTGGAGTCTTCTGGCGTACTCCCGCCCCGGGGGAACAGTCGGAGTGTCCGGGGATTTGCCAAAAGCCATCTCTGCCGGCGTCCGTAGTTCTCTCCC
Source organism: Nansenia antarctica (assembly GCF_963989245.1). NCBI lineage: Eukaryota > Metazoa > Chordata > Actinopteri > Argentiniformes > Microstomatidae > Nansenia > Nansenia antarctica. The sequence continues at coordinate 104,436,859 of NC_137674.1, forward strand.
CAACATGAGCAGGGCAGGTGTGCAGGAGGTGGAGTCCTGCACAGCAGATCTGTAGGCCATGAGGACGAGGGGAATATGCATGTCCCAGTCACGCTGGTGTTCTGCGGTGAGGATGGCGAGCTGCTGTGCTAAGGTCCTATTGAACCTTTCCACGAGTCCATCGCTCTGGGGATGTAAGGGTGTGGTCCGGGTCTTGTGCATGCCCAGACGCTCACACATAGCAGCGAACACCCGCGACTCGAAGTTCCTCCCTTGATCGCTGTGGATGGTCTCTGCTGCTCCAAACCTGGCAAACATGCCCTCTACTAGAACATCTGCCACAGTCTCTGCCTCTTGGTTGGGCAACGCGTATGCCTCTGGCCATTTTGTAAAATAGTCCATGGCCACCAGGACAAAACGATTGCCCTTGTCCGTGCGGGGAAAGGGGCCCATGACATCCACTGCTACTCTCTCCATGGGAGCGCCCACCGCCAGCTGCTGGAGCAGCGCGTGGGACTGATCCGGAGGACCCTTGTGCGCAGCACAGAGGTCACAGCGGCGACAAAAGTCTTCGACATCCCTTTGGAACTGCCCCCAGTAAAACCCTTGACGGAGGCGACGAAGGGTCTTGGAGACTCCAAAATGTCCAGCCCCTGTGGTTCCATGAGAGGTTCGGAACACGGCCTCTCTCAGCGCTCGGGGGACCACCACCTGCCACTTGCTCTCTCCTGTAGCTGGCTCTTTCCAGGCTCTTTGCAGCACCCCCTCACTCACACGCAGGGTCTCAAACTTTGCATACAGTCCCTTAGTTGCAGGTGAGCTCCCTGCTACCTCAGGCCACGGTGGTTTCTGTCCAGACTCCACCCACTGCAGCACCGGTTGTAAATCGGTATCCTGCTCCTGCTGTGCTCTCCACTCCGCTGAGCCGATAACCTGCATCTCTCTGCAGACCGGCTCACTCCCCTCGTGCATGGGACATATCCCCTCCTCTTCCCGGAGCTCTCTCTCACGTGCCTCTCTGCGCTCGCAGTAGCGACACCCGGCTGGCGCACAGGGGCGTCGGGACAGAGCATCGGCATTGGCGTGGCGAGCGCCGGCCCTGTACACCACTGTGACGTCGTAGGACGCCAGCTGTTCCAGCCAGCGGGCGATCTGCCCCTCCGGTTCCTTGAAGGACATCAACCACTGGAGAGCTGAGTGGTCGGTCCTGACAGTGAAGGGCAGGCCACAGAGGTAATACCTGAAGTGGCTTATTGCCATCACAATGGCCAGAAGCTCTCTACGCGTGACGCAGTAGCGGCGCTCTGCCTTGTTGAACGTTTTGCTGAAATACGCCACAACTCTCTCCCCCTCCGGCCCCACCTGACTCAGCACCGCACCTGTGCCAACGTCGCTGGCGTCCGTGTCCAGGACAAATGGCAGGTTGGGGTTCGGGGGAGTGAGAGTGGGGGACTCTGTCAACGCCTTCTTGAGAGAGTTGAAGGCCTGTTCACACTCCGGCGTCCAGATGAAATCCCTGTCCTTCTGCTGCAGGCGATACAAGGGGGCGGCTAGGCAGGAGAAGCCTCGCACAAACCTTCTGTAGTATGAGGCCAAACCCAGAAAGCTTTTTAGCTCTCGCTGGGTAGTGGGGGTGGGCCAGTCTTGTACTGCATGCACCTTCTCATCCGTTGTGCTGATGCCTTCTGCCCCCAGCTTGTGCCCCAAAAACTCCACTTCTCTCCTCATGAAGCAACATTTGTCAGGGTGGAGCTTCAGACCCGCCGCTGCTATCCTCTGCAATATCTGCCTCAGGGTCCCCAAGGTCGCCTGGAAGGAGCTCCCATGAGCCAGAATGTCATCCAGGTAGACCAGGCATTCTTGGCGGGGGATGCCAAGCAGCACCTCTTCCATCAGCCTTTCGAACGTGGCAGGGGCATTGCATAGGCCAAAGCTGAGGACACGGAACTGCCACAACCCCCTGCCCGTACAGAAGGCGGTCTTCGGCCTGGCCTCGGGGCTAAGGGGCACCTGCCAGTAGCCACTGCGCAGGTCTAGTGAGGAGAACCAGGATGAGCCGGACACCAAGTCCAGTGACTCGTCGATGCGGGGCAGTGGATACGAGTCTTTCCTGGTCACGCTGTTCAGCGGTCTGTAATCCACACAGAATCTCATTTTCTGGCTCTTTTTTTTGTTGACCATTACAACCCCCGAAGCCCAGGGACTGTCAGAGGGTTCAATGATGCCTGCCCTCAGCATCTCCTCAATCGCACTGTCGGCAGCCGCCTGATATGCCATGGGAAGACGGCGGGGACGCATCTTGATGGGCCGAGCATCCCCGGTGTCTATCTCATGCTGCACCAGATGTGTCAGTCCCACTTCCTCCTCTGTCAGGGCGAAAATGTCTTTAAATTCAGACAACACCTGCCATAGCTCTTCTTGTTGCCAGGGCTCCAACGTGTCACAGTTATGTTTCCATATTTCTCTCACTGCCGACAGTCTATCCACCTCTTCCGTTGTGGACGGCTGGGTCGGGGGAAGGGGGCCCAAACCTGTAGAGGGAAGTGTTGCCGGAGATGGAGGCTGTCCACCAGTGGGGGTGTGGGGCTCAACCGATCGGCTACCAAACATCGAGGGGATGGGTGAAGGGGGGGGTGGGGGGTTTGGGCGGGAGAGTGGGGCGCCATTGTCCTCAGCCGAGGGGTCGGACCCATAACGTTGCGTGTCTGTGGCTTTCACGGACAGTGGTTGTGGTCTCGGGACCAGCGAGGGGGATATCATTTTAACAGTGGGGCCCCCAGGGAAGCTCAGTGTGTCCTTCCCCAGGTCCAGCACACAGCAAGCAAACCGTAGGAAGTCCAGACCCAGTATACAGGGGTCCTGCACATCTGCCACCCATACACTAAATGTCACTGACAGACCTCCCACATTTATAGCCACCCTCCCTCTCCCCCGCATAGGGGCTAGTTCACCTGTTACTGTTCGCAGCTGCACAGCAGTTGGCTCCAATTGTGTCCCCACTGGAACGACGTCGGGCCTCATCAGTGTTGCAGTGGAGCCGGTGTCCACAAGGGCCGTACAGGGAGTCCCAGCCAGGGTGATGTGGACATGACAAAAATCCCCTGCATGAGTCCACCCTACCACCCTCGCGGACTCCGCGGTGTCATTCGCTTCTGGGGGGAGTGGAGCCCCACTCCCCCGTCTGTGCTGTTGGGCTCCTGCCAGAGGTGGGGCAGCATGGGATGCGGCGCCAGGGGTCTGTATCGTCCCATCTATACAGACCCCGGGGCGTTTCCCTGGTCGCCAGCGAGCTTGGGGCACCGCCTGCGGATATGGCCAGCTTGGCCACACTCCCAACAGACGAAAGGGCCCTGGCGAGGCCGCATGTCGCCCCAGTCATTTCGATTGCGTGGGCGTGTGTCACTGCGTGATGATTGCAGCGACACAGCCCGGATCAGTTCTGTCAGCTCTGTCGCCCACGCAGGCCTCTCTTGGGTTAGGCTGTTGTCAACTGCGGTTCTCACAACAGGGCTGCTGACCGCCAGACTGCTCTCTGCTGTCCCAGCTCCCACGATCTCTCTTTCCAACGCCAGCTCGAGTGCCTCTTGTAGCGTGCGGGGGTGTGCCAGTTGGGTCTGGATGCGCAGCTCCCTTGGATTTATAGCCTGGATAAACTGGTCTCTGGCGAGCTCACTCTGCACCCCGGGGGGCATGTGGGCATAGGCTCTCCTTGACAGGGTCTCAATGTCATTGGCTAACGCCCGGAGTGGCTCCCCGGGCTGCCTGCGCCTGCTACACAGTTCAGAGCGCAGGACACCAGGCTGTTCACATTGTCCAAAACGCCTCTGCAGAGCGCCAACTAAAGCCCAATAGTCCCCTCTCTCATCTGGGCTAAGTAGTAGCAAGCATGCTAATGCTTCATCTGTGAGGCATAGAGCCAGCTGTAGAGCTTTATTGTCCTTAGACCAGCCCGCCGCCCGCGCTAATAGTTCAAATTGGGCACGGAAAGCCTCCCAGTCTGCCTTACCAGAGTATTTTGGTGTTTTAACAGGGACATGATTCCCGCGGGGGCCGCCATCTTTGTGTACATAGTCTCTGCTGTGCGTCGCTGCGCTGGAGGACGAGCCCAGTCCTGCATCTGCAGCTAATCTCCTGACTGTGTCCCTCAAGTGAGCCTTGTGTGCTGAAGCACCTTCCCCCGCCAGCCTCGAAGCATAATCACCTCCCTCCTTCTCTCCATACTTCTCCTCCTTCACTTTCGGACGCGTCCCGGTCCCGTCCCGCTGCATGGCCATTATGTCCGCGGCTAGCTAGCTAAACTACACTGACCAACGAAGGGTGACGAACGGTCGTTTTTCTTCTTTTTTCGTTTATTTTTTATTTTTACTTCTGACACCAATGTAACGTCCCAACTTGGACAGTGGTGGAATAACAACAGATAGCTTCTCTCATTTAACTGATCCTTTAATTGTTTAACTTGCATACCAACTTTCTCAATTCACCGGAGCTCTCCCTCTCTCCACGGTCTCCACACAACAACAACAACACGCATGCGCCCACCTCCACCAATCACAGGGGTGCATTGGCACACATGACACAACACAGTAACAGGGTTGCTACAGTATGTTTTTATTCATGACAGCTAAACCCGTTGAATGTACAGGCCTGACAAAATGTGTTATAATAATGGAATCAACTCTCTTGTGAGGAGATGGGTGGCTCTTAAAAGAGCCGGTTTTTTTTGTAGGGGGTGGTTGAGTTTACGAATAGTTTAGCCGCCGAAGCCGTACAGAGTACGTCCCTGGCGTTTCAGAGCGTATACAACATCCATGGCGGTGACGGTCTTCCTCTTGGCATGCTCGGTGTAGGTGACGGCATCACGGATAACGTTCTCAAGGAACACCTTCAGCACACCACGGGTCTCTTCGTAGATCAGACCAGAGATACGCTTCACACCCCCACGGCGAGCCAGGCGGCGAATAGCGGGCTTCGTGATTCCCTGGATGTTATCACGGAGAACCTTGCGATGACGCTTGGCGCCTCCTTTTCCGAGTCCCTTTCCTCCTTTTCCTCCTTTTCCTCTTCCAGACATGTTGAGTTCAGTAAGATAATGACTTCGGTACGATACGATAGTTCTTGTTCATGATTGGACAGCTCAGGGCTTGTGCCCTTTTCTATCCATCGTTTCGCTTGGATGTGGAGGTGTAGATGGAGGGGAGGAGCGGTAGAGGAGCCAATGGCTTCCATAGGAGTTTTTTTTTTTTTCTCTTGATAGAAGATAGAAGAAGACAACAGGAAAAAGGCCAACATTGCTCAATAGTGCTTATGGGTGGATGCATGGAGGTTATTATCTAGTAAATGAAATAAAAATATATTGTCAGTCAGGATGTTGATGGTTATGGTGGATTGTTTTGCAGGATTATGGAGAGAGGTGTTCCGGTGGTCCATTGTGCTTCTTGAATTAACTGCATCAGTGATGGATTGTTGATTGCTCGTTGGATATATTTCTGAGTGAGAATGGTGTTTCTTTGTTTGATGGTTTGGAGTCCGGACATGCTGTGGATGTATTGAGTGCTGATGTACATCGGGAGTCTGTATGCCATTTTTATTGCCTTGTTTTGGATGGTTTGGAGTCTGTTGAACTGGTGTTGTGAAGCTGTGGTCCAGGCTGGTGCTGCATATTCGAATAGTGATCTGATGTATGATTGGTAAACTTTGAGGATGATTTCTGGTGATGCTCCGTGTTTGTGTCCGCTGAGTGCTTTGAGGTGGTTGAGTCTTTGATTTCCTTGTTTTTCCAGGTTATTGATGTGAGTGGTCCATGACATGTTTCTTTGAAAAGTGACTCCTAAGAACTTTGCCTCTTTGGCCAGGGTGATGGGGGTGTTATAGAGGGTGAGGTGGACGACAGGTTTGAGATGGGGGTTTTTGGTGAATAATATGAGCTGTGTTTTGGTGGGGTTGAGTTTGATTCTCCAGGTGTTGGACCAGGTTTCTATTGTAGTGATGCATGATTGGAGTTTTTTGGCAGCAAGTGGAATAGATTTTGAATGAGTCCAGTAGCAGAGGTCGTCTGCAAATTGTGAAACATGTCCAATGGTGGGTGGGGGGTAGTAGATGTCTGAGATGTAGACGAGGAAAAGGAGGGGACTGAGGACTGCACCTTGTGGAACACCGGCTTCAGGAGTGAAAGGGGTGGAGAGGGACGTGTTGACTTTGACCTTGATTTGACGATTATGAAGAAAACTTGATATTATGTTGTAGATGGGAAGTGGTAGTTTGAATTTATTGTCTTGGAGTTTGAAGAGTAGTCCGTTGTGCCACATTTTGTCAAATGCCTTTTCTACATCGAAAAATATTGCCATGGTGAATTCTTTTTTGGTGAAACTGCGGGTGATTGCTTCTGACAGCCGAAGGATATTGTCAGTGGTGGATCTGTTTTTGCGGAAGCCAGCTTGGTGAATGCCCAGGAGTCCCGTGTGCTCTATGTGCAATGTGAGGCGTGCAGTGATGGTGCGTTCAAACAGTTTCCCGATGTGACTGAGGAGGCTGATGGGTCTGTAGCTGGTGGGGTTTTTGGGGTCTTTACCTGGTTTGTGGATCATTATGACTGTGGCTGTTTTCCAGGGTAAGGGGAAGTGCCCGGTGGTGAGACAGGTAGTGAAGAGGAGGGAGAGCAGGTTCAGGTAAATATCAGGTGCTTGTTTGATCAAGATGGTGTCAATATTGTCTTCTCCTGGTGCTTTATTTTTCATTTTTTTGAGGAGGGCTTTGATTTCGTGGGGGGTTATTGGTTGTGACAGTGGGTGGTCAGCTGCTGGGATGAGAGATGGAGAGGAATTGGTTGTGGCCTTGTCAACAGTTTCTTTCCAGTCCTGGTTGAAGTGTGGAGCTGAGGGACATGTGTGGATATTTTGAAGGTGGTTTCTGAATATATTTGCTTTTTCTTGATTGCTGTCGATGATTTGGTCTTGATGTGTTAGAGTTGGTATATTGTTGCCAGAAACTACGTGGGTTGGTTTTGTAATCATTGTCCAGTTTTTTGTAGAATTACTTCCATTTTTCCTGTTTGCGTAGGGTGAGCTGCTGTCTGATTTGGTTCTGGAGCCTGTTTATTTCTGCTTTGGTGTCAGGTGATCTGTGTTTGAAGTAGTGTCTGCGTAGTTTTCTTTTCTTTTTGATCAGATGTAGGATGTGGGCTGGGAGCTGCTGCAGTGGTTTGGAGGTAGTGTGTAACGGGATGCATGTGTTGCGTGCCTGGGTGAGGATTGATCCAATGTGTGTGGCCAGCTGGTCCAGTGAGTGGTGGTCGTGTGGGATCTGAGTGATTTGTGTGGTTTGTTCGGTGATGTATTTCCTGTAGTTTTCCCAGTTGGCTTTTTTGTAGTTGAACCGTGGTTGTTGTGGTATGTGTTGGAGTTTGAGGGAGAAAGTGGTTAGGATGGGGAGGTGGTCGCTGCCAATGTCGTGGCTAACAGTGAAGTTTTGGAGAGTGGCTGAGAGGTCTGGTGATGAGAGAGCCAGGTCCAGTATGTCCGTGGCAGAGTTGGCAGAGTGGGTGAATGTGGGTTCATCATTGTTGAGGATGGTGAGGTTGGTGGTGTCCAGTATGTCTTTCAGTGCTGTTCCAGATTTATTTGTGGTATTGCAGTTAAAATCCTTGTGCTTGGCATTAAAATCTCCCAGTATGAGTACATTTCTGTTGTTATTGGTGATGGTGTGGATAAGTTTTTCAGAGGGTTGTGATCCAGGAGGGCAGTAAATGGAGGTGATGAGAAGAGTAGTGGATGGATTTAAAAACAGTGTGGCTGCCATGTATTCGTTATTAGAGAGTTCTTCTTGTGTGAGGTTAAAAAGGGTTTCCTTGTATTCTGTACCCTGTTTGATTAATAGTGCCACCCCGCCCCCATGGCCTGCTGGCCGTTCCTTCCTTAGAATATTAAAGCCGTCCATTTTGAAAGGTGTGTCTTTACTGAGGAGGGTTTCATTGATGGAGGCTACTGTGACCTGTTCCTCTGCTAGAATAACTTTCAATTCGCTTTTGTTTTTCCTTATTCCCCTGATATTAATGTGTAAAAAGGTGGTAGCCATAAAGTAAGGTTCAAAAACTTAAATAAAATAAGTTTAATGAGCAGGTTAAAAGACAGGACTGTTTAAAAAGCTGGTGTTCTTTCTAACGCTTTCCAGGATTTTTTTAATTGTGTTCTCATCCTTGCACAACAGTCTGAGGTCATCCTGTAGCTTGGTGAGGTTTGTGCTGGGGTCTTGGGGGGTCGGTGGTATGTTTTGGGGATTTAGTGGATTGGCGGTAGTGGGGGGGAACTGGAAATTTGAGTGATTTTGTGGCCGGGAACTTCTTGGTGCAGTGGAGGTGAGGGCTAGGTAGGTGGGGCAGGTCTTGGAGATGGAGGGGTGCTTACCACCACAGTTTGCACATTTGGAGTCTGATTTGTCCTTAGTGCATTGTTTGTGGTGGTGGTTACCTGAACATCTGAGACATGTGACTGGGTTCTTGCATTGCATTGATGTGTGGTTGAATTGTTGGCAGTTGAAACACTGCTGGGTGGATGGGGGTGGGTGGGATTTCTCAATTCTGTAGTGAAAGTAATTCATGAAGAAACCTTCTTGGAGGAGGCCAGGTGCATCTGTGGGGTTTGTGAGGTTAATCCTTATGAAGGTGGTGGGTTGTTGAGTGGCTCTGCTGATGATCCGGTGTGCTTTGGTGATGGAGATGCCTTGTTTTTCCAGTTCTTCTTTAATTTCTTCAGTGTCGATGCCAGTGTTGACTCCTTTGATGATCAACTGTTTGATTTGTTGATGAGTTGTGGTGGTTGGTGTGGCGTTTCTTGCTGGGCGGTATGTAATTTTTGAGTTCTGGAATGAGTCTTGGGGCCAGGGAGAGAGAAGGGAGTTTATGGAGTGTATGTCGTGTGTGAATATGAGGATGCCTCCTCGTTGCATGCGGAATAATTTTATTTTTTTTATGTCTGGTTTGCATCGGATCAATTCTTCATAGATGGATTTGTTGGTGGTAAAGGTGCCGTGGTTGATATTGTCTAACACTACTGGTATGAGTGAGGGGTTTTTGGGTGACTCTGGGTGGTCTGGTTTTGCTCTCTTCTTGGGGTTGGATGGGAAATTATCACTATATTTGTCCTTGTTTTGGTGAACAGTCTCTGAGTAGGTGGGCAGGTGGGGGGGTACGAGGGGTGTCTCCATAGGGTTGCCATTCACCAGGGTTGAGCTCATGTGTCCAACTATGTTTTGGAGTTGAGGGATGTAGTGGGCAAGTGGGGTTGATTGGATGTTCTTGTTGAGTTCAATGAGTTCAATGAGTAGTAGTTGGAGTTTATCCAAGTTTATCCATGTTTTGGAGTTGAGGGATGTAGTGGGCAAGTGGGGTTGATTGGATGTTCTTGTTGAGTTCAATGAGTTCAATGAGTAGTAGTTGGAGTTTATCCAAGTCGAATGACTTCGGTGAAGTTGTGGGTTGAATTTATCTCAGCTACGAGGACGTGATTGAGACCAGGCTGTACAGGAACCGCGCGCTATCGCTTGCCTCTTTTTTTCTTTTTTCTTGTGGGGGATTTTTGTCGAGGGAGGAGCTTCTGCTAGGGACAACGTTTGGCATTATGGGCATTATTGAAGCAAAAGGACATCGCACGCACACACACACACACACTCAGACTCACAATCAGTAAAAGAACATAACATTAATCAAGATGTTTGGAATGGTCTGATAAGATTGACTCCTTACAACAGCACATGGTCAAATTTAGACACTATTATGACTGCAACCATTTCAATCTTTTAGCAATGTTGTAGTAGGAAATGTAGGCTCAACTGATCTATTTTGTGGAGCTCTGCCCCATAGGAGAGCTCTGCTCCTATTGGTTTACTCCTATAGGTAGCCAATGACTGAATTATTTATTGATTTATTCAGGGGGGGTGAGAGAGACTGTTTTGCCCTGCCCGGTAAAGACAAGGGCACTCTGAGAGGAGATTGCGAATCTGCTGGCAAAAGGTGCAATGGTCCTAGTCCCCAGGGACCAGTGGTTTGTACTCCCCCTCAATCTGCTGGAGCTTGAGGCAGTCAGACTGATTGCTCAGCTCAACTGCTAAAAAAAAAACACTTCGCACCTACACTTAATTTCCCGCCTATTTGCACACGCCTTATATGGCTCTCCCACTCTATCTCTTCTGATCTCTTCTTTCTCCTCCCAAAATGAGAGAGAGATAGAGATGTACTAATTAAAAGTCACTCAGACCAGTTGCACCCTGGAGTCATCCTTAACTAGCCTAAACCTGTCATAGCTGACCATTAGAGGAGGGGGAAAGCACACACTGAAATATCTTATTGTACGGCTCCTACAAGGACAATTTAGGATTTACTAAACTGCTGTGCAGGTAACAGCTGCCGTTATAAGCTGTTATCCAACTTTTTATGGTCTGTGTGCATCCTGCTCTGTTATCAGTTCAAATAGCCATACCTTTCAGATACACATTTAATAGATACACAGACAGCTGACTGCACCTTACATGAATGTACCCGCTTTGTCTCAGTGTTTGTGAGGTCAACATGAGCCCACGTTCTTCAGTACAGGGCCTATTGTAAATGCAAATTCCCAATATTTGGTATTGTAAATGTAAATGTAAATGTATTGCAGATCAGACCTGGGTCGAACTAATTGTGTATTTAAGTATTTGTAGGTACAATTGAGATCCACATTGATCATTTGAAAATAAAAACCTAAAACAATTATACCTCTTGATTACCTGACACCTTTGCTGCAGAGAGGGAGGGGGGATTTCCTGGGAGATGAAACTATGTTTGTGAGGCGCACGCGCACACACACACACACACACACACACACACACATTTTAATCATTTATTTATGTCCACATAGAAACAAGTATACAGGGACACAAATACTGAAGGCACAGATGGGATGCATTCACAAACAGACATGGACAATGTCTTTCACATACAACAGGACAAGACTCACGGGTACAAGTAACACCGTCTCCGCCATATATGGCGGCTGCCAATAATCGCAGAGACAGAGCAATACTTGCTGAGCCTTTTTGCTTCTCCCTTGGACATTCCCAGTAGACGTAGTCCTCTGACAACCAATCTGTGCACATGTCCAAGACTGCCAAATATAAAGACTAATAGCGTACACCTATAGCCTAGCTCTGAGATGGTGTCTACAAGCTGCTGGTATTTCATGACCTTAGTCATGAAGGCTTCCTCTAGGCTTATATCAAAGGTGCATGCTACCTCTAATACAGACACCTCTCTGGACTCTTCATTAACAACAACAACATCTGGTGTGTTAGCAGACAACTGTGAAAAGTGACATTGGTCATTACAGAAATTGAACATGGATGCATTGACACAAGCATGTGTATACATTTTCACTGTAACTGGGAAGTGGAGTGATATGTCCTTTACTATAAGGCTCACAATTCTGTCATGACGTGCTATATACATTCCTTTGTAAACATAACAGCCATTCAAGATATGTGATAGTGTTTCTGTAACCTGTTCTGTGGTGTGGTGCAAGCAATGAGGAACCTGAGTGGAGGGAAACCAAATAGAGAGGTTGAGTCTGGTAGGAAGGACTTGTAATCTGGCCTTGGTTGTGAATATGACAATGTCCTCATCGAGTGCAGTGTTTTTTAGAAAAGAATGGGAAACAGAGTGATCAGCTGTGGGAAGACATGCCAGTTTTCCCTGGAGTTTCAGACCAGTCCAGTGTTGTTGTTGTTGATGTTGATGAAGGTCCATGAGAGTCCGTCTGGCCCCTCTAGATGTTAGCTGGTGGCTCTGTCCAGCAAAGGAGGCTGTTGCCCTGACCTGTGTGAGAGGGTCAGATATACAGTTCTCTGAGACCCGAACAGTCTCAGAGTCAGACCGCACCCACTCCAGGGACACCCCGGCTCGGACACAGAGGTCATTCACACACACACACACACACACACACACACACACACACACACACACACACACACACACCTTTACCTGGAACACAGCACAGAGGGGACTTTCTTTGGTGTTGTACTTGTCTTTTTTATGGTTATGGTTTATGAGGCACTGAGGTCAGGAGTCCTTCCTGCTTCTAACAACTGAGGGAGAGAGGGAAATCAGAGAAAGGAAAGTAAAGGAGAGAGGGAGTGAGAAGGAAAGAGAGAGAAAAAGACATAGCAAAGGTAAAAGAGAGATAGGGAGAGAGAGAGAGTGTGTGTGTGTGTGTGTGTGTGTGTGTGTGTGTGTGTGTGTTTGTGTGTGTGTGTGTAGCAGCATTTAGAAACTCTACACTGGCTTCCTGTTAATAATTTAATTAATAATAATTTTATTGTTAAGTTCAGAATAAATTTCAAGATCCTTCTGCTTGTTTATAAAGCTCTCACTGGCACAGCACCAGAATATCTGAAAGATCTTTTGCTAGTATATCAGCCCAATAGAGCTCTCAGGTATTCTGACGCTGGTTTTCTCTGTGTACCACATGTACAAAAGAAGAGATTTGGTGAGGCTGCATTCTCATTTTATACTCCCAAATTGTGGAATGCACTGCCAGTTTACATTAGGGATGCAACCTCAGCAAATATTTTCAAGTCAAGACTAAAAACCCATATTTTTAATATTGCCTTTAAATGACTAAATGATTAAATGATGATTATATAATGATTGGAGCACTTTGAGCTGCAACGTTTGCAGGAAAAGCGCTATACAAATAAAAGTTATTATTATTATTATAAGTGGACCGGTTCTGGTGGCCATACGTATGCCTTTTTCATGGCAAAGATCAGGCTCAGTTATGACTGCTCGAGTTGGTCCCGATTTTTCTTCCTTTGCTTGAGATCTGTGTTCTTGTGGCGGGCCGGATCCGGTCCATGGGCCTTAGTTGGACCACGTCTGCTCAAGTCCCTTTAACTTCAGACCAAGGTCCTAATCATCACTTTGCTCTAGTCCCTTTAACTTCAGACCAAGGTCCTAATCATCACTTTGCTCTAGTCCCTTTAACTTCAGACCAAGGTCCTAATCATCACTTTGCTCTGGTCCCTTTAACTTCAGACCACGGTCCTAATCATCACTTTGTGTACAGTACATGATGTGTGTGTAATATGACATGATGCGAATGTTTTCTCTCTCTGTGAATGTGTTTGTGTGTCTGTAGTGAATGCAGTGGATGTTTTACTGCCACCAGAGCCCAAGACCTAGGGCATCAGCAGGGGGTGGCAGGGAGAGATCCCTGCCATCGCTCCGCCACCAGGAGATGTACTGGGGTTAAAGGAGCGAAACGTCAATGACTGGTGGTCCCCAGCTGATGACCCAGTTAGGCCCACATAGGTGTTCAGTGAGGTGTCACAGCACACCTGTTCTAAAGGCACTGTTGGAGGTGCGTCAGGCAGCAATGCCCAGCAGGAGTACCATCACCTGTATCATGATTTGATTTTGTTGTTGTAGTAATGGTTACAGTTTCCATCACAATAATGTTCCTACTGCAGTATCAGGCCCTCTGTCCTCCAGAGTAGGAGTGTACCTGGATCACAGGTCAGGTACTCTGTCCTTCTACAGCGTCTCCTCTGACACAATGACCCTCCTCCACAGAGTCCAGACCACATTCTCTCAGCCCCTCTATCCTGGGTTTGGGCCTCATTGGGGTGACAGTGCTGAGCTGTGTGATCTTAGAGCTCCCCATAAGTGAGTGATGCTTTATTATAAGCTACTATTCTGTAGAAATATATTTCTCTGTGATTTGGTTTTAAGAGTTTATATGTAATTATTTCCCACTTCAATGAATCTCAGAGGGTTGACTCTCAGATTGAGCTCTCTCTGTGAAGTCTAGAATCTGAGATTATTGAATCCCAATCCTGTGATGGTGTCAACAGTCAGAGGATGTTCATATCTGGTCATACTGGAGCTCTATTACATATTCCAGGGTTCATGTCTGGTGAGGTTGGACCTCTATTACATATTCCTGGGGTCAGGTCATCTTCATTTGAATGATCCAATGATTGCAAATAGGACATTTGTTTTCAATGTTTTCTCAATAAACTGTAAAAGAGAAGATTTTTTTTTTTGAGAGATTATTATTATTATTTTCTACATTTAAATGTTTTCCTTGTACAATGTAAATGACCCTAACCATCAAATCAGATTAAACTTTATTTACAATACATACTGTGGCACATTTCATTCACATATGCAGTATAGTCTAACATGTTTTAATAACCCTGACATATTTAATACAATACAACATGCTTTTATAATGTGCTCATTGTGTGTGGATTTATGGCAAATTCTTCTAATTTAATCCATTTTAAATTGAGTCTATAACACCACATAATGTGGAAAATTGAAGGGGTCTGAACACTGTATATATACATATACTATCTATTTTAAGAACAGCCTATGGGGGTACCGCATTTTGATGTCCTCCCTAAGCTTTAGCTGAAGTAAATCAGACCTTGTGTGGAGAAAATCCGTGATCTACAAAACACACTGACTGACCCTGATTTACTTCGGATTATTTTACAAGGACAATCACAACGAATTCACACATTAAGGCCTTATGCTGCTGTGAATTGGCCTACATGTATTTCGGTTACCGAGATGGCACGGTCAGCATCCCTGCAGGCTACTCATTTGAGTCGTATAAGTTATAGATTAACGCCCTACACGGGTGGTAAATGGAAACACGCCTTTGAGGGAAATATTGAGGTGGCTCTTAAAAGAGCCTTTGGGGATTTCCTCTCAGATCGGTGTGGTCATCTTAGGCGCGCTCTCCACGGATACGGCGAGCCAGCTGGATGTCCTTGGGCATGATGGTGACTCTCTTGGCGTGGATGGCACACAGGTTGGTGTCCTCGAACAGACCGACCAGGTAAGCCTCGCTAGCCTCCTGCAGGGCCATCACAGCAGAGCTCTGGAAGCGCAGATCGGTCTTGAAATCCTGGGCGATTTCTCTCACCAAGCGCTGGAAGGGAAGTTTGTGGATCAGCTGCTCGGTGGACTTCTGGTAACGACGGATCTCCCTCAGAGCCACGGTGCCGGGCCTGTAACGGTGAGGCTTCTTCACGCCGCCGGTGGCCGGGGCGCTTTTACGGGCAGCCTTGGTGGCGAGCTGCTTCCTTGGGGCTTTGCCGCCGGTGGATTTACGAGCGGTTTGCTTGGTTGGTGGAGCCGGCCACGGAGCACTCTCTGTCCAGTTTACAGCTAACCCCAGCTGAGTGAGGTGCTGCACCAGTGAGGTTGCGTCCCGAATGGCTCGATTTGGGCATTGGGCCAAGACCAGTAGGTCGTCGAGATATGCTGATATGCGTATCTCGTTTCGCCTCAGTGGTTCGAGTGCTGTCTGCACGCATTTGGAGAAAAAACGAGGAGCAAGCGTGCACCCGAAGGGCAGGCGCGTGTACTCGTAAACCTTCCCTTGGAAAGCAAAACTTAGGAATTTCCTGTGCCACTCTGTGATTGGCACACGAAATACGCGACCCTCAGGTATCTACGAAAGGGGCGTTTCGCCACTCTCTCGTTGAGGACCCTGAAATCTAGTATGGGTCTCATGTCTCCCGAATTCTTTGGGACAAGGAAATACGGGGAGTACCATCTCATGTCCCACTGGTCCCTCGGAACCAATGTCACTGCGCCCTTTGTTAGGAGATTCGTAATCTCCTCCTGGAGCGCACGTGTCTTTATCGGGCAGGACAAAAAACAGTCTCTCTCACGCCCCTGAAGGGCGGAGGAGGCTGAATGAACTGTAGTGCATATCCCCTCCTCAATGTCCTGTCTAGCCAGCCCGACAGAATACCTGTCCCTTCTAGTCATTCTGCATAACGCAACGACAGCGGCTGGACCGTCTGTTGTGGTGCAGTCGACAGAAAAAACTTGAATTTCTGTATGATCCCAGCCGCCGCTGCACACCGAGGAGGTGGCACAGCCCAAGGTGGGGTCATTTCGAAAGGGATGGGCTGCCGTCTGTAAAGAGTGTTATGTGTAACAATGCTCTTTATTGACGCAGGTTTATTATGCCTGATAATCAAAGAACCGGCCGCACGCTCATGAGCTGGGCCAGGTCTTGATAGACATGGAGGGGTTTTTGATGTACATAACGACCCCTCTATACGGCTACATACAGGGGTGTTTAACCCGCTACGTGTCGTGATAGGGGTAAGTCCGTTAGGCAGAGAGCTGGCCACACGCCGGTAAGCTGGGCCAGTCTCCGGTTTGTTTCTAACCGTTAGCGAGTCGACCACACTCTGACAAGGCAGGTCGATCTCCGCTCTGGTAGATAACGGTCCCTCTATACGGCTACAGACAGGGGTGTTTAACCCGCCTCGTGTCGTGATAGTAGTAAGTCCGCTAGGCAGAGAGCTGGCCACACGCCGGTAAGCTGGGCCAGTCTCCGCCTTGTTTCTAACCGGTAGCGATTCGACCACACTCTGACAAGGCAGGTGGGTCTCCGCTCTGGTAGATACCATGGAAAATCCTCCTTAGGGATGGTTTGCCGTCTGTAAAGAGTGCTTGTTTTGAGTAACAATGCCCTTTATCGACGTAGGTTTATTATGCCTGATAACCAAAAAACCGGCCGCACGCTCATGAGCTGGGCCAGGTCTTGATAGACATGGAGGAGTTTTTGATGTAAATAACGGTCCCTCCATACGGCTACAGACAGGGGTGTTTAACCCCCTTTGTGTCGTGATAGGGGTTAGTCCGCTAGGCAGAGAGCTGGCCACACGCTGGTAAGCTGGGCCAGTCTCCGCCTTGTTTCTAACCGGTAGCAATTGGACCACGCTCCGACAAGGCAGGTGGGTCTCCGCTCCGGTAGATAACATGGGAAAAATCTCCTTTACTGAAAAAGTAAGGTGGGGATTTTCCTTCTTTTGCCTCTTTATGAGGTAGCAGCCATGAAGAGGAAACCGGTGGTGGGGTCATTACCGACCCCTCCGCCAGTGAAACCGGGCCACGCTGCCGTGGGGGGCCGTAGCTGGCCCTCCCAGTGGTCAGCGGCGGGGGCTGGGGATGCCGAGTGGGGCATGGCTCCGTCGGTTAGAGGTAGAGCCAGTGCCGCATCACGCCGAAACCTCCGTTTCGCAGTCGTTGACGGTCTATTCGTCACCACGGCGGAAGAAGAAGAGGTGGAGCTTGCTCAGAAGCTCCGCCTCCGCTGCAGACAGACCGTTGGGTCGGTCTGTGGTGATTTTCGCAATGGCGGTGTTAAACACGGCGATGTTATTCGCCGCTGCCGCCGCCTGCGCACCGAGATGGGGCGGCGAGGGCGGGGAGCTCGTGAGCCTCTACCTGCCGCTCGCTCTCATCAGAGCTTTCTGATTCTGACACCGGCACCGACCACTCAGCACATCCCAACACTGTGGCCCTGTTATGACATGTTGACCATCTATATCTGCCCCAATTGTCACACAGCCATGTCCCACACATGCCTAAATGTCGTTCAGGTTTGTATTGTTACATATCAGAAATGTAAAACAACATTTGCATTTATTTGTCATCCTTCATGCCAATCAGAATGACGTCATATTGACTACAGACACATTTATGACAGGTCATCAATTCAAACAAGCTAAACTTTCTACTAGGCTGCAGTCTACTAGACACACCAACATTTAAGACCGCATACGTATATGGCCACATACACATCGACACAGTTTGTCACAGCACCTTTATTGAACAAGACATCACAGATGACGGTGGGCTTATTGTATTTTGCCCCAAATTCCTGACTGGTGAATTAGTCGATACAGCCGCCATACCATGACCTGATCAGGAGGGACAGTACAGGGGGGTAGTAGATGTCTCAGGAGGGACAGTACAGGGGGTAGTAGATGTCTCAGGAGGGACAGTACAGGGGGGTGGTAAATGTCTCAGGAGGGACAGTACAGGGGGTAGTAGATGTCTCAGGAGGGACAGTACAGGGGGTAGTAGATGTCTCAGGAGGGACAGTACAGGGGGGTAGTAGATGTCTCAGTGTCCAGCCTGTTACCTGTGTTACCTGCCTCACCTTGTTCTCCCTGTCCATGTACCCCTGCTGAGGATTATAAAGAGCTTCTACTTCACATTTACATTAACAGGATCCTGAGTGTTAGGGTTAGAGTTAGGGGGGTTGATGTTGAGCTGGCTACATTTTCCATTTTACCAACAGATGTCAGTACAGGTTTGAATGACACGGATACATGTATGTAGTTATATCTTATAGCAAATAACCAATTAAATAATAGTGCGGTGCCTCCACTGTGGAACTACTAGTCACACTTTATTAGCTGTAATTGTAATTTCCTTTTTTTTGTGTGTAAGCTCAGGTGTGTGTTTGTGTGTGTGTTTGTGTGCAACTAGGAGTGGGTGTCCTCTGTTCACAGTAATACTTGTGCCAACACTTGAACAGTATTTCAGTCTACGAGTATTATTATTATTTGTTTTATTTGTTTTTTCAGATTTTATCCCTTTTTTCACCCAATTTGGTAGCCAATTGAACCCAACCTAGCATCCAATTATCCCCTGCCTATTGCGAGGGATCCGCCGCACGACCCCGCGGCCGGCAGTCCCAGAGGAGGCCGCCAGGCAGACTAGCTGACTGGCTCCTCGAGCCCAGCACCGTTATTCCAGCACCAGACGGGGGCGCTGTTGCGCGACGGATCCTTGTCCGGAACTACTCCTATACCCCCCTCAGGAGCGGCCGCCCAATATGCCGTTCCCCGTGTGTGCCCTGGCCATATCCGGGTCTGGCGAGCCGGGATACGAACCCCGGCCCCAGTGGGCAGCATGCACTAGTGGCCAGTGCTTAGACCGCTACACCACCGCGGGGCCCTACGAGTATTTTCACCTTGACAAGTGTAGTATATTACCTTGTTGGTTATGGATCAAAGAATCAATTCTGAGTCTAAGACGATTTATTTAAAGTATAAAAGTAAGTATACAGATACCAAAGCTGGATTCTGGTCTGGTCTGCTCTGCTGGGCTGGGGTGGTTAAGAGAGCCCCCCTTGGGCCCCACACCCTTATTTATACACAATATGCAAATACAGTCACAGGCAATGGCCTATCACCTTCACTGTAGAGATGGTCAAGATGTGAAAAGGGAGAGCCCAATATGATGTCACCTGGCCCTAAGTCAGGGGGCAGGTCACAGACCACAAGAGCCATTCCACAACACTCCCCCACAGCATACATACAGGCCCATTATTATACAATCCATGCATCTGTGTGTGTTTAAGTAGAAATATACTACATATTCCCCCCTCGGAACACCCTCGTGTTCCGAAATTAAACGACCACAAAACAAAAACAAAAACACAAAACCCCACATACTGCAGCTAAGAAACCAAAGAGAAATTTTTTTTTTACAAAATAAAAAATAAATAAACAACAACAGACAGAAAAACTACACCAACACACAAAACAAGAAACATAATAACACAGACCAACCCAGCACCAGTACCAGCAACCAAAGATAACATACAAACCAAATATAAAATAATCAACAATAAAAAAAAATAAAAAATCCTAAAAATGACAATACAAATTAATCTAAACACAGTACATCATACACATTTCAACACAAAAACTTCCAACGACCGACGTCTTCTTGGTTCTTGCATCATCAGGGTCAGAGGTTACTAGCACTTGACCCCAGTTGGAGAACAACCCTTACCGCTGTCTCAGATTGATAACCTTTCCATAGTCAGGAGCTTTTTCTTCGTTGCGTTAGGAACAGAACTTCTTTCCTATCTTTGCATAACCACCACATCACTTCTCAACTGACATCAATCACATACGATATAGAAATAAACAAACAATTACACAAATAATGACATTCAGTTATCATAACACATAATTCCCCAACAGTAAGCACAGGACAAAGGGAAAGCATGAATGCATAGATCTTCACCTCAGATGAGGACTAGTCTTCTGAAAAGTTCATCAACGTGGACTGAGTGACTGATTTTCCAAAAACAGTCAATGAGGCCCTGTCTCCTAAGAAAGTCAAAAATCATGTCTGCTATAATAGGTGCTCTTATCTTAGCAAAATACGTTTCCCATGCCCCTAAGACTGTTTCCGGCCATGCTATCATCTGCTGTCCATTCCCGTCATTCCCTTTGATCTGCTGCTTCACTACCCTATTCGTAGTCTTTAATCTCTTCCTAACTAGTCGTCGTCTGTCAGTGTCATTCAGGTTCAGGCAGTAATCTGGTCCCCTCCCACGCTGATCAAGGTCTGGGGAGTCGCCCTCAGCATCATCTGAAGCATGATGCAGGCACTCGCCAGCATCCCCAGTAGCACAGGTGTCCAGGCTTTGGACACTCCCAGGCTGGACCTCCAGACTGTCAACACTCTCTGCTTCATTGGTTTCTGGTTCATTGGCATCTGGACAGCTTTCCACTGTCCCCTCGGTTTCAGGCATTGCCGGTAATGTCACTGGCTGTAACTCTGGCATTGCCACTGGCTCTGGCAACACCACAGCATCTCCTCGTAGCTCCTCCTTCACAGGTTCTCTGGGAACCTCGTCACCTGTTGGCACAATATCCTGCCTACTCTGTACATCCACCCCCCTGTCCACCACCCGTGGCCCAGTTGGGGTAGGGATATGCCCAGACACCACTGGTGTACCCACTCTGATGTTGTTTCTCCAACAGACCCCACATTGACCTAAAGCATGGTCAATCTGTTCCATCAAATATGGACTCCAAAACCCATATTCCTTGGTGATCTTGCGTCTTACCTCCCCCCTAGCCACATGTGCTAATCCATGAGCCTCCCGCATTAACATGCCTAATAAATCTGAGGGTGCTACAACCAACCCCTCATGATTCCTCCACAGACCTGTGTCATCCTGACTTGCCCCCCTTGCTAGCCAAACGTTCTTGTCTAACGTAGTTGCTCTACTCTGTAACATCAATAAATCCTCAAGTGTGACCATGCCCTGTAATTGCACTTCATGTGCGACCAGAAGAACTTTACCTGCCTTGTCTGCTCCTGTAATGGCTTTGGCTGCATCATCTGCAGCCCTGTTACCTTGTGTGACATGTGATGAGTCAGACCTGTGTGCGGCACACTTCACTATGGCTAATTCCTTTGGCTTCATCATGGCCTGTAACAGCTTCCTGATCTGTGCGTGGTGCTGTATAGGCGTACCATCAGTTCTCTTAAAACCCCGCCCCTTCCATACGGCTCCATTAAAATGACAAACATTATGTGCATAGGCAGAGTCGGTGTACACTGTCACTCTCCGTCCGGTTCCCAAGTTGCATGCTTCTGTGAGGGCAATCAACTCAGCCAACTGAGCTGAGCAAGGCTGAGGAACTGCCTCAGCCTGTTCCACAATAAACTTTGAATTTTGTGCTTTAACTAAGGAATACCCAGCGCACAAAGTTTCTCCTACCCGGTAACAAGACCCATCAACCCAATATTCTATATCAGCTCCCTTTAAAGGCAAAGCTTGTAGGTCTGTTCTATGCTTAAACACTCTGGCTGTCGATGGAATCTGAGTCAACAGCACATGAGGAACTTCAGTTGGGTAGCTGACGACCACCTCATTCACAGCATGTAGGTCATGTACCAGACGATATGAACCATCAGGTTTCTTCACTGGCAGAAGAGGTGTGTTACTTAACGGATTTGCCCACGGGTCTGCTGGCACATTCTGCATAATTTCCTCTCTGAGGTCTCTTTCCGCTTGTACAGGAAGGATTGGCTTGTTCATTAGCTTCACAGTGTGTGGATGTCCCATTCCTTGAGCAGAGATCATCAGTTTTGTAAACTGTCCATCACTGCTCCTCCAGATAGCAGGGTTTTCTTTTGTTGTTACAAATCTGGCCTTTTCTGAGTCTGCCATCATTGCCCCTAAATGCTTCTGTTCATAGTGTTCAGATATCATAAGTGTCACATGAGGGATGCTACCCTCAACCTTATGCTCCTGATCTAGATAAGTGTCACTATTTATCTTCATAGCCACTCCCTGAGGGCCTAGGATTATACAACTTGTGCTAAGCTGTACCTGTTTTGGCTGATGCTTCAGCCACTCATCTGGGTTTGCGTCTGCAGCATTTCTAAAATACTGGAGTGTACAATGCAATGGATCAGTAGGCCTTCTGGCCCCTGACATGTTTGTCAGGATGTAATTGTCCCACATCCTTGCTGGTTCCATTAGGTCTGGGCTAAGCCCTCCCACCCAATACACCATGGATGCGTTGTTGTCCATCATGACAGACAGCTGTCTGTTTTCTGATGGCACCGTCATTTCACTGTACAGTTCAATTGGCATAGAGCATCTCTCCCTAGCAGCCCTATTGGCGTGTGTTCTGACACAAGTATTGACAGAGTTGCTCTCTGTCCCTTGTACTCTAAGTCTACAAGCTCAGTTGTAGGAATCAGCTGTTTAATTCCCTCAAATCCGATTGTCTTCACATATTTTCCAGACATAGGAAGGTGCGTGGCGTCTTCAGGCTTCTTTGTCACCACCAGCTGGCACCTCCCACTCGGATCTTCCGGGCACCCCTATAGCCCAGCTGCTGGGCCTCCGTAGAGGTTCATCACTCCTGGAGCAGGTGTAGCAGGAGGCCAATATCCTCCTCCTTGGCTCCCCCCTGCGCCCCCTTGGGGCCTGTTGTAGCAGGTACGGGCTAGATGTCCATACTGGCCGCATTGGTAACATGGTCCTAGAATCTTCCTCCCTGCTGCTGTCCATCCCCCTGGTGGTGGTCCTTGGCCAGGCTGTGTGTATGGCTGGTATGGAACCGCTTGCACCCCTGGTGGCCCCTGTGGGTATGGCTGGTAAGTAGCAGGATACCCCCCTTGTGGCCCCTGTGAGTAGGACTGGTAAGTAGCAGTCTGCACTCCAGGTGGCTGTTGCTGTGGCTGAGATGGGACCTGTAGAGCTAAAGCCTGCACTCCCTCTATGTTCCTCTTGCTTTCAGTCAATTGCACATGAGTCAATATTCTGAGTGACTCTTCGTCTTGTGTCTTCTGTATCTGAATATAACGGATAACGGATTATCTTCAGCGTCCTTCCCTGTCACACTTCTCCATTGAGAGTGCACACGGGCAACAAATCCTCTGGGGTTCTCATCTCCCCCTAGTGGCTTCACAATGATATTGTCTGGGTGAACGTGAGTAGGGTAAGTTTCCCTGATTGCCTTCCACAGCTTGCCTCTGTTTGCTGCGAAGAGCTCTGGATCATAGACTGATGTATTGATATATCTATGAAGTCCTGCCTTCATCAGTATTTCCTGCATTGTATCCAATCCTGCAATAAAAGCTAAGAGTCTTTTCAGGTCTCCCATCGCTGCTTGCGTTCCTGTCAGTCTCACGTCCACTTCTGTAGTCCACGGGTGGCCACCATCCTCCAGGACTGGGAGCTTTTCTATCACTTCAGACAGATCTGTATGATTCCAAGGATGATATTCTATCTTGTTACCCCGAATCAGCACTGGACAGTTCTTTAATGTATTTGATGACATTCGATGACAATCTTCCTCTTCCTCCCTTTCCCGTTGCTCCTTCAGCCGTCTGTGGTGTCTTTCTTCCTCTCTTTCCTTTTTCTCCCGGCGTCTTCTCCCACCTTTCTTTTCGGCTGTGGCTATCATCTTCCTGACCTGAGCGTTGTAGCCTTCATCTGCATTGTCGTCATCACTTGAGTCTTCACTGCCATCTTCGCTGTCATCTTCCTTGTCACTCTTGTCCTCCCCTTTTCCCCTTGGCTCCTTCTTCTTCTTCTGGGAATTGTCCTCCAGTGCCTTAGCATATGGAGGGGGACTGGAGACTGGACACATGTTTGTGAATGGAATGTTCAATTTCTCCTCAAGTGTTTTGGCCAATTCATTTTTCTTTTCCGTTCCCATTTGTGCTGTTTTCTCATTCCAAGCTAATGCTATTTTCTGCCCCTCTACCTTAAATAGCTTTAAAATAGCTAACTCTAACCTGCGTTTTTCTGATCTATTCTTTGCCTTTTTCTGGTTTGCTTTATAGGTTTTAATAAGTACCTCTAAAGTTGCAATAACTCTGTCAGTATTGATTGATTGATTGACTGATTGACTGAACATTTTCATTGTGTGAAGCGCATTGAGTTGCATCTTGTAAGAAATGCACTATACAAATAAAATTTGATTTGATTTGATTTGAAGTCGAAGGTGCCCTCTTTCGGCCACGGCTGTTCAATGTCTGCCCAACGACTATTCCATTTCGTTGACATTTTGCTAATTACCTTAACAAGAGGATTCATTTTTTCTACTATAGCCATAGGGGATAAAGTAGCCAATATTCCACTATGTTCACTAATATCTTTTAACATCTTACTTGAATCTGCCCCCATCTTAAGCTGATTGATTTCTACTGCTCAATATGCTGAAAATATTCTATATGAGATAAGGTGTACTTTTCTTACAACCCACCTTCCTTATTGCCTCGTTTGCTAAACAAATGCTAGTCCAATTTAACTGTGTCAACTGTCCACACAGAACACTACAATTCAGAACAACAGATTTGCCTCTTATGTATGTCAGTGTAGTATTAACTTAAATCTAATCTCTGTGTAAGTACTTTATACTTAAATGTTTTTCCTAATTGTTTATGATATATGTCACTTAATTACTCATTCAATACTAATCACAGTTCTGGTCAACACAATTATTAAACTACAAAGGCTGGTCAACACCTAAGTATTCACTGATTTACAAAAACCCTTTTACTGCTCAACTATCAAATATGTACTATTCTGCTATTCCTTAATCAAAAGCTGAGGAAATGACCTAACTAAAATAAAAGATGTAAATGTAATATTCAACAGTCATTTACAAACATCAATCTATGACTGTAAATGATTATTTCATCAACATTCTGCAAGCACACACACAGTCACAGAGACGTTTTATGGGGGTTATAAATGTCCTGCTGTGACACTGCGCTCTCTCTGTGTGGAATGCGCCTTCAATGCACATGCGCGAGCCTCCGTGTATACTGCGTGTAAACTCCTCTGTTTCTAGTCTATGAATGTTTAACCGTATCTTTAAACTATTTAAAATACCCCGATGATCAATTCACTATATATATATCTTTATAAATACTACAATCTATGTGTATGGATTTATCTTTATCTGTAAGAGATGAGTAATGAAATCCATCAAATTCAGCTCCCCTTTTTCTCGGAGCTTGAATGAATGAGTATGTGTGTGAGCGGACGCTCGTGCGTGTGTGTGAACGCACGTCTATTTGAAAACGAACAGGAGAGAAAAGCCAGAGGGCACAGGGGGAGGGGTATTATTACTTGTCTTACCTCTGGGGAAAACCGCGCCTGTGTTTTCGCTTTAATCAATCACTTAACACAACTTTGTTTTCACAAACAAATTACAATCACGACACAGCAATATCAAGATTATCTTTCAATGCAGTTAAACTATTAGTTACCAAATTAAATCTCATTAAAATATTCTACAATGCATATGCTTTTTCCACGTTCTCTTCACAGAGATCTTAAAGGCCTCTTTTGTCCGCGTGTCTGCGCGTGCCTGAGCGCGTGTCTTTTCTCAAGGACAATGGACAATGGATTCTCAAAATACTTGTAGGCCACAGTTTTTAAAGATTTGATTTCTTAATATACTACAATAATGCTCTTTCTTACAAAATAGACTTCACAGTCCAATAACACTTTATCAAATTAGGAATACTTATTCCATAAACACAATTTTACACACACACACGATATTCCATAATACTCTACTCAAATCACATTTCCTTACCATCAAATGACTATATTTACAAAAACGGACTTCGTAATCCGGCTCTCACCAACCCCAGCTTATTAAAGATTATGAAAGATTTGTTTCTATTCCAACAAGATTACTTATTAAAAGATTCTTTAGCCTCAAAGAAATGTTTGAAAATCACAGCTATTGCGCACGGTTTAAAGAAAAAATTGCGCTTTTTTTTTTCCCCTTTACCTGTTTCCAGCTGGATTCTTCAAACTCAGATTTCCTCTTATAGGCCTCCTGGCTGGCTCGCCATTTCTGTAGTATATTACCTTGTTGGTTATGGATCAAAGAATCAATTCTAATTTAATAATTAATAATTTTGCCATTTAGCAGACGCTTTTATCCAAAGCGACTTACAATTACGAATTACAGGGACATTCCCCCTGGAGTAACTGAGGGCTAAGTGCCTTACCCAAGGGCACACTAGTAGTGGTGTGGCTTCAGGCGGGATTTGAACTCACAACCTTCCGATCCCAAGTCCAACTCACTATCCACTAGACCACCACTACCCCATTTGTGTGTGTGTTTCTGTGCAACTAGGAGTGGGTGTCCTCTGTTCACAGTAATACTTGTGCCAACACTTGAACAGTATTTCAGTCTACGAGTATTTATTTATATTTTTTATTTTATTTTTTCAGATTTTATCCCTTTTTTCACCCAATTTGGTAGCCAATTGAACCCAACCTAGCATCCAATTATCCCCTGCCTATTGCGAGGGATCCGCCGCACGACCCCGCGGCCGGCAGTCCCAGAGGAGGCCGCCAGGCAGACTAGCTGACTGGCTCCTCGAGCCCAGCACCGTTATTCCAGCACCAGACGGGGGCGCTGTTGCGCGACGGATCCTTGTCCGGAACTACTCCTATACCCCCCTCGGGAGCGGCCGCCCAATATGCCGTTCCCCGTGTGTGCCCTGGCCATATCCGGGTCTGGCGAGCCGGGATACGAACCCCGGCCCCAGTGGGCAGCATGCACTAGTGGCCAGTGCTTAGACCGCTACACCACCGCGGGGCCCTACGAGTATTTTCACCTTGACAAGTGTAGTATATTACCTTGTTGGTTATGGATCAAAGAATCAATTCTGAGTTTAAGACGATTTATTTAAAGTATAAAAGTAAGTATACAGATACCAAAGCTGGATTCTGGTCTGGTCTGCTCTGCTGGGCTGCGGTGGTTAAGAGAGCCCCCCTTGGGCCCCACACCCTTATTTATACACAATATGCAAATACAGTCACAGGCAATGGCCTATCACCTTCACTGTAGAGATGGTCAAGATGTGAAAAGGGAGAGCCCAATATGATGTCACCTGGCCCTAAGTCAGGGGGCAGGTCACAGACCACAAGAGCCATTCCACAACACTCCCCCACAGCATACATACAGGCCCATTATTATACAATCCATGCATCTGTGTGTGTTTAAGTAGAAATATACTACACAAGAAAACACAGCTCCTCCGTACCACATGCGTCTCTGCCCCTGTACGTGTGTCTGTCTGACTACCTGCCTACCTGCCTATCTGACTACCTGCCTGCCTGCCTACTTGCCTGCCTACCTGCCTGCCTACCTGCCTGACCCTCACCTGTCTGACTACCTGCCTACCTACCGCGTCAGCGCACTTGTGTGTCTTTTTCTGTTCCCCTGGCTACATAGGAAGTGTCCCAAAAGTGAGCCTAAAGTTCAGGAGGTCGCCAATGTTAAACGGCTGAGTGGGGAGGGGTAGTGAGTGACTAAATTGAGTGCTGTTTGGTGATACATTGGACTAGAGACTTGAAATCACTTTTGGCTGAAAGCTGGCATCCCACTGATGGTGTGTGTCTTTTTCTGTTCCCCTGGCTAGATAGGAAGTGTCCCAAAAGTGAGCCAAAAGTTCAGGAGGTCGCCAATGTAATGTCAATGGAGTCCAGCTTCTGTAATACGAAGATAGCATGAAGTCCAATAGTATCGTATTGGCCCCTAACAACCCTAACCTATAAACTTTGCCTAATATGAATTATTATGACCTTCTACCATCCTGCAAAGTTTCGTAAAGTTTTGAGTCTCTTAAGAAACTTTTTTTTGTCCCTTTAAGAAAGGCCTTTTTCACAGCCCTGTCAGACAAAGTGTGTCTGACATGATTTGAAGATATGTGCACTTACTTCAAAGCTCCCCGTTTGGGCCACGAATGGCCGATCAAGCCGAAACGTTCAGTAAACACTTGTCTCACCAAGATGTTCCACATATGTGAAAACCAGACCTCTAGCTCACAGCTAGGAGGGGTGTTATGAATTCTCTGCACTTACGAATGGCCGATCAAGCCGAAACGTTGGGTAAACACTTGTCTCACCAAGATGTTCCACATATGTGAAAACCAGACCTCTAGCTCACAGCTAGGAGGGGAGTTATGAATTCTGGCCACAGGGGGCGCCGCAACCGAGTCGGGGCTCGGATATGTGTTCGGCGGGCCCGAGCCGATTCGGAAAATATCTGAACCGTGTCTGTGGCACTTACGGTTGCTGAGCTAAAGTCCTTTAAGAAAGGCCTTTTTCACAGCCCTGTCAGACAAAGTGTGTGTCTGACATGATTTGAAGATATGTGCATTTACTTCAAAGCTCCCCGTTTGGGCCACGAATGGCCGATCAAGCCGAAACGTTCAGTAAACACTTGTCTCACCAAGATGTTCCACATATGTGAAAACCAGACCTCTAGCTCACTCAGGAGGGGAGTTATGAATTCTGGCCACAGGGGGCACCGCAACCGAGTCGGGGCTCGGATATGTGTTCGGCGGGCCCGAGCCGATTCAGGAAATATTAGAACGGCGTCTGTGGCTCGTACGGTTGCGACGCAGCGGTACTTTGACCTGAAGTGCCTAGGCCGAGAAGCCTGAATTTGAGTTATTTTTAAATGCTTTTCGGTCAGCGCGGCCGTTCCGAGGCGCAGAGACGCACCGTTTTCGACGAGGTCATTCGTAAGGGGCTTGGCACCCGTACTCTGTCGAGTTTTTTCTGCTAGGCGCGACCGAAGATGTTCGACATTTGTGAAAACCAGACCTCTAGCTCACTCAGGAGGGGAGTTATGAATTCTGGCCACAGGGGGCCATACAATGGACTAGAGACTTGAAAACAATTTTGTCTGAAAGCTGGCATCCCACTGATGGTGTGTGTCTTTTTCTGTTCCCCTGGCTACATAGGAAGTGTCCCAAAAGTGAGCCTAAAGTTCAGGAGGTCGCCAATGTTAAACGGCTGAGTGGGGAGGGGTAGGCGAATAGTGAGTGACTAAATTGAGTGCTGTTTGGTGATAAATTGGGCTAGAGACTTGAAATCACTTTTGGCTGAAAGCTGGCATCCCACTGATGGTGTGTGTCTTTTTCTGTTCCCCTGGCTAGATAGGAAGTGTCCCAAAAGTGAGCCTAAAGTTCAGGAGGTCGCCAATGTAATGTCAATGGAGTCCAGCTTCTGTAATACGAAGATAGCATGAAGTCCAATAGTATCGTATTGGCCCCTAACAACCCTAACCTATAAACTTTGCCTAATATGAATTATTATGACCTTCTACCATCCTGCAAAGTTTCGTAAAGTTTTGAGTCTCTTAAGAAACTTTTTTTTGTCCCTTTAAGAAAGGCCTTTTTCACAGCCCTGTCAGACAAAGTGTGTGTCTGACATGATTTGAAGATATTTGCACTTACTTCAAAGCTCCCCGTTTGGGCCACGAATGGCCGATCAAGCCGAAACGTTCAGTAAACACTTGTCTCACCAAGATGTTCCACATATGTGAAAACCAGACCTCTAGCTCACAGCTAGGAGGGGTGTTATGAATTCTCTGCACTTACGAATGGCCGATCAAGCCGAAACGTTGGGTAAACACTTGTCTCACCAAGATGTTCCACATATGTGAAAACCAGACCTCTAGCTCACAGCTAGGAGGGGAGTTATGAATTCTGGCCACAGGGGGCGCCGCAACCGAGTCGGGGCTCGGATATGTGTTCGGCGGGCCCGAGCCGATTCGGAAAATATCTGAACCGTGTCTGTGGCACTTACGGTTGCTGAGCTAAAGTCCTTTAAGAAAGGCCTTTTTCACAGCCCTGTCAGACAAAGTGTGTGTCTGACATGATTTGAAGATATGTGCATTTACTTCAAAGCTCCCCGTTTGGGCCACGAATGGCCGATCAAGCCGAAACGTTCAGTAAACACTTGTCTCACCAAGATGTTCCACATATGTGAAAACCAGACCTCTAGCTCACTCAGGAGGGGAGTTATGAATTCTGGCCACAGGGGGCACCGCAACCGAGTCGGGGCTCGGATATGTGTTCGGCGGGCCCGAGCCGATTCAGGAAATATTAGAACGGCGTCTGTGGCTCGTACGGTTGCGACGCAGCGGTACTTTGACCTGAAGTGCCTAGGCCGAGAAGCCTGAATTTGAGTTATTTTTAAATGCTTTTCGGTCAGCGCGGCCGTTCCGAGGCGCAGAGACGCACCGTTTTCGACGAGGTCATTCGTAAGGGGCTTGGCACCCGTACTCTGTCGAGTTTTTTCTGCTAGGCGCGACCGAAGATGTTCGACATTTGTGAAAACCAGACCTCTAGCTCACTCAGGAGGGGAGTTATGAATTCTGGCCACAGGGGGCCATACAATGGACTAGAGACTTGAAAACAATTTTGTCTGAAAGCTGGCATCCCACTGATGGTGTGTGTCTTTTTCTGTTCCCCTGGCTACATAGGAAGTGTCCCAAAAGTGAGCCTAAAGTTCAGGAGGTCGCCAATGTTAAACGGCTGAGTGGGGAGGGGTAGGCGAATAGTGAGTGACTAAATTGAGTGCTGTTTGGTGATAAATTGGGCTAGAGACTTGAAATCACTTTTGGCTGAAAGCTGGCATCCCACTGATGGTGTGAGTCTTTTTCTGTTCCCCTGGCTAGATAGGAAGTGTCCCAAAAGTGAGCCTAAAGTTCAGGAGGTCGCCAATGTAATGTCAATGGAGTCCAGCTTCTGTAATACGAAGATAGCATGAAGTCCAATAGTATCGTATTGGCCCCTAACAACCCTAACCTATAAACTTTGCCTAATATGAATTATTATGACCTTCTACCATCCTGCAAAGTTTCGTAAAGTTTTGAGTCTCTTAAGAAACTTTTTTTTGTCCCTTTAAGAAAGGCCTTTTTCACAGCCCTGTCAGACAAAGTGTGTGTCTGACATGATTTGAAGATATGTGCACTTACTTCAAAGCTCCCCGTTTGGCCCACGAATGGCCGATCAAGCCGAAACGTTCAGTAAACACTTGTCTCACCAAGATGTTCCACATATGTGAAAACCAGACCTCTAGCTCACAGCTAGGAGGGGTGTTATGAATTCTCTGCACTTACGAATGGCCGATCAAGCCGAAACGTTGGGTAAACACTTGTCTCACCAAGATGTTCCACATATGTGAAAACCAGACCTCTAGCTCACAGCTAGGAGGGGAGTTATGAATTCTGGCCACAGGGGGCGCCGCAACCGAGTCGGGGCTCGGATATGTGTTCGGCGGGCCCGAGCCGATTCGGAAAATATCTGAACCGTGTCTGTGGCACTTACGGTTGCTGAGCTAAAGTCCTTTAAGAAAGGCCTTTTTCACAGCCCTGTCAGACAAAGTGTGTGTCTGACATGATTTGAAGATATGTGCATTTACTTCAAAGCTCCCCGTTTGGGCCACGAATGGCCGATCAAGCCGAAACGTTCAGTAAACACTTGTCTCACCAAGATGTTCCACATATGTGAAAACCAGACCTCTAGCTCACTCAGGAGGGGAGTTATGAATTCTGGCCACAGGGGGCACCGCAACCGAGTCGGGGCTCGGATATGTGTTCGGCGGGCCCGAGCCGATTCAGGAAATATTAGAACGGCGTCTGTGGCTCGTACGGTTGCGACGCAGCGGTACTTTGACCTGAAGTGCCTAGGCCGAGAAGCCTGAATTTGAGTTATTTTTAAATGCTTTTCGGTCAGCGCGGCCGTTCCGAGGCGCAGAGACGCACCGTTTTCGACGAGGTCATTCGTAAGGGGCTTGGCACCCGTACTCTGTCGAGTTTTTTCTGCTAGGCGCGACCGAAGATGTTCGACATTTGTGAAAACCAGACCTCTAGCTCACTCAGGAGGGGAGTTATGAATTCTGGCCACAGGGGGCCATACAATGGACTAGAGACTTGAAAACAATTTTGTCTGAAAGCTGGCATCCCACTGATGGTGTGTGTCTTTTTCTGTTCCCCTGGCTACATAGGAAGTGTCCCAAAAGTGAGCCTAAAGTTCAGGAGGTCGCCAATGTTAAACGGCTGAGTGGGGAGGGGTAGGCGAATAGTGAGTGACTAAATTGAGTGCTGTTTGGTGATAAATTGGGCTAGAGACTTGAAATCACTTTTGGCTGAAAGCTGGCATCCCACTGATGGTGTGTGTCTTTTTCTGTTCCCCTGGCTAGATAGGAAGTGTCCCAAAAGTGAGCCTAAAGTTCAGGAGGTCGCCAATGTAATGTCAATGGAGTCCAGCTTCTGTAATACGAAGATAGCATGAAGTCCAATAGTATCGTATTGGCCCCTAACAACCCTAACCTATAAACTTTGCCTAATATTAATTATTATGACCTTCTACCATCCTGCAAAGTTTCGTAAAGTTTTGAGTCTCTTAAGAAACTTTTTTTTGTCCCTTTAAGAAAGGCCTTTTTCACAGCCCTGTCAGACAAAGTGTGTGTCTGACATGATTTGAAGATATGTGCACTTACTTCAAAGCTCCCCGTTTGGGCCACGAATGGCCGATCAAGCCGAAACGTTCAGTAAACACTTGTCTCACCAAGATGTTCCACATATGTGAAAACCAGACCTCTAGCTCACAGCTAGGAGGGGTGTTATGAATTCTCTGCACTTACGAATGGCCGATCAAGCCGAAACGTTGGGTAAACACTTGTCTCACCAAGATGTTCCACATATGTGAAAACCAGACCTCTAGCTCACAGCTAGGAGGGGAGTTATGAATTCTGGCCACAGGGGGCGCCGCAACCGAGTCGGGGCTCGGATATGTGTTCGGCGGGCCCGAGCCGATTCGGAAAATATCTGAACCGTGTCTGTGGCACTTACGGTTGCTGAGCTAAAGTCCTTTAAGAAAGGCCTTTTTCACAGCCCTGTCAGACAAAGTGTGTGTCTGACATGATTTGAAGATATGTGCATTTACTTCAAAGCTCCCCGTTTGGGCCACGAATGGCCGATCAAGCCGAAACGTTCAGTAAACACTTGTCTCACCAAGATGTTCCACATATGTGAAAACCAGACCTCTAGCTCACTCAGGAGGGGAGTTATGAATTCTGGCCACAGGGGGCACCGCAACCGAGTCGGGGCTCGGATATGTGTTCGGCGGGCCCGAGCCGATTCAGGAAATATTAGAACGGCGTCTGTGGCTCGTACGGTTGCGACGCAGCGGTACTTTGACCTGAAGTGCCTAGGCCGAGAAGCCTGAATTTGAGTTATTTTTAAATGCTTTTCGGTCAGCGCGGCCGTTCCGAGGCGCAGAGACGCACCGTTTTCGACGAGGTCATTCGTAAGGGGCTTGGCACCCGTACTCTGTCGAGTTTTTTCTGCTAGGCGCGACCGAAGATGTTCGACATTTGTGAAAACCAGACCTCTAGCTCACTCAGGAGGGGAGTTATGAATTCTGGCCACAGGGGGCCATACAATGGACTAGAGACTTGAAAACAATTTTGTCTGAAAGCTGGCATCCCACTGATGGTGTGTGTCTTTTTCTGTTCCCCTGGCTACATAGGAAGTGTCCCAAAAGTGAGCCTAAAGTTCAGGAGGTCGCCAATGTTAAACGGCTGAGTGGGGAGGGGTAGGCGAATAGTGAGTGACTAAATTGAGTGCTGTTTGGTGATAAATTGGGCTAGAGACTTGAAATCACTTTTGGCTGAAAGCTGGCATCCCAGTGATGGTGTGTGTCTTTTTCTGTTCCCCTGGCTACATAGGAAGTGTCCCAAAAGTGAGCCTAAAGTTCAGGAGGTCGCCAATGTTAAACGGCTGAGTGGAGAGGGGTAGTGAGTGACTAAATTGAGTGCTGTTTGGTGATACATTGGGCTAGAGACTTGAAATCACTTTTGGCTGAAAGCTGGCATCCCAGTGATGGTGTGTGTCTTTTTCTGTTCCCCTGGCTACATAGGAAGTGTCCCAAAAGTGAGCCTAAAGTTCAGGAGGTCGCCAATGTTAAACGGCTGAGTGGGGAGGGGTAGTGAGTGACTAAATTGAGTGCTGTTTGGTGATACATTGGACTAGAGACTTGAAATCACTTTTGGCTGAAAGCTGGCATCCCACTGATGGTGTGTGTCTTTTTCTGTTCCCCTGGCTAGATAGGAAGTGTCCCAAAAGTGAGCCAAAAGTTCAGGAGGTCGCCAATGTAATGTCAATGGAGTCCAGCTTCTGTAATACGAAGATAGCATGAAGTCCAATAGTATCGTATTGGCCCCTAACAACCCTAACCTATAAACTTTGCCTAATATGAATTATTATGACCTTCTACCATCCTGCAAAGTTTCGTAAAGTTTTGAGTCTCTTAAGAAACTTTTTTTTGTCCCTTTAAGAAAGGCCTTTTTCACAGCCCTGTCAGACAAAGTGTGTCTGACATGATTTGAAGATATGTGCACTTACTTCAAAGCTCCCCGTTTGGGCCACGAATGGCCGATCAAGCCGAAACGTTCAGTAAACACTTGTCTCACCAAGATGTTCCACATATGTGAAAACCAGACCTCTAGCTCACAGCTAGGAGGGGTGTTATGAATTCTCTGCACTTACGAATGGCCGATCAAGCCGAAACGTTGGGTAAACACTTGTCTCACCAAGATGTTCCACATATGTGAAAACCAGACCTCTAGCTCACAGCTAGGAGGGGAGTTATGAATTCTGGCCACAGGGGGCGCCGCAACCGAGTCGGGGCTCGGATATGTGTTCGGCGGGCCCGAGCCGATTCGGAAAATATCTGAACCGTGTCTGTGGCACTTACGGTTGCTGAGCTAAAGTCCTTTAAGAAAGGCCTTTTTCACAGCCCTGTCAGACAAAGTGTGTGTCTGACATGATTTGAAGATATGTGCATTTACTTCAAAGCTCCCCGTTTGGGCCACGAATGGCCGATCAAGCCGAAACGTTCAGTAAACACTTGTCTCACCAAGATGTTCCACATATGTGAAAACCAGACCTCTAGCTCACTCAGGAGGGGAGTTATGAATTCTGGCCACAGGGGGCACCGCAACCGAGTCGGGGCTCGGATATGTGTTCGGCGGGCCCGAGCCGATTCAGGAAATATTAGAACGGCGTCTGTGGCTCGTACGGTTGCGACGCAGCGGTACTTTGACCTGAAGTGCCTAGGCCGAGAAGCCTGAATTTGAGTTATTTTTAAATGCTTTTCGGTCAGCGCGGCCGTTCCGAGGCGCAGAGACGCACCGTTTTCGACGAGGTCATTCGTAAGGGGCTTGGCACCCGTACTCTGTCGAGTTTTTTCTGCTAGGCGCGACCGAAGATGTTCGACATTTGTGAAAACCAGACCTCTAGCTCACTCAGGAGGGGAGTTATGAATTCTGGCCACAGGGGGCCATACAATGGACTAGAGACTTGAAAACAATTTTGTCTGAAAGCTGGCATCCCACTGATGGTGTGTGTCTTTTTCTGTTCCCCTGGCTACATAGGAAGTGTCCCAAAAGTGAGCCTAAAGTTCAGGAG
The DNA here is from genome assembly GCF_963989245.1 of Nansenia antarctica. Classification (NCBI taxonomy): domain Eukaryota; kingdom Metazoa; phylum Chordata; class Actinopteri; order Argentiniformes; family Microstomatidae; genus Nansenia; species Nansenia antarctica. The sequence goes on from NC_137674.1 coordinate 104,472,259, forward strand.
GTCGCCAATGTTAAACGGCTGAGTGGGGAGGGGTAGGCGAATAGTGAGTGACTAAATTGAGTGCTGTTTGGTGATAAATTGGGCTAGAGACTTGAAATCACTTTTGGCTGAAAGCTGGCATCCCACTGATGGTGTGTGTCTTTTTCTGTTCCCCTGGCTAGATAGGAAGTGTCCCAAAAGTGAGCCTAAAGTTCAGGAGGTCGCCAATGTAATGTCAATGGAGTCCAGCTTCTGTAATACGAAGATAGCATGAAGTCCAATAGTATCGTATTGGCCCCTAACAACCCTAACCTATAAACTTTGCCTAATATGAATTATTATGACCTTCTACCATCCTGCAAAGTTTCGTAAAGTTTTGAGTCTCTTAAGAAACTTTTTTTTGTCCCTTTAAGAAAGGCCTTTTTCACAGCCCTGTCAGACAAAGTGTGTGTCTGACATGATTTGAAGATATTTGCACTTACTTCAAAGCTCCCCGTTTGGGCCACGAATGGCCGATCAAGCCGAAACGTTCAGTAAACACTTGTCTCACCAAGATGTTCCACATATGTGAAAACCAGACCTCTAGCTCACAGCTAGGAGGGGTGTTATGAATTCTCTGCACTTACGAATGGCCGATCAAGCCGAAACGTTGGGTAAACACTTGTCTCACCAAGATGTTCCACATATGTGAAAACCAGACCTCTAGCTCACAGCTAGGAGGGGAGTTATGAATTCTGGCCACAGGGGGCGCCGCAACCGAGTCGGGGCTCGGATATGTGTTCGGCGGGCCCGAGCCGATTCGGAAAATATCTGAACCGTGTCTGTGGCACTTACGGTTGCTGAGCTAAAGTCCTTTAAGAAAGGCCTTTTTCACAGCCCTGTCAGACAAAGTGTGTGTCTGACATGATTTGAAGATATGTGCATTTACTTCAAAGCTCCCCGTTTGGGCCACGAATGGCCGATCAAGCCGAAACGTTCAGTAAACACTTGTCTCACCAAGATGTTCCACATATGTGAAAACCAGACCTCTAGCTCACAGCTAGGAGGGGAGTTATGAATTCTGGCCACAGGGGGCGCCGCAACCGAGTCGGGGCTCGGATATGTGTTCGGCGGGCCCGAGCCGATTCGGAAAATATCTGAACCGTGTCTGTGGCACTTACGGTTGCTGAGCTAAAGTCCTTTAAGAAAGGCCTTTTTCACAGCCCTGTCAGACAAAGTGTGTGTCTGACATGATTTGAAGATATGTGCATTTACTTCAAAGCTCCCCGTTTGGGCCACGAATGGCCGATCAAGCCGAAACGTTCAGTAAACACTTGTCTCACCAAGATGTTCCACATATGTGAAAACCAGACCTCTAGCTCACTCAGGAGGGGAGTTATGAATTCTGGCCACAGGGGGCACCGCAACCGAGTCGGGGCTCGGATATGTGTTCGGCGGGCCCGAGCCGATTCAGGAAATATTAGAACGGCGTCTGTGGCTCGTACGGTTGCGACGCAGCGGTACTTTGACCTGAAGTGCCTAGGCCGAGAAGCCTGAATTTGAGTTATTTTTAAATGCTTTTCGGTCAGCGCGGCCGTTCCGAGGCGCAGAGACGCACCGTTTTCGACGAGGTCATTCGTAAGGGGCTTGGCACCCGTACTCTGTCGAGTTTTTTCTGCTAGGCGCGACCGAAGATGTTCGACATTTGTGAAAACCAGACCTCTAGCTCACTCAGGAGGGGAGTTATGAATTCTGGCCACAGGGGGCCATACAATGGACTAGAGACTTGAAAACAATTTTGTCTGAAAGCTGGCATCCCACTGATGGTGTGTGTCTTTTTCTGTTCCCCTGGCTACATAGGAAGTGTCCCAAAAGTGAGCCTAAAGTTCAGGAGGTCGCCAATGTTAAACGGCTGAGTGGGGAGGGGTAGGCGAATAGTGAGTGACTAAATTGAGTGCTGTTTGGTGATAAATTGGGCTAGAGACTTGAAATCACTTTTGGCTGAAAGCTGGCATCCCACTGATGGTGTGTGTCTTTTTCTGTTCCCCTGGCTAGATAGGAAGTGTCCCAAAAGTGAGCCTAAAGTTCAGGAGGTCGCCAATGTAATGTCAATGGAGTCCAGCTTCTGTAATACGAAGATAGCATGAAGTCCAATAGTATCGTATTGGCCCCTAACAACCCTAACCTATAAACTTTGCCTAATATTAATTATTATGACCTTCTACCATCCTGCAAAGTTTCGTAAAGTTTTGAGTCTCTTAAGAAACTTTTTTTTGTCCCTTTAAGAAAGGCCTTTTTCACAGCCCTGTCAGACAAAGTGTGTGTCTGACATGATTTGAAGATATGTGCACTTACTTCAAAGCTCCCCGTTTGGGCCACGAATGGCCGATCAAGCCGAAACGTTCAGTAAACACTTGTCTCACCAAGATGTTCCACATATGTGAAAACCAGACCTCTAGCTCACAGCTAGGAGGGGTGTTATGAATTCTCTGCACTTACGAATGGCCGATCAAGCCGAAACGTTGGGTAAACACTTGTCTCACCAAGATGTTCCACATATGTGAAAACCAGACCTCTAGCTCACAGCTAGGAGGGGAGTTATGAATTCTGGCCACAGGGGGCGCCGCAACCGAGTCGGGGCTCGGATATGTGTTCGGCGGGCCCGAGCCGATTCGGAAAATATCTGAACCGTGTCTGTGGCACTTACGGTTGCTGAGCTAAAGTCCTTTAAGAAAGGCCTTTTTCACAGCCCTGTCAGACAAAGTGTGTGTCTGACATGATTTGAAGATATGTGCATTTACTTCAAAGCTCCCCGTTTGGGCCACGAATGGCCGATCAAGCCGAAACGTTCAGTAAACACTTGTCTCACCAAGATGTTCCACATATGTGAAAACCAGACCTCTAGCTCACTCAGGAGGGGAGTTATGAATTCTGGCCACAGGGGGCACCGCAACCGAGTCGGGGCTCGGATATGTGTTCGGCGGGCCCGAGCCGATTCAGGAAATATTAGAACGGCGTCTGTGGCTCGTACGGTTGCGACGCAGCGGTACTTTGACCTGAAGTGCCTAGGCCGAGAAGCCTGAATTTGAGTTATTTTTAAATGCTTTTCGGTCAGCGCGGCCGTTCCGAGGCGCAGAGACGCACCGTTTTCGACGAGGTCATTCGTAAGGGGCTTGGCACCCGTACTCTGTCGAGTTTTTTCTGCTAGGCGCGACCGAAGATGTTCGACATTTGTGAAAACCAGACCTCTAGCTCACTCAGGAGGGGAGTTATGAATTCTGGCCACAGGGGGCCATACAATGGACTAGAGACTTGAAAACAATTTTGTCTGAAAGCTGGCATCCCACTGATGGTGTGTGTCTTTTTCTGTTCCCCTGGCTACATAGGAAGTGTCCCAAAAGTGAGCCTAAAGTTCAGGAGGTCGCCAATGTTAAACGGCTGAGTGGGGAGGGGTAGGCGAATAGTGAGTGACTAAATTGAGTGCTGTTTGGTGATAAATTGGGCTAGAGACTTGAAATCACTTTTGGCTGAAAGCTGGCATCCCAGTGATGGTGTGTGTCTTTTTCTGTTCCCCTGGCTACATAGGAAGTGTCCCAAAAGTGAGCCTAAAGTTCAGGAGGTCGCCAATGTTAAACGGCTGAGTGGAGAGGGGTAGTGAGTGACTAAATTGAGTGCTGTTTGGTGATACATTGGGCTAGAGACTTGAAATCACTTTTGGCTGAAAGCTGGCATCCCAGTGATGGTGTGTGTCTTTTTCTGTTCCCCTGGCTACATAGGAAGTGTCCCAAAAGTGAGCCTAAAGTTCAGGAGGTCGCCAATGTTAAACGGCTGAGTGGGGAGGGGTAGTGAGTGACTAAATTGAGTGCTGTTTGGTGATACATTGGACTAGAGACTTGAAATCACTTTTGGCTGAAAGCTGGCATCCCACTGATGGTGTGTGTCTTTTTCTGTTCCCCTGGCTAGATAGGAAGTGTCCCAAAAGTGAGCCAAAAGTTCAGGAGGTCGCCAATGTAATGTCAATGGAGTCCAGCTTCTGTAATACGAAGATAGCATGAAGTCCAATAGTATCGTATTGGCCCCTAACAACCCTAACCTATAAACTTTGCCTAATATGAATTATTATGACCTTCTACCATCCTGCAAAGTTTCGTAAAGTTTTGAGTCTCTTAAGAAACTTTTTTTTGTCCCTTTAAGAAAGGCCTTTTTCACAGCCCTGTCAGACAAAGTGTGTCTGACATGATTTGAAGATATGTGCACTTACTTCAAAGCTCCCCGTTTGGGCCACGAATGGCCGATCAAGCCGAAACGTTCAGTAAACACTTGTCTCACCAAGATGTTCCACATATGTGAAAACCAGACCTCTAGCTCACAGCTAGGAGGGGTGTTATGAATTCTCTGCACTTACGAATGGCCGATCAAGCCGAAACGTTGGGTAAACACTTGTCTCACCAAGATGTTCCACATATGTGAAAACCAGACCTCTAGCTCACAGCTAGGAGGGGAGTTATGAATTCTGGCCACAGGGGGCGCCGCAACCGAGTCGGGGCTCGGATATGTGTTCGGCGGGCCCGAGCCGATTCGGAAAATATCTGAACCGTGTCTGTGGCACTTACGGTTGCTGAGCTAAAGTCCTTTAAGAAAGGCCTTTTTCACAGCCCTGTCAGACAAAGTGTGTGTCTGACATGATTTGAAGATATGTGCATTTACTTCAAAGCTCCCCGTTTGGGCCACGAATGGCCGATCAAGCCGAAACGTTCAGTAAACACTTGTCTCACCAAGATGTTCCACATATGTGAAAACCAGACCTCTAGCTCACTCAGGAGGGGAGTTATGAATTCTGGCCACAGGGGGCACCGCAACCGAGTCGGGGCTCGGATATGTGTTCGGCGGGCCCGAGCCGATTCAGGAAATATTAGAACGGCGTCTGTGGCTCGTACGGTTGCGACGCAGCGGTACTTTGACCTGAAGTGCCTAGGCCGAGAAGCCTGAATTTGAGTTATTTTTAAATGCTTTTCGGTCAGCGCGGCCGTTCCGAGGCGCAGAGACGCACCGTTTTCGACGAGGTCATTCGTAAGGGGCTTGGCACCCGTACTCTGTCGAGTTTTTTCTGCTAGGCGCGACCGAAGATGTTCGACATTTGTGAAAACCAGACCTCTAGCTCACTCAGGAGGGGAGTTATGAATTCTGGCCACAGGGGGCCATACAATGGACTAGAGACTTGAAAACAATTTTGTCTGAAAGCTGGCATCCCACTGATGGTGTGTGTCTTTTTCTGTTCCCCTGGCTACATAGGAAGTGTCCCAAAAGTGAGCCTAAAGTTCAGGAGGTCGCCAATGTTAAACGGCTGAGTGGGGAGGGGTAGGCGAATAGTGAGTGACTAAATTGAGTGCTGTTTGGTGATAAATTGGGCTAGAGACTTGAAATCACTTTTGGCTGAAAGCTGGCATCCCACTGATGGTGTGTGTCTTTTTCTGTTCCCCTGGCTAGATAGGAAGTGTCCCAAAAGTGAGCCTAAAGTTCAGGAGGTCGCCAATGTAATGTCAATGGAGTCCAGCTTCTGTAATACGAAGATAGCATGAAGTCCAATAGTATCGTATTGGCCCCTAACAACCCTAACCTATAAACTTTGCCTAATATGAATTATTATGACCTTCTACCATCCTGCAAAGTTTCGTAAAGTTTTGAGTCTCTTAAGAAACTTTTTTTTGTCCCTTTAAGAAAGGCCTTTTTCACAGCCCTGTCAGACAAAGTGTGTGTCTGACATGATTTGAAGATATGTGCACTTACTTCAAAGCTCCCCGTTTGGGCCACGAATGGCCGATCAAGCCGAAACGTTCAGTAAACACTTGTCTCACCAAGATGTTCCACATATGTGAAAACCAGACCTCTAGCTCACAGCTAGGAGGGGTGTTATGAATTCTCTGCACTTACGAATGGCCGATCAAGCCGAAACGTTGGGTAAACACTTGTCTCACCAAGATGTTCCACATATGTGAAAACCAGACCTCTAGCTCACAGCTAGGAGGGGAGTTATGAATTCTGGCCACAGGGGGCGCCGCAACCGAGTCGGGGCTCGGATATGTGTTCGGCGGGCCCGAGCCGATTCGGAAAATATCTGAACCGTGTCTGTGGCACTTACGGTTGCTGAGCTAAAGTCCTTTAAGAAAGGCCTTTTTCACAGCCCTGTCAGACAAAGTGTGTGTCTGACATGATTTGAAGATATGTGCATTTACTTCAAAGCTCCCCGTTTGGGCCACGAATGGCCGATCAAGCCGAAACGTTCAGTAAACACTTGTCTCACCAAGATGTTCCACATATGTGAAAACCAGACCTCTAGCTCACTCAGGAGGGGAGTTATGAATTCTGGCCACAGGGGGCACCGCAACCGAGTCGGGGCTCGGATATGTGTTCGGCGGGCCCGAGCCGATTCAGGAAATATTAGAACGGCGTCTGTGGCTCGTACGGTTGCGACGCAGCGGTACTTTGACCTGAAGTGCCTAGGCCGAGAAGCCTGAATTTGAGTTATTTTTAAATGCTTTTCGGTCAGCGCGGCCGTTCCGAGGCGCAGAGACGCACCGTTTTCGACGAGGTCATTCGTAAGGGGCTTGGCACCCGTACTCTGTCGAGTTTTTTCTGCTAGGCGCGACCGAAGATGTTCGACATTTGTGAAAACCAGACCTCTAGCTCACTCAGGAGGGGAGTTATGAATTCTGGCCACAGGGGGCCATACAATGGACTAGAGACTTGAAAACAATTTTGTCTGAAAGCTGGCATCCCACTGATGGTGTGTGTCTTTTTCTGTTCCCCTGGCTACATAGGAAGTGTCCCAAAAGTGAGCCTAAAGTTCAGGAGGTCGCTGTCAATGTTAAACGGCTGAGTGGGGAGGGGTAGGCGAATAGTGAGTGACTAAATTGAGTGCTGTTTGGTGATCAATTGGGCTAGAGACTTGAAATCACTTTTGGCTGAAAGCTGGCATCCCAGTGATGGTGTGTGTCTTTTTCTGTTCCCCTGGCTACATAGGAAGTGTCCCAAAAGTGAGCCTAAAGTTCAGGAGGTCGCCAATGTTAAACGGCTGAGTGGAGAGGGGTAGTGAGTGACTAAATTGAGTGCTGTTTGGTGATACATTGGGCTAGAGACTTGAAATCACTTTTGGCTGAAAGCTGGCATCCCAGTGATGGTGTGTGTCTTTTTCTGTTCCCCTGGCTACATAGGAAGTGTCCCAAAAGTGAGCCTAAAGTTCAGGAGGTCGCCAATGTTAAACGGCTGAGTGGGGAGGGGTAGTGAGTGACTAAATTGAGTGCTGTTTGGTGATACATTGGACTAGAGACTTGAAATCACTTTTGGCTGAAAGCTGGCATCCCACTGATGGTGTGTGTCTTTTTCTGTTCCCCTGGCTAGATAGGAAGTGTCCCAAAAGTGAGCCAAAAGTTCAGGAGGTCGCCAATGTAATGTCAATGGAGTCCAGCTTCTGTAATACGAAGATAGCATGAAGTCCAATAGTATCGTATTGGCCCCTAACAACCCTAACCTATAAACTTTGCCTAATATGAATTATTATGACCTTCTACCATCCTGCAAAGTTTCGTAAAGTTTTGAGTCTCTTAAGAAACTTTTTTTTGTCCCTTTAAGAAAGGCCTTTTTCACAGCCCTGTCAGACAAAGTGTGTCTGACATGATTTGAAGATATGTGCACTTACTTCAAAGCTCCCCGTTTGGGCCACGAATGGCCGATCAAGCCGAAACGTTCAGTAAACACTTGTCTCACCAAGATGTTCCACATATGTGAAAACCAGACCTCTAGCTCACAGCTAGGAGGGGTGTTATGAATTCTCTGCACTTACGAATGGCCGATCAAGCCGAAACGTTGGGTAAACACTTGTCTCACCAAGATGTTCCACATATGTGAAAACCAGACCTCTAGCTCACAGCTAGGAGGGGAGTTATGAATTCTGGCCACAGGGGGCGCCGCAACCGAGTCGGGGCTCGGATATGTGTTCGGCGGGCCCGAGCCGATTCGGAAAATATCTGAACCGTGTCTGTGGCACTTACGGTTGCTGAGCTAAAGTCCTTTAAGAAAGGCCTTTTTCACAGCCCTGTCAGACAAAGTGTGTGTCTGACATGATTTGAAGATATGTGCATTTACTTCAAAGCTCCCCGTTTGGGCCACGAATGGCCGATCAAGCCGAAACGTTCAGTAAACACTTGTCTCACCAAGATGTTCCACATATGTGAAAACCAGACCTCTAGCTCACTCAGGAGGGGAGTTATGAATTCTGGCCACAGGGGGCACCGCAACCGAGTCGGGGCTCGGATATGTGTTCGGCGGGCCCGAGCCGATTCAGGAAATATTAGAACGGCGTCTGTGGCTCGTACGGTTGCGACGCAGCGGTACTTTGACCTGAAGTGCCTAGGCCGAGAAGCCTGAATTTGAGTTATTTTTAAATGCTTTTCGGTCAGCGCGGCCGTTCCGAGGCGCAGAGACGCACCGTTTTCGACGAGGTCATTCGTAAGGGGCTTGGCACCCGTACTCTGTCGAGTTTTTTCTGCTAGGCGCGACCGAAGATGTTCGACATTTGTGAAAACCAGACCTCTAGCTCACTCAGGAGGGGAGTTATGAATTCTGGCCACAGGGGGCCATACAATGGACTAGAGACTTGAAAACAATTTTGTCTGAAAGCTGGCATCCCACTGATGGTGTGTGTCTTTTTCTGTTCCCCTGGCTACATAGGAAGTGTCCCAAAAGTGAGCCTAAAGTTCAGGAGGTCGCCAATGTTAAACGGCTGAGTGGGGAGGGGTAGGCGAATAGTGAGTGACTAAATTGAGTGCTGTTTGGTGATAAATTGGGCTAGAGACTTGAAATCACTTTTGGCTGAAAGCTGGCATCCCAGTGATGGTGTGTGTCTTTTTCTGTTCCCCTGGCTACATAGGAAGTGTCCCAAAAGTGAGCCTAAAGTTCAGGAGGTCGCCAATGTTAAACGGCTGAGTGGAGAGGGGTAGTGAGTGACTAAATTGAGTGCTGTTTGGTGATACATTGGGCTAGAGACTTGAAATCACTTTTGGCTGAAAGCTGGCATCCCAGTGATGGTGTGTGTCTTTTTCTGTTCCCCTGGCTACATAGGAAGTGTCCCAAAAGTGAGCCTAAAGTTCAGGAGGTCGCCAATGTTAAACGGCTGAGTGGGGAGGGGTAGTGAGTGACTAAATTGAGTGCTGTTTGGTGATACATTGGGCTAGAGACTTGAAATCACTTTTGGCTGAAAGCTGGCATCCCACTGATGGTGTGTGTCTTTTTCTGTTCCCCTGGCTAGATAGGAAGTGTCCCAAAAGTGAGCCAAAAGTTCAGGAGGTCGCCAATGTAATGTCAATGGAGTCCAGCTTCTGTAATACGAAGATAGCATGAAGTCCAATAGTATCGTATTGGCCCCTAACAACCCTAACCTATAAACTTTGCCTAATATGAATTATTATGACCTTCTACCATCCTGCAAAGTTTCGTAAAGTTTTGAGTCTCTTAAGAAACTTTTTTTTGTCCCTTTAAGAAAGGCCTTTTTCACAGCCCTGTCAGACAAAGTGTGTCTGACATGATTTGAAGATATGTGCACTTACTTCAAAGCTCCCCGTTTGGGCCACGAATGGCCGATCAAGCCGAAACGTTCAGAAACACTTGTCTCACCAAGATGTTCCACATATGTGAAAACCAGACCTCTAGCTCACAGCTAGGAGGGGTGTTATGAATTCTCTGCACTTACGAATGGCCGATCAAGCCGAAACGTTGGGTAAACACTTGTCTCACCAAGATGTTCCACATATGTGAAAACCAGACCTCTAGCTCACAGCTAGGAGGGGAGTTATGAATTCTGGCCACAGGGGGCGCCGCAACCGAGTCGGGGCTCGGATATGTGTTCGGCGGGCCCGAGCCGATTCGGAAAATATCTGAACCGTGTCTGTGGCACTTACGGTTGCTGAGCTAAAGTCCTTTAACCTAGCCCACTAGGCTGGAAAAGCCTGAATTTGAGTTATTTTTATATGCTTTTTGGTCAGCGCGGCCGTTCCGAGGCGCAGAGACGCACCGTTTTCGACGAGGTCATTCGTAAGGGGCTTGGCACCCGTACTCTGTCGAGTTTTTTCCCTAAGGGCACAGGCCACGACTAACGTCAAATCTGTAGGGGGTCATTGTGCGTGATTCCATGGGTCGTTCTGAAAAAAAACTATTTCTCACACATACAAAAAACTAAAAAGTGTATGGCACCATTGATTCTCATTAATTGTGTCTCCTCTAACACAGCTGCTTCTCTTTGTCTTCCAGTTTTCGTTTGTGGCTGGTGGATGGCTGAACCATGACATGTATGTATGTTCTATTAGACTGTGGAGGGTAGTATGAACTCCCAGGATGTACTTAGGCTGTGGAGGGTAGCATGAACTCCATAGCATGTACTTAGGCTGTGGAGGGTAGCATGAACTCCATAGCATGTAATTAGGCTGTGGAGACTACTGTAGCAATACAGAGACTTTTAAACCAAGTTCTCTGTAGCCCACTTAGTAGAGCGTGCCACTAACAATGCTGAGGTTGTGGGTTCAATCCCATGGGACTACATGTACTGAATGTATGGTGTGGGATGTCCCATAATGCACTTTGGCAAAGTTTATAGGTTTATACGTTTATACCATAATATTGGACTTCATGCTAATTCATATTACAGAAGCTGGACTGCTTGATTGTAGGGTTAGAAAAAACAAAATCAAAATTTAAAATCAACAATAATTACCCACAATGATGTTGGACTTCATTACATATAACAGAAGTCGGATCCGATATAGAATACTATAATATTGGACTTCATCCTAATTCATATTACAGAAGCTGGACTGCTTGATTAGAATACCATAATATTGGACTTCATCCTAATTCATATTACAGAAGCTGGACTGCTTGATTCAAAGGTCAGAAAAAGCTAAATCAAAATTTAAAATCAACAATAATTACCCACAATGATGTTGGACTTCATTGCATATAACAGAACTTGGATCCGATATAGAAGTTGGATCCGATATAGAATACCATAATATTGGACTTCATCCTAATTCATATTACAGAAGCTGGACTGCTTGATTAGAATACCATAATATTGGACTTCATCCTAATTCATATTACAGAAGCTGGACTGCTTGATTCAAAGGTCAGAAAAAGCTAAATCAAAATTTAAAATCGACAATAATTACCCACAATGATGTTGGACTTCATTGCATATAACAGAACTTGGATCCGATATAGAATACCATAATATTGGACTTCATCCTAATTCATATTACAGAAGCTGGACTGCTTGATTCAAAGGTCAGAAAAAGCTAAATCAAAATTTAAAATCAACAATAATTACCCACAATGATGTTGGACTTCATTGCATATAACAGAAGTCGGATCCGATATAGAATACCATAATATTGGACTTCATCCTAATTCATATTACAGAAGCTGGACTGCTTGATTAGAATACCATAATATTGGACTTCATCCTAATTCATATTACAGAAGCTGGACTGCTTGATTCAAAAGTCAGAAAAAGCTAAATCAAAATTTAAAATCAACAATAATTACCCACAATGATGTTGGACTTCATTGCATATAACAGAACTTGGATCCGATATAGAAGTCGGATCCGATATAGAATACCATAATATTGGACTTCATCCTAATTCATATTACAGAAGCTGGACTGCTTGATTAGAATACCATAATATTGGACTTCATCCTAATTCATATTACAGAAGCTGGACTGCTTGATTCAAAGGTCAGAAAAAGCTAAATCAAAATTTAAAATCAACAATAATTACCCACAATGATGTTGGACTTCATTGCATATAACAGAACTTGGATCCGATATAGAAGTTGGATCCAATATAATGGCAAAGTCATATCATTAAAATCAATAGTATTGGATTATATCACCCCTCCTGAGTGAGCTAGAGCAGAGGTTCCCAAACTTTTTTTAACCAAGGCACCCCTGAAGCTTTCCCCCTTCTCCAAGGCACCCCAACTCTACGAAGATTTAAAAAATGCCTCGGAGCTTAAACTAAAAACAATACACGATGAATTGGTTTGAAAATGTGTGTTTATATATAATACATAAGTATTGCCCCAATGAATTTTAACAAGATAATAAAAGTCATAAATGAACTGTAATGGATGGGCAAGAATGCATAGGTCAGTCAAACTATCGCTAAATTAAATAAAATTGTGGCCCTCAAGGATTGTACAATATGGGAGGAGACTCAGAGGGAATTCTTCACACAAATAAAATATCAAAGGCCTGTATAATCAATCAATGGAACAATGCTTTTTTTTTGGGCTTAAAATAATGCCTTAAAATGTAATTCTCATTTCAATGCTCATTCTGAGATTATTATTTCACATCTGAACCAAACGGGTAACTCACAACTATAATAATTTAACAATAATAATCATGACAGAATTGTAAAAATTGAGAGACAAAGAAATATGTTGTGCGCATTAGTGGGACACATGCGCCTGCTTTTGGGAGCAGAGTCTCTTTATGCGGGGAGAGATAGTGGACAGCGCGACACGCAGGTCCTGTTCCACTGACAGATGCGTGCGTGTCTTGTTCTTGACGTATGCTAGAGAAGAAAAAGCCAGCTCGCACAAGTAGGAAGTTGGGAAGGGTAAAAGCACCTTGATGGCGCTCTCTGAGAGAGATGGATATTCATGTCCCACAAGCAGTCAAAACCTATCCAAACCTAGCTCACCATGTTTGAGCTTCAGTGTGCGGTCCATAATGAGCTCTGCCAGTTCATCTTGAGCTTTGCTGCTCAAACTAGCGGCTGATGCTGATGAGAGGGGGTTGAACGGATCCCGGAGCCAGTCGTAGTCTTCGTTCATTGGAGGGAAATATGACTAAAATCTCTCCTCCAGCATACGTAGGTGCGCAGCGATCAGATTCAAGAAAGACGCTGACTTGTGTGCTGCGTCATTGGCCGTCAACGTAAACATTTCAATGTTTTTCTTGGCCACCCCGTCTTGCCACCGTCTCAATTTGGATCGGAATCCGTTCAGTTTGTCTGTCGCTGTCAGGATATTCTCAGCCTTCCCTTGCATTTTTATGTTGAGGTCATTAAGGTGGCTGAAAATATCTGCCAGATAAGCAAGCTTAATCCACCACGATTCATCTTCCAATTGTTCTTTGTATGGCAAGTCGTGCTCACTGACAAAAGTGATCAGTTCATCTCGGAGCTCATAGACACGGGATAACACCTTGCCCCGCGACAGCCAGCGGACCTCTGTGTGTAATAAGAGCCCCTCATGCTCGGACCCCATCTCATTGCACAATGTGCTGAACAGCCGTGACTTCAGCGGGCATGATTTTACATAATTAACCATTTTCACCGCTTGGTCCAAGACTTCAGTGAGGAGTAGTTAGTTAGTAACTAGTAGGCCTAGTTAGTAAATTAATATCTTTCAAATCTGAGAAATATATATTTTATTTGCTTATGAACTCCATTGCACATGTAATAAACAAACGTTTATTAATGTATTATTATTATAATTTTATATTATACTTTTATTTTTTTATATATTTTTTATATTATACTTTTTTTTTTTTTTTTTTACGAGCAGATTTGGCGGCACCCCCGGACAGGTGCTAGAGGTCTGGTTTTCACATATGTCGAACATCTCGGTGAGACAAGTGTTTACCCAACGTTTCGGCTTGATCGGCCATTCGTGGCCCAAACGAATTCATAACTCCCCTCCTGAGTGAGCTAGAGGTCTGGTTTTCACATATTATGTCGAACATCTCGGTGAGACAAGTGTTTACCCAACGTTTCGGCTTGATCGGCCATTCGTGGTCCAAACGAATTCATAACTCCCCTCCTGAGTGAGCTAGAGGTCTGGTTTTCACATATGTCGAACATCTTGGTGAGACAAGTGTTTACTCAACGTTTCGGCTTGATCGGCCATTCGTAAGTGCAGAGAATTCATAACTCCCCTCCTGAGTGTGAGCTAGAGGTCTGGTTTTCACATATGTCGAACATCTTGGTGAGACAAGTGTTTACCCAACGTTTCGGCTTGATCGGCCATTCGTGGCCCAAACGGGGAGCTTTGAAGTAAGTGCGAAATCCGTAATTAAAGGGGGCGCCACGGAGCGACCGTTTGAGCTAGCGCCTCGAAACTCGGGGCACGCGACCGGACCCCTATGCCGCTTCACGGTGCCGAGAGCCAGAACTCTAGCTCACTCAGGAGGGGAGTTATAAAGGTTAGGGTGGTTAGGGACTTATACCATAGTAATGGACTTGATACCCTGATGTGGGATGCCCCATAATGCACTTTGGCAAAAATGTTAGGTTAGGGTGGTTAGGGACTTATACCATAGTATTGGACTTGATACCCTGATGTGGGATGCCCCATAATGCACTTTGGCAACATTTTTAGGTTAGGGTGGTTAGGGACTTATACCATAGTGTTGGACTTGATACCCTGATGTGGGATGCCCCATAATGCACTTTGGCAAAAAATTTAGGTTAGGGTGGTTAGGGACTTATACCATAGTATTGGACTTGATACCCTGATGTGGGATGCCCCATAATGCACTTTGGCAAAAAATGTAGGTTAGGGTGGTTAGGGACTTATATAATCTTATTTGTACTTCCATACCCTGATGTGAAACCCCCCAGAAAGTCAAAGTCACCCGCCAAATGGACAGGTGGGGTTACTGCCGAGAAAAAACTTTTGATAGGAAGGTCGGAAAGGGTTAATTTTAATGGCTAAATTACCGGCATGCCGTGCCGAATCCGACGGTGTGCCATTATTATTATTACCATTATGATTTACTATTTATTCCATGATGCTGGACTCGATACCTAAAAGTTGGCCTCGGAAACCCTAACAAACCCTAATTAGGGCTCTCATTGCCCTGTGGGCCCTGTGGGCCCTGGAACGCGCGCCTATTCTTGTGTGTCAGTGATTGTGTTTGTGTTTGAGAAAAAAAAGAAAAAAAAACACCCCTACATATTCCAGAAGTTGGCGTGGTCTACCCCAACTCGGGTGGGAATCGCTAGGACGCCTCCCGGCCAGACCGACACAGCAGCATTTGGCAGGACAGATACAAAATGGGATCCTTGGGATGGCCAACGTTTAACCCTAACCCTGACCTTCACCCTACCCTTAACTTAACACTAACCCTGACCCTAACCCTGACCTTAACACTAACTCTGACCTTAACTTAACACTAACCCTGACCTTAACCCTAACCTTAACTTAACACTAACCCTGACCTTAACCCTAACCTTAACTTAACACTAACCCTGACCTTAACCTTAACCTTAACTTAACACTAACAGGGTTGCCACGCTTGCCTTGAAATCATTTTCCATACCACCTATTGATTTTCCAGGTACCATGTTTTGTGATGATATCTAGACCGTTAAAACGTTCCAACCCCGCCCGTCGACCCAATTTCTGGGTGGTAGAATTGTTAGAAGTTTGACTTGCGGTCAATGCAAATGTATGGTCTTTGCTACTTTTATACGTTAAAATAAGAAAACAGTATTGCTTTTTAGCTATTAGGAGCCCAAATCGGATGGCCAGTCAGGCAAACAATGATATAGTGTCGTTGCCGATCAATGATCTACGTCGTTATATATTTTAAAAATCATGAAATAGAGGTTGATGTGTCACTTGCTGTAGTTTTTTTGTATTTTTCTGTTTTGGTAGTCTGTCCAATGTGACACTTGCCCTCCTCCACCGGCCCTAGTTTTGGATCTTGCTTGCTGTTTATTATTTCGATAATAACATCTTCATATAAATATATATACACACATACATATACTATATATACCATACAGGCTAAATACTGATCACTTGGTAAATGCATCATCTATTAAAGTAGCAAAGATCACACATTCGCATTGACCACCAGTCAAACTTCTACCACTTCCTGAGTAAATCCAACGTTCCTACGCTGAGACCGTTTTAACTTGCGCCCCCCACTCGTGGATATCAGGAAGTATTAGAGCTATAGCGCTATTGGCCGTTACCGTTAGCAACACATTCCAAGCGCTAGCTAGCTAGCAAGCACATCAATGTTTGTTTGCAACAATGAACCATGTGCTTGCCAACCAACATTGATTAAGCCACATTTAAAACAGCCACAGACAGTTCCAAGCCAACTACTTAAATTTGAGACTAAACTTAAATGATTAAATGTTTTAGAAAGCCTATACAATTTTCCAGGACAACACAAGATTTCCATGTACATTTTCAATTTTGTTCAGTTTTCATGCCTTTTCCAGGTATGGAACAGGGCTCAATAATTTCCATGTTTTCCCTGTTTTCCAGGTAGCGTGGCAACCCTGACTAACCCTGACCTTAACCCTAACCCTGACCTTAACCTTAACCCACACCATAACTCAGATCAGAATCAGAATTGCTTTTATTACATCAATGTACGGATACATAGAGTTAAATTATTGGGTTCAGGTTTGATAGACATTGACATTAACTTAGTCCTAACCTTAACAGACCTTGCTGGCACACGTGATCAAAACACGTTGCATGCTGGGAAAATTAGGCAACTAGCGAAGGCGAGCAATGAGGTAACACATAGGTGACGCGGTCTGGTGAAATGTGCAACCAGAAGGCAAAGTTGTTTTGCATGTGCTTAAACTACAGATTGTAAGCTTTCAAATTATGTGTCATACATTGAAATCGGAGAAAATTTGAACACGACAGGTGTATTTGAATGTTGGTACACCCCTGACTCTCAGGGTTGCCAGATGGGATTAACAATGTACAGCCTAACCAGTTAATAATTTACCGCTAAATCGGTAACCCGCCCCATCTGGCAACCCTGGTGACTCTAAATTGGGCTTTAAACGCAGCCACAGCTACGAACGCTGCTAACAGCTAGCGGCTAACAAAACACATCCCTACGAACGTCTAAACTGTATTTTAATAACACAACAACATGCAGAGAGAACATCGACATGCTAAAAACACATAACTAGATAAACACACAGTTCTTGCTTTTGAACACGACCGAGAACGAAACTATGTTGTCAAGTCTAGTGAATCAATCCAATCCACAAATGATAAGTATTTAGTGATCTTTAAACTGTTGTTTATTATATCGAGTGGGTACTTTAACATGTCAAGTTGGTGTTATAAAAAAACCCGAAAAGTAGATATTGTTGACACAATACGTTTCGAGTGAGCGTGTTGTTCGCAAGTTCACCAGACCCCGTCAACGCCAGTGCCTTGGATTCAGTCTTTGAATGCATTACTTGACTGTTTGAATACTTGAATTACTTGAAAAGTTACAAAGCCACTTTACTTAACTAGTTTGCAGTGTAGCTTTATGTTCATTCCATTCGATGTTCACACAAATGTAGCTGTGTTATACCATTAGATAGTCATTATATCTATTTCAAAGGGCTGGACGCCCATGGAACACAACCATCTAAACACTGTAAATAAGTACCTGCATGTCTGCACCAGGCTGCTCTCTGTACATAATCATGTTTACACTGTTCTCATTCATTTGTATTCATATTTTTAAACTGCAATTTCCATGCTTTTCTATTTTTCTTTAAAGATATCTTTATTTACCTGTATATTATATTTATACACAGCTTTGTTAACAATTTCTTTATTGTAGTCGTACATTACTTTATTTTTGTTTGTTTTTTATCTTCACACTTGCTTTGGCAATGAAAATGTATGTTTCCCATGATGCCAATAAAGATTTTGCCTACGTTTAAAGGGTGCAGTGACTAGAGAAACACTAGTTTAGTTTAGTTTAGTTTCAGTTTAGTTAGGCCGCGTTCGTAAATTCGCTCTGAGAGCGTCGGAGCGTCCACGTGACTGAATTTCATTCTGTAGGCTAAATAATTTAAGAAAGGTCAAACAGGCCCATGATTTGATACAGCAAACATAATAATGTAACAATAATCTGAAGTGCGTGTCTTAAGTGAACGAGGCAAAACAACACCTGTTTCCATGTGTTAAATGTGTTGTAGCTCACTGACCTGCAGATGCGCTGTGAACACAGAGGAGCAAACCCAGGAAACCCCTCATCTGGATTTGTTACTGAAAATAAACTCCAGTTTTGACAGAAAAGTGCTGTCTGTCCCTCGGTGGAGCCCTACTATACTATACCAGTGGTGTAGTCTACGTGATACGCAGGACTACGCCTTATACCCACTAGGAAAGGCCAAGGATTTCCATATACCCACTTAAACATGTGTGAGGATACGTAACGGCGTTTTGTGACAGAACTTTCACTTTCATTCATAAATTCACCCCGTCTGTGTTACGAAGCACTTGACTTTTGGACCATTGGGACAGTAGTATCTAGCTGCGTCCTTGCAGCAGAGGGCCGAAAGGAATGTGAGGACGGAATGGAATGTGGGGCCGAATGGAATGTGCCTTTCAGGACGGAAAGCGCCACCCAGTGATACATTTGAGTATTGCAGCGGAGAACAGTTTCCAGTAGTGATAAATTGGAGTATTGCAGCGGAGAACAGTTTCCAGTAGTGTGCTATACAAATACAATTTATTACTATTATTATTATTATATTATTAAAGTGTACTATACACTTTAACCATTTATTATTATTATTATATTATCATTGAGACAAAGTTACTAAAGTACATGGTTACAATAGCAGATGCTAGGAGTTCTATGGTACCTTGGTTATGATTTCAGCAGAAAAATACTGTACAATACTGTACATAATGGGATCCCTGAAGGGAAATTAATGAGTTACAGCAGCTCACTTAAGAAACAACAAAATAAATAAGTGGCAGGGGAACTCCTAACACTAGCATTATGATGCTTTTCAGTGGTCTAGTTTTTACCCTCTCTTAAAAGAGGATCTAGTTTTCAGTCTTTCTAGAAACACAAGCCACATGTTAGACCATTCCCGTGGTTACACAGTAAACCCCTAGCAGACGAAAGAACCCAGAGCATTTTATGGAACTCACCTAAGATCTTATGCATTTCCTCATGGCCAATCATGCGTGGGAAACACCTAGACGGAAAACACCCAACAACTGGCATTCTCCTTTATATACTATGTCCTTCATGAACGATTGATGCTCTCTCATGGCTGAACATTCAATACACACAATCAGTGAAAGTTTTTGTAAACCACCAAGACATGAAATGCTAAGTCTATTTCACGTGTGACATAATGCTTACTCCTCCCAAAAAATCGCCAATACCTACTGTTTACAAGAGGGAATCCAGTTGGATTCTATTGAGTTTATCATTGAACCATTGAGTTTAACATTCCGATTTGTAGAACTGACTGATGAAGTGAGTCAAATGATGATCTCTAGCATTTATGAATGTTACATCTGTGATTTATGCAATACTTAACATGAAGCCTGAAAGACTCAGCATAGATTGTGTATTAGTTATACATAATTGTGACACCAACCACATGTACTTGATTCCCTCATAACCTAGGGTTAGATGGCAAAGTGTTAACACACAATTGTTACCTATGAGGAACTACAAACAGAACATATACACACAGTCAAACCAAGAAATGGAACACGGATGGTGTTCCAAGTGCTATCCAGTTACCCCTAAACGCTGACCTTTCCTCAGTACCAAATCTTAACTCAGTAATGCAATACTGACGGCATCCTCTCGTGTTCCCAGTAGACTTCATATCAATAGGGTTTAGCTTTGTCAACAATACAGGGCAGTTCTACAAACAAGCCAGAGGATATACATACTGTATATGAGTAAATTAACTATACTTCATAAAATGTATTTTTCTTTTCTTTTTGCTCACACAATATATTAACAATATAAAACTCATAAGTAGTCACTGCAGCCGTTATCACAAGCTGTGCTCTTCTGTGTTCACTTACTTTTCCCAAAACTGACTTGTAATCTAAGTTGCCTAAACCAGATTGTCTACTTTTAAAAGGTCAGAGGACGGAACAGGTTTATTTGTTTATTTCTTTTATTGACAATCCGTGGCAGCTAGGAAGGAGGTAGGGTTGAATAGATAGAGGGATGGATGGAGGGCGGACGAGGGCCCTGGAGGAACAGCTGGGGGACGGCCGTGGTGCTCAGGTATTGACAGGCCTGCTGTCATTATCAGCTGGACTCCTTCCCCTGCAGGAGAGAGAGAGAGAGAGAGACAGAGAGAGAGAAGTTGACAAGACCCTGGCCTGTACCGACGTTAACGGATCCTAACGCACCTGGACTGGTTCATTAAGATTGTGCTCAAGAGTCTGGAGGGGGTCAGGTTTATGTGACTGTGAGGACCAACCGTTTCTCTCTGTCTTACCAGCTGTAGAACGAGGTGGAGGAATGGCTCAACATGTGTGTGTTATGGGGTACTACCCGGGGGGACCAAAGAGGCGGCACAGAGCGAGAATCCGTTAGCCCGTGGGCGTGTTTATTCACAGGATTTAGGGAGGGGGTGTGCGGGAGAATGTGTGGTGTGCTGATAGTCTTGGAGTATGGGATATGTGGATACCTATGTGTAATGCGTAGTCAAGACTATGTGTGTGGTCTACCGTGGGTGCGGGGTGACGTAGGCGGGCAGGGTGTTGTCAGTATGTGCGTGCGCCTGGCAACAGTACAGTCCGAGAGTCCAAAAGGGGATGTCCAAGGGAGGAGGCGAGGGTGGTACCGGGAGATCCGTCCAAGGGTGTCCAGGGGTTCGGGGGTGGCTCGAGGGGTTCTGAGGGTCCGTGGAGACGGGGCAGGGATCCGCGGGAATGCGAGAGCCGGGGCCGGGGAGACGCGAGGGAGGGTCCGTGGGAATCTTGGGAGAGAACACAAACGGGGTAAGGCAGGGTTTGGAAAGAAGGCAGGTTACTAGAAAAACACAAGGAGCAAGATAGTACCGTGAACATAAGGCTACGATCTGGCGATGAACTGCAGGTCTGGCAGGACCTCACTCTTTTCAGATTTCTCCTTGACCCACGCACCCGCTACCATTTTTACCACAGCAAAGCCGGCACCAAAAACCAACCCAAAAAATACCTTTCAATATCTTCCCTTTTGCTTCATTTCTTTGGCAATCTTCCGGTCAAATTCCTCCCTTTCACTGAAATAGTAGACATAAAAATCACAACTTTGTTGACAGAAACGTTGTCAACAGTAAAAAATAAAAAATAAAGAGTACATCAATAACAATAATCATACAAAATTCTTAAGGTATTATGTAACAGTAAATAGGGCGATAAGAGTTCAGGGCATTCTGTAAAAAAAAAAAAAAGTACTCTCACCTCTGATGTAAACATGGACCATCAAGGAAGAGCTGTTCAGCCTGCCGCAATGTCACATTTTTGAGGAGGGCAAGGCCATGAATGATAGCCTACCAAAAAAAAGTAAGTAATTTAATTTTTACGATTTTTTATATCTGATCCAGTCTACCAATACAAAACACAAAGCCATTATATGGGTCCATACACAATGGCACTATTGCAGGCAACCTCTTTATATGTTTTGAAAGTGCAGGACCAGCAATGATTATCCCTACCTCCGGAAACAGAACATCCAGGATGAACTTCACTTCATCCGTGAATTGCACCAGACATGGTGTTCTGTGTAATATTTCTCCAAGATGGCCGAAGAGGGTTTCCTGGTGTTCCTCGGTGCAGAGGTAGACAGGCACCTTAGGGGACTTCTTTAGAAAGTACTTCGCCTTCCCATTGAGTACATCCTGACAACAATTTTGTGGAAATTGGATCAGTGCATTGTGTGGTGGTTATGTGAATCAAAACAGGCATGAAATGTCACTTACATTCATACATTCATTCAAAAGATACAGTACAAGAAATGAGTCATAGTTAAATGATGTAAGTTGATCCTATTCCTAAAGACCCTAGGTGAAGCTTTACTTTGAGATCAAATATGAACATTTTGCAAAATACCAACAAATGCTGTTCAGCCGCCTGTGATTGGACAATGAGGTCCACCAGTCTCTTCTCCTCTGCAGAGTGGTCAATGGCTGCCTGGACATGGGCTGGAAGTTTTGTCGTGCTGGCCCTCCCGCTTGGGACTCTGTAGACCGGGTTATGGTTACCCTTAAGCAACCCTCTGGCCTCATTGGTCCAAAGGGCAAACATCTGGCCATACCTTTCAAACAACAAAATTAATTTTAAGTATTGGATAGCAAAAGGCTATGGCCTTGATGCCTGGGTGGACGAGGGTCCCTGATTGGACACGCCTAGAGGGTCGTGGCTTACCTGCACTCCTGTGAAGTTCAACATGGACTCCATGTTCTTCCCGTTGAAAATGTTCACCTGTCAAAGACAAAATATCCCACTCAGTTCCCTTACGCCCAAGCTTACACAAATACTTTGAAAGCGATGCTTTGTTTGAGCATTGGCTTGGCCAGGTGGGCGGGGGGGTTTGGACTTTTGGGATTATTCCATTGGATGCCTTGTTTCAGGCAACACTGAATCAAGCACAAGTATTTTTCAATGAATTAAATACTATACGAACACAGGTCTGAGTATCTCTGTGTGTGTGTGTGTGTGTGTGTGTGTGTGTGTGTGTGAGTGAGTGAGTACTGGATACACAACACTTACATAGCCAAGGGCCTTATCTCCTCTGGGAACTCCAGTAATGTAATCTGTAAAAAAGAAGAATGCAAATAACAGAAATCAAAAGGAGGTGAAAGGGTTCATATGAAATGCCATACAGGACTGTGCAAACATCATCTCCACGAGCAACATCAATAGACTAGTCTTACCCTCCAGCACATTAGGTATGTCTAATGATACAGTAGCAGAGTTAGGTCTGTCTAATGATACAGTAGTAGAGTTAGGTCTGTCTAATGATACAGTAGCAGAGTTAGGTCTGTCTAATGATACAGTAGTAGAGTTAGGTCTGTCTAATGATACAGTAGTAGAGTTAGGTCTGTCTAATGATACAGTAGCAGAGTTAGGTCTGTCTAATGATACAGTAGTAGAGTTAGGTCTGTCTAATGATACAGTAGTAGAGTTAGGTCTGTCTAATGATACAGTAGCAGAGTTAGGTCTGTATAATGATACAGTAGTAGAGTTAGGTCTGTCTAATGATACAGTAGCAGAGTTAGGTCTGTCTAATGATACAGTAGCAGAGTTAGGTCTGTCTAATGATACAGTAGTAGAGTTAGGTCTGTCTAATGATACAGTAGCAGAGTTAGGTCTGTCTAATGATACAGTAGCAGAGTTAGGTCTGTCTAATGATACAGTAGCAGAGTTAGGTCTGTCTAATGATACAGTAGTAGAGTTAGGTCTGTCTAATGATACAGTAGCAGAGTTAGGTCTGTCTAATGATACAGTAGCAGAGTTAGGTCTGTCTAATGATACAGTAGCAGAGTTAGGTCTGTCTAATGATACAGTAGCAGAGTTAGGTCTGTCTAATGATACAGTAGCAGAGTTAGGTCTGTCTAATGATACAGTAGTAGAGTTAGGTCTGTCTAATGATACAGTAGTAGAGTTATGTCTGTCTAATGATACAGTAGTAGAGTTAGGTCTGTCTAATGATACAGTAGTAGAGTTAGGTCTGTCTAATGATACAGTAGCAGAGTTAGGTCTGTCTAATGATACAGTAGTAGAGTTAGGTCTGTCTAATGATACAGTAGCAGAGTTAGGTCTGTCTAATGATACAGTAGTAGAGTTAGGTCTGTCTAATGATACAGTAGCAGAGTTAGGTCTGTCTAATGATACAGTAGCAGAGTTAGGTCTGTCTAATGATACAGTAGTAGAGTTAGGTCTGTCTAATGATACAGTAGCAGAGTTAGGTCTGTCTAATGATACAGTAGTAGAGTTAGGTCTGTCTAATGATACAGTAGCAGAGTTAGGTCTGTCTAATGATACAGTAGTAGAGTTAGGTCTGTCTAATGATACAGTAGCAGAGTTAGGTCTGTCTAATGATACAGTAGCAGAGTTAGGTCTGTCTAATGATACAGTAGCAGAGTTAGGTCTGTCTAATGATACAGTAGCAGAGTTAGGTCTGTCTAATGATACAGTAGTAGAGTTAGGTCTGTCTAATGATACAGTAGCAGAGTTAGGTCTGTCTAATGATACAGTAGCAGAGTTAGGTCTGTCTAATGATACAGTAGCAGAGTTAGGTCTGTCTAATGATACAGTAGTAGAGTTAGGTCTGTCTAATGATACAGTAGCAGAGTTAGGTCTGTCTAATGATACAGTAGCAGAGTTAGGTCTGTCTAATGATACAGTAGTAGAGTTAGGTCTGTCTAATGATACAGTAGTAGAGTTAGGTCTGTCTAATGATACAGTAGCAGAGTTAGGTCTGTCTAATGATACAGTAGTAGAGTTAGGTCTGTCTAATGATACAGTAGCAGGTCTGTCTGACGCCATCTTGCTACCTCCGTTAGCACCGTGCTAGCTCAGTCATGGCCTTGTACACGATAGAATAGCCATTACACTCGACAATGTGGACATTAAACATGATATTATGCACCTTATACATGATATTATGAACATTATAAACGATATTAAAGTCATTTATACCTTTCAGAGGCTGTTCTATCTTTCTTTGTTTGCACCCGCGACGCCATCTTGCTACCTCCGTTAGCACCGCGCATGCGCAGATAGCAATCAACACACAGGCACATTCCATTCGGCCCCACATTCCTTTCGGCCCCACATTCCTTTTGGCCCCTGGCTGCAAGCCTGCAGCTGGACCCTTCTCCCCTGGCTGCAAGCTTGCAGCTGGACCCTTCTCCATTGGGACTGACTATAGCGTCATATACCATCAACGGGGGGAGATGCGACATGAAATATGTGAAAATGCAGCACTGTCATGCACAGATCAGCCTTATAACATGTCTTATACAGTGTATATATATATAACGTTATATATAACGTTAGACAGGGAGCGTAGTTCCGAAATGAACGATATGAAAAAATGGATGGAGGGAGGGAAACACACATAGAGAGAAATGTGGTTTTGTGGTCAGAGCGCAAAATGGATGGAGGGACGGATTACCACAACAAGTGCAGTTATCAGGCGAGGAATCAAGGACTGGAAAGTCCCCTGGCGAAAAACACACACACACTCACACACACAGAGAGAACTGTGGTTCTGTGGTCAGAGCGCCCTCTACAGGTGGAAGGTTGTATTATACATCATTGGCGCTTTTTAAAAGAACGTTGTACGTCAGTGTCCCTGTAGGATACTCTTTGAAGTCGTAAGACCTATAATAGATAACTCCATATAATAGAGACTCATGCTCGACACGGGTGGTAAATGGAAACTCGCCTCTGAGGGAAATATTGAGGTGGCTCTTAAAAGAGCCTTTGGGGATCTACTGTTGGATCAGGGTGGTCATCTTAGGCGCGCTCTCCACGAATGCGACGGGCCAGCTGGATGTCCTTGGGCATGATGGTCACCCTCTTGGCGTGGATGGCGCACAGGTTGGTGTCCTCGAACAGACCGACCAGGTAAGCCTCGCTAGCCTCCTGCAGGGCCATCACAGCAGAGATCTGGAAGCGCAGGTCGGTCTTGAAATCCTGGGCGATTTCTCTCACCAGGCGCTGGAAGGGAAGTTTGCGGATGAGCAGCTCGGTGGACTTCTGGTAACGACGGATCTCCCTCAGAGCCACGGTGCCAGGCCTGTAACGGTGAGGCTTCTTCACGCCGCCGGTGGCCGGGGCGCTTTTACGGGCAGCCTTGGTGGCGAGCTGCTTCCTGGGGGCTTTGCCACCGGTGGATTTACGAGCGGTTTGCTTGGTTCTGGCCATGGCGACAAGTTCCTACGTTCAGTTGGAGTGTAGCCAGTCTACAAAGAAAGTGTTACATTTATAAACCCCAGTCGTGCCCCGATTGGGTGGCGACTATAGACGAGCTCATTGGCTCGTTGTCACCTCCTTCTCCGGCTGCCATTGGACACGAGCCTCGTCCACGTCATTGCCGCCATAAATTCAAAGATTTGAATCCTGCCGCTTCCTATGTTGTTGTTGTTCCTATGTTCGGCCCTTCCCCCAAACAGGCTTCAGAGATGTTTCCTTTATCCTGATTTATATCATTGATCTACAGCTGCTTCATTAGTTCTGCTTATACATAAACTGGAGAATCAAGACTGGTTAGATGAACTAAAAAGCACACAGGTTGAGGAGGCATGGCTAGGTTTCAAAACCAAATTCCTAAATATTATTGACAGTATAGCCCCCATGAGAACCACCAGGGTTAAAGCCCGATCGGAACCATGGATGAATTCGGACATTCTAAATGCTATGAAAGTCAGAGACCTAAAATGCTCTGAAGTTCAAAAATGCAAATCAAAATTAGTGAAACACTTAAACGAAGATCTCAAAACCCACTTTGAGAAAATTAAAAAACAATGCAACAAACTATGCAATCAGGTAATTACCATGACAAAATCTGCTAAGAAAAAATACCTCGATAACAAAATCGAAGAAAACTTAAACAAACCACGTGACCTTTGGAAGCTACTTAATAGCCAACTAGGTTGCAGTCAAAAACTCAAAACCAGGTCTACAAACATCAGCATAAAATCTGGAGATTCTCTCTTTACAGACAAGCTGGATGTGGCTAAGTGCTTAAACACTTTCTTTACAACCATAGCCACTAAATTAGTTAACAATCTACCACCCCACTCAGGGCGTTATGGTGTAGAGCACATCCGTGCGTTCTACAATAAACTGGGTGTACGCAAAGATGATTTTAAACTCTCCATGGTGTCAAACGATGAGGTGTTTAAAAAACTGGGCGCTCTACACTCAGAAAAGGCCACGGGCCATGACAATATTCCAGCCAGATTTCTAAAAGACTCAGCTGCCTCCATTACCCCAATCATCACCCACATAATAAACCTCTCCATCAAACAGGGACACGTCCCCCTTGACTTTAAAATAGCAAGGGTAACCCCACTGTATAAAAAAGGAAGCAAATTAGACCCAGGCAACTACCGACCTGTTTCTATTCTTAATTCCATCTCGAAACTTATGGAAAAAATAGTTTATGAACAGGTTGATAGGTACCTTACCGAAAAAAATCTGATGTATGAATTTCAATCAGGATTCAGAACATCCCATTCCACTGACACATGCCTTCTCTATTTGAACGACCACATCAACCATGAGGTGGACTTGGGCAAGTACTGCGGCATGGTCATGCTGGACCTCCAGAAGGCCTTCGACACAGTAGATCACCACATATTGTTAGATAAACTGAAAGCAATTGGGTTCGATAGAACATCGGTGAGCTGGATGCAATCCTACTTAGAGGGGAGGGAACAGGTGGTTAGTGTGAACGGAACACTGTCCCCCCTCCTCCCAGTGACCTGCGGCGTTCCACAAGGAAGCATATTGGGACCTTTACTGTTCCTAATATATGTGAATGACATGTCATCAGCATGTGATTGCAATTTGTTCCTGTTCGCGGATGACTCGGCTCTGCTGGTCTCTGACAGGGACATATTGCAGGTGGAAAAAGCGCTAAGCACTGAACTGAGTAGAATCTGCATCTGGCTAGCTGACAATAAACTATCAATACACCTAGGTAAAACTGAAACCATCCTATACGGATCCCCATCTAAACTCAGAAAGGCTGTACATTTCAAAATAAAAGTGGGTAACATTAATATCACAAGAAAAGAGGATATTACATACCTGGGCTCCATCTTAGAGGCAAATCTTTCCGGAGATAAAATGGCAGCAAAAGTAATCAAAAAAGTGAACCATAGAACTAGATTCTTGTACAGGATATCCTCACTTGTCAGTAAAAACACACTGAGGACCCTATCAGGAGCTCTCATTCAATGTCACTTCGACTATGCCGTAACATCATGGTACTATAGAACCACAAAGGCCCAAAAAACAAGACTCCAGACAGCCCAAAATAAACTGGTTAGGCTTCTGCTAGGCCTCAACCCTAGGACACATCTAACCGCTGCTCATTTTTTGAGCCTTGATTGGATACGAGTAGTTGACAGAGTGCAGCAGCTTGCACTGGGCCTGGTCTTCAAGATACGCTACACCACAAAGACACCCAAGTACCTGTCAACATACTTCCAAAAAGTGAACAACGTCCACACATACAATACCAGAGGAAGCTCCACGAACCACGTTCAACCGCGTTGCACCACAAACAAGGGGTTAAACTCGTTTGCAAACTATGCAGTAAAAATGTGGAACGCCCTTCCTATAATCTTAAAGGAGTGCAAAACACTGCCCACCTTCAAAACCACTCTCAAAAAACATTTACAGGAGGCTGCAATCCGTAACTGGACCCTCTAAATCAAAAATCAGATTAAAAGACCCGAACTACCCACTGTACATACTTTGTGTTTTGTCCCCCGCCCCCACCTGTGGTGTATGTCCCCACCTGTCCTACCCGCTGTACATACCTAATGTTTTGTTGTATTGTTCTTCCCATGATGGATGTATGTTTATCTTGTAGATAGTACTAGTTATTTGTCTGTATTATCTTGTAGATAGTACTAGTTTTTTTTGTCTGTCTTACATGTAACGATGAATTGAGAATCAAGGACCCCAATTGAAATAAGCCAGTGGCTTTCTTGGGTTTTTATCCTGTTAGTTGACCTTGTATGTAATATGTACTTTCATGTACCTACTTCTGCAAATCTTCTAATAAAGTTTTCAATCAATCAATCAATCAACCAAACAACAACACGGTTCACTACAGTATTATAACTGTTCACTACAGTATTATACGTCCCACGCACTACTGGATTACTTGTATACCATTGGAGTAAATTAATACCGTATTATATTATATTATATTATATTGCATTTCATATCATCTACTTTGCACTATTGAAACCACTGTACTTTATTACTTTAGCAATGTATGATTGACTTACTTTACTTGCTTACATTACTTATTATTATCGTGTTTTGTGTCTGGCTCATGCCTACTTGTAGTACAATAATATGTAATAAAAGCGATTCTGATTTTAAAACCCTCATGAAGGAGAAAACATTCTGAAAGTGACATAACGAGGAATGTTTCTGTAGCCGTGTGTATTATGGTGCGTGTCCTCTGCCTCATCTACGCGCACATGACAGAATGAGGACATTTCACAACATGAGACTCACAGCGCAGACAAACAGAGGATGGAGTGATGCATTGCTCTTTTGGAGAGAGGAGTGGTTGGCTCTTAAAAGAGCCTTTGGGGTTGAGGAGGTGAAGTCGTTTACTTTTTGGCGGCCTTCTCGGTCTTCTTGGGGAGCAGCACTGCCTGGATGTTGGGCAGCACACCACCCTGAGCGATGATCACACCGCCGAGCAGTTTGTTCAGCTCCTCGTCGTTACGGACAGCCAACTGCAGATGACGGGGGATGATACGAGTCTTCTTGTTGTCGCGGGCGGCGTTGCCGGCCAACTCCAGGATCTCAGCCGTCAGGTACTCGAGCACGGCGGCCAGGTAGACCGGTGCGCCAGCGCCCACACGCTGGGCATAGTTGCCTTTGCGTAGGAGCCTGTGGACACGACCCACAGGGAACTGAAGCCCAGCGCGAGAAGAGCGGGTCTTTGCCTTGGCTCTGGCCTTGCCTCCGGTTTTGCCTCTTCCTGACATGGTGACGGTTCAGCGGGATCTCAAAGAAGCTGAAGAAAATAATTTCAGATAACGGTTCTGGAGCGTTGTTCTTATAGCTCGCCTTGACGGCGTTCATTGGCCACTGGGTCGACGTCACCTCATCCAATCAAGAGACAGAGATTGTGGATACATTGTGAATATTGAAGATTGTCTTTGTGAGTTTCCCTCGCGCGCCATAAATCGAAGTTAAAATCAAACTCGTCCCACGTGACATAATCAATATACTAAAAGTAGTATATGTCATAAAATAATAATAATAATATATAATTGATACGTATATAATTTATACATTGTGAAGTTCATTCCCAGCTCTCTGTAGTACGTTACTCCTGACTGAGCGAAAAGTGTTATCGCCCGCCTGTCTGTCCAAATATAACGTAATGGTGTAACGGAAAGAGTATCTCATAACTATCTGTATATGTTGATATTATATGCAACTTTATGGACACTGTCATACCCCCACCATCCTCTCCCGCACACAGATCTACCGAGTGACACTTATAGCGTCAAAGTGTAAACTAGACCTAGATGTCAAATCTCTCATTACTGCTCATTATTTACTCATTAAGTAAAAACATGATTGTCGTGTTTGTAAGTCCGTGCTTGACACTGACACTGGGGGGCGGCTGTGGCGGAGGTAGAGCCGCTGTCTAATGATCACAAGGTTGGCAGATCGGCGGTTCGAGCCCCAGCTGGCCACATGTTGAAGTGTCCTTGGGCAAGATACTGAACCCCAAATTGCTCCAAGTGAGCCGGCCGGCGCCTTGCATGGTAGCTTGCCGCCATTGGTGTGTGAATGAGAGGCCGTTGTAAAGCGCTTTGGATAAAGGCGCTATATAAGTCAGTCCATTTACACTGGTGTAAAATACTTTCTAAAATAAACACTCGATTTTTTTCTGTCGTCATGGATGATAATGCGTTTTTACGAAAATGTGGGTGGCTCTTAAAAGAGCCTTTTTGTGGTACAAATGGTGTCGGAAAGAACACTTTGAATGTTTACTTCTTCTTTGGGGCTGCCTTCTTTGCCTTGGGCTTCACCGTTTTGGGTTTGGCTACCTTGGGCTTGGCTGCCTTCACGGCCTTTTTGGGGCTCTTAGCCGGAGCCTTCTTGACCGGTGTGGCCTTCTTCGCCTTCTTGGGGCTCTTGGTGGCCTTCTTGGTGACTGCCGCGGGCTTCTTTGCCTTCTTGGGAGACTTCTTGGCCGCAGCAGCGGGCTTCTTTGCCTTTTTCGGAGACTTCTTGGCAGCGGCGGGCTTCTTTGCGGCGGCCGCCTTCTTGGGTTTCGGGGCGGCGGATTTCTTCGCCGGCTTCTTGACCGCCTCGGTGGCTTTCTTGTTGAGCTTGAAAGAGCCGGAGGCCCCGGTGCCCTTGAGCTGGAGCAGAGTGCCCTTGGTGACGAGGCTCTTGACGGCGACCTTGACGCGGGAGTTGTTCTTCTCCACGTCGTAACCACCGGCCGAAAGCGCCTTCTTGAGCGCGGACAGGGACACGCCGCTCCTCTCCTTGGATGCGGACACGGCCGTCACGATGAGCTCGGCGACGCTGGGGCCAGCTTTCTTGGGCCTGGCTGCTGCCTTCTTCTTGGGGCTCTTGGCCGGCGCGGGGGCTGCTGCTGGTGCGACTTCTGCCATGTCTGTAGAAAGTCTCGTTCTATATCGTGGAGCTCCGCCCCATAGGGGAGCTCTGCTCCTATTGGTTTACCCGCTACCTAAAGTAGCCAATGACTGAATTCTTCAATGCCTGCGCCCGCCTGGGGTGCTATATAAAGGGGCGTACTTCGCTCCATCATTCTCCCAAAAAGTTCAGCACGGGTTTATATCTGAAGACTGAGAAGGACGACTACTAAGACTGGAGAACCCGCCAGACTTTTCCCTTCAAGATATGGATCGTCCGCCGCCTATGGAGAAGTTCCTCTGGGACGCCTGCCGCTGCGACTTCCAAGCAGCGGAGGACAAGCACGACTTCTGCCACGTCTGCCTCGGCCCCGAACATGCCGAGGCGGCGTTGGTCGCCTCCCCCAGCTGCCTCCCCTTCCACCTCCTTTCCGTCGCGGAAAGGCGAAAGGGGATGGCCTGGTTCAAGGAGAGCGTTCCCCTGGCGGGCGCTATCTCGGGGATGCTATCCGACTCGAATAGCTCTGCCGATGATGCGTCCGGACAGGCCCCAGAGCGGCGTTCTGGGCAGGCACCTCCCCAAGTAGGGATGGTCCCGCCCGCTCAGCCGGCCCTGACATCACGCCGCCCTCACCCAGCTGAGTGGTCGGTGCCGGTGTCAGAATCAGAAAGCTCTGCAGCGGAGGCGGAGTTTCTGAGCAAGCTCAGTGCCGCGACGATGTACCTGGTCCACCTCTTCTTCTTCCGCCGTGGTGACGACTAGGCCGTCAACGGCTGCGAAACTGAGTTTTCGGCGTGATGCGGCACTGGCTCCACCTCTACCGACGGAGCCATGCCCCACTCGGCATCCCCAGCCCCCGCCGCTGACCACTGCACCGCTACGGCCCCCCACGGCAGCGTGACCCGGTTTCACTGGCGGAGGGGTCGGTAATGACCCCACCACCGGTTTCCTCTTCATGGCTGCTACCTCATAAAGAGGCAAAGGAAGGAAAATCCCCACCTTACTTTTTCAGTAAAGGTGATTTTCCCATGTTATCTACCAGAGCGGAGACCCGCCTGCCTTGTCAGGGCGTGGTCCAATCGCTACCGGTTAGAAACAAAGCGGAGACTAGCCCAGCTTACCAGCGTGTGGCCAGCTCTCTGCCTAGCGGACTAACCCCTATCACGACACAAAGGGGGTTAAACACCCCTGTCTGTAGCCGTATGGAGGGACCGTTATTTACATCAAAAACTCCTCCATGTCTATCAAGACCTGGCCCAGCTCATGAGCGTGCGGCCGGTTTTTTGGTTATCAGATATAATAAACCTACGTCGATAAAGGGCATTGTTACTCAAAACAAACACTCTTTACAGACGGCAAACCATCCCTAAGGAGGATTTTCCATGGTATCTACCAGAGCGGAGACCCACCTGCCTTGTCAGAGTGTGGTCGAATCGCTACCGGTTAGAAACAACGCGGAGACTGGCCCAGCTTACCGGCGTGTGGCCAGCTCTCTGCCTAGCGGACTTACCCCTATCACGACACGAGGCGGGTTAAACACCCCTGTCTGTAGCCGTATAGAGGGACCGTTATCTACCAGAGCGGAGATCGACCTGCCTTGTCAGAGTGTGGTCGACTCGCTACCGGTTAGAAACAAACCGGAGACTGGCCCAGCTTACCGGCGTGTGGCCAGCTCTCTGCCTAACGGACTTACCCCTATCACGACACGTAGCGGGTTAAACACCCCTGTATGTAGCCGTATAGAGGGACCTTTATTTACATAACCCCTCCATGTCTATCAAGACCTGGCCCAGCTCATGAGCGTGCGGCCGGTTCTTTGATTATCAGGCATAATAAACCTGCGTCAATAAAGAGCATTGTTACACATAACAAATACTCTTTACAGACGCCAGCCCATCCCTTTCGAAATGACCCCGCCTTGGGCTGTACCACCTCCTCGGTGTGCAGCGGCGGCTGGGATCATACAGAAATTCACCTTATTTCTGTCGACTGCACCACAACAGACGGTCCAGCCGCTGTCGTTGCGTTATGCAGAATGGCTAGAAGGGACAGGTACTCTGTCGGGCTGGCTGGACAGGACATTGAGGAGGGGATATGCACTACAGTTCATTCAGCCTCCTCCGCCCTTCAGGGGCGTGAGAGAGACTGTTTTTTGTCCTGCCCGATAAAGACACGTGCGCTCCAGGAGGAGATTACGAATCTCCTAACAAAGGGCGCAGTGACATTGGTTCCGAGGGACAAGGGATTGCCGGCGGGAACTATTAAAGTTTACGCGGCTGCCATCTCAGCTTGTCATGAGGGTTTTGCGACAACGACACTGTTTTTTCAGTCATTCGCTGGTTAAGCGTTTTTTGACTGAAGTGTGTAGGCTTAGACGCCCTCATAGGACTCTAATGCCAAAATGGGACCTGTCGATTGTGCTAGAGGCGCTGTGCGTGCCCCCATTCGAACCCATTGTCACTGTGTCGTTGCGTTTTATTGTCTCTCAAGACGAGTCTACTCCTCGCCTTGACTACGGCTGAGCGAGTGAGTGATTTGTGCGCTCTCTCGTCACGGGCAGATTGTTTGATCATATCTGATGACGAAACAAAAGCTGTATTACGCCCTAACCCGGCTTTTATCCCTACGGTTAATCGTGGGTTTAGGGTTCAGAGCTGTGCTCTGAGCGCCTTTTTTTCCTCCTCCTCACGAAGGAGAGAGGGAGAGGCGTTTACATTGTATATGTCCGGTGCGCGCGTTGGCACAATATGTGAAGCGCACGGCAGGACTGAGATCTTCTCCCCGGCTTCTGATCTGCTATGGCGGACAGAAAGCCGGGACACCACTCTCGAAGCAGAGGCTGTCCCTTTGGATTTGCGAGGCCGACTGGCATTCGGGCTCATTCCACCAGGGGCATGGCCACATCAGTGGCCATTCTCAGGGGAGTGGGAGTGGAGGAGATATGTGAGGCGGCGTCTTGGTCGTCGCCATCACTTTTTGTACGGTATTACTTGAAAGATATTTCTTCCTCATCCTTTACAACGAGGTGCCATGCTGTTGTGACTGGCTTTGGATCTTCCAAACGGTACTGAGGTCCCTGACAGTGTAAAATGAATAAAGTGTAAAAATGGCCAATATGTTTATTTTTTTTCCATATTACTGTTGGAGTGCAATCATCCAATCCACCAAGCAACTCAAAACGAGAGTGAATACCAACAGAAGAATATTGCAGGCGATTTTGTCAAAAAAAAAATTGGGGCCGCTACCCACACGTTCAGCTGTGTTGCTCCTTCCACGCATGCATTATCCTTACAAGTTGTACCTCGTTGTAAAGGTGAAAAATCAGGCTTTCCAACGATATAACATACAATACCAATTGGTATTATTAAAGGGGAGAAATATTATATATATATATATATATATATAATAATCGACAAAAATAATGTTTCCGAACTTTTTTTTGAGGAGTTTAGAATACCTAGAATAAGTCCAAATAATACTATAAGGCTTGCACGTACGCAATAAATTGTCTTTTGGAGGCAGTACATTGCAAGGACATGCATTACATGTATGGTCGCAGATATTTGCCGGACAAAATATAAACGACCAGGTCTCCATGGAGGGAAATGAGGACTGTTGGGAGCGTGGAAGCGCT
Organism: Nansenia antarctica; assembly: GCF_963989245.1. Taxonomy (NCBI): domain Eukaryota; kingdom Metazoa; phylum Chordata; class Actinopteri; order Argentiniformes; family Microstomatidae; genus Nansenia; species Nansenia antarctica. Next base: position 104,507,045 of record NC_137674.1, read on the forward strand.
TGTAAACTACTGGCAACGTAAATGGTTAAAACGTCCAGTTCAAAAATTAGTGGTACTAGTGGAGAGTTCCTGAACTATCATTGAAATAGTAACAAAACGGAAGCCGTAAATATTTAGAAATAATGGGTTGGTTATTTGAAAGTTAACCAGGGCCATATTCCACAAAGCTCGATAAAGTTCTAAGCCTCGATAAAGTTCTAAGCCTCGAAAATGTTAGCTTGCTTTCGGTGCCATCAATGTGGCTCAAATAATTCGCTGCTTGGTTGAGCTCCTTCTGAGTCAGATATAATTAGCCTGGTCCCGACCAGGCTAAAACACAGGCTATAGTCATCCGTGCGTCAAAAAAGGCTCACAGGCGGAAACTAAACCCTGAACGAAAGTTCCTCATGTGTCTTTTAGGAAATATTAGTTCCCACTTCACACGAGATAGATAGATTAGATAGTTTGATTAGATAGTTTGACTGTGTGATAGATAGATAATTTGATATTTTGAAAGTGTGATCGATCGATAGATAGTTTGATTGTGTGATAGATAACTTGATATTTTGAAAGTGTGATAGATAGATCGATAAAGAAAAGAGTGTAAAAAAAAAAAGAAGTAATTATCTCAACTTGCATTGCTGTCATCATAGCGGTCTGGTTGGCGTAGTGGTTAAGGCTGCGGACTCGAGTTCCAAAGGTTGCGGGTTCGAGACTTGACTAAGTCATTCATTTTATTTTTTTTACATTTAACCGAAGATTTCATGCAAAGGTTTCAAACACCATTGTAATCGTGTCAGTTCTTGTAAATTAGCCTGCACCATAATTTTATAGCCTACATACTTTTTTAGATGAGATTTTAGATTAGATTCAGACAACGAAATGCAGTAAAAAGTGCGCCTGAAGAGGGATTTGAACCACCGATATAAAATGACGAATAAATCCTATGGCAGCGGTCGATACCACTAGGCCATTGTGGCGATATGACGGTTTGTAGCCTGCTGCTGATATCACCACAGTAGTAAATATTCATTTATTAAAATATGAACATATAACAATAACTGGGGCTAGTATGACCTACGCATTTAATCGGTCAGCAATTTCTTGCCAAACCATTTCCCTCGCCTTGTTAATTGCGGCAGTATTGCACTATTTTACATCTTATTTTTCCGTCTTCATAAAAAATCAATAATTCGGAATGCTGCGCAAATGTAGTACCCCTGCAGAGTGGAGTATCTTCATTTCGACAGATCGACTCTTCTGGGCTGCGTATGTCTGCGTGCACGCGCCCATATCGAAGATTTGTAAGCCTGTCTTCTGTGAACACTGATGACACAAGGCTGATCCTCATTCGAGGAATCACCTGAGGCTTGAATACCAATCTCGAGGTCCCTGAGCGCCGCATTTAATTATAGCGCCGCTATATTAAGCCACCGTTAGTGGAATATGGCCCAGATCTTATCCACCTCATTTTTCTGGTTTTCTGCTCGAAATGACATGCCCACAGTGAATATAGAATATCTCCACAATCACAAGGGCCTTCATAATGATATTGTTATCAAATGAAAGCTAACACCTGTGGGGTGGCTGTAGAAGTGTCAGAATCAAAATATATGTTACTGTGTCAGAGCAAATAGAGCTAGAACATTATAAAACATCTCAAATTCAGTCTCCGCCTAAAAAAACAACAGCTTTTACAGTGAATATCACCTTGGAAACCTGATAACGAAGCCCAAATCATCTAGGAATCAGTACTCCAGGGTCTTATTAGTACTTGTGCCAAAGTCGATGCTAATAATGTGAGCAAATGCAACTTTGTACCTGTTTTAGTACAGGTATGTTTAGGCGGACACCTATATGTTTAGGCCATTTGGAGATATTTTGGCACCATCTTTGACCTTTGACCTTTCTCATGTATCAGATTTATTTTCTTTTTTTTTGGGGGGGGGGGGATTTTTTGGGGTTGGCCTACCAATGGTATGGAAATTCGGCGTTGAAACCGGACATGACACATTCTCCAGTTGGAGAAAACTGGATGTGACTTAGGCCGTGTTTACCGTCTCGGGAAAAAAAATGGTGGCATCGTATAGCATGCAAAGTTGTGAAAAAAATGTGATATCGATGAAGAGAATTGATCAAGGTAAACTCTTTATATCACTTCGGATCCCCATGGGGGTCCGTTGGCTCCTATGAGGTTTCCATCTTATAGGAAAATTACAGGATTTATTGATAAGGTAAAACATTTGGTTAAGAAAATCTTTGTAATTTTGGTGGCAGTGTAACTGTCATAGTAAATAATCCAAAGATGTTCCGGAAAACCACTGGCCTCTGTTATTGACATACAGCTGCATGCTGTTGTATAAGAAATGAGAAATGTTGCCATTTACAAAACCATTGTGTACATGTACTGCAGAGTGCCTTTGAATAATTATTAAAATTATACTTGACGTTCCTGATGTTGTTGTTGTTGTTGTTGTTAGATGCTGACGTTCCTGATGTTGTTGTTGTTGTTGTTAGATGCTGATGTTCCTGATGTTGTTGTAGTTGTTGTTAGATGCTGACGTTCCTGTTGTTGTTAGATGCTGACATTCCTGATGTTGTTGTCAAGGCTATATTTTTCAATCAGCAGAGTTTAACTTTTTTCCGCTAATGGAGCCCTGGTCTCAAACTGTTATCTTGTTAGCAGTCTCTCAATTTTTTCAGAAAAAACGTGGTATAGGTTGTGGGGTTGTGGTATGGGTTGTGGGGTTGTGGTATATGGAGGGTGTATCATGCCTGATTTAAATACAATACAAACATCGGAATGCAATACACACATCGGAATGGAATACACGTGTAACACCAAATACAATGCAAAAATACGGAATGTTTGTGCCAAAATAAAAGTAATGTGTATTACATTTGAGCGCAGCGTATTCCATTCTAGCATGTGTATTGTATTTGGTCACGAGTGTATTCCATTCTGCATGTGTATTACATTTGAGCGCTGTAGGTATTATGGCACTTGCAAATACAATGCTGCAAATACAATGCAAATTAGTATCCGCCCATATGCAAATTAGTATCCGCCCATAGGTTCTGGGTACTCATTTGCATTGCTTTTCGATATCCGGTTACTCATTTGCATTGCTTTTCGATATCCTATGTAAATCCGATCTAATTTGCATTGTATTCCATTCCGATGTAGGTATTATGGCACCTACATCGGAATGGAATACAACCTTCCGGTTCCAGCCATAGGTTCTGCCCTTTCCGGCCATAAGTGGCGCTGTGATTCGCTATGGGAGCTTCAAGAGAGTATAAAAACTGTGACATCTGTAGAGTTTGCCCTTTCATCAATTGCTGCACGTGTTGCCTGTTGTGTGTCTCCAGCCTTTCCACGAGCCTTTTCCTTATAATAGCCTTATAGTATTAGCCTAGCCTTTATCATATCATAAGGTTAACAACATGGACACATTTGAGATTGTACGACGAGAAATCCGTGGCCTCCAACTTCAGACGGAGCAAAACACAGTGTCTAACGATTTTGTGTTCTACCGCGTAGAGTGGCTGTTGGATAGAATGGGGCAAATCTCTGCTGCTATGGGTGTAGAATTTCCTCAAGTAACGGTAACCGCCTTGATGACCATTCAACAGGAACATTTGTTGACATTAACGATGCCAAACGCAACAGCACCCGAGACTGGGATCATCACCACTGGCCGACCGGGCCGTCCAAAATTGGACGTCCCGTTCAGTTTAATTGAGTTCTACGTCAGCTTGGGCATATCAGCGACAGATGTTGCCGGTATACTCAATGTTTCGCTGAGGACGATCAGAAGAAGAATGGAGCAAAACGACATGAGGTCAGTCACACATTGAACTGAATACTAAAACTAAAACCAAACTCTGATAATTATATTACCGTCCGGATTGACATGTCAGTATTTGGTAGGCATTGCATGATTTTGCAGATATCTGTGTTAACTGGTATGTAATATCGTGGTTCCAGTGTTGCAGCATTCGGCAGAAACCTTCGTTTTCCATAACACTGTAGGCCTACAGGCGAAGGTCCTTGCAAATAAACCCAGATAGACTTGGCAGTAGTCGGAGCCCTCGGGGAGTTAAAGTTTGTTTTGAAATATAATCGTTCCATCCAGACTTTAGATGTCGTATCTGTTTTTCCCCGCTTTGCGCCATTTCAGCCATTCATCTTCTTAATTTTGATAACATCACAACATTCTGATAGAACATCGACATGCTAGAAACACATAACTACACATAATTAGATGATCACACAGCCCCAAACGAACGTATCCACAAAGTATGAGTATTTTGTGATCGTTAAACTGCTGTTTATTATATCGAGTGGGTACTTGGGTACTCGGCTGCGTTCGTAAATTCGCTCTGGAAATCTGATCAGCAGTCATGGAATGCCTCTTGTCCAATCAATCCTACGAACGGACACACACAGACATCACTGTAAACTTTATGTAACGTCATATAAGTATGTCATAAATATTACAATATATCTTTTTTTCACAATAGGGTATCAGATTTCTATTCTGATGTGGAAGATGAGCACCTGGACACCATTATTTCTGATATCCAGCATATGTTTCCCAACTGTGGGTACAAGATGGTGCGAGGACATCTTCAAGGGAGAGGCATCAGGGTTCAGAGTATGTAGTCTGATTCAGAGTTTGGCAAACCTACAGCTATCTTGGCACCAAAGGTTTTATCACATGAATACATTTGCCATCAAGAAAGTTTAAATCATGTTTACATCCAATGGACAATCATTGAAAAAGGTCGATGGTGAAAATGAGTCCACAGCAGGATCCGTATATCATGCTTGAACGCTTGTGAACCCTGTTGGAATTTCCACACATTTTATGCTTTTATTTGATCTTCATATGAGTCCCATAGTCTGATGATGACTTTCAAGCATGACTGTATACAGTGTATTGAGGGAGGGGGATTTGGAAAGTAGCTTGTGTTGTTAGTGCAGAACAGTATACAAAGCTCCAAATCCCACAAAACAAGGTTATGTGATGTATTTTGTAACCATATTGTCCTTTTAAATTGTATTAATGATCACTGTTATTGGATATTATGATCATAGGTCTCCGAGTCCAACAAGCAATGAGACGCATTGACCCAGAGGGAGTATTGGAGCGTACATTACGTCTGAACACAATAAGAAGAAGGGTGTACAGTGTCCCCGCACCAAACTGCTTGTGGCACATTGATGGAAATCATAAGCTTATCAGGTATCCATAGATAATATTGGTCAGAAGTGATGAATAACAAGTAATTGAGAAAAACAAAATCATATTCATCATAAATTTGTCTCATTTCTTATGTTTTCTGAAGGTGGCGCATCATTATCCATGGAGGGATAGATGGTTTCAGCAGAATGGTTGTGTTTCTGAAAGCATCCAACAACAACCGTGCCGAGACAGTCTGTTCCCATTTTCTTGAGGCTGTCCATGCACACGGCTTGCCATCCAGGGTTCGCAGCGATAAAGGGGGCGAGAACTGGGATGTAGCAAGCTACATGGTGGCCAACAGAGGTATCGACAGACACTCCCACATTGCTGGGAGAAGTGTGCATAACCAGAGGTATTTCTTTCACAAGTAGTCATATTTCTGTAACAATACTCTGTAACACCTTACACCAATTACAATTGTTCAACACCTATTACCCATATTATTGTAATGGTGACCATGGTATGAAGCACTCTGAGGCGTTTGTATATATTTCATGGGTAGGGTTAATGAGCAGCCTACCCATGCAGTATATTTTGATATATGCATCCCTCTTTGTGGTTTACACCATACATATGGTGTATATTTTATCCCCCAACAGAATAGAGAGACTCTGGAGGGATGTCTTCATCGGTGTGACAGAGCTCTTCCACTCACTCTTTTGGCACTTGGAGTGTGAAGGACTCGTGTCCAGACGATGAGACACACCTCTTTGCTCTTCAATGGGTGTTCCTGCCCAGGATTCAGATGCACCTGGACTTCTTTGTCCAGGGGTGGAACCACCATGGAATCCGCACTGCCCGAAATCAGTCACCCATGCAGCTATGGCACAGGTTCCGAAACAGCCCAGGCGCTCCAGATCTACAGCAGGTTTCTATACTTTTTTATTAATCCTTTATTTAACCAGGGTAGTCATATCGAGACAGTAGCCTCTTTTTCAAATGAGCCCTGGCCAAGAAAAGCAGCACTTAATTAAAAAAAGATGTTGTTATTATTTATTTATACTATAAAAACATACAACATACAACATAAAATAACAACCAACAAGCAACAGAAACAGTGAGCGGATACACTGTTTTTATATACCTTTAAAATCATACCAAAATAGACAGTTGTTGTCATTGGAGTTTATTGGAAACAGTAGATCACTAATGGAAGATCCTTCAACTCATGCTGAAATAGGCTGACATTCTCATATTACATCACTGTTAAAAATGTAACCGTCTTTTTAAGTGGTGCAGCCACTTCTATACATGACATGTGTCCGTCTGTGTGTGTCCGGTTGTAGCATGAGATTGTGACGTCATCTGTCATACAGATACCTCTCAAAACCAATAACCCTATCCATTCTGTTTAACCTGATGTTTAGGTGGACATTAACTACGGCATTGACTGGATTGGACCCAGTGACCCTGGAGAAGACGCTGCTGGAATTCAAGTGCCTGAGATTCAACTGTCACGGCAACTTTCTCAGGCAGAGCTAGACCAGCTCCCTCATCCTGATAACACAGTGAAAGATTATGGGGTGCACTTGTATTTGCAAACACTGGAAGTCTTGACTACCCTGTTGAGCTAGACTTTGGATGACATTGCTAGAGTCGTGAGGGACAGCTCTCCAGTGAAACACGGCAACATCCCCCAGCTTGTAGGCCTGGAGAATGGCACCGTGCTTGTTCAATGCTACGACTGGCAAAACGTTATTACTTATCATTACTTGTTTACTTGTGTTTGCACAGCATGTTATTAAAATAAATTCTGTTTCTGATTCAAGACTTTTTTGTATCATTAAAAGAATAATAGTTACAACAACCATAAAGCCTCCATAATGATAAGCTGGCTAATTAGCTTAGGTAATACCTTGCTAGGTAATAATGTTAGCTATAGCTATCTGACCCAGTGACTAACTGTTACGTCCACCAGGATCTGACCTCCATATCAACTCTATCAGACCGTAACTGTGGGGAACATGGCGCGTTCCGACCTGCAGGGGGAGCCACAGGACGGTTGGTGATCAGCCGGTGCCAATTGCGCCCCCATCCCTTCACCAACCGTCCTGTGATCTCTACAACTCTACAACTCTACAACTCTACAACCAACTCTACAACCAGAGAGTTGTAGAGTCAACTCTACAACCAGGCCCTGCAGGGTGGGGGAGACCTGGAGCTGGAACTTTTGGAACTTTTTACTTATTGAGCCTGCACTGTTTTATGTATTTTATTGAATGTCTTCTGTTTTCTGTATTGAATGTTTTCTGCCCTAACTGAGCTGTTTGACAACAAAATTTCCCCATTGGGGACAATAAAGGTTTTCAATCAATCAATCAATCAATCAATCAATCATTAGACAGCACCAGCAGAGAGGCACTATCATGGGCATGGACTCTTAGTCATAGGCCTCACTACATGTGGAACAATAGAACCAGGCTGCTTGAGCTACTCACACAGCCCAGCAGAGAGGCACTATCATGGAGGTCATAGCTCCAGAAGAGGGGTGACTGGTAGACAGCTAGGCCCAGTGAGGGCTCTCCTAATCGGACTGGCAGTGTATCACATAGTACCTGGAGGTCAGAGCTCCAGAAGAGGGGTGACTGGTAGACAGCTAGGCCCAGTGAGAGCACTCCTAATCGGACTGACAGAGTAGCAGTTAGGCCCTGGAGGTCAGAGCTCCAGATGAGGGGTGAATGGTAGACAGCTAGGCCCAGTGAGAGCACTCCTAATCGGACTGACAGAGTAGCAGTTAGGCCCTGGAGCTCATGTGACCTCCAGCATAGGGCCACAGGCCTAGTCACAGCACCCATGGAAGGTGTGTTGTCTCTGGGCTGTGTGTCTAGCTGAACACCTCTGGTAGTCCTTGGTACATCTCATGTTGGTACATCTCTTCCACAATGGGAGGTGAGAGTGAAGCTATTCAGCTTCACTTTCATCTCCCTTTTTTTAGGCCTCCATAACAGGTAAGTTACTGCCCAGCAGAGTGTCTCTCTGCTGGGCTGAGTGAGTAGCTGAAGCAGCCTGGTTCTATTGTTCCACATGTAGTGAGGCCTATGACTCTGTTTCCATGCCCACGATAGTGTCTCTCTGCTGGGCTGTGTGAGTAAATGAAGCAGCCTGGTTCTATTGTTCCACATGTAGTGAGGCCTATGACTCTGTTTCCATGCCCATGATAGTGCCTCTCTGCTGGGCTGTGTGAGTAGCTCAAGCAGCCTGGTTCTATTGTTCCACATGTAGTGAGGCCTATGACTAAGAGTCCATGCCCATGATAGTGCCTCTCTGCTGGTGCTGTCTAATGTTGTCTAATGTTACCTGTTACCTCCAAACTTCCTCACTTTGAATGCCAACCATCAATGGGGGTGGGGGGGGTTTGGGGGTTGCACCAGGAAGTGCTCTTGGTGACAAATAAATGCTTGCAATCAACTCAGAATCATGAAAAATGCCTAGTTTGACCCCTCAAAAGTTACTCAAGTCCAATTTAAGCATTTTCGAATTTTCGAAAATCGGTTATCGGTACCCCAACTTTGAGCAGTTTTTTATGAGGTTTCCCACAGGAGTTGAATTTCAACCTTTTAGGACATGTTATTACACACCTTTAGAAACACATTGGTGAAGACATTTCTTGGTAACGATTTACTTCGCAGATTGGTCAAATATCTGGTAAAATGCCCTTACTATTAAAACATGTAACGTTAGATATATATCGTTATACAGGGAGCGATGTATTTCTACGGAAATATGGAATCAATCTATTGAGGATTGTGATCTTAAATGCTTTGTCATCTCATGGTGCACAGCAATGACAGCATACACGATTTGACAAGGAAATAGAATGTTCAACACAGGTTGGAATCTCTGTACTTGATTTATTAAGACAGTCAGCGAATGGTTCATTCAGCACAGTACCACAGCATCGGCATTCAACGACATCATTATACAGACAGGCTGATAGATACGAGTGCAGCGCTGTCTGGGGCTCCAATCTCCGCGTTTATAGATCGATATAAATAGATCAACATAATGCAGCACTATCATGCACAAATCAGCCTTAAAACATGTAACGTTAGATATATAACGGAGCGATGTATTTCTACGGAAAAGGCTAACTGACGCGGGCATTTGAATGGAATTCCGGGGTAGAAATATTATCTGCCCCTGCTGTCAACTGGACAAGCGGTGCTGCGAGCAGCAGCGGCCGGGTGAACTCCCGGTTCATCGAGTTTACGGTTAACACAGCCGGTGTTATTCGCGGACAAAGACGGTGCATAATAGCGATTTTTGTGTTGTGCTTGTTGTAAATAAAAGTTATATGATTCATTGAAATGACATTAAACTAAGATAATACGATGGTCAGCATAATTTTTCGAATCTTTATTAATAAGCTATTACAGAAACTGTCGTCATCGTTGGCATCGCGAATCCTATGGCCGGAAAGGGCAGAACCTATGGGCGGATACTAATTTGCATATGGGCGGATACTAATTTGCATTGTATTTGCGAGTGCCATAATACCTACAGCGCTCAAATGTAATACACATGCAGAATGGAATACACTCGTGACCAAATACAATACACTCGTGACCAAATACAATACACACGCTAGAATGGAATACGCTGCGCTCAAATGTAATACACATTGCTTTTATTTTGGCACAAACATTCCGTATTTTTGCATTGTATTTGGTGTTACACGTGTATTCCATTCCGATGTGTGTATTGCATTCCGATGTTTGTATTGTATTTAAATCAGGCATGATACACCCTCCATAGTGGTATGGGTTGTGGGGTTGTGGTATGGGTTGTGGGGTTGTAGGGAGATCAAGTTCTGTTTCAACATCAAGTTACGATATGAAACTATCGAATCAAGCGCAGCTTAAAGTATAGTATTGAAAGATTGTGAGCTGACCCTTACCTGCTTAACTACGCTAGCAACCCTGGTGACCTGCTTAACTACGCTAGCAACCCTGCTTAACTACGCTAGCAACCCTGGTGACCTGCTTAACTACGCTAGCAACCCTGGTGACCTGCTCAACTACGCTAGCAACCCTGGTGACCTGCTCAACTACGCTAGCAACCCTGGTGACCTGCTTAACGACGCTAGCAACCCTGGTGACCTGCTTAACTACGCTAGCAACCCTGGTGACCTGCTTAACTACGCTAGCCAAGCCTCCCATGTAGGGCTGAAGGTTCACCACGGTGTCTAGTCAAGCCTGGCGTGGAGGGCTGAAGGTTCACTACGGTGTCTCTGGGTAGAAGCAGCAGAGGTGAGAGGAGCTAAGTGAAGTCAAACAGGATGATGGCTAATGACTGTAGACAGGGGTGCTGTCCCTCCGAGCTGGCTCAGGTGATGACCAGCCCTGTCAATCAAGCTGTGTGTCAGTCCAGGCAGACAGAGCAGATGGAATAACACAACAGCTACACAAACCCTTCTTATTAGCCTGTACTGTAGTTATATGCTCTTGTAAATCTATGGGTTTTGTAACCATAGTACCGTAAATATCACACTTTCACTTGCAAAGTAGGAGGGTGTGTGTGTTGGGGGGGGGGGCACACATCAGGTCTGGTCACCCTAGGGCACCCTAGGGGGTTAATCCGGGCCTGTTTACCGGGCAGGGCAAAACAGTCTCTCTCACCCCCCCTGAATAAATCAATAAATAATTCAGTCATTGGAATAAACCAATAGGAGCAGAGCTCTCCTATGGGGCAGAGCTCCACAAAATAGATCAGTTGAGCCTACATTTCCTACTACAACATTGCTAAAAGATTGAAATGGTTGCAGTCATAATAGTGTCTAAATTTGACCATGTGCTGTTGTAAGGAGTCAATCTTACCATTCCAAACATCTTGATTAATGTTATGTTCTTTTACTGATCGTGAGTGTGTGTGTGTGTCACCACCATCACCACCCAGGGACAAGCTCCCAGCCCCATCCAGGCGATTGTGTTTTACGCCCCCCGAAAGAGCTCACATTTAAAACGCCCAGCACCACATTGGGGAACCCTCAACCTTGTAACTCCCAACCAAACAACCTGGCTACCAGGACAACGAGTATTGGTCGCAATCGTATACATTTTAGCCAGTTTAGGACACAAATAGCACAGGGAAAGCTGTGCGCATCGCTCCCTCCGACGGTGGAACGGCGGGGTTTTGAGCGAATCACAACAAAATACACGAGGCCTTCGCGGCCCACATGATTTTATTCTGAACGGAGGCATGTCTGGTCGCTGGTCCGTTCAAATTTGGACCTCAAGCCGGTTCCATCGGTGACTTTTGGCCCATTATTGGCGAGGAGAAAACACAGACGCCAGCACATTTTGTCAGCCAAGATTGCCGAGCATCGAGGGTTGAGTCTGTACGGTTCTCATGTCGCGTTTAAGACCAGCCCCCATCTCCGGGTTGAGCTTCATTATCACAGAGCAGCATCGCAGAGTGATTTGTAGCCCGCAACAAACGAGACTTTTTACAGTCATGGCAGAAGTCGCACCAGCCGTCGCCGTCGCCGCTCCGGCCAAGGCCCCCAAGAAGAAGGCAGCAGCCAGGCCCAAGAAAGCAGCTGGCCCCAGCGTCGCCGAGCTCATCGTGACGGCCGTGTCCGCATCCAAGGAGAGGAGCGGCGTGTCTCTGGCCGCGCTCAAGAAGGCGCTGTCTGCCGGTGGTTACGACGTGGAGAAGAACAACTCCCGTGTCAAGGTCGCCGTTAGGACCCTCGTCACTAAAGGCACTCTGGTCCAGACCAAGGGCACCGGTGCCTCCGGCTCTTTCAAGATTAACAAGGAGGCGGTCAAGAAAACGGTGAAGAAAGCCGCCGTCGCAAAACCCAAGAAGGCAGTAACAAAGAAGCCCGCCGCCGCTAAGAAATCTCCCAAAAAGGCCGTTGCAAAGAAGCCTGTCGCCGCTAAGAAGTCTCCCAAGAAGGCAGTCGCAAAGAAGCCCGTCGCCGCTAAGAAGGTTGCCAAGAGCCCCAAGAAGGTTAAGAAGCCCGCACCTGTCAAGAAAGCCCCGACCAAGAGCCCCAAAAAGGCCGTCAAGGTAGCGAAGCCCAAAGCAGCCAAGGCAAAGAAGACAGCCCCAAAGAAGTAAACTTGTGTTGACAGTGTTCATGTTGACACCACAAAAAAAAGGTTCTTTTAAGAGCCACCCACCTTTCCATAAAAAGTGCATTTTCATCCATGTCGACATAACGGAACTTTCTCAAATAAGAAGGTCCGTTTTACACCAGTCTCAATCACTGACCTATGCACACGAGAATAATAGCTATATTAAATATTGAAATGGCCTTAATGAGAGTTTAATACTTTACACAAACATGTTTTAACAAACGATATATATTGTCTCACTCTGTCTCTGCGTGAGGGGGGGGGGGTCTATGCTAGACTCCACAAAATACCTTTCAATATCGACATACGGTAGTTTGCTATATATAATGTTATTTGGATAGAAATGGTCAACTTTTCGCTCTAGTAGTAGCCTACTACATTGCGTATGGGGAGAGCTGTGAGAGCCTAATGCACTTAACTTTTCGCTGTAATGCCAATAAGGAGTATTGTTTCGCTATTTAGTATATTATTAGGAAATTATTGGTTTGATTTGAACTTTGATTTCTGGCGCGCGAGGGAAACTCACAAAGGCCGAGTGAAACAGCGCCCAATCGCTGGGCGGCGGGAAGAGAAGCGCGTATCCGGGTTGCTGATTGGATGAGGTGTCATCGGCCCGGTGGCCAATGAACGCTGGTCAGGCTGAGCTATAAGAACACCACCCCAAGCGAGCAAGTAGTATCTGCTTTTTCTTTAACTTGCACAGAACTCGCTTTAAGTTTCAAGATGTCAGGAAGAGGTAAAACCGGAGGCAAGGCCAGAGCAAAGGCAAAGACCCGCTCCTCTCGGGCTGGACTCCAGTTCCCTGTGGGCCGTGTACACAGGCTCCTGCGTAAGGGCAACTATGCCCATCGTGTGGGCGCCGGCGCACCGGTCTACCTGGCCGCCGTGCTCGAGTACCTGACTGCTGAGATCCTGGAGTTGGCCGGCAACGCCGCCCGCGACAACAAGAAGTCTCGTATCATCCCCCGTCATCTGCAGTTGGCTGTCCGTAACGACGAGGAGCTGAACAAACTGCTGGGCGGTGTGACCATCGCTCAGGGCGGTGTGTTGCCCAACATCCAGGCAGTGCTGCTCCCCAAGAAGACCGAGAAGCCCGCCAAGGCGAAGTAAACGTCCCACCGCTGCTTCACCTCCTCAAACCCCCCAAAGGCTCTTTTAAGAGCCAACCACTTCTCTCTCCAAAAGTGCAGTCCATCTCCCTCCACTGTTTGTCTGCGTTATGAGTGTTTCATGTTGTGAAGAACACTAATTATGATTTCATGTACGAGGCAGAGAACGCACCATACATATTACTCAGGGTTGGGCAGAAAACATCCTCGTGATGTCACTGCCTCAGCATTAGAAATAACGTTCAGTCCTTCATAAGGTTTTAAACATCACCCCTTCCTTGTGTAGTGGACCTTGTTCTTCCATAATTATAGTTTGCGTTTGTTTGGTTCATCATTTGTATGAACTGGATGAGGACAACTAGTTATGAAACTTTAGATTAAAATTAGAGGACAACAATGATGAAATGATAGATTAAGAATAGAGGACAACAATGATGAAATTATAGATTTAGAATAGAGGACAACAATGATGAAGTTATAGATTAAGGATAGAGGACAATAATGTCCACAACAGCAGCGAGATTAAAGGACGTCCAATGGAACACAACCGGTGACAAAATAAGTGTCTGCACCACGCTGATCTCTGTACATCATGTTTACACTGTTCTTGTTCATTTGTATTCATATAGTCGTACATTACATACTTTTTTGTATCTTCACACTTGTTTTGGCTTTAAAAAATAATAATTTAAAGGATAGATTATCATTGACAAAAGTTATCGGAATTACATCTCTTTGAAGCCAACGGTTTGGGGGAGGGGCCAAACAAAGGAAGCGCGCGGCAGGGTTTAAGTGTTTGAATTTGTGGCGGCAATGGCGCGGACGGTGCTCGTGTCCAATGGCAGCCGGAGAAGGAGGCGCAAACGAGCCAATGAGCTCGTCTATAGTCGCCAACCAATCGGGGCACGACTGGGGGTTTATAAATGTACAACGTTCTGTTGAGATTGGTTATACTCCAACTGAACGAAGGAAGATATCGTCATGGCCAGAACCAAGCAAACCGCTCGTAAATCCACCGGCGGCAAAGCCCCAAGGAAGCAGCTCGCCACCAAGGCTGCCCGTAAAAGTGCCCCGGCCACCGGCGGCGTGAAGAAGCCTCACCGTTACAGGCCCGGCACCGTGGCTCTGAGGGAGATCCGTCGTTACCAGAAGTCCACCGAGCTGCTAATCCGCAAGCTGCCCTTCCAGCGCCTGGTGAGAGAAATTGCCCAGGATTTCAAGACCGATCTGCGTTTCCAGAGCTCTGCTGTGATGGCCCTGCAGGAGGCCAGCGAGGCTTACCTGGTCGGTCTGTTCGAGGACACCAACCTGTGTGCCATCCACGCCAAGAGAGTCACCATCATGCCCAAGGACATCCAGCTGGCCCGCCGTATCCGTGGAGAGCGCGCCTAAGATGACCACACCGATCTGAGAGGAAATCCCCAAAGGCTCTTTTAAGAGCCACCTCAATATTTCCCTCAAAGGCGTGTTTCCATTTACCACCCGTGTAGTGCGTTAATCTATAGGTTATACGACTCAAATGAGTAGCCTGCAGGGATGCTGACCGTGCTATCTCGGTAACCGAAATACATGTAGGACAATTCACAACAGCATAAGGCCTTAATGTGTGAATTCGTTGTGATGGTCTAACTATGATAAGCACTCCTTACGTAAAATAATCCGACGTAAATCAGGGTCAGTCAGTGTGTTCTGTAGATCACGGATTTTCTCCACACAAGGTCTGATTTACTTCAGCTAAAGCTTAGGGAGGACATCAACATGCGGTACCCCCATAGGCTGTTCTTAAAATAGATAGTATATGTATATATACAGTGTTCAGACCACTTCAATTTTCTACATTATGTGGTGTTATAGACTCAATTTAAAATGGATTAAATTAGAAGAATTTGTCATAAATCCACACAAAATGAGCACATTATAAAAGCATGTTGTATTGTATTAAATATGTCAGGGTTATTAAAACACGTTAGACTATACTGCATATGTAAATGAAATGTGCCACAGTATGTATTGTAAATAAAGTTTAATCTGATTTGATGGTTAGGGTCATTTACATTGTACAAGGAAAACATTTAAATGTAGAAAATAATAATAATAATCTCTCAAAAAAAAAATCTCTTTTACAGTTTATTGAGAAAACATTGAAAACAAATGTCCTATTTGCGATCATTGGATCATTCAAATGAAGATGACCTGACCCCAGGAATATGTAATAGAGGTCCAACCTCACCAGACATGAACCCTGGAATATGTAATCGAGCTCCAGTATGACCAGATATGAACATCCTCTGACTGTTGACACCATCACAGGATTGGGATCCAATAATCTCAGATTCTAGACTTCACAGAGAGAGCTCAATCTGAGAGTCAACCCTCTGAGATTCATTGAAGTGGGAAATAATTACATATAAACTCTTAAAACCAAATCACAGAGAAATATATTTCTACAGAATAGTAGCTTATAATAAAGCATCACTCACTTATGGGGAGCTCTAAGATCACACAGCTCAGCACTGTCACCCCAATGAGGCCCAAACCCAGGATAGAGGGGCTGAGAGAATGTGGTCTGGACTCTGTGGAGGAGGGTCATTGTGTCAGAGGAGACGCTGTAGTGTAGAAGGACAGAGTACCTGACCTGTGATCCAGGTACACTCCTACTCTGGAGGACAGAGGGATCTCTCCCTGCCACCCCCTGCTGATGCCCTAGGTCTTGGGCTCTGGTGGCAGTAAAACATTACATTTACATTTACATTTTTGGCATTTAGCAGACGCCTTATTCCAAAGCGACTTACAATCAATACATTTGAATACTAAGCATGTGAATCAGCAGTCCACTATTCGTTGCAGGAAGAGTACTCTAGCTCGGGCCCGGGGCCACTGATAGAAAGAAAAACCTTCTCCCTATTATCGCCTTCTACTAAAACGTTTTTTATTTTATTTTATTTTTTTACTGGAGAAACTGAGAAACAGTACAAGGGGGGCAGTAGAAGTTCTTAGGGACACAGTAAAGGGGAAAGCGGGTGTCTTTAGGAGACGTAGTGGTGAGGGTCGGAAGATGTCTCAGGAGGAGCAGTTAAGATGTAACCTGAAGAGATGGGTCTTCAGTCTACGACGGAAGATGGGTAGTGACTCTGCCGTTCTGACAGTCGTGGGGAGCTCATTCCACCAGCGGGGAGCCAGTGTTGTGAAGAGACGTGATCGGGCAGCCCGACTGCTGTGTAGAGGAGGTGGGGCCAGTCGGCCAGCCGAGGTGGAGGAACGGAGTGAGCGGGGTTTGGGGGGTTACCATTTCCTTCAGGTAGGCAGGGGCTGTCCCTTTAGCTGCCTGGTATGCAAGCACCAGGGTCTTGAATCTGATGCGAGCTGCTATCGGGAGCCAGTGCAGGGTGCGAAGGAGAGGGGTGACATGCGAGTATTTGGGGAGGTTGAATACCAGCCGGGCAGCAGCATTCTGGATGAGCTGCAGAGGTCTAATGGCTGAAGCGGGGAGCCCAGCCAGGAGTACATTGCAGTAATCCAGGCGGGAGATGACCAGTGCCTGGGTCAAGAGTTGCGCTGCCTCTCTGGTAAGGAATGGTCGTATCCTTCTGATGTTGTAGAGGAGGAATCTGCAGGAGCGAGCCGTTGCTGCAATGTTCTCCGCACAGGATAGTCGGTTATCCAGGATCACTCCAAGGTTCTTGGCTGTCAGGGAGGGGGTTACAGTAGAGTTCTCCACTTTGATGGAGAAGTCTTGGAGAGGGCAGGCTTTCCCGGGGATGAAGAGGAGCTCGGTCTTGTTAAGATTGAGCTTGAGATGGTGGTCAGCCATCCAAGTTGAAATGTCAGCGAGAGACATTCCCCTAGGACGGAACCCTGGGGAACTCCAGTGGAGAGGGTTCGTGGAGAAGATAGCGATTCTCTCCAGGTCACCTGGTAGGAGCGGCCCGCCAGGTAGGAAGAAAACCAGGAGTGTGCGGTGCCAGAGATGCCCAGGTCTGAGAGGATGGAGAGAAGGATCTGGTGATTGACTGTGTCGAAGGCAGCAGACAGGTCAAGGAGAATGAGAACAGAGGAGAGGGAGGAAGCTTGGGCAGAGTGGAGGGCTTCCGTGACAGCAAGGAGCGCAGTCTCAGTGGAATGCCCAGCCTTGAAGCCGGATTGGTGGGGGTCTAAGTGATCCATCTTCCGGAGATAGTCAGTCAGTTGTTTAGATGCCGCGCGTTCAAGGGTTTTGGAAGGGAAGGAGAGAAGGGATACCGGTCTGTAATTGTGGACAGATGATGGGTCAAGGGTAGGTTTCTTGAGGAGAGGCTTGACTCTGGCTATTTTGAAGGCCGCTGGGACAGATCCAGTGGATAGGGAGGAGTTGATTAGGGTGGTAAGGTAAGGAAGGATGTCGGCGGAAATGGATTGGAGAAGAGGGGAGGGGATGGGGTCAAGAGGGCATGTGGTTGCCCGCTTTGATGTGATAAGTGTGAGAATATCATCGGGGGAGAGGGGGGAAAAAGATGACAATCCAGAGATCGAGTGTCGAGGGGAGAGTTTGGAAGGGGTGTTAGCATTGTTAGTGGGAACGGTGTTAGCATTGTTAGTGGGAGGAGGGAGCGGTGGGGGGAGAAAGGTGCTGCTGATGTCGTCCACCTTTTTTTCAAAGTAGGTGACAAAGTCATCGGCGGACAGGGAGGAAGGAGGAGGGGGAGGAGGTGGATTAAGGAGTGAAGAGAAAGTGGAGAACAGTTTTCTAGGATTAGAGGCAGTGGAATGCATTTTTGAATGATAGTAGGATGTTTTAGCAGCTGATGCCGAGGAGGCGTAGTTGGCAAGGAGAGAGTGATAGAGGTTAAGGTCATCAGAAAGGCCAGTTTTTCTCCATTTCCTCTCAGTTGCTCTGAGCTCTAGTCTACAAGCATGTAGCAAAACATCCACTGCATTCACTACAGACACACAAACACATTCACAGAGAGAGAAAACATTCGCATCATGTCATATTACACACACATCATTACTGTACACAAAGTGATGATTAGGACCGTGGTCTGAAGTTAAAGGGACCAGAGCAAAGTGATGATTAGGACCTTGGTCTGAAGTTAAAGGGACTAGACTAGAGCAAGGTGATGATTAGGACCTTGGTCTGAAGTTAAAGGGACTAGAGCAAAGTGATGATTAGGACCTTGGTCTGAAGTTAAAGGGACATGAGCAGACGTGGTCCAACTAAGGCCCATGGACCGGATCCGGCCCGCCACAAGAACACAGATCTCAAGCAAAGGAAGACAAATCGGGACCAACTCGAGCAGTCATAACTGAGCCTGATCTTTGCCATGAAAAAGGCATACGTATGGCCACCAGAACCGGTCCACTTATAATAATAATAATAACTTTTATTTGTATAGCGCTTTTCCTGCAAACGTTGCAGCTCAAAATGCTCCAATCATTATATAATCATCATTTAATCATTTAGTCATTTAAAGGCAATATAAAAAATATGGGGTTTTAGTCTTGACTTGAAAATATTTGCTGAGGTTGCATCCCTAATGTAAACTGGCAGTGCATTCCACAATTTGGGAGTATAAAATGAGAATGCAGCCTCACCAAATCTCTTCTTTTGTACATGTGGTACACAGAGAAAACCAGCGTCAGAAGACCTGAGAGCTCTATTGGGCTGATATACTAGCAAAAGATCTTTCAGATATTCTGGTGCTGTGCCAGTGAGAGCTTTATAAACAAGCAGAAGGATCTTGAAATGTATTCTGAACTTAACAGGAAGCCAGGGTAGAGTTTCTAAATGCTGCTACACACACACACACACACACACACACACACACACACACACACACACATTTGAATACTTTATTTGGTTCCACAAATTATATTATACAAACAGGGAATCAAATATTTCGGGGCAAAGCAGCACTGAACACTTAAGGACACACACACACACACACACACACACACACACACACACACACACACACACGCACACTCTCTCTCTCTCTCTCTCTCTCTCTCTCTCTCTCTCTCTCCCTATCTCTCTTTTACCTTTGCTATGTCTTTTTATCTCTCTTTCCTTCTCACTCCCTCTCTCCTTTACTTTCCTTCCTCTGATTTCCCTCTCTCCCTCAGTTGTTAGAAGCAGGAAGGACTCCTGACCTCAGTGCCTCATAAACCATAACCATAAACAAGACAAGTACAACACCACTATGGGGTTGAAAGTCCCCTCTGTGCTGTGTTCCAGGTAAAGGTGTGTGTGTGTGTGCGCGTGTGTGTGTGTGTGTGTGTGTGTGTGTGTGTGTGTGTGTGTGTGCGTGCGCGTGCGCCTCACAAACATAGTTTCATCTCCCAGGAAATCCCCCCTCCCCTCTCTGCAGCAAAGGTGTCAGGTAATCAAGAGGTATAATTGTTTTAGGTTTTTATTTTCAAATGATCAATGTGGATCTCAATTGTACCTACAAATACTTAAATACACAATTATTTCGACCCAGGTCTGATCTGCAATACATTTACATTTACATTTACAATACCAAATATTGGGAATTTGCATTTACAATAGGCCCTGTACTGAAGAACGTGGGCTCATGTTGACCTCACAAACACTGAGACAAAGCGGGTACCTTCATGTAAGGTACAGTCAGCTGTCTGTGTATCTATTAAATGTGTATCTGAAAGGTATGGCTATTTGAACTGATAACAGAGCAGGATGCACACAGACCATAAAAAGTTGGATAACAGCTTATAACGGCAGCTGATACCTGCACAGCAGTTTAGTAAATCCTTAAATTGTCCTTGTAGGAGCCGTACAATAAGATATTTCAGTGTGTGCTTTCCCCCTCCTCTAATGGTCAGCTATGACAGGTTTAGGCTAGTTAAGGATGACTCCAGGGTGCAACTGAGTGTTGCAAAAGAGTGACTTTTAATTAGTACATCTCTATCTCTCTCTCATTTTGGGAGGAGAAAGAAGAGATCAGAAGAGATAAAGTGGGAGAGCCATATAAGGCATGTGCAAATAGGCGGGAAATTAAGTGTAGGTGGGAAGTTGTTGTTTTTAGCAGTTGAGCTGAGCAATCAGTCTGACTGCCTGAAGCTCCAGCAGATTGAGGGGGAGTACAAACCACTGGTCCCTGGGGACTAGGACCATTGCACCCTTTGCCAGCAGATTCGCAATCTCCTCTCAGAGTGCCCTTGTCTTTACCGGGCAGGGCAAAACAGTCTCTCTCACCCCCCCTGAATAAATCAATAAATAATTCAGTCATTGGCTACCTATAGGAGTAAACCAATAGGAGCAGAGCTCTCCTATGGGGCAGAGCTCCACACAATAGAACAGTTGAGCCTACATTTCCTACTACAACATTGCTAAAAGATTGAAATGGTTGCAGTCATAATAGTGTCTAAATTTGACCATGTGTTGTTGTAAGGAGTCAATCTTATCAGACCATTCCAAACATCTTGATTAATGTTATGTTCTTTTACTGATTGTGAGTGTGTGTGTGTGTGTGTGTGTGTGTGTGTGTGTGTGTGTGTATGCGCGATGTCCTTTTGCTTCAATAATGCCCATAATGCAGTGGCGGCTCCTGCCAAATCTCTCAGGGGGGGCAATTGTTGCGTTGATGGTTAAGGTGACACGTTCAAGGGTAAATTCACCTAAATCAGCGGGCTTAAATAAATTGACTCTCACAGCCATTGGTATTCAGTTATCACATATTTTATTTTAGGTGCAGCAAATCCAGGATAAAGGGCAGTGGCACAGGGGCTGATAATGTGCAATGGATGGATAAAACTATTTACATACTACAAAATACAAAATATGGACGGCATACATACTGCTCACTTGTGTTGAAATTTAGCTCGTCTCTCTTTCAAAGCAGCAAAACAATCAATGACCCTCTCATTAAAATCAGGCATCTTCCTGACTAGTTCCCTCTCCATTGAAAGCATGGCCAGTGCATTCAGGCGCTCCTGGCCCATTGTGTTTCGCAGGAAGTTCTTGATTCTCTTAAGGGTCGAGAAACACCTCTCAGCTTCAGCTGTTGTCATGGGAGTAGTAATTAGGATGTTCAACAGAGCTACAGTCTCAGAGAAAGTCTCCTGGAGGTTGTAACTGTGTATAACCTGGTACAGTGCCAGTGCACCAGAGCAGCCCTTGAACTCAGCACTCTCATAGACAAGGGACAGCTCAGTCTTGAGCTTCACCTGGTTCAGCATGGGGTATGCCTTGACAGTGGTGTTCAGAGCCTCAACAGGGAATGCATGGCAGTGCTGTTGGAACATCTCTCCTTGGAGCAGCGTGGCACTCACAAGGTGGTTGGTGAAAGAAAACCTTTCTTTGGAGTGGGCCAGGATTGTGTCGCAGATCTGTCAAAAGTATGGGGTGTGAAAGAAAATGTGGAAATAAGCACTTTGGAAGTACAACACTGAATAAAGGCTGCTACCATCCCATCCCTGAATGTAACTCTGATTGGTGGTGATTTTCCAACACTGTGTTTCAAAACTTGGACCTACCTCTTTAGACAGCCTCTGCTTCTCTTCTTCTCCCAAGACCCTCCTTGATGTTCTGGTTCCTGTGGCTTCTTGCTGCTGCTCTTGAGATGAGCTTTGGTCCCTGAAGGCAGACAGACCAACAGTGTTAAGATTTCAAATAAGAAAATGTAGCTGAACAATCTGCTGTCTTGTAGTTGTAATTGTATCTACAGTAATTTCTGAAATGTAGTCTAACGATGATTTAAGGTCTCCAGGAGAGAGGGATCTGTTTTAAGTATAACAGTTGACTTTAGCTTTAACAGGCTGTGCACATGAGTCACTCCCGACCACTTAGATATCTTGGAGCTATTTAGGTAGATATGCTTATTCTTGAATATAAATATGTAGGTCTATCTATTCACAAATTAAACCTCAGACATTTTTAGACATGTTCTATATATTAGCCTAATACATATATCAAAAAAAATGCTTAGTTGTAATTCGCTGACAAAATGTATTGTTTGATACATGTAATATACTACATTACATTAAGTAACTACATATTAATATAATGTAACATAATACATTAAATGCAAAGTTTTGTTGCAAAAAAGAAGCTTCGCATAGCAACCTACCAAATGAATAGTGGAATATCCTACTCCAATTACTCGGGCAAGCCCTAATTTTAATTCAACTCATTGTTATATAAGCCTACTAGTTTTACCGGCGCCTTTCCCATTCATCATAGCATGCATACATTTGATTATTACAAAGTTCTATATTACGGAGAAGGTACAAACTATATTTTTTGATCTTACCTTATGGCCTGCATGCTGCTTGTGGACGGCATGTTTTATGAAGACTGCGTCAATGTCAACCCCTCGTAAATCCTCGGTTATACGATTTTCCAATTTTCCCTGCCTTTGTTTAAACTTGCTTTATAATAAAATTTGGTCTGGGTGGTCCTAATTCCTTTACTGTTAATTTCTCCTGGTTGCTACGACGGCTGAACGGTGTTTCTTTTAAGGATTCAACCGAGTTGTTCAGAACATTACTAGCCGCCATTGCCATGGTGAACGAACGTGATCTGAAATGAAGGTTAATTGGCTAGCTCGTCTAAAGCTACGCCGGACATGACGTAAGCACGTACGATTCTTTGTGCATGTCCCAAAACCCCATAGACAAATGACCGAATGGCCTGAAGTTACCAAAATAGATTTTACATGCAAGTCTACGAGAACAGCCTAGTGCAACTTCGAGTAGACTGAAAGTTGCCCTGAAAGGGGCGGGACTTGAAGCTGATTGGAACATACTCCACAGAACACTAGCTGATTGGACTATGATATACTCCACAGAACACTAGCTGATTGGACTATGATATTCAGAAGCAACACTGTCTAGAAGTCATAGAAAAAAAATCTCTCTCTTCTCCCTTTGGTGGGGCATTGTCCAATTGCCCCTAATGAACCAGCCTCCCCTGCCATAATGCCAAACGTAGTCCCTAGCAGAAGCTCCTCCCTCGACAAAAATCCCCCACAAGAAAAAAGAAAAAAAGAGGCAAGCGATAGCGCGCGGTTCCTGTACAGCCTGGTCTCAATCACGTCCTCGTAGCAGAGATAAATTCAACCCACAACTTCACTGAAGTCATAGTAACTTAACCCTACTGAACTCAACATGTCTGGAAGAGGAAAAGGAGGAAAGGGACTCGGAAAAGGAGGCGCCAAGCGTCATCGCAAGGTTCTCCGTGATAACATCCAGGGAATCACGAAGCCCGCTATTCGCCGCCTGGCTCGCCGTGGGGGCGTCAAGCGTATCTCTGGTCTGATCTACGAAGAGACCCGTGGTGTGCTGAAGGTGTTCCTTGAGAACGTTATCCGTGATGCCGTCACCTACACCGAGCATGCCAAGAGGAAGACCGTCACCGCCATGGATGTTGTATACGCTCTGAAACGCCAGGGACGTACTCTGTACGGCTTCGGCGGCTAAACTATTCGGAAACTCAACCACCCCCTACAAAAAACAACGGCTCTTTTAAGAGCCACCCAGTGGTGTAGTCTACGTGATACGCAGGACTACGCCGTATACCCACTAGGAAAGGCCAAGGATTTGCGTATACCCACTAGAAAATGCGCGAGGATACGTAACGGCGTTTTGTGACAGAACTTTCACTTTCATTCATAAAATTCACCCCGTAGACCTGTGTTACGAAGCACTTACTTCGAACTTTCTGACATGTTTGTTATCACATAACCAGTCGTTCAGAATGCTAGTCTCAGTATTTCCCCTACAGAGCCTTGGGGTGGGCGGGCCGCGAATTTGCGAAACCTAGGATGGTAGGGGGAGGCAGGGCAATACCGCTACCTGATTGGTTGGCGAAGCACTCCCTCATTTCGCCAGCCAGCTGGACTGAAAAAATCAGGTGTAGTGCTGAGGCACAAATATGTACATTTCAAGCCTGCAAACTGCGACACTTTAAATAAATGTGCAATAACACTATTGTGCAATATGACAACCCTAGTCGTCTATCTGTACAGTATAGTATAGTGGATAGTGTACATAGCCTTTATTTATGTAAACCAGCTCCTTCCCTTCTTGTGATTTTTTTAAAAGTGTTTTTTCCCCTTTCCTAACACCAGGGGAGCCACCCCTCCTAAATTTCGTTGTTTGGTACCTGTACTGTAGCAATGACAATAAAGACGATTCATTCATTCATTCATTAATTCATTCATTCATTCATTCATTCAAGTGTCTGATTATAGTTTCATGGTGTGAATAATAGTGTCAAAGAACTAGCAAGCTAGCTAGCTAGCTCAGAGGTGATTAGATGAGCTAGTCTGCTGCACACATGCCAGCTAAAGAGCTAACTGGAGGCACTTTATTATTTTACTTAAAGTAGATATACAATCTTTCTTATTCTGCTAGAATTGGGCTTTATGGTAATACCATAATGGCATATTTACAGTACATGGACAGTGGATTGAAGCATTGGAACAAACCCTCACTCATTGGAAATGTCTGTTTTTTGTAGTTGGACATACGATTTTCTTACAGGTGAGAGAGTAATTAAAGACAGTATCTGACTCTATTGCCCACAGCAACCCAATATTCAATTAGAATGATGTTATGGTTTTATATGAATTCAATGTATACCTCTTATTAAATTATAAATACTCTGGTTGTTATATTTGCCTTTTGGGTGACAGCAAAAGAGGGAGAGAGGAGGATAGAGAGGGAGAGAAGGAGAGAGAGCAGGATGGTGTCGGCACACCAGAGAGAGAGAGAGCAAGAACCAGGTGAGAAAGTGGACATGTAGTCAAGACCACGTAAGTAGCCTTGAGAACCGATGGTTCTCGAGCCTAACGGCCCTTAGGGGGCAGGAGCCTATCTCCTGTTTCTGTAGCGTGAGGCAGCTTGATGTACAAGTACAGTCCATGCCACCCCCCCCCCCCCCAAGGCAGCAAACACTGGTGTAGATGCATACTGTATGCATAAGTGAGTGTGGTGGTGCGTATGGGGTGTCGCTACGGGACAGGTGTCGCTCTGACTGGGAGGGCAAAATCACAGTATACCCACTAGAAAAAACTAGACTACACCACTGGAGCCACCCATCTCCACACAAGAGAGTTGATTCCATTATTATAACACATTTTGTCAGGCCTGTATATTCAACGGTTTAGCTGTCATGAATAAAAACATACGTTGCCAAATCAATGTCAACGCAAGTAAATGCGTATTCTTGGCATTCCACGACTAGAAATGACCATCCCACATGTGCACTCTAGAAAGAAAATGGTTATTATGCATTATTACGCACCCAACACAGTGCAGCCCCTTTTTCTATTGCGCATCTAGTGATAATAATCAGTGGAGCCCCTAGACTTTTGGGGGCCCTAAGCAAACAACATTATGGAGGCCCCTGTTAAGGGTCTTAGGCGGGTGACGATGTGGACATTTTAAAATGTATTTATTTCCCTGACACTAAAATATAATACGGTTTTACGAAGTTCGCGCATATGCGCGCGCTCGTGTGTGTGTAAGTAAAAAAAAACAGTCTGAAAGACTAGCGTCTCTTTTACAAAGGAGCCCTGGCCAAGACAGCCACAATACAACAATTACATTTGACATAATAAAAGCACATAAAAACATGCAAAGCACATTACATAAAAACAGTAAAAACAGTACATGACCACAGGTACAGTAGCACACCTAGTACACATTGCGACATACTGGACCACAAGTAGCATACAAATTACATGCAACATGGAGCATGTAAATGATGCATGTAAATGATGGATCTTATCATGAATCATTTTTAAAGGCTTTAATATAGGCTACATGATGTATTAACTATTTATATTTTGTACCCAGATGTCAAATAAATACGTAACAAATGAATAGTTAACTTTAAAAAAACAAACTGCCCCGCTGAACCAATGAGAAGGACGGGGGGGCGGTGCTTCCCATCGGTCCGGCCTATCAGTGTCCTAGATTTGCCGCTCGCTCCGGGCGGCACATAGAATCCGTTCTATGGATAAAGGTCTCCAGACGTTTGGAGCGAGAGCAAAGCGGAAGTGGAAACGGCTGGCACCGCGAGACTAGCCAGCTATCAATAAACTACAATTCATCAGAGCAATTGCGCGTCATCGCCCTGTCATCAGAATGATCACGCCCCTTTTTGGGTGATAGAAGGGGAGAAGTTTGACTGGCGGTCAATGGGAATTTCTGGTCTTCGCTACTTTAATCCGATAACATAAGAAAACCGTAGTGCTTTTTAGATATTAGGAGCCCAAATCCGATGGCCAGTTAGGCAAACTATATTATAGTGTCGTTGCCGATCAATGATCGACGTCGCTATATAGAGAAAATAATGAAATAGGGGTTGATTCATCAGAGCAGTCATACGTCATCTCCCTGTCATCAGGGATTTGTAGTTCTTCATTTGATTTGCCGTGTAAATCCCCAGACTGCCCAAATCCGATTGCCAGTCAGGCAAACAATTATATAGTGTCGTTGCCGATCAATGATCGACGTCGTTATATGGAGAACATTTATGAAATAGGCAATGAATGTGTGTCCTTTCAGTCTGCCTCCATGAACCACCCGACCCAAAGGCCTGAGGTGTTGTAGGAGGTATGAATATGATTTAGGGGGTATTTAGTATAACAGGCTAATGGGTTTATTGTGAGTTTACTTTGATTGTTTGTTTATTGCCTAGATCACCGTATTGAGAAGTCATATGGTTATGGGGGGTGATATTGCAAGGTAATTTAAGCACCTGCGCACCTTGCATGGTGGTAGTGGAGAGAGAGGGGAGCGATGTATTTTTGTTGACCGCATTATACGCATATTCTATACGCATTGTTTGTTATTTTTCTGGTTTTGATCGCTTATGGATTATTTTTGTACGTCGCCAAGTTTGACTGTTCTATTCAATAAATGTCCAATGTGACAATTGCCCTCCTCCACCGGCCCTAGTTTTGGATCTAGCTTGCTGTTCATTATTTTCATGATAAAACGTCATAACATCTTCATATACACCATACAGTAGACACTGAACAGTAGACATAAGACATGTTCATAAATGTTTATCTTATATGTGTATATGTTTGTGAATATGTGAATATGTTTTCTGTTTTTTTGCACCTTCGGAAGAGCCACTACAATTTCATTGTATAGGCAACTGTACAACGACAATAAAGTCTATTCTATTCTATTCTATACAGGATAAATACTGATTAACAGTAGGCTACTTTGGCAAATGCCCATTGAACAGATGTATTTATTATCCTATCTTAAGAAAACTAATGTAACACTCCCATCTGGAAAAAAAAAAAGTGAAAAAAATTTTTTTGGGGAAAAAAATTTGGAGGCCCTTTTTGTTTGGTGGCCCCAAGCAATTGCCTTGGTTGCCTCTATGGACGGGGCGCCTCTGATAATAATAATAATGCATGCCCTTGTCGTACCATCCCAAAAGGACAATTCCTGGTAGTAATCGCTAGGCTGGTTGGGAGTTTGGGGGACTTGGGGCCGGTTTCACAGACAGGGCTTAAGCCTAGTCCTAGACTAAAAAACATCTTCAATGGAGATTTTACATTGAAAGTGTGATTTAGTCCAGGACTAGGATTACGCCTTGTCTCTGAAACCGGCCCTTGGTGTTCTATGTATATCATTCTCAATCTTCCTCTTGACGTTTTCATGTTCATATCGCCATCGGAAACAAGGCAACCCGACAGCCGAGTGAAAAAGTAAGGAAGGGGTGGGGGGAGGAGCCCGCGCGTGCGCAGATAATGTATTTACCCGCGAGGCAGACTAGAGCTTTGGAAGTGGATGTCAGCAGCCGCCTAATTTGCATAGCCCCACCTTTATATTAAGGGTGTGCGTTTGCCGCCTCTTCATTCGTTTCTGAGAAGTAACGAGCCACTATCAACATGCCAGAACCTGCGAAGCCAGCGCCCAAGAAGGGCTCTAAGAAAGCCGTCACCAAGACCGCCACCAAAACTGGCAAGAAGCGCAGAAAGTCCAGGAAGGAGAGCTACGCAATCTACGTGTACAAGGTCCTGAAGCAGGTCCACCCCGACACCGGCATCTCCTCCAAGGCCATGGGAATCATGAATTCCTTCGTCAACGACATCTTCGAGCGCATCGCCGGCGAGTCCTCTCGCCTAGCCCACTACAACAAGCGTTCTACCATCACCTCCAGGGAGATCCAGACCGCCGTGCGTCTGCTGCTCCCCGGTGAGCTGGCCAAGCACGCCGTGTCCGAGGGCACCAAGGCCGTAACCAAGTACACCAGCTCCAAGTAAACAGATTTTCGTCTGTACTGCTTACCCCAAAAGGCTCTTTTAAGAGCCACCCACCCTATCAAAAAAGAAAGCAATTCCATAGTGAGATGACCTCGCGTGCTACAAATCAGTCGAATGTATATGCTGTACTGATTGTGTGTATTGTAACAAGTATGTAAAATGATACCGTATTTATACAGCACCTTTCCCAGACCAAGGGTCTCAAAGTGCTTTACATAACAAGGAAGAAAACACAAATAAAACAGTGATACAGGAGTGAAAGCCACAGCAGGTTAAAACAGGCATAAAGTATACATAACATAACAAGCATGTATAAGGCATATGTATCAATTACTCGATGTTACAATTTTCAGACTCCAGTCCTTGAACGCGCAGGAGGTTTTGCGCGCCTTTTTTGTTCCTCACTTGTTTGTTGCTCACTAGTTGTCTAAAACGGTTTCCTCTATTAATATAATGGACAGGAGTGACTACACTGCATACATACGCATGGCCAATTTCTCGGGACAGGTGGATTTAAAATAAATAATAAAATATAATAATAGTTTAAACGGCGTTCACATGTGGATCTACCATCACCTCCAGGGAGAATCAGACCGCCTGCTACTGCTCCACAGCAGATGAATGTGTGTATCTTAAACGGCGAAGACAAATGTAATCTACTTGCAGAATCAAGGACCCCAATTGAAATAAGCCAGTGGCTTTCTTGGGTTTTTATCCTGTTAGTTGACCTTGTATGTAATATGTACTGTCATGTACCTACTTCTGCAAACCTTCTAATAAAGTTTTCAATCAATCAATCAATCACTTGAATAGCATTAAGGTTGATGCAGGCTCACTAGTCAGCTACCTGGACAGAACCTCAAGAACCAATGATGTGAACGAGATCGGTCATGCATGTCTTTGAATTGTAATAATACCACTAGGTAGCGGGTTTTGTTTATGTAGTAGGGCTTTATATACAAAAATGAGTTATGAATAGATCTACAGGATTTAACGGTCCAGCCAGCCATTTATACAGAATGCAATGATGAGGATAACAACTATCATCTATGATAAAGCGATAATCAAACACCGCCATGAACGAACTGCCCAGGTAGCGGGACACACCCAAGATGCAAACATGAATCAAATAAAAACAATTTGTGATATGGTAGAACATAGATTGTTATCTTTCCAACATTAAGTATCATTCTCATTCTCAGCCCACCAAATGCTCTCTGCAGGACAGTGAATGCGGACTGTAGCTCAGAAAGAGCCTGGTTAGTCGTGGGGGCAATAGCATACTGTACAACAGTGTCATAAGCATATATATTATTGTATTATTGGTGAATATTAACACGATTAATACGAGGCTCAAGGACAGCCAAGCAGCGGCAGAACCATTATATTATATTATATTATGTTACATTACAAATGTGATGTAATCTAAACACCCCGGTCCACAAAGACCCACAAACACATGGAGAGAGGAGGCAGGCTGACTACGTCACCATCGATAAACAACACATACATAAGCACATTTAATTTATTGAATTTACTTATTACTATTATTTATTTATTTACAAACAAAGTTATGATTGCAATTTCAGCTAGTTACCAACTAGTTTAGTAGCCGAACATATTCATCATAAGGCTGCTGATGTCCTCGACACAATTCTGGTGATAATATCGCAATTGATTCCTCAGAGTCGACATGCAGCAACCATAGTCTATCTATGGCTTTCACCTGTCTTGTCTAGATTTAATAGGAGGGAGAGGGACACCATCTGAAAAATCACCTATAGGGACAAGCTCTCAGCCCCATCCCCGCGACTGTGTTTCACGACCACCAAAAGAGCTCATATTTATAACACCCCGCACCACATCGGGGGACCCTCAACCTTTGTACTCCATTGCCAAACAACCTGGCTACCTGGACAACGAGTGCTGGTCGCAATCATATGCACTTTTAGCCACTTTAGGAGACAAATAACACAGGAAAAGCTGTGCGCACCGCTCCCTCCGACGGTGCAACGGTGGGGTTTTGATCGAGTCACAACAAAACTCACGAGGCCTTCGCGGCTCACATGACTTTATTCTAACCGGAGGCAAATCTGCTCGCTGGCCTGTTTGCATTTGGACCTCAACTTGGCACCACCGGTGACTTTTAGCCCGTTATTCGCGGGGAGAAAACACAGGCGCCCGAACATTTCGGCAGCGACTGCTGAGCAGGGATGGTTGAGTCTACACGGTTCTCATGCCGCGTTTAAGGACAGCCCCCTGCTCCGGGTTGAGCTTCATTCTCACAGAGCAGCTTTGCAGACTAGTTGGTTTACCGGAACGAACGAGACTTTCTACAGACATGGCAGAAGTTGCACCAGCAGCAGCCCCCGCGCCGGCCAAGAGCCCCAAGAAGAAGGCAGCAGCCAGGCCCAAGAAAGCTGGCCCCAGCGTCGCCGAGCTCATCGTGACGGCCGTGTCCGCATCCAAGGAGAGGAGCGGCGTGTCCCTGTCCGCGCTCAAGAAGGCGCTGTCTGCCGGTGGTTACGACGTGGAGAAGAACAACTCCCGCGTCAAGGTCGCCGTCAAGAGCCTCGTCGTCAAGGGCACTCTGCTCCAGCTCAAGGGCACCGGGGCCTCCGGCTCTTTCAAGCTCAACAAGAAAGCCACCGAGGCGGTCAAGAAGCCGGCGAAGAAATCCGCCGCCCCGAAACCCAAGAAGGCGGCCGCAAAGAAGCCCGCCGCTGCCAAGAAGTCTCCGAAAAAGGCAAAGAAGCCCGCTGCTGCGGCCAAGAAGTCTCCCAAGAAGGCAAAGAAGCCCGCGGCAGTCACCAAGAAGGCCACCAAGAGCCCCAAGAAGGCGAAGAAGGCCACACCGGTCAAGAAGGCTCCGGCTAAGAGCCCCAAAAAGGCCGTCAAGGCAGCCAAGCCCAAGGTAGCAAAACCCAAAACGGTGAAGCCCAAGGCAAAGAAGGCAGCCCCAAAGAAGAAGTAAACATTCAATGTGTTATTTCCGACACCATTTGTACCACTAAAAGGCTCTTTTAAGAGCCACCCACATTTTCGTAAAAACACATTATCATCCATGACGACAGAACAAGTCGAGTGTTTATTTTAGAAAGTATTTTACACCAGTGTAAATGGACTGACTTATATAGCGCCTTTATCCAAAGCGCTTTACAACGGCCTCTCATTCACACACCAATGGCGGCAAGCTACCATGCAAGGCGCCGGCCGGCTCACTGGGAGCAATTTGGGGTTCAGTGTCTTGCCCAAGGACACTTCGACATGTGGCCAGCTGGGGCTCGAACCGCCGATCTGCCAAACTTGTGATCAGTAGACAGCGGCTCTACCTCCGCCACAGCCGCCCCCAGTGTCAGTGTCAAGCACGGACTTACAAACACGACAATCATGTTTTTACTTAAATTAAATTAAATAATGAGCAGTAATGAGAGATTTGACATCTAGGTCTAGTTTACACTTTGACGCTATAAAGTGTCACTCGGTAGATCTGTGTGCGGGAGAGGATGATGGGGGTATGACAGTGTCCATAAAGTTGCATATAATATCAACATATACAGATAGTTATGAGATACTCTTTCCGTTACACCATTACGTTATATTTGGACAGAAAGGCGGGTGATAACACTTTTCGCTCAGACAGGAGTAACGTACTACAGAGAGCTGGGAATGAACTTCACAATGTATAAATTATATACGTATCAATTATATATTATTAATATTATTATATTATGACATATACTACTTTTAGTATATTGATTATGTCACGTGGGACGAGTTTGATTTGAACTTCGATTTATGGAGCGCGAGGGAAAGACAATCTTCAATATTCACAATGTATCCACAATCTCTGTCTCTTGATTGGATGAGGTGATGTCGACCCAGTGGCCAATGAACGCCGTCAAGGCGAGCTATAAGAACAACACTCCAAGCGGCAGAACCGTTATCTGAAATTATTTTCTTCAGCTTCTTTTGATTGATTGATTGAAAACTTTATTAGAAGATTTGCAGAAGTAGGTACATGAAAGTACATATTACATACAAGGTCAACTAACAGGATAAAAACCCAAGAAAGCCACTGGCTTATTAAAATTGGGGTCCTTGATTCTCAATTCATCGTTACATGTAAGACAGACAAAAAAACTAGTACTATCTACAAGATAATACAGACAAATAACTAGTACTATCTACAAGATAAACATACATCCATCATGGGAAGAACAATACAACAAAACATAAGGTATGTACAGCGGGTAGGACAGGTGGGGACATACACCACAGGTGGGGGCGGGGGACAAAACACAAAGTATGTACAGTGGGTAGTTCGGGTCTTTTAATCAGATTTTTGATTTAGAGGGTCCAGTTACGGATTGCAGCCTCCTGTAAATGTTTTTTGAGAGTGGTTTTGAAGGTGGGCAGTGTTTTGCACTCCTTTAAGATTATAGGAAGGGCGTTCCACATTTTTACTGCATAGTTTGCAAACGAGTTTAACCCCTTGTTTGTGGTGGAACGCGGTTGAACGTGGTTCGTGGAGCTTCCTCTGGTATTGTATGTGTGGACGTTGTTCACTTTTTGGAAGTATGTTGACAGGTACTTGGGTGTCTTTGTGGTGTAGCGTATCTTGAAGACCAGGCCCAGTGCAAGCTGCTGCACTCTGTCAACTACTCGTAGCCAATCAAGGCTCAAAAAATGAGCAGCGGTTAGATGTGTCCTAGGGTTGAGGCCTAGCAGAAGCCTAACCAGTTTATTTTGGGCTGTCTGGAGTCTTGTTTTTTGGGCCTTTGTGGTTCTATAGTACCATGATGTTACGGCATAGTCGAAGTGACATTGAATGAGAGCTCCTGATAGGGTCCTCAGTGTGTTTTTACTGACAAGTGAGGATATCCTGTACAATAATCTAGTTCTATGGTTCACTTTTTTGATTACTTTTGCTGCCATTTTATCTCCGGAAAGATTTGCCTCTAAGATGGAGCCCAGGTATGTAATATCCTCTTTTCTTGTGATATTAATGTTACCCACTTTTATTTTGAAATTTACAGCCTTTTTGAGTTTAGATGGGGATCCGTATAGGATGGTTTCAGTTTTACCTAGGTGTATTGATAGTTTATTGTCAGCTAGCCAGATGCAGATTCTACTCAGTTCAGTGCTTAGCGCTTTTTCCACCTGCAATATGTCCCTGTCAGAGACCAGCAGAGCCGAGTCATCCGCGAACAGGAACAAATTGCAATCACATGCTGATGACATGTCATTCACATATATTAGGAACAGTAAAGGTCCCAATATGCTTCCTTGTGGAACGCCGCAGGTCACTGGGAGGGGGGGGGACAGTGTTCCGTTCACACTAACCACCTGTTCCCTCCCCTCTAAGTAGGATTGCATCCAGCTCACCGATGTTCTATCGAACCCAATTGCTTTCAGTTTATCTAACAATATGTGGTGATCTACTGTGTCGAAGGCCTTCTGGAGGTCCAGCATGACCATGCCGCAGTACTTGCCCGAGTCCACCTCATGGTTGATGTACCTATCAACCTGTTCATAAACTATTTTTTCCATAAGTTTCGAGATGGAATTAAGAATAGAAACAGGTCGGTAGTTGCCTGGGTCTAATTTGCTTCCTTTTTTATACAGTGGGGTTACCCTTGCTATTTTAAAGTCAAGGGGGACGTGTCCCTGTTTGATGGAGAGGTTTATTATGTGGGTGATGATTGGGGTAATGGAGGCAGCTGAGTCTTTTAGAAATCTGGCTGGAATATTGTCATGGCCCGTGGCCTTTTCTGAGTGTAGAGCGCCCAGTTTTTTAAACACCTCATCGTTTGACACCATGGAGAGTTTAAAATCATCTTTGCGTACACCCAGTTTATTGTAGAACGCACGGATGTGCTCTACACCATAACGCCCTGAGTGGGGTGGTAGATTGTTAACTAATTTAGTTTGAGATCCCGCTAAACCGTCACCATGTCAGGAAGAGGCAAAACCGGAGGCAAGGCCAGAGCCAAGGCAAAGACCCGCTCTTCTCGCGCTGGGCTTCAGTTCTCAGTGGGCCGTGTCCACAGGCTCCTACGCAAAGGCAACTATGCCCAGCGTGTGGGCGCCGGCGCACCGGTCTACCTGGCCGCCGTGCTCGAGTACCTGACTGCTGAGATCCTGGAGTTGGCCGGCAACGCCGCCCGCGACAACAAGAAGACTCGTATCGCGCGAGGATATCGAGGTGGTGAAGACCTACAAGTACCTGGGGGTGCATCTGGACGACAAACTGGACTGGTCCACCAACACAGAGGCACTTTATAAGAAGGGTCAGAGCAGGCTGTACTTCTTAAGAAGACTTAGGTCTTTTGAAGTGTGTGGAGAGATGCTGGCCATGTTTTACCAGTCTGTCATGGCCAGCATTCTCTTCTACGCTGCAGTCTGCTGGGGGGGAAACATCACCAAGAGGGATACCGGACGGCTGGACAAGCTCGTAAAAAAGGCGGGTTCAGTGGTGGGAAGGAGCCTGGACTCTCTGGGGACGGTGGTGGAGAGAAGGACTAGGAGTAAGCTGCTGTCCATCAGGGACAACCCCAACCACCCCCTCCATCATGTCCTCGCTGGGCAAACCAGCAGCCGCCGCAGAGGGCGGTTCATTACGATCCGCTCCCGGACGGAGCGATATAAAAAATCATTTATCCCGGCTGCACTAAGACTGTTCAATGGCAACTAAAGTAGCAGTCGGGGTCAAGGCTCCTGAATCTGTATTTATTATTTATTTTAATCACCATCATCACTTTTTTAGTATTTTAATATAAATAACTATAGCCATCCTTTTAATCCACTTTTATATCAGATCTCACTGTTTTTTATATACTGTACATGGCTGGCCCAGTGTTGCTGTCTGTCCTTTATGTTGTGTTGTGTTGTTATGTGTGGTTTTTAGTGGAGTGGCGTGGCAAAATGAATTTCCCCACGGGGATAAATAAAGTATTTATCTATCTATCTATCTATCTATCATCCCCCGTCATCTGCAGTTGGCCGTCCGTAACGACGAGGAGCTGAACAAACTGCTGGGCGGTGTGACCATCGCTCAGGGCGGTGTGCTGCCCAACATCCAGGCAGTGCTGCTCCCCAAGAAGACCGAGAAGGCCGCCAAAAAGTAAACGACTTCACCTCCTCAACCCCAAAGGCTCTTTTAAGAGCCAACCACTCCTCTCTCCAAAAGAGCAATGCATCACTCCATCCTCTGTTTGTCTGCGCTGTGAGTCTCATGTTGTGAAATGTCCTCATTCTGTCATGTGCGCGTAGATGAGGCAGAGGACACGCACCTTAATACACATGGCTACAGAAACATTCCTCGTTATGTCACTTTCAGAATGTTTTCTCCTTCATGAGGTTTTAAAATCAGAATCGCTTTTATTACATATTGTACTACAAGTAGGCATGGGCCAGACACAAAACACGATAATAATAAGTAAAGTAAGTCATACATCAATCATACATTGCTAAAGTAATAAAGTACAGTGGTTTCAATAGTGCAAAGTACGATGATATGAAATGCAATATAATATAATACGGTATTAATTTACTCCAATGGTATACATTCCATTCCATTCCATACAAGTAATCCAGTAGTGCGGCAGTGGCGGCTGGCCGATAGAGGGCGCTGGGGCGCCGCCCCCACCTTCACTTCCTAGTTGCGATTTGTAAACGTTTTTTTTTTAAATAAACATTGTTTATTCACAAAATGCGGCTGATATTCTGTCGGCGCCTATCAGCATTCATTAAAAATCCTCCAATACAATAAACATTTTTATCTGTGTGTGTGTGTGTGTGTGTGTAAAACTAACTGTTAAAATACATAGGGGGAGAACGCGGGGCGCCGGTCTTTGCAAGTCTATGCCAGGACGAATACTTTTCGCTTACACGTGAGCTGTAGCAGCGCTCCAATTGGCTGTCTCTATTTCTTGGCCAGGACGCACATTTGTGCGCCCTGGCCAAGACATCTCCGGTTGTATTGCAGACAATGCATTATGCTGAGGACTCCCGACTTCCGGTTTTCCGGACTTCGGGCTTCCGGAGTATTTTAAATGAACATTCGTAATGTCTGTCTCTGATGTTCATGGTCAATTAAATCAGCCTATTTGGTGCAACTAATAATGTTCCCGCTAATGGGTTAACCAAGCAGCCTCGCACCTAACGTGCAAGCACCTATCTTCGAACTATTCATAGCAATATGCGCGGGGCAAGGCGGAGGTACGGGTAAACACGGCTCATGTTCTGTCATCAAAGGTAAGAGTTGGTTTTCTTTAACTCAGCTGATGCATTGTTGTGTTTCTGACATGGTCTGGTTGTGTTTCTGACATGGTCTGGTTGTGTTCTATATCGTGGAGCTCCGCCCCATAGGGGAGCTCTGCTCCTATTGGTTTACCCGCTACCTAAAGTAGCCAATGACTGAATTTTTCAATGCCTGCGCCCGCCTGGGGTGCTATATAAAGGGGCGTACTTCGCTCCATCATTCTCCCATTCGATCCATTTCATTAGACTTAGAGACTTACGGCAGGAGTTGACTTACGGCAGTGGACTACTTCGTGGACTACCTCCACCCTTTTAGAGTATCACTCTCACCGAAGTCATTCTAGATTACTAGTATTACTATTACCGGACACCGTCACCCGGGTTAGGGTTAGGGTTAAATCCCCTGTTTTATTTCCTACACATATTATTTTCTACACATATAATTATCGGCATTCACGGAGCGGTATGGCGGCCGGAGGACTCTCAAAGGAGGAGATGAGGAGCGTATGGAAAACGGCATTCGTACCGGAGAAACCAGCAAGGAAGCATTCAAAGCAAGAAAAACCTCCTCACTCATCACCCAAAATGCTCCTCTCCAAACCTGAGAAACATCAACACAGAGACCACAATAGATCACAATCACTACAGGAACCACAAGGAGACCAGCAGAAAACCACACTGTCACAACAACAACAACAACAACAACAACCACCACCCACTCAACCCCCCAAAGGCCCACGCCTGCCCCGCCGTGAGCAGCAAGCCACCAGACCAAAAGCCCCCAAAGACCGATCACCCTCAGTAGACAGTTTTATTATAGCAACTCTCAAAGATCTGGATTCACTACTACCCATCCCACCACCAGGAGGAATCACTGCACCAGCAAAGAGCACCCACAAACTACAAGTGACCAAAGCATCTAAGGAAACACCAGCATTCCCCACCCCCCTTGTCATTCCAACCAGCACTAATGCAGCACTAACCCCTCAACCCCACATCTCTGCCGAAACCCACGTCCTAGCCTTGCTGGATAAACTCCAACTACTACTCATTGAACACATTGAACTCAACAAGAACATCCAATCAACCCCACTTGCCCACTACATCCCTCAACTCCAAAACATAGTTGGACACATGAGCTCAACCCTGGTGAATGGCAACCCTATGGAGACACCCCTCGTACCCCCCCACCTGCCCACCTACTCAGAGACTGTTCACCAAAACAAGGACAAATATAGTGATAATTTCCCATCCAACCCCAAGAAGAGAGCAAAACCAGACCACCCAGAGTCACCCAAAAACCCCTCACTCATACCAGTAGTGTTAGACAATATCAACCACGGCACCTTTACCACCAACAAATCCATCTACGAAGAATTGATCCGATGCAAACCAGACATAAAAATAAAAAAATTAGTCCGCATGCAACGAGGAGGCATCCTCATATTCACACACGACATACACTCCATAAACTCCCTTCTCTCTCCCTGGCCCCAAGACTCATTCCAGAACTCAACAATTACATACCGCCCAGCAAGAAACGCCACACCAACCACCACAACTCATCATCAACAAATCAAACAGTTGATCATCAAAGGAGTCAACACTGGCATCGGCACTGAAGAAATTAAAGAAGAACTGGAAAAACAAGGCATCTCCATCACCAAAGCACACCGGATCATCAGCAGAGCCACTCAACAACCCACCACCTTCATAAGGATTAACCTCACAAACCCCACAGATGCACCTGGCCTCCTCCAAGAAGGTTTCTTCATGAATTACTTTCACTACAGAATTGAGAAATCCCACCCACCCCCATCCACCCAGCAGTGTTTCAACTGCCAACAATTCAACCACACATCAATGCAATGCAAGAACCCAGTCACATGTCTCAGATGTTCAGGTAACCACCACCACAAACAATGCACTAAGAACAAATCAGACTCCAAATGTGCAAACTGTGGTGGCAAGCACCCCTCCATCTCCAAGACCTGCCCCACCTACCTAGCCCTCACCACCACTGCACCAAGAAGTTCCCGGCCACAAAATCACTCAAATTTCCAGTTCCCCCCCACTACCGCCAATCCACTAAATCCCCAAACCATACCACCGACCCCCCAAGACCCCAGCACAAACCTCACCAAGCTACAGGATGACCTCAGACTGTTGTGCAAGGATGAGAACACAATTTTTAAAATCCTGGAAAGCGTTAGAAAGAACACCAGCTTTTTAAACAGTCCTGTCTTTTAACCTGCTCATTAAACTTATTTTATTTAAGTTTTTGAACCTTACTTTATGGCTACCACCTTTTTACACATTAATATCAGGGGAATAAGGAAAAACAAAAGCGAATTGAAAGTTATTCTAGCAGAGGAACAGGTCACAGTAGCCTCCATCAATGAAACCCTCCTCAGTAAAGACACACCTTTCAAAATGGACGGCTTTAATATTCTAAGGACGGAACGGCCAGCAGGCCATGGGGGCGGGGTGGCACTATTAATCAAACAGGGTACAGAATACAAGGAAACCCTTTTTAACCTCACACAAGAAGAACTCTCTAATAACGAATACATGGCAGCCACACTGTTTTTAAATCCATCCACTACTCTTCTCATCACCTCCATTTACTGCCCTCCTGGATCACAACCCTCTGAAAAACTTATCCACACCATCACTAATAACAACAGAAATGTACTCATACTGGGAGATTTTAATGCCAAGCACAAGGATTTTAACTGCAATACCACAAATAAATCTGGAACAGCACTGAAAGACATACTGGACACCACCAACCTCACCATCCTCAACAATGACGAACCCACATTCATCCACTCTGCCAACTCCGCCACGGACATACTGGACCTGGCTCTCTCATCACCAGACCTCTCAGCCACTCTCCAAAACTTCACTGTTAGCCACGACATTGGCAGCGACCACCTCCCCATCCTAACCACTTTCTCCCTCAAACTCCAACACATACCACAACAACCACGGTTCAACTACAAAAAAGCCAACTGGGAAAACTACAGGAAATACATCACCGAACAAACCACACAAATCACTCAGATCCCACACGACCACCACTCACTGGACCAGCTGGCCACACACATTGGATCAATCCTCACCAAGGCACGCAACACATGCATCCCGTTACACACTACCTCCAAACCACTGCAGCAGCTCCCAGCCCACATCCTACATCTGATCAAAAAGAAAAGAAAACTACGCAGACACTACTTCAAACACAGATCACCTGACACCAAAGCAGAAATAAACAGGCTCCAGAACCAAATCAGACAGCAGCTCACCCTACGCAAACAGGAAAAATGGAAGTCATTCTACAAAAAAATGGACAATGATTACAAAACCAACCCACGTAGTTTCTGGCAAAAAATAAAAAACATGAATGGCTCACAAAGCCAAAACAATATACCAACTCTAACACATCAAGACCAAATCATCGACAGCAATCAAGAAAAAGCAAATATATTCAGAAACCACCTTCAAAATATCCACACATGTCCCTCAGCTCCACACTTCAACCAGGACTGGAAAGAAACTGTTGACAAGGCCACAACCAATTCCTCTCCACCTCTCATCCCAGCAGCTGACCACCCACTGTCACAACCAATAACCCCCCACGAAATCAAAGCCCTCCTCAAAAAAATGAAAAATAAAGCACCAGGAGAAGACAATATTGACACCATCCTGATCAAACAAGCACCTGATATTTACCTGAACCTGCTCTCCCTCCTCTTCACTACCTGTCTCACCACCGGGCACTTCCCCTTACCCTGGAAAACAGCCACAGTCATAATGATCCACAAACCAGGTAAAGACCCCAAAAACCCCACCAGCTACAGACCCATCAGCCTCCTCAGTCACATCGGGAAACTGTTTGAACGCACCATCACTGCACGCCTCACATTGCACATAGAGCACACGGGACTCCTGGGCATTCACCAAGCTGGCTTCCGCAAAAACAGATCCACCACTGACAATATCCTTCGGCTGTCAGAAGCAATCACCCGCAGTTTCACCAAAAAAGAATTCACCGTGGCAATATTTTTCGATGTAGAAAAGGCATTTGACAAAATGTGGCACAACGGACTACTCTTCAAACTCCACGACAATAAATTCAAACTACCACTTCCCATCTACAACATAATATCAAGCTTTCTTCATAATCGTCAAATCAAGGTCAAAGTCAACACGTCCCTCTCCACCCCTTTCACTCCTGAAGCTGGTGTTCCACAAGGTGCAGTCCTCAGTCCCCTCCTTTTCCTCGTCTACATCTCAGACATCTACTACCCCCCACCCACCATTGGACATGTTTCACAATTTGCTGACGACCTCTGCTACTGGACTCATTCAAAATCCATTCCACTTGCTGCCAAAAAACTCCAATCATGCATCACTACAATAGAAACCTGGTCCAACACCTGGAGAATCAAACTCAACCCCACCAAAACACAGCTCATATTATTCACCAAAAAACCCCATCTCAAACCTGTCGTCCACCTCACCCTCTATAACACCCCCATCACCCTGGCCAAAGAGGCAAAGTTCTTAGGAGTCACTTTTCAAAGAAACATGTCATGGACCACTCACATCAATAACCTGGAAAAACAAGGAAATCAAAGACTCAACCACCTCAAAGCACTCAGCGGACACAAACACGGAGCATCACCAGAAATCATCCTCAAAGTTTACCAATCATACATCAGATCACTATTCGAATATGCAGCACCAGCCTGGACCACAGCTTCACAACACCAGTTCAACAGACTCCAAACCATCCAAAACAAGGCAATAAAAATGGCATACAGACTCCCGATGTACATCAGCACTCAATACATCCACAGCATGTCCGGACTCCAAACCATCAAACAAAGAAACACCATTCTCACTCAGAAATATATCCAACGAGCAATCAACAATCCATCACTGACGCAGTTAATTCAAGAAGCACAATGGACCACCGGAACACCTCTCTCCATAATCCTGCAAAACAATCCACCATAACCATCAACATCCTGACTGACAATATGATTCTATGATTTTATATTTTTATTTCATTTACTAGATAATAACCTCCATGCATCCACCCATAAGCACTATTGAGCAATGTTGGCCTTTTTCCTGTTGTCTTCTTCTATCTTCTATCAAGAGAAAAAAAAAGAAAAAAAAAACTCCTATGGAAGCCATTGGCTCCTCTACTGCTCCTCCCCTCCATCTACCATTGGCTCAGCTACCGCTCCTCCCCTCCATCTACACCTCCACATCCAAGCGAAACGATGGATAGGAAAGGGCACAAGCCCTGAGCTGTCCAATCATGAACAAGAACTATCATCATATCCATCATTCTCCCAAAAAGTTCAGCACGGGTTTATATCTGAAGACTGAGAAGGACGACTACTAAGACTGGAGGACCCGCCAGACTTTTCCCTTCAAGATGGATCGTCCGCCGCCTATGGAGAAGTTCCTCCAGGACGCCTGCCGCTGCGACTTCCAAGCAGCGGAGGACACTTTTCAGCGGAGGAGACTTTTCCCTTCAGCGATGGATCGTCCGCCGCCGACCACGAAGAAGTTCCTCCGGGACTCCTGCCGCTGCGATTTCCTAGCAGCGGAGGACAAGCACGACTTCTGCCACGTCTGCCTCGGCCCCGAACATGCCGAGGCGGCGTTGGTCGCCTCCCCCAGCTGCCTCCCCTTCCACCTCCTTTCCGTCACGGAAAGGCGAAAGAGGATGGCCTGGTTCAAGGAGAGCGTTCCCCTGGCGGGCGCTATCTCGGGGATGCTATCCGACTCGAATAGCTCTGCCGATGATGCGTCCGGACAGGCCCCAGAGCGGCGTTCTGGGCAGGCACCTCCCCAAGTAGGGATGGTCCCGCCCGCTCAGCCGGCCCTGACATCACGCCGCCCTCACCCAGCTGAGTGGTCGGTGCCGGTGTCAGAATCAGAAAGCTCTGATGAGCTCGGTGCGCAGGAGGCGAATAACATCGCCGTGTTTAACGCCGCCATTGCGAAAATCACCACAGACCGACCCAACGGTCTGTCTGCAGCGGAGGCGGAGCTTCTGAGCAAGCTCCACCTCTTCTTCTTCCGCCGTGGTGACGACTAGGCCGTCAACGGCTGCGAAACGGAGTTTTCGGCGTGATGCGGCACTGGCTCCACCTCTACCGACGGAGCCATGCCCCACTCGGCATCCCCAGCCCCCGCACGCTGACCACTGGGAGGGCCCGCTACGGTCCCCCATGGCAGCGTGACCCGGTTTCACGGGCGGAGGGGTCGGTAATGACCCCACCACAGTTTTTCCTCTTCATGGCTGCTACCTCATAAGAAGAGGCAAAGGAAGGAAAATCCCCACCTTACTTTTTCAGTAAAGGTGATTTTCCCATGTTATCTACCAGAGCGGAGACCCACCTGCCTTGTCAGAGTGTGGTCCAATCGCTACCGGTTAGAAACAAAGCGGAGACTGGCCCAGCTTACCAGCGTGTGGCCAGCTCTCTGCCTAGCGGACTAACCCCTATCACGACACAAAGGGGGTTAAACACCCCTGTCTGTAGTCGTATGGAGGGACCGTTATTTACATCAAAAACTCCTCCATGTCTATCAAGACCTGGCCCAGCTCATGAGCGTGCGGACAGTTTTTTGGTTATCAGGCATAATAAACCTACGTCGATAAAGGGCATTGTTACTCAAAACAAACACTCTTTACAGACGGCAAACCATCCCTAAGGAGGATTTTCCATGGTATCTACCAGAGCGGAGACCCACCTGCCTTGTCAGAGTGTGGTCGAATCGCTACCGGTTCGAAACAAGGCGGAGACTGGCCCAGCTTACCGGCATGTGGCCAGCTCTCTGCCTAGCGGACTTACCCCTATCACGACACGAGGCGGGTTAAACACCCCTGTCTGTAGCCGTATAGAGGGACCGTTATCTACCAGAGCGGAGATCGACCTGCCTTGTCAGAGTGTGGTCGACTCGCTACCGGTTAGAAACAAACCGGAGACTGGCCCAGCTTACCGGCGTGTGGCCAGCTCTCTGCCTAACGGACTTACCCCTATCACGACACGTAGCGGATTAAACACCACTGTAT
Source organism: Nansenia antarctica (assembly GCF_963989245.1). Taxonomy (NCBI): domain Eukaryota; kingdom Metazoa; phylum Chordata; class Actinopteri; order Argentiniformes; family Microstomatidae; genus Nansenia; species Nansenia antarctica. The sequence goes on from NC_137674.1 coordinate 104,551,070, forward strand.
GTAGCCGTATAGAGGGACCGTTATTTACATCAAAAAACCCTCCATGTCTATCAAGACCTGGCCCAGCTCATGAGCGTGCGGCCGGTTCTTTGATTATCAGGCATAATAAACCTGCGTCAATAAAGAGCATTGTTACACATAACAAACACTCTTTACAGACGGCAGCCCATCCCTTTCGAAATGACCCCACCTTGGGCTGTGCCACCTCCTCGGTGTGCAGCGGCGGCTGGGATCATACAGAAATTCAAGTTTTTTTCTGTCGACTGCACCACAACAGACGGCCCAGCCGCTGTCGTTGCATTATGCAGAATGGCTAGAAGGGGAAGGTATTCTGTCGGGCTGGCTAGAAAGGACATTGAGGAGGGGATATGCACTACAGTTCATTCAGCCTCCTCCGCCCTTCAGGGGCGTGAGAGAGACTGTTTTTTGTCCTGCCCGATAAAGACACGTGCGCTCCAGGAGGAGATTACGAATCTCCTAACAAAGGGCGCAGTGACATTGGTTCCGAGGGACCAGTGGGACATGAGATGGTACTCCCCGTATTTCCTTGTCCCAAAGAATTCGGGAGACATGAGACCCATACTAGATTTCAGGGTCCTCAACGAGAGAGTGGCGAAACGCCCCTTCCGTAGATACCTGAGGGTCGCGTATTTCGGGTGCCAATCACAGAGTGGCACAGGAAATTCCTACGTTTTGCTTTCCAAGGGAAGGTTTACGAGTACACGCGCCTGCCCTTCGGGTACGCGCTTGCTCCTCGTTTTTTCTCCAAATGCGTGCAGACAGCACTCGAACCACTGAGGCGAAACGAGATACGCATATTAGCATATCTCGACGACCTACTGGTCTTGGCCCAATGCCCAAATCGAGCCATTCGGGACGCAACCTCACTGGTGCAGCTCCTCACTCAGCTGGGGTTAGCTGTAAACTGGACAGAGAGTGCTCCGTGGCCGGCTCAACAGTTTTCCTATCTAGGCATTCAGTTGGATACTGCCGAGATGAGGGCCAGTTTATCGGCACCACGGAGAGCGACACTGACGTCAGCTCTCCGGGTGTGTCGAGTGACAAATACAATCACCGCTCTGTCAATGATGTCCTTACTAGGACTGATGTCTGCAGCCCATGTAGTGGTCCCATTAGGCCTGTTACACATGCGCGGACTGCAGAGGCGGTTCGCACGACTGCGACTGGTTCCAGTGAGACGCCATCGCAAGTTGATTGTAATACAGAGATCGGTCAAAACCGACCTGAGCTACTGGGGAGACCCGCGCGGAGTCGCCTGAGTTCGCTGAAAGCTCTCCACATTACAGGTCTGCTCAACGAAGGAGCAGATCTGTTATCACGGGGAGGCCCGAGGGACGACGACTGGAGGTTAGCACCCTCCATTGTGTCGCTGATTTGGGCACGGTTCGGGCAAGCAGAAGTGGTTCTGTTTGCGTCACGGACGAATGCGCAGTGTCACCTTCTCCCTGCGCGAACAGGACAACTCGCCATTGGGAGTCGATACATTCGCACACCACCCATGGCCGAGGGTCCTGTTATACGCGTTCCCACCCCTGTCATCTATCCTCCCACTGTTGGCATGAGTGAGGTCAGAGAGGCTAGAGTTAATTATTGTAGCCCCGGACCGTCCCGGAGCCCTGTGGTTTCCGGAACTGATGGAGATGTTGGTAGAGGGCCCATGGCCCATACCTCATCGACAAGATGCACTCTCTCAAGCCGGAGGCTTGGTGAAGGGGCCGCCTATGAGGGGGGCCCCCTCATGGCCTGGTTACTGAGAGGGATTGTTAGAACGCAGGGGTCTGACAGACGCGGTCATTCAGACCATTCAGAGTGCGCGCGCGCAATCCACTGCAAAGGGATATGCGGCGCGCTGGCGAGTTTTACACAGTGGTGTGAGGGACAGGACGTTGACCCTGTCTGTTGTCGGGTCGAAACGTTCTTGTGCTTCTTACAGTCGCTGTTGACAAGGGATTGGCGGCGGGAACTATTAAAGTTTACGCGGCTGCCATCTCAGCTTGTCATGAGGGTTTTGCGACAACGACACTGGTTTTTCAGTCATTCGCTGGTTAAGCGTTTTTTGACTGGAGTGTGTAGGCTTAGACGCCCTCATAGGACTCTAATGCCAAAATGGGACCTGTCGATTGTGCTAGAGGCGCTGTGCGTGCCCCCATTCGAACCCATTGTCACTGTGTCGTTGCGTTTTATTGTCTCTCAAGACGAGTCTACTCCTCGCCTTGACTACGGCTGAGCGAGTGAGTGATTTGTGCGCTCTCTCGTCACGGGCAGATTGTTTGATCATATCTGATGACGAAACAAAAGCTGTATTACGCCTTAACCCGGCTTTTATCCCTACGGTTAATCGTGGGTTAAGGGTTCAGAGCTGTGCTCTGAGCGCCTTTTTTTCCTCCTCCTCACGACGGAGAGAGGGAGAGGCGTTTTACATTGTATTGTCCGGTGCGCGCGTTGGCACAATATGTGAAGCGCACGGCAGGACTGAGATCTTCTCCCCGGCTTCTGATCTGCTATGGCGGACAGAAAGCCGGGACACCACTCTCGAACAGAGGCTGTCCCTTTGGATTTGTGAGGCTATTAGCCTCGCATACGAATCGAAGGGGCAGCCCGTGCCGACTGGCATTCGGGCTCATTCCACCAGGGGCATGGCCACATCAGTGGCCATTCTCAGGGGAGTGGGAGTGGAGGAGATATGTGTGGCGGCGTCTTGGTTGTCGCCATCACTTTTTATACGGTATTACATGAAAGATATTTCTTCCTCATCCTTTTCTCATTCTGTCCTCAGTTTTGCTGATGACTGATGTAGTGGGGAAGGCACTTGGATTACCCTGGTCATGGGGATTCTATTCAAGTGCTGTCAGGATGAATACGGATGTGCCTGGGGAAGACTTAATTTTTAAAACACTTAATTTCCAGCCTATTTGCACACGCCTTATATGGCTCTCCCACTTTATCTCTTCTTTCTCCTCCCAAAATGAGAGAGAGATAGAGATGTACTAATTAAAAGTCACTCAGACCAGTTGCAGCCTGGAGTCATCCTTAACTAGCCTAAACCTGTCATAGCTGACCATTAGAGGAGGGGGAAAGCACACACTGAAATATCTTATTTGATATAGGCTCCTACAAGGACAATTTAAGGATTTACTAAACTGCTGTGCAGGTAACAGCTGCCGTTATAAGCTGTTATCCAACTTTTTATGGTCTGTGTGCATCCTGCTCTGTTATCAGTTCAAATAGCCATACCTTTCAGATACACATTTAATAGATACACAGACAGCTGACTGTACCTTACATGAAGGTACCCGCTTTGTCTCAGTGTTTGTGAGGTCAACATGAGCCCACGTTCTTCAGTACAGGGCCTATTGTAAATGCAAATTCCCAATATTTGGTATTGTAAATGTAAATGTAAATGTATTGCAGATCAGACCTGGGTCGAACTAATTGTGTATTTAAGTATTTGTAGGTACAATTGAGATCCACAATTGAGATCCACATTGATCATTTTAAAATAAAAACCTAAAACAATTATACCTCTTGATTACCTGACACCTTTGCTGCAGAGAGGGGAGGGGGGATTTCCTGGGAGATGAAACTATGTTTGTGAGGCGCGCACGCACGCACGCACACACGCAACACACACACACACACACACACACACACACACACACACACACACACACACACACCTTTACCTGGAACACAGCACAGAGGGGACTTTCAACCCCATAGTGGTGTTGTACTTGTCTTGTTTATGGTTATGGTTTATGAGGCACTGAGGTCAGGAGTCCTTCCTGCTTCTAACAACTGAGGGAGAGAGGGAAATCAGAGGAAGGAAAGTAAAGGAGAGAGGGAGTATAACTGCTCCCGAAGGTCAGGCCCGGATTAACCCCCTAGGGTGCCCTAGGGTGACCAGACTTGATGTGTGCCCCCCCCCCCCCCCACACACACACACACCCTCCTACTTTGCAAGTGAAAGTGTGATATTTACTATGGTTACAAAACCCATAGATTTACAAGAGCATATAACTACAGTACAGGCTGATGCTCAAATCTGAATGCAACTCACATCACAATGCAACACGACTTTCTAAATATAGGCTAATTATTTCCATCATAAATGGCCTGAGACTACATGCTAAACCATAACAAAGGGGGGAAATGCACATACTGTATACTACAATAAAACAAGCTCAATACCAACCAAGTCCAATAACGACTGTTGCAGGCATATAAGAATAAGAACATATTTTCTGTCAGCATTAATGAAGCGTACTACAGGTATTATGGAAATAAACAGCGCCTCTCTCTGCCGCTCTGCTCACCTTCGTGATGCTGTATCAGACGTAGACACACACGGCCCTGCGTCATCGCGCACTTGTCTGTGACTGGGGGGGGGGGCACTTACACCGAACTCGCAATTATTTATCTTTTTATACATGATAGCCTAAATATAACCGTTAGTTTTGTACCTGTGTGGATGACTTCCAGTAAATATAGCCTATATTTTAAAAATGTGCGCAAAATGAAGGTCTCTTCATTGTCCGAATAATTTGGTGCCCCCCCATTGGCTGGTGCCCCAGGGCGTTCACCCGATGCAACATATGGATAATCCGGGCTTGCCGAAGGTGTTCTTCTGTTAGACAAGCAACCCACGATTCTGATACTGATGTTCTTTATTTTTTGTGTGCAGACACCGTACACACAAACACCGTGAAAAACTGCAATGTGAAATAAAGTATTGATTACACAATGAAACCAAAATGAGGCTACGTCGAGTAGGCTACGCACTCAACATATTAACCACCTCTTTAGCTAGCAATACATTCCGACATCACATACACGTGAGAAATTACTTGAGAAAACGGCAAATCAAAATGCACAGTCAAACAGTAACAAACAAAACAACGACATACCGTGTGCGCCTTCTATTCAGAACCTCAGGAGTAGATAGAATAGTTATGTACAGTCTTAAACTTCAAACTTATCTTCAGACAGTGACGGAAACCCTTTCACATTTAGCTTTTAATATATGCGCATCTAGTTTTATCACGTGACCACAGTACATGAACAGTGAGGTGTCATCAACACCTCACAATTACAAAGTTTAGATAAACAAAATAAAACAATAATTTTACAACAATAACAATTTCCTTACATATAATAACATATACATTTCTATATTTTATATTTTTACATTTAAGAAAATAAGAAAATTGATTCTTTACTATGACAGTTACACTGCCTACCAAATTACAAATATTTTCTTAACCACATGTTTTACCTTATCAATAAATCCTGTAATTTTCCTATAAGATGGAAATTAACTTTCAATTAACCAACCCATTATTTCTAAATGTTTACGGCTTCCGTTTTGTTACTATTTCAATGATAGTTCAGGAACTCTCCACTAGTACCACACATTTTTGAACTGGACGCTCAAGAAAAGATGTTTGCGTCAAGCGTTCACCTTTCCCAGTGAGCAATAGACGTCTTTTCAACCTCGCTTCTACAATATAAACCAATATAAACCAGCTATATTACGGCTATATTTTCTACTTATCTTAAATGCATGAAAACCGTTATTAAACCCCTCTAAACTGTCAGAATACGTCCCAGACGTCATGTAGTATGAGATTCCATGTAGTCTAGCATAGTTATTCATGCGGAAGTGGTGGTTTAAATTGCGTCTATACGTCGCTGTCCTTTAACCCAGATAAATGCGGTCTGTGTCTAAACCTGTTTTAGTCTAGCAGCACGTTGAGTTTAAATTAATACCCTAAACGCCTGTAGATTGTCAAAATATGTACCAGACCGTCATTTAGTCTGAGATTCCATGTAGTCTAGCATAGTTATTCATGCGGAAGTGGTGGTTTAAATTGCGTCTATACGTCGCTGTCCTTTAACCCAGATAAATGCGGTCTGTGTCTAAACCTGTTTTAGTCTAGCAGCACGTTGAGTTTAAATTAATACCCTAAACGCCTGTAGATTGTCAAAAGATGTACCAGACCGTCATTTAGTCTGAGATTCCATGTAGTCTAGCATAGTTATTCATGCAGAAGAGGTGGTTTAAATTGCGTCTATACATCGCTGTCCTTTAACCCAGATAAATGCGGTCTGTGTCTAAACATATTTTCTACTTATCTCAAATGCATTAAAACCGTTATTAAACCCCTCTAAACTGTCAGAATACGTCCCAGACGAGTTGATACATCCAATTGTATCGAACCTTTCGAGTTTTGATACTTTTTTGCCAGCGCCAGCCCAGCACACATATATGTACAATTGGATGTATCAACTCGTCTGGGACGTATTCTGACAGTTTAGAGGGATTTAATAACGGTGGGAATAGTACTCGGACGTTTGACAAACTGTTCGGCACGTATCGGACACTAAAAAGAGTCGTTCAAAAAGATTAGTTCGTTCATTTTCGCCCATCACTAATCGACACAGCTAGCCCTTCTTGCCATGACTCCGGCGTTTATTCAGTAGGCTATAACAGGTTAAAACAACTAGACCAAACGGCAGCAAACACAAATCAATAACAGGTCACGTCGACCTTAAATAACAGTGTACCAGTGTACAATAACTAACAGCTAACTCTTACAGTAACATGTGGCCTGTGTTTTTTGCAGTTCAATTAAAATGAGCATTATTACAAAACATTTAAAACACAGTGGACGTGAAAATGGCGGATCATTTGCATTCCGTTCATAACAAATGATAAATTCCACACGATTTATTTGATAGCACATCAGTGATGCAGTGACGTTGAACTACAACAAAGAGGCTGAGAACTACAACGACCGTCTACCTACCCGCGGGTACTCATGGAACTACTACACTGCGCCTGCGCACAGCCAGCAAACGGTCGCGCGCAAGATTTGAATGTTGTTGGCCAGAGATTTTACCGTCATAATATGAATGCCTATTTTAATGGATTTTTAATGGAACTATGTAGAAAACTATGTCTAACCTGTCGAGGTCAGAATTGGTTTCATCATCTGAGAGCAATCTGTCCGTTTCTAGTCGAACTAGTAACAGAAGTTTGCGATTGGAAGAAAGAAGAAAGAACGAGGCTGACCCGTTCCTGTCTGCGCTGCAGTACCTCTCCCAGGGTGAGTAGCTAGTTCAGCTATACTAAAATGTATCTACTCTTTTTATCAACATTTATCAAGTCTTTCGGCTTAGCATTGGCTTGTTTGCTTTTTCTATATGTCAACATTGTGGAGTTATATAACTTCCAAGACCACTCTGTCTTCTTGTTTTTAACTAGCTAGTGTCGTATATTTCTACTTAACCACACACACATGCATAGATAGTATGATAGGGGCCATATATATGCTGAAGGGGAGTGTTGTGCAATGTTGTGCAAATAGCCCCCTGAGTGTTGTGCAATGGCTCTTGTAATCTGACCAGCCCCCTGACTTGAGGCCATAGTGACATCACAGGGGACGGCCCTCTTGACATCTAGGAGACTGATAGGACCACTGGTAGATATTTGCATAAGAGAAGGGGGAACAAAACTAGCAGGGCAGAGGAGTTCGGCCTCTTTTTTCCAGCCGACCAGCAGACCACCAGCCCAGCCACCGGGCTCCAACTGTATGTATCCGTGTATATGTTTTGTACTTTCATTAAATCGTCTTAAACTCAATAACTGTTCTTTGATTCATAACCAGTAAGATAAATACACAACATAGATGGCGAGCCAGCCAGGAGGTCTATAAAGAGGAACCTACGTTTGAAAACTTAAGCTGAAACCACGGCTCTGAAGACGGTAAAATTGAAAATAGCGCTATTTTCTGTTTAAACCGCTAGGGGCGCGTGTGCAACAGCTGTGTTTTCAAGCATTTTCTTTGTGACTAAAACAACCTTAAAGTAGAGTATCTTGTTGGAATAGATCATAGTCTTTAAGCTGGGGTTGGGGAGAGAGCCGAATTTGGTAATTCGCTTTTTTGTGTAAAAATGGTGTTAAGATATTAGTTTGGTAACTAATAGTTATTGTTTGGATGGTATTACGGAATATCGTGAGTGTGTGTGTAAAATTGTGTTTTGATAAAGTGTAATAAGTCTGTTTTGTAAGAAAGAGCATTGGTGCCGTGACCCGGATCAGAAGCAGGACAAGGCAGGAGCAGACAAGGCAGGTAAAGGTCTTCTGGTCACACATGAAAAGCAATTACAGGGCATGGTCACACTTGAGGATTTATTGACCATGCTTTAGGTCAATGTGGGGTCTGTTGGAGAAACAACATCAGAGTGGGTACACCAGTGGTGTCTGGGCATATCCCTACCCCAATAGGGCCACGGGTGGTGGACAGGGGGGTGGATGTACAGAGTAGGCAGGATGTTGTGCCAACAGGTGCCGAGGTCCCCAGAGAACCTGAGAAGGAGGAGCTACGACGAGATGCTGTGGTGTTGCCTGAGCCAGTGGCAATGCCAGCGTTACAGCCATTGATATTACCGGCAATGCCTGAAGCCGAGGGGACAGTGGAAAGCTGTCCAGATGCCAATAAACCAGAAACCAACGAAGCAGAGAGTGTTGACAGTCTGGAGGTCCAGCCTGGGGGTGTCCAAAGCCTGGACACCTGTGCTACTGGGGATGCTGGCGAGTGCCTGCATCATGCTTCAGATGATGCTGAGGGCAACTCCCCAGACCTTGATCAGCGTGGGAGGGGACCAGGCGGCTGCCTGAACCTCAATGACACTGACGGACGACGACCAGTTAGGAAAAGATTAAAGACTATGAATAGGGTAGTGAAGCAGCAGATCAAAGGGAACGACGGGAATGGACAGCAGATGATAGCATGGCTGGAAACGGTCTTAGGGGCATGGGAAACTTATTTTGCTAAGATAGGAGCACCTATTATAGCAGACATGATTTTTGACTTTCTTAGGAGACAGGGCCTCATTGACTGTTTTTGGAAAATCAGTCACTCAGTCCACGTTGATGAACTTTTCAGAAGACTAGTCCTCACCTGAGGTGAAGATCTATGCATTAATGCATTCCCTTTGTCCTATGCTTACTGTTGGGGAATTATGTGTTATGATAACTGAATGTCATTATTTGTGTATTGTTTGTTTGTTTCTATATCGTATGTGATTGAGGTCAGTTGAGAAGTGATGTGGTGGTTATACAAAGATAGGAAAGAAGTTCTGTTCCTAGCGCAACGAAGAATAAGCTCCTGACTAGGAAAGGTGTACTGTGTTTAGATTAATTTGTATTGTTATTTTTAGGATTTTGTTTCTTGTGTTGTGTGTTGGTGTAGTTTTTCTGTCTTGTTGTTTATTTTTTAAAAAAAATTCTTTGGTGTCTTAGTTGCGGTTTGTGGGGTTTTGTGTTTTTGTTTTTGTTTTGTGGTCGTTTACTTTCGGAACACCCTCTGGGTGGTCCGAGGGGGGATGTGTCGTATATTTCTACTTAACCACACACACATGCATAGATAGTATGATAGGGGCCATATATATGCTGAAGGGGAGTGTTGTGCAATGTTGTGCAAATAGCCCCCTGAGTGTTGTGCAATGGCTCTTGTAATCTGACCAGCCCCCTGACTTGAGGCCATAGTGACATCACAGGGGACGGCCCTCTTGACATCTAGGAGACTGATAGGACCACTGGTAGATATTTGCATAAGAGAAGGGGGAACAAAACTAGCAGGGCAGAGGAGTTCGGCCTCTTTTTTCCAGCCGACCAGCAGACCACCAGCCCAGCCACCGGGCTCCAACTGTATGTATCCGTGTATATGTTTTGTACTTTCATTAAATCGTCTTAAACTCAATAACTGTTCTTTGATTCATAACCAGTAAGATAAATACACAACACTAGCTATTTTTGGCTAAATATACCTACCGGCATCATCACTAAAGTAGGTGGATGCGTCCAAAACAAAAGCCTTATATTTGACATGAAGACCTCTATACCCGTATAGTAAGTTAATAACCTCTATACCGGTATAGTACTATAACTAGTAACAACATTGTCAATGAGGTAATTACATGGCTATATGGAGTTTTATCCATTTGTGTTAAGTGGTTTGTACTCTGTGAAGCGCTGTGCAGACCAGCTGTCTTCAGTGCTCACAGACATCTGATCTTCAACACACATCAAACCTGGTTAAATGCATTAGAATTGTCCACTTATGAATTCGATTCCAATTTAGAACTTTGATCTCTGTACTGTAGGCCGCCATGTTGTTGTTGATCAGGCCTGCACCGTCATCAGCTAACTTGACTTGATCAAAAAGGTGTGCACTAAAGGTTTGTTGTCTATAGCAACGGCTTCAACTCTACTATCCATACACGGGGGTCTAGGGTGGGTGGTAGCATACTACAGATTATTTTGTGGCGAGTGTCAAACATTTGCTCACTATAGGAACAAGAGCTACAGGGCACCAGACATTCAAGCATATTACATTTTCTTTGGCACATAGTAGGCAATCCACAATTTATCTGGCTCTTTACTCTAGCTTTTTAAAGTTTTAAATGGGATTCTTCTGTGAAAATAACTTTTCTTTTGCTTTATTTAATTACAGAAGCTGTCATGAACCTAAAAAAGGTCACAGAAAAAAAGTAAGAAGCTAGCAGAGGATGCCTCAAAATGTCAGAAACTGACAGATATGTTCTCTGCATCGACTGTGGGGGCTAGGCCTACTACAGCTGCGGCTGCCACAGCAACATCTTTACCGCTAACTAACGTTAGCACTGATGTGCCGTTAGCAATTGATCGAGGAGACAGAGGACACAGCTAGAGAGGTAAGCAATGTTGTTACTTGGTTTTACAAAAGCAAAGTTATGTTAGTCGCTTGCATTGGCCAGATTAAGGGAGCAGCAGCAGAGAATGTCTTATGACTTATGCTAACCCGTACAGGCAGCATGATTGCATTGCGCTTCACCAGGACTTGGCTGGAATTCATGCACACACAGTGATCTCTCTCGTGGTGTAACGTTAGTGCTGCTTGGCTGTGGACTCTATAGCTAACGTTAGATGGGGGTGTTCTGCATTTTGTGACTTTCTATTTTGTTGCTAGCTAGCAAGTTGAGGTATCACTGTCACTGACATAAATGCAATACCAACAATGGGTGTTAATAATACTTTTTATTTGAAAATAAAAATATATTTTTTTAAAAATCTACACTAGCCTAGTTCAGAACTAATGAATGCTTTTTATTGCATGGAGAAATAAAACTCATGCAGTCTGCAACCCAATAATGTTGTCTTGCAACCTTCCATTTGAAATGACTGGGCTTCTGGTGTAACATAATGCAATCATGCAGCCTGTGTGTACATGTAAATGAGAACTTTGCTGATTTTGACAACCAGTTAGTTTACTTCTCTGTCCATGTCTTGTTGAACCAGGTTGAGCTGCTGCTGCCCTCCCCAGAAAAGCAGAGTGTCAGGGAAAGAGAGGAAAAGGAGAGAGAAAAAGATGAAACAGAGGAAACAGAGTGCCACGTTCAGGACTTCAATTACTTTGCCTGTCCTGAGCCTTCCATGCTAGATCACTTTTTAGATTACCACCCTCAGCAGAGAACCAAAAATACAGCGGCACAAAAGTATTTCACATGTGCAGATGGCACCAGTAGGAAGTGGCTCACATATTGCGAAGAACAGCATACATTGTTTTGTTTTGTCTGTATGGCATTTGGCAATAGCACTGACCCCAGAAAATGTATTACTGGAATGACAGGATGGAGACGTGCGCAACAGAATGTGGAGGAGCATGAAAAGAGTGCTACACACCGAAAGTGTGCTGAAGCCTATTTTCTAAGAAGTAGAAAAGGAGATATCCAGAGCAAGTTTGCTGGCAGTCAGATGTCTGCTCATAGGCAGCAAGTAAGAAAGAAACGCCAGGTTTTGGAGTGTGTTGTGGATGTGGTGAAGGTGATAGGCAAGAGGGGCTTGAGCTACAGGCATGTGGAGAACGAGGCAGCATACAAGTGGGACGACAGTACCCTGGATCATGGCAACTTTTTGGAGCTCATCCTTATAATAGGAAAGTGCAATGTTAGCCTCAAAGAGCATCTTGAGGAGTGCATTAAAAAGAGCAAAGAATTGCATGCATCCAGTGGAACAAAAGGTATTTTTCCGTTTGTGTTGGTTGATCTGGAGTTCACAGGCAGCGTTTTGACTTGGTGAGTATACACTATATAGACATGCTGCAAATCAGTTTTTTGATTCCCAGAAGATTCTGATCTGAATCAGTTATGTAATCACTTATCATGTCTTCTCACTCCTTGTCTCTTTATCTCTGCCCCTCCCTCTACTCTGTTCCTCTCACTATCTTTTCGGATATGGCCATTAATTGTCCAGGTGGAGATTGAAAGGGCTGAGCCTTTCGGAACTGGGTGAGTATCCAATCTTTTCAGCTATAGCCATCTTTTACATGTGTTGCTGTACCATGTCTCACATTTCTCTTGTGTGTGTGTGTGTGTGTGTGTGTGTGTGTGTGTGTGCGAGCGCGCGCCTCACAAACATAGTTTCATCTCCCAGGAAATCCCACCTCCCCTCTCTGCAGCAAAGGTGTCAGGTAATCAAGAGGTATAATTGATTTAGGTTTTTATTTTCAAATTATCAATGTGGATCTCAATTGTGGATCTCAATTGTACCTACAAATACTTAAATACACAATTATTTCGACCCAAGTCTGATCTGCAATACATTTACATTTACATTTACAATACCAACTATTGGGAATTTGCATTTACAATAGGCCCTGTACTGAAGAACGTGGGCTCATGTTGACCTCACAAACACTGAGACAAAGCGGGTACATTCATGTAAGGTGCAGTCAGCTGTCTGTGTATCTATTAAATGTGTATCTGAAAGGTATGGCTATTTGAACTGATAACAGAGCAAGATGCACACAGACAATAAAAAGTTGGATAACAGCTTATAACGGCAGCTGTTACCTGCACAGAAGTTTAGTAAATCCTTAAATTGTCCTTGTAGGAGCCTATATCAAATAAGATATTTCAGTGTGTGCTTTCCCCCTCTTCTAATGGTCAGCTATGACAGGTTTAGGCTAGTTAAGGATGACTCCAGGCTGCAACTGGTCTGAGTGACTTTTAATTAGTACATCTCTATCTCTCTCTCATTTTGGGAGGAGAAAGAAGAGATCAGAAGAGATAGAGTGGGAGAGCCATATAAGGCGTGTGCAAATAGGCGGGAAATTAAGTGTAGGTGGGAAGTGTTTTTTTTTAGCTGTTGAGCTGAGCAATCAGTCTGACTGCCTCAAGCTCCAGCAGATTGAGGGGGAGTACAAACCACTGGTCCCTGGGGACTAGGACCATTGCACCCTTTGCCAGCAGATTCGCGATCTCCTCTCAGAGTGCCCTTGTCTTTACTGGGCAGGGCAAAAAGTCTCTCTCACCCCCCCTGAATAAATCAATAAATAATTCAGTCATTGGCTACCTATAGGAGTAAACCAATAGGAGCAGAGCTCTCCTATGGGGCAGAGCTCCACATAATAGAACAGTTGAGCCTACATTTCCTACTACAACATTGCTAAAAGATTGAAATGGTTGCAGTCATAATAGTGTCTAAATTTGACCATGTGCTGTTGTAAGGAGTCAATCTTATCAGACCATTCCAAACATCTTGATTAATGTTATGTTCATTTACTGATCGTGAGTGTGTGTGTGTGTGTGTGTGTGTGTGTGTGTGTGTGTGTGTGTGTGCGTGCGATGTCCTTTTGCTTTAAGGAGTGCCCATAATGCCAAACGTTGTCCCTAGCAGAAGCTCCTCCCTCTACAAAAATTCCCCACAAGAAAAAAGAAAAAAAGAGGCAAGCGATAGCGCGCGCTTCCTGTACAGCCTGGTCTCAATCACGTCCTCGTAGCTGAGATAAATTCACCCCACAACTTCACCGAGGTCATAATCTTACTGAACTCAACATGTCTGGCAGAGGCAAAGGAGGAAAGGGACTCGGAAAAGGAGGCGCCAAGCGTCATCGCAAGGTTCTCCGTGATAACATCCAGGGGATCACGAAGCCCGCTATTCGCCGCCTGGCTCGCCGTGGGGGTGTGAAGCGCATCTCTGGTCTGATCTACGAAGAGACCCGTGGTGTGCTGAAGGTGTTCCTTGAGAACGTTATCCGTGATGCCGTCACCTACACCGAGCATGCCAAGAGGAAGACCGTAACCGCCATGGATGTTGTATACGCTCTGAAACGCCAGGGACGTACTCTGTACGGCTTCGGCGGCTAAACTATTCGTAAACTCAACCACCCCCTACAAAAAACAACGGCTCTTTTAAGAGCCACCCATCTCCACACAAGAGAGTTGATTCCATTATTATAACACATTTTGTCAGGCCTGTACATTCAACGGGTTTAGCTGTCGTGAAAAAAAACATACGTTGCCAAATCAATGTCAACGCAAGTAAATGTGCACCCTAGAAAGAAAATGGTTATTATGGGCGCCTGTATTATGCACACAACACAGTGCAGCCCCTTTTTCTATTGCGCATGTAGTGATAATAATAATGCATGCCCTTGTCGTACCATCCCAAAAGGACAATTCCTGGTAGTAATCGCTAGGCTGGTTGGTAGTTTGGGGGACTTGGTGTTCTATGTATATCATTCTCAATCTTCCTCTTGACGTTTTCATGTTCATATCGCCATCGGAAACAAGGCAACCCGACAGCCGGGTGAAAAAGTAAGGAAGGGGTGGGGGGAGGAGCCCGCGCGTGCGCAGATAATGTATTTACACGCGAGGCAGACTAGAGCTTTGGAAGTGGATGTCAGCAGCCGCCTAATTTGCATAGCCCCACCTTTATATTACGGGTGTGCGTTTGCCGCCTCTTCATTCGTTTCTGAGAAGTAACGAGCCACTATCAACATGCCAGAACCTGCCAAGCCAGCGCCCAAGAAGGGCTCCAAGAAAGCCGTCACCAAGACCGCCACCAAAACCGGCAAGAAGCGCAGAAAGTCCAGGAAGGAGAGCTACGCCATCTACGTGTACAAGGTCCTGAAGCAGGTCCACCCCGACACCGGCATCTCCTCCAAGGCCATGGGAATCATGAATTCCTTCGTCAACGACATCTTCGAGCGCATCGCCGGCGAGTCCTCTCGCCTGGCCCACTACAACAAGCGTCGTACCATCACCTCCAGGGAGATCCAGACCGCCGTGCGTCTGCTGCTCCCCGGTGAGCTGGCCAAGCACGCCGTGTCCGAGGGCACCAAGGCCGTAACCAAATACACCAGCTCCAAGTAAACAGATTTTCGTCTGTACTGCTTACCCCAAAAGGCTCTTTTAAGAGCCACCCACCCTATCAAAAAAGAAAGCAATTCCATAGTGAGATGCCCTCGCGTGCTACAAATCAGTCGAATGTATATGCTGTACTGATTGTAACAAGTAAGTAACATTATACAGTATTTATACAGCACCTTTCCCAGACCAAGGGTCTCAAAGTGCTTTACATAACAAGGAATAAAACACAAATAAAACATAGTAATACAGGAGTGAAAGTCACAGCAGGTTAAAACAGGCAGAAAGCATACATAACATAACAAGCATGTATAAGGCATAATATATCAATTTCACAATTTTCAAAGACTCCAGTCCTTGAACGCGCAGGAGGTTTTGCGCGCCTTTTTTGTTCCTCACTTGTTTGTTGCTCACTAGTTGTCTAAAACGGTTTCCTCTATTAATATAATGGACAGGAGTGACTACACTGCATACATACGCATGGCCAATGTCTCGGGACAGGTGGATTTAAAATAAATAATAACATATAATAATAGTTTAAACGGCGTTCACATGTGGATCTACCATCACCTCCAGGGAGAATCAGACCGCCTGCTACTGCTCCACAGCAGATGAATGTGTGTATCTTAAACGGCGAAGACAAATGTAATCTTCTTGCACTTGAATAGCATTAAGGTTGATGCAGGCTCACTAGTCAGCTACCTGGACAGAACCTCAAGAACCAATGATGTGAACGAGTTCGGTCATGCATGTCTTTGAATTGTAATAATACCACTAGGTAGCGGGTTTTGTTTATGTAGTAGGGCTTTATATACAAAAATGAGTTATGAATAGATCTACAGGATTTAACGGTCCAGCCAGCCATTTATACAGAATGCAATGATGAGGATAACAACTATCATCTATGATAAAGCGATAATCAAACACCGCCATGAACGAACTGCCCAGGTGGCGGGACACACCCAAGATGCAAACATGAATCAAATAAAAACACATTGTGATATGGTAGAACATAGATTGTTATCTTTCCAACATTAGGTATCATTCTCATTCTCAGCCCACCAAATGCTCTCTGCAGGACAGTGAATGCAGACTGTAGCTCAGAAAGAGCCTGGTCAGTCGTGGGGGCAATAGCATACTGTACAACAGTGTCATAAGCATATTGTATTATTGGTGAATATTAATACGATTAATACGAGGCTCAAGGACAGCCAAGCAGCGGCAGAACCATTATATTATATTATGTTACATTACAAATGTGATGTAATTTAAACACCCCGGTCCACAAAGACCCACAAACACATGGAGAGAGAGGAGGCAGGCTGACTACTTCACCATCGATAAACAACACATACATAAGCACATTTAATTTATTGAATTTACTTATTACTATTATTATTTATTTATTTACAAACAAAGTTATGATTGCAATTTCAGCTTACCAACTAGTTTAGTAGCCGAACATATTCATCATAAGGCTGCTGATGTCCTCGACACAATTCTGGTGATAATATCGCAATTGATTCCTCAGAGTCGACATGCAGCAACCATAGTCCATAGTCTATCTATGGCTTTCACCTGTCTTGTCTAGATTTAATAGGAGGGAGAGGGACACCATCTGAAAAATCACCTATAGGGACAAGCTCTCAGCCCCATCCCCGCGACTGTGTTTCACGACCACCAAAAGAGCTCATATTTATAACACCCCGCACCACATCGGGGGACCCTCAACCTTTGTACTCCATTGCCAAACAACCTGGCTACCTGGACAACGAGTGCTGGTCGCAATCATATGCACTTTTAGCCACTTTAGGAGACAAATAACACAGGAAAAGCTGTGCGCACCGCTCCCTCCGACGGTGCAACGGTGGGGTTTTGATCGAGTCACAACAAAACTCACGAGGCCTTCGCGGCTCACATGACTTTATTCTAACCGGAGTCAAGTCTGCTCGCTGGCTCGTTTGCATTTGGACCTCAACTTGGCACCACCGGTGACTTTTAGCCCGTTATTCGCGGGGAGAAAACACAGGCGCCCGAACATTTCGGCAGCGACTGCTGAGCAGGGATGGTTGAGTCTACACGGTTCTCATGCCGCGTTTAAGGACAGCCCCCTGCTCCGGGTTGAGCTTCATTCTCACAGAGCAGCTTTGCAGACTAGTTGGTTTACCGGAACGAACGAGACTTTCTACAGACATGGCAGAAGTCGCACCAGCAGCAGCCCCCGCGCCGGCCAAGAGCCCCAAGAAGAAGGCAGCAGCCAGGCCCAAGAAAGCTGGCCCCAGCGTCGCCGAGCTCATCGTGACGGCCGTGTCCGCATCCAAGGAGAGGAGCGGCGTGTCCCTGTCCGCGCTCAAGAAGGCGCTTTCGGCCGGTGGTTACGACGTGGAGAAGAACAACTCCCGCGTCAAGGTCGCCGTCAAGAGCCTCGTCACCAAGGGCACTCTGCTCCAGCTCAAGGGCACCGGGGCCTCCGGCTCTTTCAAACTCAACAAGAAAGCCACCGAGGCGGTCAAGAAGCCGGCGAAGAAAGCCGCCGCCCCGAAACCCAAGAAGGCGGCCGCAAAGACGCCCGCCGCTGCCAAGAAGTCTCCGAAAAAGGCAAAGAAGCCCGCTGCTGCGGCCAAGAAGTCTCCCAAGAAGGCAAAGAAGCCCGCGGCAGTCACCAAGAAGGCCACCAAGAGCCCCAAGAAGGCGAAGAAGGCCACACCGGTCAAGAAGGCTCCGGCTAAGAGCCCCAAAAAGGCCGTCAAGGCAGCCAAGCCCAAGGTAGCCAAACCCAAAACGGTGAAGCCCAAGGCAAAGAAGGCAGCCCCAAAGAAGAAGTAAACATTCAAAGTGTTCTTTCCGACACAATTTGTACCACTAAAAGGCTCTTTTAAGAGCCACCCACATTTTCGTAAAAACGCATTATCATCCATGACGACAGAACAAGTCGAGTGTTTATTTTAGAAAGTATTTTACACCAGTGTAAATGGACCGACTTATATAGCGCCTTTATCCAAAGCGCTTTACAACGGCCTCTCATTCACACACCAATGGCGGCAAGCTACCATGCAAGGCGATTTGAAACTAGGGATGTACCTGAATACGAAAATGTTATTCAGAAAAGCATAAATAATGCAATACACATACAGTTTCTAGTTGCTCATTATTATTCTGAAAAAATTACAATATTGACATCAACGCAATCAGTCATTATGTTTCTTAAATCAATTCATATAATTGTGGATGGCCACAAGATAAAAATGCCCATTATGTTTGCGATATATGAGTTTGATTTCACTAACTAGTCATTTAATTCACTACACATTATTGACAGAGTCAGCGCAGAGCAGGCAGCGAGAACAAATTCCACCGGCTTTGGTCGTGTGACTAATAAACTATCTATCTATCTATCATAAGAAATGCATTGCTTCTTTAGGGTCTTTGATGAAAACAGTGCTTCTGATATATATAGTATATATGTGCAAAATACTTTTCTCCTCCGAATATCTATTCCCTCCATACTGTATGTGGTTCAGAGTGCACCAAATACATCTCCTAGCGAAGGTCTCCTGAACCCCAACATGGGAGAAAAACCCAAACTCTGTACAACATACACTGCTGGCTACAGCCCTTCAGGTAACAATGAGTAGTTAACATATTTGCATATAGAAATGCAGATATAACATCAAGGATTTATATGGTTACATAGAAACAGTTCACAGTTGAGAATGTGATGATGTAACAAACGAGGACCACCACAACTGGGGTTCTAGAACCAGTTCTAGTGTAAACAACAGTGTTATCATTTAAATGACCTGCAATTCCTCTGCATGGAGCACACATTTGATTATTATCAAGAATATCCAAAGCTAAAATATTAACACAAATATTAGGGTTAGGAGAAGTTTTCTAACATAACTAAATATGGCCTGTATGTTGTATGTTGGAGATCTCCACCAGGATACCACTGAGACAATGTTGGATGAGAAATTCAGCTCTGCAGGTGCAACTACCATCCGAGTGTGCAGGGACAAGATCACCCAACGATCCTTGGGGTATGCCTATGTCAACTTTCAACAGCACGCTGATGCAGAGCTTGCTCTGGAAACGATGAACTTTGATTACCTCCAAGGAAGACCTATGCGCATCATGTGGTTTCAGCTTGACCCTTCACTGAGGAAGAGTGGGGTAGGCAATGTTTTCCTCAAGAACTTGGAGGAATCTATTGACAGCCAGGCCCTCTACGACACGTTTTCTACATTTGGAAAGGTCCTTTCCTGTAAGGTGGTTTGTGATGAGAATGGCCAATCTAAAGGCCATGCCTATGTGCAATATGAGTGCCAGGAGGCTGCTGAGAGAGCCATTAAGAGGCTGAATGGCATGCTGTTCAATGACAAACCAGTGTTTATTGGACACTTCAAATCTAACAAAGAACGAGAGGCTGAACATGGAGCCAGGGCCAGAGAGTTCACCAATGTGTACATAAAATACCATGGCAAGGATATGGATGACCAAAAACTGAAGGAAAAGTTTGAAATATATGGACCAACCCTGAGAGTCCGGGTCATGACTGATGTCAAGGGTCAGTCCAGGGGTTTCGGTTTTGTTTGCTTCGAAAGGCATGAGGACGCCCAGAAGGCTGTCGACGACATGAATGGTCAGAACATCGACGGGAGAAAGGTCTACGTGGGCCGTGCCCAGAAGAGAAGAGAGCGCCAGACCGCGCTGAAGCACCGGTTTGAACACATGAAGCATGAGCGTATGACCAGATACCAGGTTTGTGGCCTCCAGTTCTCTGATACTAACACAGAAGTTGATACTATTTACACATAGTTATTGTTGATGTATTTGAGGTATGAAAAACATCTCACTAAACAGGTTTTTTCGCTTACCAGGGTGTCAATCTGTACGTGAAGAACCTGGATGATGGCTGGGACGATGAGCGTCTGCACCGAGCGTTCTCCTCCTTCGGAACGATCACCAGTGCGAAGGTGATGATGGAAGGTCAACGCAGCAAGGGCTTCGGCTTCGTGCGCTTCTCCTCCCCCGAGGACGCCACCAAGGCCATGACTGAGATGAACGGCCGCGTCGTGGCCAACAAGCCGTTGTATGTGGCCCTGGCCCGGAGCAGGAAGGACCGCCAAGCACACCAACAGGCGTTTATCACAGAAGAGTACAGTGTCTGCGGCATGCCCGACCTAGTCATCGACCCCTACCAGCCTGCTCCACCGTCTGGATACGTCATGGCTCCCGTTCCACAGCCCCAGACCTGTGGTGGTACTACCTACTACCTCACCAACCAGCTGGATCAACTGAGACCTCCTCCTGGCTGGGCCACCCAGAGTGTGCAACCTCAGTACTTCCAGAACATGCCCTCCTACATCATGCCTCACTACCCACAGCAGCACATGGCTCCTCCCCAGCTCCAGGTTCCCATGCAGCAGCAGCAGCCTGCTTCGCTGACTGCCTCCATGCTGGCCGCCACTCCTCCTGAGGAGCGGAAACAGCTGCTGGGTGAGCCTACTTTACGATCTTTAGATCCCCCATTAGCTATACTGTATAATAACTGTTACTGATTTGTTTGATTCTCCATCCCTCCAGGTGAGCATCTCTTCCAACTTATCAAGGAAACTCACCCCAGTCTAGCTGCCAAGGTCACAGGGATGCTGCTGGAGATGGACAACGAAGAACTTCTCTACATGCTGGAGGCTCCAGAGTTCCTGAGCTCCAAGGTGGATGCAGCGGTCGCTGCGCTGCAGGCACACTGGTCCCAGGTCCCCATGCAGCAGCAGCAGCAGCCTGCTTCGCTGACTGCCTCCATGCTGGCCGCCACTCCTCCTGAGGAGCGGAAACAGCTGCTGGGTGAGTCTACTTTACGATCTTTAGATCCCCCATTAGCTATACTGTATAATAACTGTTACTGATTTGTTTGATTCTCCATCCCTCCAGGTGAGCATCTCTTCCAACTTATCAAGGAAACTCACCCCAGTCTAGCTGCCAAGGTCACAGGGATGCTGCTGGAGATGGACAACGAAGAACTTCTCTACATGCTGGAGGCTCCAGAGTTCCTGAGCTCCAAGGTGGATGCAGCGGTCGCTGCGCTGCAGGCACACTGGTCCCAGGTCCCCATGCAGCAGCAGCAGCAGCCTGCTTCGCTGACTGCCTCCATGCTGGCCGCCACTCCTCCTAAGGAGCGGAAACAGCTGCTGGGTGAGTCTACTTTACGATCTTTAGATCCCCCATTAGCTATACTGTATAATAACTGTTACTGATTTGTTTGATTCTCCATCCCTCCAGGTGAGCATCTCTTCCAACTTATCAAGGAAACTCACCCCAGTCTAGCTGCCAAGGTCACAGGGATGCTGCTGGAGATGGACAACGAAGAACTTCTCTACATGCTGGAGGCTCCAGAGTTCCTGAGCTCCAAGGTGGATGCAGCGGTCGCTGCGCTGCAGGCACACTGGGCTAAGGAGGCTGCACAGAAGTCTGACCCCCACCCAGCTTGAGTTCAATGAGACTAAGACAAGGGATGGAAATCCAGACATTTAAAACCTACTCCTACAACATTTAAACATCTTTTAACATAGAACAGCTTTTGCTATATTTTTTAATATTACAGTATTAATAAATTATTTCATTACCAAATGAACAAAATGTACTCTGCTATGTCTGAGTGTCCTTTACTGTGTCAGTGATCAAAATATCAACAGTGTGGTCCTGTAGAGAGAGACTTGATAGCTCTGCATTTTGGATTGTACATTTTGGAAAGTCATTAAATACCGCTGACTGTGATCAATTCTCAAACTATCTTCAGAGGCCAATACATCTCTGTGCTTCTAGATCTGGGCCAAACAATAACATTTGAGATCAGCAAGATTTGTTTACCTCTATTTGATTAATCTCATTTTGGAAAACTAAGTAAGAGCTTTTATTCAAGTGCAGTGGGTTCATTTATTATACAGTATACAATCGTTCAATCATTTGTTATACACTATTTAAAAATCCATTCTGTTTGCAACATAGGACTTTGATTTCACTAACTAGTCGTTTCATTTACTACACATTATTGAAAAGGGATCGCTATTCTGTAGCCGTCATCAAACATCAAAACATCTCTGTGTTTATAGATCTGGGAACAAACAATACGATTTGAAACTAGGGATGTACCTGAATACGAAAATGTTATTCAGAAAAGCATAAATAATGCAATACACATACAGTTTCTAGTTGCTCATTATTATTCTGAAAAAATGTCAATATTGACATCAACGCAATCAGTCATTATGTTTCTTAAATCAATTCATATAATTGTGGATGGCCACAAGATAAAAATGCCCATTATGTTTGCGATATATGAGTTTGATTTCACTAACTAGTCATTTAATTCACTACACATTATTGACAGAGTCAGCGCAGAGCAGGCAGCGAGAACAAATTCCACCGGCTTTGGTCGTGTGACTAATAAACTATCTATCTATCTATCTATCATAAGAAATGCATTGCTTCTTTAGGGTCTTTGATGAAAACAGTGCTTCTGATATATATAGTATATATGTGCAAAATACTTTTCTCCTCCGAATATCTATTCCCTCCATACTGTATGTGGTTCAGAGTGCACCAAATACATCTCCTAGCGAAGGTCTCCTGAACCCCAACATGGGAGAAAAACCCAAACTCTGTACAACATACACTGCTGGCTACAGCCCTTCAGGTAACAATGAGTAGTTAACATATTTGCATATAGAAATGCAGATATAACATCAAGGATTTATATGGTTACATAGAAACAGTTCACAGTTGAGAATGTGATGATGTAACAAACGAGGACCACCACAACTGGGGTTCTAGAACCAGTTCTAGTGTAAACAACAGTGTTATCATTTAAATGACCTGCAATTCCTCTGCATGGAGCACACATTTGATTATTATCAAGAATATCCAAAGCTAAAATATTAACACAAATATTAGGGTTAGGAGAAGTTTTCTAACATAACTAAATATGGCCTGTATGTTGTATGTTGGAGATCTCCACCAGGATACCACTGAGACAATGTTGGATGAGAAATTCAGCTCTGCAGGTGCAACTACCATCCGAGTGTGCAGGGACAAGATCACCCAACGATCCTTGGGGTATGCCTATGTCAACTTTCAACAGCACGCTGATGCAGAGCTTGCTCTGGAAACGATGAACTTTGATGACCTCCAAGGAAGACCTATGCGCATCATGTGGTTTCAGCTTGACCCTTCACTGAGGAAGAGTGGGGTAGGCAATGTTTTCCTCAAGAACTTGGAGGAATCTATTGACAGCCAGGCCCTCTACGACACGTTTTCTACATTTGGAAAGGTCCTTTCCTGTAAGGTGGTTTGTGATGAGAATGGCCAATCTAAAGGCCATGCCTGTGTGCAATATGAGTGCCAGGAGGCTGCTGAGAGAGCCATTAAGAGGCTGAATGGCATGCTGTTCAATGACAACATAACATAACATCCAGGGAATCACGGGGAATCACGAAGCCCGCTATTCGCCGCCTGGCTCGCCGTGGGGGCGTCAAGCGTATCTCTGGTCTGATCTACGAAGAGACCCGTGGTGTCAGTGGCGGCTGGCCGATAGAGGGCGCTGGGGCGCCGCCCCCACCTTCACTTCCTAGTTGCGATTTGTAAAAGTTTTTTTTTTAAATAAACATTGTTTATTCACAAAATGCGGCTGATATTCGGTCGGCGCCTATCAGCATTCATTAAAAATCCTCCAATACAATAAACATTTTTATCTGTGTGTGTGTGTGTAAAACTCTGTTAAAATACATAGGGGGAGGAGTCGGGACGCCGGTCATTGCAAGTCTATGCCAGGACGAATACTTTTCGCTTACACGTGGGTGTAACAGAGTTGGGAATGTATGTTTAGTTGTGGTGAATGTAGATGAGTTTCGCCGTGCTTGAGCAGCCCTGGTTGTTGTTGGAGCCCCCCTTTGGAGTTTGGGTGTACTGCAGGTCTGCGCGTTCTTTTGTCCTTCTCTTGTTGCCGTACTTACGGTGGAACCAGAACATGGCCGCCATCTTAATGGGTATGTGCGCTATGTAAAATGCTCCTCGTGTTTTGTTGTTTGTATGGAGAATCTTGTAATGTAGGGTGAAAATGTTGGTGTAGTACTGTGCTGTTTGTTTTTACATGTATTGTGATGATGTGAAACAGAACATTTATTGTATGTTATTTTGAACGCGCAGATTTACAAGAGTTGCAGAACAGAGAAGAATTGTGTTTTATGTGTCTTCTCTGCAGGTATGTTGCTCCACATGTTGTTTGTAATTGTTATTTGTAAATGTTTGAGGGAAATTTGTGTTCTTTCTGTAAACAAATTGTCTTGATGTGAAATGTACATAGACGGTGGAACGAGAACATGGCCGCCATCTTAATGGATTTACAAGAGTTGCAGAACAGAGAAGAATTGTGTTTTATGTGTCTTCTCTGCAGGTCAAATAAAAGAATTGAATGAAAGAAGTTTGGCTGTTTGACCATCGTTACACTGGTGCCGTGACACGTCGATCTCAAGATCAGCTGAACGCCGATCTCCGTGGATGCTGCGTGGATGCCAGGTCTTAGTGTGATAGATCAAGTGTGGTCAGAGTATTATAGTAAATGGTCATTCAGTCTGAGGTCTGTGATTACATCAGTTTAAAAAGTGCTTTGATTGTTTGGTTTTTATGTCCTGCTGTAACTTTATATATTTTTTTAAACATTATTTTTTATTTTATTTTTTCATTCAGTAATATTACACAACGCAAGTCTGTACCACTATGGCTCAGAGGCCAGGTTTTAATGATGGGATTTTTGCCAGTCCAGTGTTGCCTATGGGGAGGGGTGCATGGGGGGCATGTCAGAGCAGAGCAGACAGTGCTGTCATCGGTGGGTTGAATAGTAGGGAGGTGGGGTGTTCCCAGTTGTTTACTGACAGTGGTAGAGGCACAGGGTCAGGTCAGGACCCAGGTTGTGCTGCTGTCGGACAGTTTACAGGGGAGGCTCCTCCCACATCCACACCCAGTGTTAATGACACTGAAGCTCTTCATCACCTTTCAGACATGATGGGTCAGCTAGGTGCTCAGATTGGCGAGTCCATTGTAACCAAGTTAATTTCAGCTGGTGTAGTTCACTCAAGTAGTATGAGCAGTGCACACCTCAACTGCACATCGCCTCCAGATCCTGTAACTGATCCTAATGTTGTTAGACAGGAGGTTCCGCGCGTTACTGTGAATGTAAAATCAGACAGGGAACCACCAATGTTCCGAGGTGATAGTTCTGATAAGTGTTCAGTCCAGGACTGGATTGACATGTCTAAAGCTTATCTGAGAAAGCAGAAATGTCCAATGCATGAACAGGCTGAGGAGACACTGGCAAGGCTGATGGGTAAGGCAAAGGATGTCGTGAGGGTTGGTTTGCGTAGCGATCAGACACTTGATGTGAAGCAGAACCCTGATCTCATCTATGATATCCTTCTCAAGTACTTCAGTGATGTGTCATCATGCCTCCCGTTGTCAGATTTCTATGCCACTCTACCCAGACCCAATGAGAACCCTGTAGACTACTGGTTGAGGATCAACAAAGCAGCTGATGTAGCTGGTGAGGGCCTTCGCAGACAAGGTAGGAGGATGGAGAACGTGGGTGAAGAGGTAGCACGGATGTTTGTCAGGCATTGCCCGGACTCTGGACTATCCCGTATTCTGGAATGCAAGGCTATTGAGGAGTGGAGCTCACGAGACATACAGTTAAAGATTGATAATTATCAGAGAGAGCTGAGAGCCTCTGGCAGGACCGGTAGTTCTGTGCCATTGAAGAGCCATGCCACCGCCCTCCACACTGTGCAGTCTCATCCAGAGCCTTCGATTCAGTCTGTGTCTGAGCAGTGTTCCACCCAGTACCCCCCTGCTCCTGCCCATAGTCCAGTGTACCACACACAGTGTCCGCCTTCTACCCTCATTCCTTCCCAGGACCATGCTTTAGGCCAGCTTCCGTGCCACTCCTCCGCGACTGCTGTGGCCCAGAACACTCAGCAATCTGAAGACAGGATTCTTGCTCGCATTATGGAGAGGCTGGAGCAGATGATGGGGAAAGTGCAGCAGCGTGACAGTGCTCCTCGTGGCGGAAGATACCAGGGTGGCGCCCGTGAGAAGGCCTGCCGAGTCTGTGATGACAGTAGACACACTACCATCTCACACTGCATGTCAGAGAGGCTGTGCTTTGTCTGTTTAGCCCCAGGTCACACAAAAGTTGAGTGTTCCACCAGGTCGTCCCGAGCACCTCAGCCTCAGGGAAACTAGGTGGCCTGTATTCAGAGGGAGAAAGTATAGGTCGCCAAGTAAACTCCCATTGTGAGGACGAATCTAGTGCTTAGACAGTGTATATAGCTCTCAAAAGCTCAAGTGATAACTCTGAAGATATTGTTTATCAGAATACGCATACAATTAGTGGTAGTGACAGCCTTTTCTACACACCTGTGACAGTTGGTAATACAGTGACTCTGAATGCTATGCTAGACAGTGGGTCTATGGCTTGTACAATGAGTAAGACGGCAGAGGGAAAGCTTAGAGAGGTTGGAGTTGCTACAGAACATAACCAGTTCAGTTCAAATGTGGTGCTTGTTGGCTGTGGTGGTCGCCGTGTCAAGCCTGAGTCAGCTTTCAACGTGGAAATGGAGGTGTATGGCTGTAGGATTATGGTTCCCACTCTGGTAGTTGAAGGCCAGCATGATGAGTTGATACTAGGCACCAATGTTATTAAATATATCCTCCGGCAGTATAAGCAATGTGATGGCTACTGGAAGGCTGTGTCTACGCCCTGTCCTGCTGGCGATCCAGAATCTGAACAGTTTCTCTCGAT
The DNA here is from genome assembly GCF_963989245.1 of Nansenia antarctica. Taxonomy (NCBI): domain Eukaryota; kingdom Metazoa; phylum Chordata; class Actinopteri; order Argentiniformes; family Microstomatidae; genus Nansenia; species Nansenia antarctica. The sequence continues at coordinate 104,578,134 of NC_137674.1, forward strand.
GCTCGCTGGTCTGAACCGTTGGCGAGGTGACGTCATACCTGACAAGATAGGCACAGTCAGGTGCAACTCAGCCGTGTGTCTTGAGCCTGGTCGGGAGTACCTGATGTGGGGCAAGCTACCCAAGTCCACTATTGTGTCTCCTGGTAGCGCTGTGATGACAGAGCCCACATCGTGTCGCTCAGCTCCAAGAGGGGTTCTGGTGGCCAGAGTTGTTACTCCTTTGTGGGGAGACGGATGGGTTCCATTGAAGCTGATCAACTCGTCCGACAGGCCCGTCTTGGTAAGACGCAATGCTAAATTGGCCGACGTCTTCTCCTGCATTGCGCTCGAGGACATGGATGAGACCGGACCTGCTGAGGTCCCACTACTCAGTTGCTGTCAAGTAACCCCGTCCAGTGAAAATGCGGCCCGCACTGTTGATGAGGAACTGAAGTACATGGGATTGAGTGGGCTCGACATACACTCCTGTGACGTGTCTGAACAGTGTAGAAGCAAGATGGCTGACCTGGTTGTGCGCTACAAGGACATCTTCTCACGCCATCACCTGGATTGTGGAGAGGCAAAGGGCTTCATACATCGCATTCACCTCTCAGATCACAGGCCATTCCGGCTCCCATTCAGACGAGTGCCCCCCAGTCAGTATCAGAAGTTGCGCCAAGTACTGAGTGAGATGGAGGAGAAAGATATAATCAGGAAGTCAACCAGTGAATATGCATCTCCGTTGGTTCTTGTATGGAAAAAGAACGGAGATCTCCGTATCTGTACAGACTTTCGCTGGCTGAACAAGAGGACCCTGAAGGATGCTCACCCTCTCCCTCACCAGGCCGACTGCTTAGCTGCACTTGGAGGTAACTCCTTGTTTAGTACTATGGATCTAACCTCAGGGTTTTATAACATGCCACTACACGAGGATGACAGAAAGTACTCTGCCTTTACAACACCTATGGGCTTGTATGAGTATAATCGCCTCCCGCAGGGCCTCTGTAATAGTCCTGGGAGCTTCATGCGTATGATGACTAGCATTTTCGGAGACCAGAACTATCTGAGCTTACTGGTTTATCTGGATGATTTATTGGTGTACGCCCCTGATGAGAGGACAGCTCTGGAACGCTTGGAGATGGTGTTCAGTAGACTGCGTGGTCATAACCTGAAATTGGCCCCCAAGAAGTGTTTTTTTCTCCGGAAATCCGTCAAATTCCTCGGCCACATAATTAATGACAACGGTGTGTTGACTGATCCCAGCAAAGTTGAGAGCATCGCAAAGATGACAAGTGCTGACCTGATGGAAGCGGACGGTGTAACCCCCTCACAGAAACGAATCAGATCTTTCTTGGGGATGATCAATTATTACCAGCACTTTGTGCCTAGCTTCTCCGCTATTGCAAAGCCTCTCTTCTCTCTGTTGACGGGCCAGAAGAGAAAAGGGAAGGTGAAACAGTCCAAACAAAGGTCACAAAGCAGGAAGTTGAAGGTTACTGACTGGACCCCCGAAACGGAGCAGGCTTTCCAGAAGCTGAAAACGGCGCTGGTTGAGACGGCTGTCCTGGCTCACCCTGATTTCAGCCGTCCCTTCATGCTGTCAACGGACGCGTCCCTTGATGGCATCGGTGCTGTCCTGTCGCAGATCCAAGAGGGTGAAGACCGAGCGAGGCCAATCGCATTCGCCAGCAAGTCCCTCTCTGTCTCAGAGAAATTACCCAGCCCATCGGTTGGAATTCCTAGCCTTGAAGTGGAGTGTCTGTGACAAGTTCAGCCATTGGTTGAAGGGGCATGATTTCACTGTTTGGACGGACAATAATCCATTGACTCATATCATGACGAAGCCCAAGCTGGACTGCTGCGAGCAACGATGGGTGGCTAAGTTAGCGAGCTATAACTTCGACATCAAGTACGTGCCAGGCCCACAGAATGTTGTCGCTGATGCCTTGAGTCGTGTGCCTTTCGTCAAGCAGAGAGTCAGTCACAGATTACTTGAAGAGCCCTACAAGAATCTCCTCTCCGAAGTCCAGGATGTGTCGAGTGCTTCTGTACAGGACGCCTTCCGGTCGTCCAATGATAGTGGTGACACTCCACGCCAGGCAGAGAGTTACGCTCAAAGTGTCCCATCACCTCTGCATGTCCACGCTCAGTCTATGGAGATGGATGAAGTGTCTGTTGTTCTACAGTCATATGACGATCTGTGGGAGGTCGGAGCAAGAACGCGTGCTGTAGCAGTCTTGCACCATTTGCCTCAGTTAGTCCCAGGTGGTCAGGACTCACTTCCTGCTTACAGTGAGAAGGAACTCCGGGATGAACAGCTCAGAGACAGAACTCTCTCTCGAGTCTTGTACTATGTGGAGAGACATCGGAGACCCTCCAGGAGAGAGAGAGATAAGGAATCAGTCACAGTCATGAGGTACCTGAAGCACTGGGAGAAACTTGTTGTGAGCAATGGGATACTCTACAGAGTCTCGAGGGATCAAGTCGTGAAGTCAAAACGCCGCCAGTATGTGGTTCCTGAGTCTAAGAAAGTTGAAGTTCTGAGAGGTGTTCATGACCATGCCGGCCATCAAGGTCAGTTCAGGAGTCTTGGCTTGGCCAGACAGAGGTTCTTCTGGCTCAACCTCGACAGAGACGTAAGAGACTACGTCCGTAACTGCCAGCGGTGTATTGTCAGTAAGACTGTTGAACCTGCTGCGAGGGCGCCTTTGCAGAGTATCACATCAACCAGGCCACTTCAGCTGGTTTGCATTGATTTCTGGTCAGCGGAGGACTCAAGGAACAAGTCAGTTGATGTGTTAGTTGTTACTGACCATTTTACAAGAATGGCCCAGGCATTCCCCTGCAAAGATCAGTCAGCCAAACAGGTGGCGAGAGTTCTATGGGACAAGTTCTTCTGCGTCTTTGGGTTCCCAGAACGTATCCACAGCGACCAGGGAGCTAGCTTCGAGAGTCAACTAGTGAGTGAGCTGCTCAGAGTCTCCGGTGTCAGAAAGTCGCACACAACCCCGTATCACCCGATGGGTAACGGTAGTGTGGAACGTTTCAATAGAACTCTCGGTAACATGATCCGAGCGCTTGAACCAGAGGCAAAAATCAACTGGCCGAGGCGTTTGCAAACTCTGACGTTCATGTACAATAGCACAGCGCATGAGTCAACTGGCTATGCACCTTTCTATCTGATGTTTGGGCGTACTCCTCGTCTCCCTGTCGATATACTCTTCCGGACAGTCCTGAATGATCCAGCTGTGGTCAGCTACGACAAGTATGTGATGTCTCTCACGAAGGATCTGAGAGAAGCTATGGTCATAGCCCAGGAACATGTCATAAAAGAACAGCACCGTCACACAGAGCTCTACAACAGACGAGTGAAAGGGCCCACCATTGACGTCGGAGACCGTGTGCTGTTGGCAAACAAGAGAGAGAGAGGAAAGAGAAAGGTGGCTGACCGTTGGGAGTCTACTGTATACACTGTGGTGGATAGGAACTCTGAGACTCACACATATAGGATACAAGACACTGTCACTGGACGAGAGAAGGTAGTCCACCGTAATCTATTGATGTTGGTGAACTTTCTGCCGGTGTATGATACGAGTGTGATCTCTGACCCAGTTTCATCCCTGTCTGCTGTTCATACATCAAATGAGCCAAGTGACATGTCCGTGTCGGAAGTGGAACAGGATTCCTTGCCTGGGGAAGTGAGTAGAGGAACCGCGTTCGAGTCGGAGAGAGTGGATTCCTGTCCTGGGAGTGAGGGAGGGGAGGTTGAAGACATGGAGTATGGGGGAAGAGCTGTTCGGGAGAGGGATGTTCCCTTGACTGTTCCAGAGCCCAAGGATCCCAAGGGAAGAACCCTGGAGTGGGTCACCCAGTTACCATTCCCTGACCACTCACGGACAGAGGCTACTAACACTGTAGTGTCTTCAGTCTCGTTTGCCCCTCAGAGGGTCCCCGAGCAGATGGCTGAGGAGCAAATGGTAGATCAGTCCATTAACTCTGATTCTAGATTTGTGGTTAGCGCTGATGATTGTACTGATGTTTCTGGTAACACGAATCAGACAGATGATGCTAGTGACACACAGCGTACTGACACTCTAGCTTCTGTTACACAGTGTGAACATCCTAGTACAGTCACACAGGTCAAGTCCAAGTTTGGTCGCCTTATCAAACCAGTTGACAGATTGATTTATACTATGTCAGGACAAGACATTATCCAAGACACTAAGTCAAACATTCGAGCTGTTTGTAGGTCAGTGTTTCAGGCTTTCCACAGTTAGATAAGCCGAAGCTCAGTTCAGTGCATGTATACACTGTGCACACTGACATCCTATGACATATAGGTTTGTTCGTTATTCTGATTGTTTCATAAGAGGTTGTGGCCTCTTGAAGGCTAGTAATACACAGTGAAAAAAAAAAAAGGGTCTTGTGGGGTGTAGAACGCATCCTACCGCCAGTAGTTGGTTGGAGAGATAGGTTACCTCTCTTTCCACTTCATCCTTATAGGATACTTTTCAAGTTGGCTGTCCTGTCCTTTGGCGGCCCTATGTAATAGTGTAAAAAGTAAAAAGTAGTGTTTAAATGTATAGTTGCTGCTCAAGGTTGGCGAAATTCAGGGGAGGTGGGTGTAACAGAGTTGGGAATGTATGTTTAGTTGTGGTGAATGTAGATGAGTTTCGCCGTGCTTGAGCAGCCCTGGTTGTTGTTGGAGCCCCCCTTTGGAGTTTGGGTGTACTGCAGGTCTGCGCGTTCTTTTGTCCTTCTCTTGTTGCCGTACTTACGGTGGAACCAGAACATGGCCGCCATCTTAATGGGTATGTGCGCTATGTAAAATGCTCCTCGTGTTTTGTTGTTTGTATGGAGAATCTTGTAATGTAGGGTGAAAATGTTGGTGTAGTACTGTGCTGTTTGTTTTTACATGTATTGTGATGATGTGAAACAGAACATTTATTGTATGTTATTTTGAACGCGCAGATTTACAAGAGTTGCAGAACAGAGAAGAATTGTGTTTTATGTGTCTTCTCTGCAGGTATGTTGCTCCACATGTTGTTTGTAATTGTTATTTGTAAATGTTTGAGGGAAATTTGTGTTCTTTCTGTAAACAAATTGTCTTGATGTGAAATGTACATAGACGGTGGAACGAGAACATGGCCGCCATCTTAATGGATTTACAAGAGTTGCAGAACAGAGAAGAATTGTGTTTTATGTGTCTTCTCTGCAGGTCAAATAAAAGAATTGAATGAAAGAAGTTTGGCTGTTTGACCATCGTTACATGAGCTGTAGCAGTGCTCCAATTGGCTGTCTCTATTTCTTGGCCAGGGCGCAGAAATGTGCGTCCCTGAATCTCCGGTTGTATTGCAGACAATGCATTATGCTGAGGACTCCCGACTTCCGGTTTTCCGGACTTTGGGCTTCCGGAGTATTTTAAATGAACATTCGTAATGTCTGTCTCTGATGTTCATGGTCAATTAAATCAGCCTATTTTGTGCAACTAATAATGTTCCCGCTAATGGGTTAACCAAGCAACCAATCTTCGAACTATTCATAGCAATATGCGCGGGGCAAGGCGGAGGTACGGGTAAACACGGCTCATGTTCTGTCATCAAAGGTAAGAGTTGGTTTTCTTTAACTCAGCTGGTTATGTTACAGACATGGTCTGGTTGTGTTTCTGACATGGTCTGGTTGTGTTTCTGAAATGGTCTGGTTGTGTTTCTGACATGGTCTGGTTGTGTTTCTGACATGGTCTGGTTGTGTTTCTGACATGGTCTGGTTGTGTTACAGACATGGTCTGGTTGTGTTTCTGACATGGTCTGGTTGTGTTACAGACATGGTCTGGTTGTGTTACAGACATGGTCTGGTTGTGTTTCTGACATGGTCTGGTTGTGTTTCTGACATGGTCTGGTTGTGTTTCTGACATGGTCTGGTTGTGTTTCTGACATGGTCTGGTTGTGTTACAGACATGGTCTGGTTGTGTTTCTGACATGGTCTGGTTGTGTTTCTGACATGGTCTGGTTGTGTTTCTGACATGGTCTGGTTGTGTTTCTGACATGGTCTGGTTGTGTTACAGACATGGTCTGGTTGTGTTTCTGACATGGTCTGGTTGTGTTTCTGACATGGTCTGGTTGTGTTTCTGACATGGTCTGGTTGTGTTACAGACATGGTCTGGTTGTGTTACAGACATGGTCTGGTTGTGTTTCTGACATGGTCTGGTTGTGTTTCTGACATGGTCTGGTTGTGATACATCATTGAATGTGTTGACCTGCTGTGATGTGTTGACCACCATCACTCTCCATCATCATCCATCATGTGTCTATGAAATAGATAGTACTGTACTACTGACTGCAGCATTCATCTCTGCTCATTGATGTAGCCATGTCACACAGACACATAGTACACATATTAATCTGCTACCTTTATTAACCTGAGTGTAGCTGTGACCTGTGAGGCCTGTACTAGCCTTGTTGACTAGACTTCCTCCTTGTCTGACACTGGGTATTGGACCGTACCGACGTCCATAGACCGGTCACTCTTCCACCTCAGTGTCTGTAGTTGACAGGGTAACTTCTCCATGGCCCACACGGTCATTTTAAGGGTGAAAGTTGAAATTATACAATGGTTGTAACGCCAGTGCGTGTTTTATGCGCGTGCACGCGAAAATAAATCGTGCACACGAAGAAAAAAAACGCGCGCGCTGCTCGCGCCAAAGGGGACCCCCCCGCCACACTGCTGTGCCCCACCCAAACATTTGTGCACCAGCCGCCACTGCGTGGTGTGCTGAAGGTGTTCCTGGAGAACGTTATCCGTGACGCCGTCACCTACACCGAGCATGCCATGCCAAGAGGAAGACCGTCACCGCCATGGATGTTGTATACGCTCTGAAACGCCAGGGACGTACTCTGTACGGCTTCGGCGGCTAAACTATTCGTAAACTCAACCACCCCCTACAAAAAACAACGGCTCTTTTAAGAGCCACCCATCTCCACACAAGAGAGTTGATTCCATTATTATAACACATTTTGTCAGGCCTGTACATTCAACGGGTTTAGCTGTCATGAAAAAAACATACGTTGCCAAATCAATGTCAACGCAAGTAAATGCGTAGTCTTGGCATTCCACGACTAGAAATGACCATCCCACATGTGCACTCTAGAAAGAAAATGGTTATTATGGCTTATTACGCACACAACACAGTGCAGCCCCTTTTGTTTTATATTGCGCATCTAGTGATAATAATAATGAATGCCCTTGTCGTACCATCCCAAAAGGACAATTCCTGGTAGTAATCGCTAGGCTGGTTGGGAGTTTGGGGGACTTGGTGTTCTATGTATATCATTCTCAATCTTCCTCTTGACGTTTTCATGTTCATATCGCCATCGGAAAGAAGGCAACCCGACAGCCGGGTGAAAAAGTAAGGAAAGGGTGGGGGGGAGGAGCCTGCGCGTGCGCAGATAATGTATTTACCCGCGAGGCAGGATAGAGCTTTGGAAGTGGATGTCAGCAGCCTCCTAATTTGCATAGCCCCACCTTTATATTACGGGTGTGCGTTTGCCGCCTCCTCATTCGTTTCTGAGAAGTAACGAGCCACTATCAACATGCCTGAACCAGCGAAGCCAGCGCCCAAGAAGGGCTCCAAGAAAGCCGTCACCAAGACCGCCACCAAAACCGGCAAGAAGCGCAGAAAGTCCAGGAAGGAGAGCTACGCCATCTACGTGTACAAGGTCCTGAAGCAGGTCCACCCCGACACCGGCATCTCCTCCAAGGCCATGGGAATCATGAATTCCTTCGTCAACGACATCTTCGAGCGCATCGCCGGCGAGTCCTCTCGCCTGGCCCACTACAACAAGCGTCGTACCATCACCTCCAGGGAGATCCAGACCGCCGTGCGTCTGCTGCTCCCCGGTGAGCTGGCCAAGCACGCCGTGTCCGAGGGCACCAAGGCCGTAACCAAATACACCAGCTCCAAGTAAACAGATTTTCGTCTGTACTGCTTACCCCAAAAGGCTCTTTTAAGAGCCACCCACCCTATCAAAAAAGAAAATCAATTCCATAGTGAGTTGACCTCGCGTGCTACAAATCAGTCGAATTTATATGCTGTACTGATTGTGTGTATTGTAACAAGTAAGTAAAATGTATTTATACAGCACCATTCCCAGACCAAGGGTCACAAAGTGCTTTACATAACAAGGAAGAAAACACAAATAGAAACACAATACAAGACTGAAAGCCACAGCAGGTTAAAACAGGCAGAAAGTATACATAACATAACAAGCATGTATAAGGCATATGTATCAATTACTCGATGTTACAATTTTCAAAGACTCCAGTCCTTGAACGCGCAGGAGGTTTTGCGCGCCTTTTTTGTTCCTCACTTGTTTGTTGCTCACTAGTTGTCAAAAACGGTTTTCGCTATTAATATAATGGACAGGAGTGACTACACTGCATACATACGCATGGCCAATTTCTCGGGACAGGTGGATTTAAAATAAATAATAAATATAATAATGGTTTAAACGGCGTTCACATGTGGATAATCTAGTACAATCAAGAAGTTAGCCTACCACTACCGCCAACACATGCCCACTTATCTATCGAATGCCTTCATATGAATGAATGAATGGTCTTTATTGTCATTGCTATAGTACAGGTACCAAACAACGACATTTGGGAGGGGTGGCTCCCCTGGTGCTAGGAAAGAAAAAAAAAGAAGAAGGGAAAGGAGCTGGTTTACATAAATAAAGGCTATGTACACTATCCACTATACTATACTGTACAGATAAAACACTGTGCTGTACTCTATGCTATGCTATACCTATTCTAACATTTCCTATTTCTCTGCAACCTTATGTACCCTAGGGGTTGTCATATTGCACATAGTGTTATTGCACATTCATTTAAAGTGTCGCAGTTTGCAGGCTTGAAATGTACACATTTGTGCCTCAGCACTACACCTGATTTTTCAATCCAGCAGCTGCCATCAATCCGTCCAGACTGTCCAGGGCCCAGAACCTAGGTCTTTGCTGTGTTCAGGGCCTGGATGGCCCTGGGGTAGAAGCTGAGCTTCAGTCTGTTTGTCCTTGCGGCCATGGTCCTGTACCGCCTGTTCGAGGGCAGCCAGGCAAAGTGTTCGTACCCAGGGTGGGATGGGTCTCTGGAGATCTTGGAGGCCTTCCTTGTCTTCCTTGGAGGCCTTCCCTGTCTGTCTTACATGTAACGATGAATTGAAAATCAAGGACCCCAATTGAAATAAGCCAGTGGCTTTCTTGGGTTTTTATCCTTTTAGTTGACCATGTATGTAATATGTACTTTCATGTACCTACTTCTGCAAATCTTCTAATAAAGTTTTCAATCAATCAATCAATTCCTGAGGCAGCGTGTGTTGTACAGCTCTTCCAGAGAGGGGAGGGGGGCGCCGGTGATCTTCTGTGCTGTTCTCACGACTCTCTGTAGCGCGTTTCTCTCCGCTGTTGTGCAGCTGTAGAACCAGTTGCAGATGCCGTAGGTGAGGATGCTCTCCACTGCGCCGCGGTAGAAGGCCACCAGTATCTCCTGCTTGTTGTGTTCTTTCCTGAGGCATCTCAGGGTGTATAGCCGCTGTTGTGCCCTCTTGATGGTGCCTGAGCTGAGTTTTGAGCTGACGTGCTACAATGAAGTCCACGTTATAGTATGGTATAGTAGATATTATACTGACTGCACACTTTGCTGTTCTTGGTGACACGAAATGCGTCCCGCCGAATCTTCGCTAGCCACTTAGCATTTGCCTCAGAGTTGCTTGGGAAGGAATGAAAACTTAAGTGCGAATTATAGCGCGCCAAATTCACACATTGTGGCACACAACAGTGGTCAGTGGAGCCTGATTCACGTCGTTGGTACGTGAACCCACGTTTTTGAATTGTTCCACTCATGACCGCTAATAAGTAATGTATTGTATAATAACTAATGTAATATGACGGCTAACTAATGACTAGGATGTCAACATCCGGCTACACCGGAAGTTCTTATGCAAGTAGACGCACCCGGAAGTTCCGCAGCGCGCCGTTAATGCAACAAGCCTATTGCAGAACACATAGACTAGCCTGATAGATACACATCAAAAACAAAAATAAATATAATGAATACAATTAAAATCTGGAATCTGTCCCACACAACCATGTCCCTTCCACACTTTGCCTGTTCATGTTCACAAGCAATACATATGTTATTGTTCACATAATCTCTGTCCAGTTCCCACAGTACAGCCTTGTGTTGCACTCTTTCCCTGTTCCACGAGCACATCCCAACACTGTGGCCCTGTTATGACATGTTGACCATCTATATCTGCCCCAATTGTCACACAGCCATGTCCCACACATGCCTAAATGTCGTTCAGGTTTGTATTGTTACATATCAGAAATGTAAAACAACATTTGCATTTATTTGTCATCCTTCATGCCAATCAGAATGACGTCATATTGACTACAGACACATTTATGACAGGTCATCAATTCAAACAAGCTAAACTTTCTACTAGGCTGCAGTCTACTAGACACACCAACATTTAAGACCGCATATATGGCCACATACACATCGACACAGTTTGTCACAGCACCTTTATTGAACAAGACATCACAGATGACGGTGGGCTTATTGTATTTTGCCCCAAATTCCTGACTTGTGAATCAGTCGATACAGCCGCCATACCATGACCTGATCAGGAGGGACAGTACAGGGGGGTAGTAGATGTCTCAGGAGGGACAGTACAGGGGGTAGTAGATGTCTCAGGAGGGACAGTACAGGGGGTAGTAGATGTCTCAGGAGGGACAGTACAGGGGGTAGTAGATGTCTCAGGAGGGACAGTACAGGGGGTAGTAGATGTCTCAGGAGGGACAGTACAGGGGGTAGTAGATGTCTCAGGAGGGACAGTACAGGGGGTAGTAGATGTCTAAGGAGGGACAGTACAGTGGGTAGTAGATGTCTCAGGAGGGACAGTACAGGGGGTAGTAGATGTCTCAGGAGGGACAGTACAGGGGGTAGTAGATGTCTCAGGAGGGACAGTACAGGGGGGTAGTAGATGTCTCAGGAGGGACAGTACAGGGGGTAGTAGATGTCTCAGGAGGGACAGTACAGGGGGGTGGTAAATGTCTCAGGAGGGACAGTACAGGGGGTAGTAGATGTCTCAGGAGAGACAGTACAGGGGGTAGTAGATGTCTCAGGAGGGACGGTACAGGGGGTAGTAGATGTCTCAGGAGGGACAGTACAGGGGGGTAGTAGATGTCTCAGTGTCCAGCCTGTTACCTGTGTTACCTGCCTCACCTTGTTCTCCCTGTCCATGTACCCCTGCTGAGGATTATAAAGAGCTTCTACTTCACATTTACATTAACAGGATCCTGAGTGTTAGGGTTAGAGTTAGGGGGGTTGATGTTGAGCTGGCTACATTTTCCCTTTTACCAACAGATGTGAGTACAGGTGTGAATGACACGGATACGTGTATGTAGTTATATCTTATAGCAAATAACCAATTAAATAATAGTGCGGTGCCTCCACTGTGGAACTACTAGTCACACTTTATTAGCAGTAATTGTAATTTCCTCAGAAACAAAATGAAGTATATAAACCTTATAAGAAGAAAATGTTCAGGACGAAATAACAAAAATACATTTATTTTATTCTCTAAAGTGTCACTTTCTTTGTTGTAGTACTAAACAAGCAAAACATTTTATACCAGATTAATACCAAAAAGATCAAACAGAAACTGGTAACAAGTTACCCAGTCACCTTATATTGACCTAGTAACAGATAAAAGCAACATCAACAAAATACCACTCAGAATTATGAGCCTCAAAAATAATATTCTCTTATTTTTCTCTTTTTTTAACTTACAGAAACATATTTTTAAAAATACCCTAGATCTGTGTGTATGCTTATCAGTGCCTATATGTGTATGTTGTGTGCTATGCTATGTGTGTGTTTGTGTGTAAGCTATAATTTATAATAATTTTGTACGCTCAGGTGTGTGTTTGTGTGTGTTTGTGTGCAACTAGGAGTGGGTGTCCTCTGTTCACAGTAATACTTGTGCCAACACTTGAACAGTATTTCAGTCTACGAGTATTTTCACCTTGACAAGAAAACACAGCTCCTCCGTACCACATACGTCTCTGCCCCTGTACGTGTGTCTGTCTGACTACCTGCCTGCCTGCCTATCTGACTACCTGCCTGCCTATCTGCCTACCTACCTACCTGCCTGCCTGCCTACCTGCCTGACCCTCACCTGTCTGACTACCTGCCTACCTACCGCGTCAGCGCACTTTTGGAAGCTAAATAAACACACTAAGTTTGAACTCCTACCCCTAACCCTAACCCTGCTCTCTTGTTGCTTTAGGGTCCCATCTCTGGTTGTGACAAGAGCGCAGATAATCTGTATCAAGGAAGTTTCTCATCCCCCAAAACATTAATGAGATTTTGGATGAGTTCTATGGAAGGTTGGATGAGTTCTATGGAAGGTTGGATGAGTTCTATGGAACTGTAGACTGCCGATGGCACTGATGACTGATGTGATTCACATACTGACAGACTGTCCTTACTGTCAGTGGCTTTGGAGAAAAGAGTCTAACAGCTTGAATGTTAAACCACTGGTTCAGGAATCTGTTCCTCTTCATGATGAAGAACACAGTGATGATGATGATGATGATGATGATGATGATGATGATGATGATGATGGCAGCCAGGAGGAGGAGTCCGACCACAGCTCCAATGATGACGCCCAGGGGGGCAGTGGGATCTGTAACCAACACAGAGCAGTCAGACTGGAACTGAGGGTCACAGTTTGGTTTCCTCTCAACCAAGACACTTTCTCAGTCACTCAGTAAGAGTTCCTGAAGGGACTTTGTGAATGTGAAGAGTGAACATGTTGTCAGAGAGGGTACGCTGACCAGGTCCACTGAGAGATGGAGAACATGAGGACGTTTAGTGAGGGAGTCCATGGTGCTCTGCTGTGTGTATTTTGAGTCACTGAGAATGATCACGTTGTATCTTCTTACCTCTGTTGGTCTTTATCACGGAGCGCTCCAGTCTGATGACGATGTCGTCCTCCATCCCAGAGAGCTGAACCACACAGTCATACTGGTTCTTCTCCCAGTCCTCAGGCTTCACAAGGAGGCGAGTCCTCATCTGGAAGGTTCCGTCGTGGTTGGGGAGAACCTCTCCGTAGTCCACATCCTCATACACATGCTGTCCATCTCTCCTCCAGAACATCACAACTTCTCTGGGGTAGAAACCTGTAGCGTGGCAGGTGACTGGAGAGGAGGGGGTCTTCTGGAGCAGAGACACTGAGGGAGGGACTGGGGGGGGGGAGAGAGCAGGAGGGAAGAGAGGGAGGGGGAGAGAGAGGGAGGGGAAGAGGGGTGGGGAGGAGGGAGGGGGGCAGGGGAGAGAGAGATGGAGGTGGAGAGAGAGAGAGAGGTGGGAAGGTGAAAAAAAAGAGGAGAAAATAAAAGAGAGGGAGAGAGAGGGGGAAAGGTCAGCAGTAAATAGGGCAGGAAATAAAAGCAATGTAATTGTTCCACTTCAACGTAGTTGAATATGAACATGTTGTGTCAGGTGACGTGTCAGGTGATGTGTCAGTGTGTACCTGTCCTCTTCAGAGTGCTCTCCCCGTACTGCAGGAGCTTCTTCAGCCACTAGTTGCACTCCTGGGTGCTTGTTATCATCTAGCTGTCCATCTATGTCCATCATAACCATACTGACTAAACCCCTCTGTGACTCCAGTCTCCTCATCCCAACTACAGCTAAGCATCCACTGGGCAATGTGTACATCTGAGAGAGAGAGAGAGAGAGAGAGAGAGAGAGAGAGAGAGAGAGAGAGAGAAAGAGAGGGAGGGAGGGAGAGAGAGAAAGAGGGTGAGGAGAGAGGGGGACGGAGGGTGAGAGACAGAGAGGGGAAGAGAGTTGCACTCCTGGGTGAGGAAGCGCTTCAAGTGCTTGTTATCATCTAGCTGTCCATCTATGTCCATCATAACCATACTGACTAAACCCCTCTGTGACTCCAGTCTCCTCATCCCAACTACAGCTAAGCATCCACTGGGCAATGTGTACATCTGAGAGAGAGAGAGAGAGAGAGAGAGAGAGAGAGAGAGAGAGAGAGAGAGAGAGAGAAAGAGAGGGAGGGAGGGAGAGAGAGAAAGAGGGGGAGGAGAGAGGGGGACGGAGGGTGAGAGACAGAGAGGGGAAGAGAGTTGCACTCCTGGGTGAGGAAGCGCTTCAAGTGCTTGTTATCATCTAGCTGTCCATCTATGTCCATCATAACCATACTGACTAAACCCCTCTGTGACTCCAGTCTCCTCATCCCAACTACAGCTAAGCATCCACTGGGCAATGTGTACATCTGAGAGAGAGAGAGAGAGAGAGAGAGAGAGAGAGAGAGAAAGAGAGGGAGGGAGGGAGAGAGAGAAAGAGGGGGAGGAGAGAGAGAGAGGGAGGGAGAGAGACATAGACAGAGAGAGAGGTTCAGTCAGACAGGGTCTATCAGCAGTAATAAAACACAGTGATGTCACACCTTCACTCAGACACAGACAGAGTGGCTCAGAGAGTGTGTGTGTGTATGCGTACGTGTGCGTGTGTGTGTGTGAGAGCATGTGTGTGCATGTGTGTGTGCATGTGTGCGTGAGAGCATGTGTGTGTGTGCATGTGTGTGTGTGTATGTGTGAGTGTATCTAATGAGAATGTAAAGGTCCAGAATGAAAGGTTCTGGGTCTGATGGTCTCTCAACATGGCAGAAGGTCCACTAGGTTGTTCTGGTCAGTTCAGTTCAACAGTGTTTCATCTCCCATGTAGGATCATGTTGGTGGTTTTCAATGTGAGACGGATCATGTCACAACTTTCCCAAATCCAAGAGAACAACACGGAAATATCAACTATGGTAAAACCATAAAAAGAAAGGTAACAGTGTTAAAGAAGGTGTTGCTCTTACCTCCACTCTGGTTGAAGCGCTGCTTCACAAAATCAGTGAATTCTTTGAAGGTCTGCAGGATGCCCCCGGCCTTCTGAATGTTCCTCTCCCAGTTCTGCGGGTCGTCTTCAATTATGTTGTTCATCCAGTCCTGTTTGGGCACCAATTCCTTGGTGATGCTGTTATGGTGAAGCACCTGAACAACATCCACCATCGCCACAGACACTGGGAGGTTTGGACCTCCAGAGGATTCAGTGAAGACATTCTGAAGGGAGTGGATCACTAGAAGAAACACGAATGAAAGTATGCAGAGATATAAGATATCTCTCTACTCTCTAAATAGTTGGAGTCCCACAGCCGAGGGATGGAGCTGGAGGAATGTCATCACTCTCAGAGACGGAGTTACGAATTTAAGACCAAAACATCCCTGACCCTGACCCTGACCCTGACCCTAACTCTGACCCTGACCCTGACCCTAACCCACCGAGGTGTGTACAGGGGGCCTGGCAGCAAACACAGAGTTCCCTGTAGTTGTCAGAATCACTTTGATGATATTTGACATCACGCTGAAGGAGGTGCTTCTCCTCTTGATAAGAAACGCTTTTATAGCATCACAACCAAAACACTCATAAAACCACACAGTGTGGCAAAGCATTTCTTGGAAAGTACCGCACGCATGTTTGCACACACGCACGCACAAACATGCACGCACACGCACGCACACACACACACACACACACACACACACACACACACACACACACACACACACACACTAGGGTGTGGGAGGAGACAACAAGTTGTTGAGGTAGTACAAGCGCAGCACTCGTCACTAGAAACCCAGACGGCCATTTTGTGTCTTCATCTCCCCGTCCTCCTGACATGGCCGACACACAGACACACAGACACACAGCGTTCACACCTGATTGGTCAGATCTGTGTTGCTGCAGGATGTATGACATGGAGTCATATTCTGTGTTAGTTTCGTTTTCATAAAAGTGCATTTCTCAACAACTAACACATGAATAAAACTGCAGTTGTTGGTATGTGTGTTGGTGTGTGTGTATGGAGGGATTACCACAACAATGAATGAATGAATGAATGAATGAATGAATGAATGGTCTTTATTGTCATTGATATAGTACAGGTACCAAACAACGAAATTTGGGAGGGGGGGCTCCCCTGGTGCTAGGAAAAAGAAAAAAAAAGAAAAAAAAGAAGGGAAAGGAGCTGGTTTACATAAATAAAGGCTATGTACACTATCCACTATACTATACTGTACAAATAAAACACTGTGCTGTACTCTATGCTATGCTATACCTATTCTAACATTTCCTATTCTCTGAACCTTATGTACCCTAGGGTTGTCATATTGCACCTAGTGTTATTGCACATTCATTTAAAGTGTCGCAGTTTGCAGGTTTGAAATGTACACATTTGTGTTTCAGTATTACACTAGATTTCAATCTAGTAGCTGCCATCAATTTGTCTAGATTGTCCAGGGCCTAGAACCTAGGTCTTTGCTGTGTTCAGGGCTTGAATGGCCCTGGGGTAGAAGCTGAGCTTCAGTCTGTTTGTCCTTGCGAACATGGTCCTGAACCGCCTGTTCGAGGGCAGCCGAGCAAAGTGTTCGTACCCAGGGTGGGATGCTTTGAATGCATTACTTGACTGTTTGAATACTTGAATTACTTGAAAAGTTACAAAGCCACTTTACTTAACTAGTTTGCAGTGTAGCTTTATGTTCATTCCATTCAATGTTCACACAAATGTAGCTGTGTTATACCATTAGATAGTCATTATATATATTTCAAAGGGCTGAACGCCCATGGAACACAACCATCTAAACACTGTAAATAAGTACCTGCATGTCTGCACCAGGCTGCTCTCTGTACATAATCATGTTTACACTGTTCTCATTCATTTGTATTCATATTTTTAAACTGCAATTTCCATGCTTTTCTATTTTTCTTTAAATATATCTTTATTTACCTGTATATTATATTTATACACAGCTTTGTTAACAATTTCTTTATTGTAGTCGTACATTACTTTATTTGTGTTTGTTTTTTATCTTCACACTTGCTTTGGCAATGAAAACGTATGTTTCCCATGATGCCAATAAAGATTTTGCCTACGTTTAAAGGGTGCAGTGACTAGAGAAACACTAGTTTAGTTTAGTTTAGTTTCAGTTTAGTTAGGCCGCGTTCGTAAATTCGCTCTGAGAGCGTCGGAGCGTCCACGTGACTGAATTTCATTCTGTAGGCTAAATAATTTAAGAAAGGTCAAACAGGCCAATGATTTGATACAGCAAACATAATAATGTAACAATAATCTGAAGTGCGTGTCTTAAGTGAACGAGGCAAAACAACACCTGTTTCCATGTATTAAATGTGTTGTAGCTCACTGACCTGCAGATGCGCTGTGAACGCAGAGGAGCAAACCCAGGAAACCCCTCATCTGGATTTGTTACTGAAAATAAACTCCAGTTTTGACAGAAAAGTGCTGTCTGTCCCTCGGTGGAGCCCTAATATACTATACCAGTGGTGTAGTCTACGTGATACGCAGGACTACGCCTTATACCCACTAGGAAAGGCCAAGGATTTCCATATACCCACTTAAACATGTGTGAGGATACGTAACGGCGTTTTGTGACAGAACTTTCACTTTCATTCATAAATTCACCCCGTCTTTGTTACGAAGCACTTGACTTTTGGACCCTTGGGACTGACTATAGCGTCATATACCATCAACGGGGGGAGATGCGACATGAAATGTGAAAATGCAGCACTGTCATGCACAGATCAGCCTTATAACATGTCATTTTTATATATATTTTTTTTTTATACGGGCAGCCGTGGTGGCGAGCTGCTTCCTGGGGGCTTTGCCGCCGGTGGATTTACGAGCGGTTTGCTTTGTTCTGGCCATAATGCTACCTTCTATAACGTTAGACAGGGAGCGCAGTTCCGAAATGAACGATATGAAAAAAATTGATGGAGGGAGGGATTACCACAACAAGTGCAGTTATCAGGCGAGGAATCAAGGACTGGAAAGTCCCCTGGCGAAAAACACACACAGAGAGAACTGTGGTCAGAGCGCCCTCTACAGGTGGAAGGTTGTATTATACATCATTGGCGCTTTTAAAAGAACGTTGTACGTCAGTGTCCCTGTAGGATACTCTTTGAAGTCGTAGTAGGACCTATAATAGATAACTCCATATAATAGAGACTCATGCTCGACACGGGTGGTAAATGGAAACTCGCCTCTGAGGGAAATATTGAGGTGACTCTTAAAAGAGCCTTTGGGGATCTACTGTTGGATCAGGGTGGTCATCTTAGGCGCGCTCTCCACGGATGCGACGGGCCAGCTGGATGTCTTTGGGCATGATGGTCACCCTCTTGGCGTGGATGGCGCACAGGTTGGTGTCCTCGAACAGACCGACCAGGTAAGCCTCGCTGGCCTCCTGCAGGGCCATCACAGCAGAGCTCTGGAAGCGCAGGTCGGTCTTGAAATCCTGGGCGATTTCTCTCACCAAGCGCTGGAAGGGCAATTTGCGGATTAGCAGCTCGGTGGACTTCTGGTAACGACGGATCTCCCTCAGAGCCACGGTGCCGGGCCTGTAACGGTGAGGCTTCTTCACACCGCCGGTCGCTGGGGCGCTTTTACGGGCAGCCTTGGTGGCGAGCTGCTTCCTGGGGGCTTTGCCGCCGGTGGATTTACGAGCGGTTTGCTTTGTTCTGGCCATAATGCTACCTTCTTCTTGTAGAGTCAAAGTGTAGATGTTTTTCTCAAGCCAACTTGCTACGTTTATAAAGCCGAAGCCGTCGTGCTCCGATTGGCCGGCGAATGTAGACGAGCTCATTGGTCCACGAATGTAGACGAGCTCATTGGCCCGTTGTCACCTCCATCTCAGGCTGTCATTGGACACGAGCCCCGTGCAGCCTTCCCGCCATAAATTAAAACTCTAAACCCCTCCTGCTCCCTCCATTGCGCGCTTCCCTTGTCCACCCGCCCCGCCCATGTGAATTATAATAATAAACATAATATGAAGGTTTAAAAAAATCGGTGTTATGGGAGAATCCATAATTATTAGTCAACTGGCAGATGTTGTGATACCACTTTCTTAAGGACAACGACCCCAGCTATAGCTTTTACCCTATTCTCAGATGCATTAGGTTTGAGGCTGAATATGAATGAATGTGAGCTTATGGCCGTACAAGACTGCTAATGTATTTTCACAATATCCCTGTAAGGTACCGTTAAAATGTGTTTATGCTTATAGCCAGCACTCATCATTGGTTGGCAACACCACGTGGCCAAAACAGAAGTGTGTTGTTGTGGGTGCGTTCTCTCAGCCTCATTAAGGTGTATGATGACTGTTGAACTTTGTGATTGTAGGCTTCAACATGAGGCACACTACGGTACTCATAGCGGACAAACACCGTTTAGAGATGAAAATACAAATTGCACTTTTTGAGACACAAGTGGTTGGCTCTTAAAAGAGCCTTTGGGGTTAAGTAGTGGGGTGAAAGCCGTAGTAGAACATTTACTTGGCTTTGGCGGGCTTCTCGGTCTTCTTGGGGAGCAGCACTGCCTGGATGTTGGGCAGCACACCACCCTGAGCGATGGTCACACCGCCCAGCAGTTTGTTCAGCTCCTCGTCGTTGCGGACGGCCAACTGCAGATGACGGGGGATGATACGAGACTTCTTGTTGTCGCGGGCAGCGTTCCCGGCCAACTCCAGGATCTCAGCAGTCAGGTACTCGAGCACGGCGGCCAGGTAGACCGGTGCGCCAGCGCCCACACGATGGGCATAGTTGCCTTTGCGCAGGAGCCTGTGTACACGGCCCACTGGGAACTGGAGTCCAGCTCGGGAAGAACGGGTCTTCGCCTTGGCCCTGGCCTTGCCTCCGGTTTTACCTCTTCCTGACATCTTGAAACTTAAAGCGAGTTCTGTGCTAGTTAAAGAAAAAGCGGATACTAGATTATCGCTTGGAGTGCAGTTCTTATAGCTCAGCCTGACCAGCGTTCATTGGCCATCGGGCCGATGACACCTCATCCAATCAGCAACCCGGATACGCGCGCCTCTTCCCGCCGCCCAGCGATTGGCCGCTGTTTCACTCGGCCTTTGTGAGTTTCCCTTGCGCGCCAGAAATCAAAGTTCAAATCAAACCAACAATTTCCTAATAATATACTAAATAGCGAAACAATACTCCTTATTGGCATTACAGCGAAAAGTGAAGTGCATTAGGCTCTCACAGCTCTCCCCATACGCAATGTAGTAGGCTACTACTAGAGCGAAAAGTTGACCATTTCTATCCAAATAACGTTATATATAGAAAACTACCGTATGTCGATATTGAAAGGTATTTTGTGGAGTCTAGCATAGACCCCCCCCCTCCCGCAGAGACCGAGTGAGTTAATATATCGTTTGTTAAAACATGTTTGTGTAAAGTATTAAACTCTCATTAAGGCCATTTCAATATTTAATATAGCTATTATTCTCGTGTGCATAGGTCAGTGATTGAGACTGGTGTAAATCGGACCTTCTTATTTGAGAAAGTTCCGTTTATCGACATGGATGAAAATGCACGTTTTATGGAAAGGTGGGTGGTTCTTAAAAGAACCTTTTTTTGTGGTGTCAACATGAACACTGTCAACACAAGTTTACTTCTTTGGGGCTGCCTTCTTTGCCTTGGCTGCTTTGGGCTTCGCTACCTTGACGACCTTTTTGGGGCTCTTGGTCGGGGCTTTCTTGACAGGTGCGGGCTTCTTAACCTTCTTGGGGCTCTTGGCAACCTTCTTAGCGGCGACGGGCTTCTTTGCAACGGCCTTTTTGGGAGACTTCTTAGCGGCGGCGGGCTTCTTTGCAACGGCCTTTTTGGGAGATTTCTTGGCGGTGGGCTTCTTTGCAACGGCCTTTTTGGGAGACTTCTTAGCGGCGGCGGGCTTCTTTGCTACTACCTTCTTGGGTTTTGCGACGGCGGCTTTCTTCGCCGTTTTCTTGACCGCCTCCTTGTTAATCTTGAAAGAGCCGGAGGCACCGGTGCCCTTGGTCTGGACCAGAGTACCCTTGACGACGAGGCTCTTGACGGCGATCTTGACGCGAGAGTTGTTCTTCTCCACGTCGTAACCACCGGCAGACAGCGCCTTCTTGAGCGCGGCCAGAGACACGCCGCTCCTCTCCTTGGATGCGGATACGGCTGTCACGATGAGCTCGGCGACGCTGGGGCCAGCTGCTTTCTTGGGCCTGGCTGCTGCTTTCTTCTTGGGGGCCTTGGCCGGAGCGGCGACGGCGACGGCTGGTGCGACTTCTGCCATGTCTGTAAAAAGTCTCGTTTGTTCTGGTATACACACTACAAGTGAGTCTATGAAGCTGCTCTGTGCGAATGATGCTCAACCCACCGTAGGGGGTTGTACTTAAATGCGACATGAGAACCATGTAGACTCAACCATCCCTGCTCGGAAATCTTTGCTGCCGAAATTCTCCGACGCCTGTGTTTTCTCCTCGTGAATAACTGGTCAAAAGTCACCGGTGGAGACGAGTTGAGGTCCAAATGCGAACGGGCCAGCGAGCAGACTTGTCTCCGTTCAGAATAAAGTCGTATGGGCCGCGAAGCCCTCCTTTATTTTGTAGTAACTCGCTCAAAACCCCACCGTTCGTCCGTCGGAGGGAGCGTTGCGCACAGCTTTTCCCGTGCTATTTGTCTTCTAAAGTGGTTTAAAGTGCATACGATTGCGTCCAGCACTCGTTATCCATATAGCCAGATTGTCTGACGAGGGAGTAAAACGATTGAGGGTCCCCCAATGTTGTGCGGGATGATGTAAATGTGAACTATTTTGGGGGCCGTAAAACACAGTTGCCAGGACGGGGCTGGGAGCTTTCTGGATGGTGTCCCTCTTCTTCTTCTTATAAAAAAACTTCGAGAATTCTTATATATATATATATATATATATATATATATATATATATATATATATATATATATATATAATATGTGGTATATTACTTGGAGCTGGTGTACTTGGTCAAGATCTTGGTGACCTCGGACACGGCGTGTTTGGCAAACTCGCCGGGGCGCATATACTTGTAGACCAGCTCCAAATGATATACCACATATTATAATATAGGCTATATTTGTACAGCAATCAGATTGACAGGACCACTCCAAATCACACAGATTTGGCCAACCTAATTTCCCTCTTCCTCATTTAGAAAGTATTAGATTGCCCGTATGTGCATGCTGTATATGAAACCGTTATTTATCAATTTAAGACAGCCAGAGTCAAGTCTCTTCTCAAGAAATCAACCCTTGACCCATATTCTGTCCACAACGACAGACCGGCATCCCTCCTCTCCTTCCATTCTAAAACCCTTGAACGTGCTGTATCTAGCCAACTATCTCCTTCAAAATAACTTCCTCGACCCTCACCAATCCGGCTATACGGCTGTGCATTCTACCGAAACTTTATTTTTCAGGTCTTATATCCCGTTTTATTATGTTACTGGTGTTGTATCCTGAACGAGTACTATTTTATTTGATTAAAGTTTTTTTTATTGTTGTAAGTCGCTTTGGACAAAAGGTAAATCTTCTATTTTTTTATTTTTAAAATTAAAATCATGTGGGTTTTTTGTCATGTCGGTCATCTGTTCCCTTTGCTTCTCTTTTATATCCATTCTGGTTACTTAGTGTCTAAATTTGACCATGTGCTGTTGTAAGGAGTCAATCTTATCAGACCATTCTAAACATCTTGATCAATGTTATGTTCTTCTACTGATTGTGTGTGTCTGTGTGACCGTTAAGAGAGCGCGTGCGTGCGTGCCCTTCTGTCCATATATATATATATATATATATATATATATATATATATTATATTGAAATATCTATGCTTCTGTCGACATAGCTTCAAGGGATGCACATAATGCCAAACGTTGTCCTTAGCAGAAGCTCCTCCCTCTACAAAATGACACAAGAGGCGACAGCGCGCTTCCTGTACAGCCTGGTCTCAATCACGTCCTCGTTCCAGAGATAAATTCACAGCCACAACTTCATCGAAGTCATTCTTACTGTTCTGAACGTAAAGATGTCTGGCAGAGGCAAAGGAGGAAAGGGACTCGGCAAAGGAGGCGCCAAGCGTCATCGCAAGGTTCTCCGTGATAACATCCAGGGAATCACCAAGCCCGCTATTCGCCGTCTTGCTCGCCGTGGCGGTGTTAAGCGTATCTCTGGTCTGATCTACGAAGAGACCCGTGGTGTGCTGAAGGTGTTCCTTGAGAACGTTATCCGTGATGCCGTCACCTACACCGAGCATGCCAAGAGGAAGACCGTCACCGCCATGGATGTTGTATACGCTCTGAAACGCCAGGGACGTACTCTGTACGGCTTCGGCGGCTAAACTATTCGTAAACTCAACCACCCCCTACAAAAAACAACGGCTCTTTTAAGAGCCACCCATCTCCTCACAAGAGAGTTGATTCCATTATTATAACACATTTTGTCAGGCCTGTACATTCAACGGGTTTAGCTGTCATGAAAAAAACATACGTTGCCAAATCAATGTCAACGCAAGTAAATGCGTAGTCTTGGCATTCCACGACTAGAAATGACCATCCCACACGTGCACTCTAGAAAGAAAATGGTTATTATGGATTATTACGCACACAACACAGTGCAGCCCCTTTTTCTATTGCGCATCTAGTGATAATAATAATGCATGCCCTTGTCGTACCATCCCAAAATAACAATTCCTGGTAGTAATCGCTAGGCTGGTTGGGAGTTTGGGGGACTTGGTGTTCTATGTATATCATTCTCAATCTTCCTCTTGACGTTTTCGTGTTCATATCGCCATCGGAAACAAGGCAACCCGACAACAGAGTGAAAAAGTAAGGAAGGGGTGGGGGGGAGGAGCTCCCGCGTGTGCAGATAATGTATTTACCCGCGAGGCAGGCTAGAGCTTTGGAAATGGATGTCAGCAGCCGCCTAATTTGCATAGCCCCACCTTTATATTTCGTGTGTGCGTTTGCCACCTCTTCATTCGTTTCTGAGAAGTAACGAGCCACTATCAACATGCCTGAGCCTGCGAAGCCTGCGCCCAAGAAGGGCTCCAAGAAAGCCGTCACCAAGGCCGCCAGCAAAACCGGCAAGAAGCGCAGAAAGTCCAGGAAGGAGAGCTACGCCATCTACGTGTACAAGGTCCTGAAGCAGGTTCACCCCGACACCGGCATCTCCTCCAAGGCCATGGGAATCATGAACTCCTTCGTCAACGACATCTTCGAGCGCATCGCCGGCGAGTCCTCTCGCCTGGCCCACTACAACAAGCGTCGTACCATCACCTCCAGGGAGATCCAGACCGCCGTGCGTCTGCTGCTCCCCGGTGAGCTGGCCAAGCACGCCGTGTCCGAGGGCACCAAGGCCGTAACCAAATACACCAGCTCCAAGTAAACAGATTTTCGTCTGAATTACTTACCCCAAAAGGCTCTTTTAAGAGCCACCCACCCTATCAAAAAAAGCAATTCCATAGTGAGTTGAGCTCACGTGCTACAAATCAGTCGATTTATATGCTGTACTGATTGTGTGTATTGTAACAAGTAAGTAAAATGTATTTATACAGCACCTTTCCCAGGCCAAGGGTCACAAAGTGCTTCACATAACGGAAGAAAACACAAATAAAACATAATACAAGACTGAAAGCCACAGCATGTTAAAACAGGCAGAAAGAATATATAACATAAGCATGTATAAGCCATATGTATCAATTACTCGATGTTACAATTTTCAAAGACTCCAGTCCTTGAACGCGCCGGAAGTTTTGCGCGCCTTTTTTGTTTTTCCACTCTGCCATTGTTTCTTTCAACTGCTGGAGTAGTGTACTCACTAGTCGTCTAAAACGGTTTCCGCTATTAATATAATGGACAGGAGTGACTACACTGCATACATACGCATGGCCAATTTCTCCGGACAGGTGGATTTAAACATAAATCGTAAATATAATAATGGTTTAAACGGCGTTCAGATGTGGATAATCTAGTACAATCAAGAAGTTAGCCTACCACTACCGCCAAGACATGCCCACTTATCTATCGATAAAATGCTTTTATATCACCCCCATGATGTCATTATGAATGAATGAATGGTCTTTATTGTCATTGCTATAGTACAGGTACCAAACAACGAAATTTAGGAGGGGTGGCTCCCCTGGTGCTAGGAAAGAAAAGAAAAAAAAAAAAAAAACACAAGAAGGGAAGGAGCTGGTTTACATAAATAAAGGCTATGTACACTATCCACTATACTATACTGTACAGATAGACGACTAGGGTTGTCATATTGCACATAGTGTTATTGCACATTCATTTAAAGTGTCGCAGTTTGCAGGCTTGAAATGTACATATTTGTGCCTCAGCACTACACTAGATTTTTTTTCAGTCCAGCAACTGCCATCAATCCGTCCAGACTGTCCAGGGCCCAGAACCTAGGTCTTTGCTGTGTTCAGGGACAGGATGGCCCTGGGGTAGAAGCTGTGCTTCAGTCTGTTTGTCCTTGCGGCCATGGTCCCGTACCGCCTTTTCGAGGGCAGCCGGGCAAAGTGTTCGTACCCAGGGTGGGTTGGGTCTCTGGAGATCTTGGAGGCCTTCCTGAGACCTCTGCTTTTCTGTCATTCATTCTCAAGGCTAGATGTTTCAATCATCCCTGAAAGCTATCAATCGTGTGTGCTGGGACCAACATTTACGTTAAATAGTAGCAACAATGCCTATATTTAGAGGAAAGGGTAATCTAAAAATGTCTAAAAGATTTCTAATACCCTGTCACCTTTTGGGGACATCAAACACACGCAGCCAGTTGTCTCGTTTCAATTGTCGCTTGGTTTTACCAGGGCTGCCAAGTTTCACCAAAAGTGTTTTGTCTGAGAGCGTGAGAACTGGTTGAAATGCGTGAGTCTCACGGTGATTGCGTGTGACTTGGCAGCTCTGGTTTTACCATTGATTGATTGATTGAAAACTTTATTAGAAGATTTGCAGAAGTAGGTACATGACAGTACATATTACATACAAGGTCAACTAACAGGATAAAAACCCAAGAAAGCCACTGGCTTATTTCAATTGGGGTCCTTGATTCTCAATTCATCGTTACATGTAAGACAGACAAAAAAACTAGTACTATCTACAAGATAATACAGACAAATAACTATTACTATCTACAAGATAAACATACATCCATCATGGGAAGAACAGTACAACAAAACATAAGGTATGTACAGCGGGTAGGACAGGTGGGGACATACACCACAGGTGGGGGCGGGGGACAAAACACAAAGTATGTACAGTGGGTAGTTCGGGTCTTTTAATCTGATTTTTGATTTAGAGGGTCGGGTCTTTTAATCTGATTTTTGATTTAGAGGGTCCCGTTACGGATTGCAGCCTCCTGTAAATGTTTTTTGAGAGTGGTTTTGAAGGTGGGCAGTGTTTTGCACTCCTTTAAGATTATAGGAAGGGCGTTCCACATTTTTACTTTGCAAACGAGTTTAACCCCTTGTTTGTGGTGCACCGCGGTTGAACGTGGTTCGTGGAGCTTCCTCTGGTGTTGTATGTGTGGACGTTGTTCACTTTTTGGAAGTATGTTGACAGGTACTTGGGTGTCTTTGTGGTGTAGCGTATCTTGAAGACCAGGCCCAGTGCAAGCTGCTGCACTCTGTCAACTACTCGTAGCCAATCAAGGCTCAAAAAATGAGCAGCGGTTAGATGTGTCCTAGGGTTGAGGCCTAGCAGAAGCCTAACCAGTTTATTTTGGGCTGTCTGGAGTCTTGTTTTATGGGCCTTTGTGGTTCTATAGTACCATGATGTTACGGCATAGTCGAAGTGACATTGAATGAGAGCTCCTGATAGGGTCCTCAGTGTGTTTTTACTGACAAGTGAGGATATCCTGTACAAGAATCTAGTTCTATGGTTCACTTTTTTGATTACTTTTGCTGCCATTTTATCTCCGGAAAGATTTGCCTCTAAGATGGAGCCCAGGTATGTAATATCCTCTTTTCTTGTGATATTAATGTTACCCACTTTTATTTTAAAATTTTCAGCCTTTCTGAGTTTAGATGGGGATCCGTATAGGATGGTTTCAGTTTTACCTAGGTGTATTGATAGTTTATTGTCAGCTAGCCAGATGCAGATTCTACTCAGTTCAGTGCTTAGCGCTTTTTCCACCTGCAATATGTCCCTGTCAGAGACCAGCAGAGCCGAGTCATCCGCGAACAGGAACAAATTGCAATCACATGCTGATGACATGTCATTCACATATATTAGGAACAGTAAAGGTCCCAATATGCTTCCTTGTGGAACGCCGCAGGTCACTGGGAGGGGGGGGGACAGTGTTCCGTTCACACTAACCACCTGTTCCCTCCCCTCTAAGTAGGATTGCATCCAGCTCACCGATGTTCTATCGAACCCAATTGCTTTCAGTTTATCTAACAATATGTGGTGATCTACTGTGTCGAAGGCCTTCTGGAGGTCCAGCATGACCATGCCGCAGTACTTGCCCGAGTCCACCTCATGGTTGATGTGGTCGTTCAAATAGAGAAGGCATGTGTCAGTGGAATGGGATGTTCTGAATCCTGATTGAAATTCATACATCAGATTTTTTTTCGGTAAGGTACCTATCAACCTGTTCATAAACTATTTTTTCCATAAGTTTCGAGATGGAATTAAGAATAGAAACAGGTCGGTAGTTGCCTGGGTCTAATTTGCTTCCTTTTTTATACAGTGGGGTTACCCTTGCTATTTTAAAGTCAAGGGGGACATGTCCCTGTTTGATGGAGAGGTTTATTATGTGGGTGATGATTGGGGTAATGGAGGCAGCTGAGTCTTTTAGAAATCTGGCTGGAATATTGTCATGGCCCGTGGCCTTTTCTGAGTGTAGAGCGCCCAGCTTTTTAAACACCTCATCGTTTGACACCATGGAGAGTTTAAAATCATCTTTGCGTACACCCAGTTTATTGTAGAACGCACGGATGTGCTCTACACCATAACGCCCTGAGTGGGGTGGTAGATTGTTAACTAATTTAGTGGCTATGGTTGTAAAGAAAGTGTTTAAGCACTTAGCCACATCCAGCTTGTCTGTAAGGAGAGAATCTCCAGATTTTATGCTGTTGTTTGTAGACCTGGTTTTGAGTTTTTGACTGCAACCTAGTTGGCTATTAAGTAGCTTCCAAAGGTCACGTGGTTTGTTTAAGTTTTCTTCGATTTTGTTATCGAGGTATTCTTTCTTAGCAGATTTGGTCATGGTAATTACCTGATTGCTTAGTTTGTTGCATTGTTTTTTAATTTTCTCAAAGTGGGTTTTGAGATCTTCGTTTAAGTGTTTCACTAATTTTGATTTGCATTTTTGAACTTCAGAGCATTTTAGGTCTCTGACTTTCATAGCATTTAGAATGTCCGAATTCATCCATGGTTCCGATCGGGCTTTAACCCTGGTGGTTCTCATGGGGGCTATACTGTCAATAATATTTAGGAATTTGGTTTTGAAACCTAGCCATGCCTCTTCAACCTGTGTGCATATCTGATTATGTCTTGGAATAATAGATACACGTACGTTTTCTCGAATTCAGTCGAGAAGTGAAAGTTTGTGAAAACATAGTGATAAAAGAAAGCCTAAAGCCAAGATAACCATTTAACTTGAATTATGCTGAATCGGCTAAAACATTTTTCTTTGGTCCAGCCAGTTAGAATCCTCCGTAGGACAACACGAATTAAGTATATAGTTCCGTTGACGCACAAGTAACAGTACTAGTGCTCCGTGGTAGACAAAAGTCGATGGCCCTTTCTCAATTGTAGAAACTCCATTCCTCGCGTCATATCTCCTGTCCCCTCGTCGCATCATAATTAAAATGCATTGGAGGAGAATATCTAGGTTGTTCCCCTATTCTCCTCCAATGCTATTTGAGAAGCAGCAAGTGAGACACGCAACAGAGGAAACGAGGAATCAAGTTTCTAACAGGGAAAGGGCCCTGGCTTTCAACTATATAATATATAACCCAATATATATAAAGCCCAATTTTACCCAATACTCAAGTATTCTGGTTAGGACATAAGTATTTAGTGATCCTAAAACTGTTGTTTGTTGTATTGAGTGGGCTCACTATATCCAAATCATATTGGTATGCATAAAAAAAGACAGAACCCATAACTTTAAAAAAATATTATTTGTATGTGTTGGGAGTGTGTGTTTGGGTGAAGGGGGGATAGTTGGGAGGTGTGTGTGTGTGTGTGTGTGTGTGTGTGTGTGTGTGTGTGTGTGTGTGTGTGTGTGTGTGTGTGTGTGTGTGTGTGTGTGTGTGTGTTGGGTAGTGGGGTTGTGTGTTTTGGGGGGTGGGGAGTGGAAATGGGGGGATGTGTGTGTTGCCTCTTTAACGATTAGAAATAGCCTAATAATATGACATAAGCCGTCGAAATTGCAACAGTGCGCTTATCATGTAAAATGTGTATACGTCATATGGATATCCTGCCCCCCCCAAAAAAACGGCTGGAGCCCAACTAAAAGCTCATTCCGCACATTACAGCGAGGGATTTCAAGTCCTTTCCTATTTGTGTCAGTAAAACTGTTCTGCTATGACTTGTCATATGGTACCCTCTGGCATTCTGCGATCTCATTCTACTTTAACCCATCTATCGTCATATAAATAAGAGTAGTTAATGGAAAAAATCATTTTGAGAAATATTGAGGTGGCTCTTAAAAGAACCTTTGGTTTTTGTTCATGATCATAGTCCGACACTCATCATCTTAGGCGCGCTCTCCACGGATGCGACGGGCCAGCTGGATGTCCTTGGGCATGATGGTCACCCTCTTGGCGTGGATGGCGCACAGGTTGGTGTCCTCGAACAGACCGACCAGGTAAGCCTCACTGGCCTCCTGCAGGGCCATCACAGCAGAGCTCTGGAAGCGCAGGTCGGTCTTGAAATCCTGGGCGATTTCTCTCACCAGGCGCTGGAAGGGAAGTTTGCGGATGAGCAGCTCGGTGGACTTCTGGTAACGACGGATCTCCCTCAGAGCCACGGTGCCAGGTCTGTAACGGTGAGGCTTCTTCACGCCGCCGGTGGCCGGGGCGCTTTTGCGGGCAGCCTTGGTGGCGAGCTGCTTCCTGGGGGCTTTGCCGCCGGTGGACTTACGAGCGGTTTGCTTGGTTCTGGCCATTATGCTACCTTCTTCTTGTAGAGTCAAAGTGTAGATATTCTTCACAAGACAACTTGCCACGTTTATAAAGCCGGAGCCGTCGTGCTCCGATTGGCCGGCGAATATAGACGAGCTCATTGGCCCGCGAATGTAGACGAGCTCATTGGCCCGTTGTCACCTCCTTCTCAGGCTGTCATTGGACACGAGCCCCGTGCACCCTTCCCGCCATAAATTAAAACTGTAAACCCCTCCTGCTCCCTCCATTGCGCGCTTCCCTTGTCCACCCGCCCCGCCCATGTGAATTATAATAATAAACATAATATGAAGATTTGTAAAAATCGGTGTTATGGGAAAATCCATAATTATTAGTCAACTGGCAGATGATACCACTGTTGTGATACCACTTTCTTAAGGACAACGACCCCAGCTATAGCTTTTACGCTATTCTCAGATGCATTAGGTTTGAGGCTGAATATGAATGAATGTGAGCTTATGGCCGTACAAGACTGCTAATGTAATTTCACAATATCCCTGTAAGGTACCGTTAAAATGTGTTTATGCTTATAGCCAGCACTCATCATGAAGGGAACATTGGTTGGCAACACCACGTGGCCAAAACAGAAGTGTGTTGTTGTGGGTGCGTTCTCAGCCTCACGAAGGTGTATGATGACTGTTTAACTTAGTGATTGTAGGCTTCAACATGAGGCACACTACGGTACACATAGCGGACAAACACCGTTTAGAGATGAAAGCACTTTTTGAGAGACAAGTGGTTGGCTCTTAAAAGAGCCTTTGGGGTTAAGTAGTTGGGTGAAAACCGGAGTAGAGGTTTTACTTGGCTTTGGCGGGCTTCTCTGTCTTCTTGGGGAGAAGCACTGCCTGGATGTTGGGCAGCACACCACCCTGAGCGATGGTCACACCGCCCAGCAGTTTGTTCAGCTCCTCGTCGTTACGGACGGCCAACTGCAGATGACGGGGGATGATACGAGACTTCTTGTTGTCGCGGGCGGCGTTGCCGGCCAACTCCAGGATCTCAGCAGTCAGGTACTCGAGCACGGCGGCCAGGTAGACCGGTGCGCCAGCGCCAACACGATGGGCATAATTGCCTTTGCGCAGAAGCCTGTGCACACGGCCCACTGGGAACTGAAGCCCAGCACGAGAAGAACGGGTCTTTGCCTTTGCCCTGGCCTTGCCTCCGGTTTTGCCTCTTCCTGACATGGTGACGGTTTAGCGGGATCTCAAAGAAGCTGAAGAAAATAATTTCAAATAACGGTTCTGCCGCTTGGAGCGTTGTTCTTATAGCTCGCCTTGACGGCGTTCATTGGCCACTGGGTCGACGTCACCTCATCCAATCAAGAGACAGAGATTGTGGATACATTGTGAATATTGAAGATTGTCTTTGTGAGTTTCCCTCGCGCGCCAGAAATCGAAGTTCAAATCAAACTCGCCCCACGTGACATATTCAGTGTACTAAAACTAGTATATGTCATAATAATAATAATAATAATAATATATAATTGATACGTATATAATATGTACATTGTGAAGTGCATTCCCAGCTCTCTGTAGTTCGTTACTCCTGACTGAGCGAAAAGTTGTCTGTTATCTCCCGCCTTTCTGTCCAAATATAACGTAATGGTGTAACGGAAAGAGTATCTCATAACTATCTGTATATGTTGATATTATATGCAACTTTATGGACACTGTCATACCCCCACCATCCTCTCCCGCACACAGATCTACCGAGTGACACTTTATAGTGTCAAAGTGTAAACTAGACCTTGATGTCAAATCTCTCATTACTGCTCATTATTTACTCAATAAGTAAAAACATGATTGTCGTGTTTGTAAGTCCGTGCTTGACACTGACACTGGGGGCGGCTGTGGCGGAGGTAGAGCCGCTATCTAATGATCACAAGTTTGGCAGATCGGCGGTTCGAGCCCCAGCTGGCCACATGTCGAAGTGTCCTTGGGCAAGACACTGAACCCCAAATTGCTCCCAGTGAGCCGGCCGGCGCCTTGCATGGTAGCTTGCCGCCATTGGTGTGTGAATGAGAGGCCGTTGTAAATCGCTTTGGATAAAGGCGCTATATAAGTCAGTCCATTTACACTGGTGTAAAATACTTTCTAAAATAAACACTCGACTTTTTCTGTCGTCGTGGATGATAATGCGTTTTTACGAAAATGTGGGTGGCTCTTAAAAGAGCCTTTTAGTGGTACAAATTGTGTCGGAAAGAACACTTTGAATGTTTACTTCTTCTTTGGGGCTGCCTTTTTTGCCTTGGGCTTCACCGTTTTGGGTTTGGCTACCTTGGGCTTGGCTGCCTTGACGGCCTTTTTGGGGCTCTTAGCCGGAGCCTTCTTGACCGGTGTGGCCTTCTTCGCCTTCTTGGGGCTCTTGGTGGCCTTCTTGATGACTGCCGCGGGCTTCTTTGCCTTCTTGGGAGACTTCTTGGCCGCAGCAGCGGGCTTCTTTGCCTTTTTCGGAGACTTCTTGGCAGCGGCGGGCTTCTTTGCGGCCGCCTTCTTGGGTTTCGGGGCGGCGGATTTCTTCGCCGGCTTCTTGACCGCCTCGGTGGCTTTCTTGTTGAGCTTGAAAGAGCCGGAGGCCCCGGTGCCCTTGAGCTGGAGCAGAGTGCCCTTGATGACGAGGCTCTTGACGGCGACCTTGACGCGGGAGTTGTTCTTCTCCACGTCGTAGCCACCGGCCGAAAGCGCCTTCTTGAGCGCGGACAGGGACACGCCGCTCCTCTCCTTGGATGCGGACACGGCCGTCACGATGAGCTCGGCGACGCTGGGGCCAGCTTTCTTGGGCCTGGCTGCTGCCTTCTTCTTGGGGCTCTTGGCCGGCGCGGGGGCTGCTGCTGGTGCGACTTCTGCCATGTCTGTAGAAAGTCTCGTTCGTTCCGGTAAACCAACTAGTCTGCAAAGCTGCTCTGTGAGAATGAAGCTCAACCCGGAGCAGGGGGCTGTCCTTAAACGCGGCATGAGAACCGTGCAGACTCAACCATCCCTGCTCAGCAGTCGTAGCTGCCGAAATACTTGGGCGCCTGTGTTTTCTCCTCGCGAATAACGGGCCAAAAGTCACCGGTGGTGCCGAGTTGAGGTCCAAATGCAAACGGGCCAGCGAGCAGACTTGCCTCCGGTTAGAATAAAGTCATGTGAGCCGCGAAGGCCTCGTGAGTTTTGTTGTGACTCGATCAAAACCCCACCGTTGCACCGTCGGAGGGAGCGGTGCGCACAGCTTTTCCTGTGTTATTTGTCTCCTAAAGTGGCTAAAAGTGCATATGATTGCGACCAGCACTCGTTGTCCAGGTAGCCAGGTTGTCTGGCAAGGGAGTACAAAGGTTGAGGGTCCCCCGATGTGGTGCGGGGTGTTATAAATATGAGCTCTTTTGGTGGTCGTGAAACACAGTCGCGGGGATGGGGCTGAGAGCTTGTCCCTATAGGTGATTTTTCATGGTGTCCCTCTCCCTCCTATTACATCGAGACAAGACAGGTGAAAGCCATAGATAGACTATGGTTGCTGCATGTCGACTCTGAGGAATCAATTGCGATATTATCACCAGAATTGTGTCTCCTTGACCTGTCTGCTGCCTTCGACACAGTCAATCACCAGATCCTTCTCTCCATCCTCTCAGACCTGGGCATCTCTGTCACCGCACACTCCTGGTTTTCTTCCTACCTGGCGGGCCGCTCCTACCAGGTGACCTGGAGAGAATCGCTATCTTCTCCACGAACCCTCTCCCCTGGAGTTCCCCAGGGTTCCGTCCTAGGGCCCCTACTCTCCTCCCTCTACACCAAGTCTCTTGGCTCGGTAATCTCTTCACATGGGCTCTCCTACCACAGCTACGCAGACGACACTCAACTCTTCCTGTCCTTCCCCCCGTCTGATGTACACGTGGCAACCCGTATCTCAGCATGTCTCGCTGACATTTCAACTTGGATGGCTGACCACCATCTCAAGCTTAATCTTAACAAGACCGAGCTCCTCTTCATCCCCGGGAAAGCCTGCCCTCTCCAAGACTTCTCCATCACAGTGGAGAACTCTACTGTAACCCCCTCCCTGACAGCCAAGAACCTTGGAGTGATCCTGGATAACCGACTATCCTGTGCGGAGAACATTGCAGCAACGGCTCGCTCCTGCAGATTCCTCCTCTACAACATCAGAAGGATACGACCATTCCTTACCAGAGAGGCAGCGCAACTCTTGACCCAGGCACTGGTCATCTCCCGCCTGGATTACTGCAATGTACTCCTGGCTGGGCTCCCCGCTTCAGCCATTAGACCTCTGCAGCTCATCCAGAATGCTGCTGCCCGGCTGGTATTCAACCTCCCCAAATACTCGCATGTCACCCCTCTCCTTCGCACCCTGCACTGGCTCCCGATAGCAACTCGCATCAGATTCAAGACCCTGGTGCTTGCATACCAGGCAGCTAAAGGGACAGCCCCTGCCTACCTGAAGGAAATGGTAACCCCCCAAACCCCTGCCCGCTCACTCCGCTCCTCCACCTCGGCTGGCCGACTGGCCCCACCTCCTCTACACAGCAGTCGGGCTGCCCGATCACGTCTCTTCACAACACTGGCTCCCCGCTGGCGGAATGAGCTCCCCACGGCTGTCAGAACGGCAGAGTCACTACCCATCTTCCGTCGTAGACTGAAGACCCATCTCTTCAGGTTACATCTTAACTGCTCCTCCTGAGACATCTTCTGACCCTCACCACTACGTCTCCTAAAGACACCCGCTTTCCCCTCTACTGTGTCCCTAAGAACTTCTATTGCCCCCCTTGTACTGTTTCTCAGTTTCTCCAGTAATTAAAAAATAAAATAAAAAAAGTTTTAGTAGAAGGCGATAATAGAGAGAAGGTTTTTCCTTCTATCAGTGGCCCCGGGCCCGAGCTAGAGTACTCTTCCTGCAACGAATGGTGGACTGCTGATTCACATGCTTAGTATTCAAATATATTGATTGTAAGTCGCTTTGGAATAAGGCGTCTGCTAAATGCCAAAAATGTAAATGTAAATGAGGACATCAGCAGCCTTATGATGAATATGTTCGGCTACTAAACTAGTTGGTAACTAGCTGAAATTGCAATCATAACTTTGTCTGTAAATAAATAAATAATAATAGTAATAAGTAAATTCAATAAATTAAATGTGCTTATGTATGTGTTGTTTATCGATGGTGACGTAGTCAGCCTGCCTCCTCTCTCCATGTGTTTGTGGGTCTTTGTGGACCGGGGTGTTTAAATTACATCACATTTGTAATGTAACATAATATAATATAATATAATGGTTCTGCCGCTGCTTGGCTGTCCTTGAGCCTCGTATTAATCGTATTAATATTCACCAATAATACAATAATATATATGCTTATGACACTGTTGTACAGTATGCTATTGCCCCCACGACTGACCAGGCTCTTTCTGAGCTACAGTCTGCATTCACTGTCCTGCAGAGAGCATTTGTTGGGCTGAGAATGAGAATGATACTTAATGTTGGAAAGATAAAAATCTATGTTCTACCATATCACAAGTTGTTTTTATTTGATTCATGTTTGCATCTTGGGTGTGTCCCGCTACCTGGGCAGTTCGTTCATGGCGGTGTTTGATTATCGCTTTATCATAGATGATAGTTGTTATCCTCATCATTGCATTCTGTATAAATGGCTGGCTGGACCGTTAAATCCTGTAGATCTATTCATAACTCATTTTTGTATATAAAGCCCTACTACATAAACAAAACCCGCTACCTAGTGGTATTATTACAATTCAAATACATGCATGACCGAACTCGTTCACATCATTGGTTCTTGAGGTTCTGTCCAGGTAGCTGACTAGTGAGCCTGCATCAACCTTAATGCTATTCAAGTGCAAGAAGATTACATTTGTCTTCGCCGTTCAAGATACACACATTCATCTGCTGTGGAGCAGTAGCAGGCGGTCTGATTCTCCCTGGAGGTGATGGTAGATCCACATGTGAACGCCGTTTAAACTATTATTATATTTTATTATTTATTTTAAATCCACCTGTCCCGAGAAATTGGCCATGCGTATGTATGCAGTGTAGTCACTCCTGTCCATTATATTAATAGAGGAAACCGTTTTAGACAACTAGTGAGCAACAAACAAGTGAGGAACAAAAAAAGGCGCGCAAAACCTCCGGCGCGTTCAAGGACTGGAGTCTTTGAAAATTGTAACATCGAGTAATTGATACATATGCCTTATACATGCTTGTTATGTTATGTATGCTTTCTGCCTGTTTTAACCTGCTGTGGCTTTCACTCCTGTATTACTATGTTTTATTTGTGTTTTCTTCCTTGTTATGTAAAGCACTTTGAGACCCTTGGTCTGGGAAAGGTGCTGTATAAATACTGTATAATTTTACTTACTTGTTACAATACACACAATCAGTACAGCATATACATTCGACTGATTTGTAGCACGCGAGGTCATCTCACTATGGAATTGCTTTCTTTTTTGATAGGTTGGGTGGCTCTTAAAAGAGCCTTTTGGGGTAAGCAGTACAGACGAAAATCAGTTTACTTGGAGCTGGTGTATTTGGTTACGGCCTTGGTGCCCTCGGACACGGCGTGCTTGGCCAGCTCACCGGGGAGCAGCAGACGCACGGCGGTCTGGATCTCCCTGGAGGTGATGGTACGACGCTTGTTGTAGTGGGCTAGGCGAGAGGACTCGCCGGCGATGCGCTCGAAGATGTCGTTGACGAAGGAATTCATGATTCCCATGGCCTTGGAGGAGATGCCGGTGTCGGGGTGGACCTGCTTCAGGACCTTGTACACGTAGATTGCGTAGCTCTCCTTCCTGGACTTTCTGCGCTTCTTGCCGGTTTTGGTGGCGGTCTTGGTGACGGCTTTCTTGGAGCCCTTCTTGGGCGCAGGCTTCGCAGGCTCAGGCATGTTGATAGTGGCTCGTTACTTCTCAGAAACGAATGAAGAGGCGGCAAACGCACACCCGTAATATAAAGGTGGGGCTATGCAAATTAGGCGGCTGCTGACATCCACTTCCAAAGCTCTAGTCTGCCTCGCGGGTAAATACATTATCTGCGCACGCGCGGGCTCCTCCCCCCACCCCTTCCTTACTTTTTCACCCGGCTGTCGGGTTGCCTTGTTTCCGATGGCGATATGAACATGAAAGCGTCAAGAGGAAGATTGAGAATGATATACATAGAACACCAAGTCCCCCAAACTCCCAACCAGCCTAGCGATTACTACCAGGAATTGTCCTTTTGGGATGGTACGACAAGGGCATGCATTATTATTATCACTAGATGCGCAATAGAAAAAGGGGCTGCACTGTGTTGTGTGCGTAATAATCCATAATAACCATGCGCATGTGGGATGGTCATTTCTAGTCGTGGAATGCCAAGACTACGCATTTACTTGCGTTGACATTGATTTGGCAACCTATGTTTTTATTCATGACAGCTAAACCCGTTGAATGTACAGGGGCCTCATTCATAAAGAAGTACTTGAACGTCATCTTTGACTTTCACGTAAGCAGTTTTCTAAACGGACGTAAGCATTATTTATAAAACGGGCTGAGATGGTTTAAAGCTGCGTACGTGCTTCCTTCTATAAATACCAAACATACTTGGAATTGAACGCAGGTGAATGAGGTTTGTATTAACGCCCTGTGAGGCTCAATTATAGCGGCTGAATGAAGCCAAGTGCTATAATATAATATAATACAGACAGACAATACTGACAATATTATATACTGTCTGTATTATATTATATTATAGCACTTGGCTTCATTCAGCCGCTATTTGAGCCGCTATCACAGGGCGTTAATACTATATGGAATGGACTTTATTTGTCATTGCTACAGTACAGGTACCAAACAACGAAATTTAGGA
This sequence comes from Nansenia antarctica, assembly GCF_963989245.1. Taxonomy (NCBI): domain Eukaryota; kingdom Metazoa; phylum Chordata; class Actinopteri; order Argentiniformes; family Microstomatidae; genus Nansenia; species Nansenia antarctica. The sequence continues at coordinate 104,616,057 of NC_137674.1, forward strand.
GGGGTGGCTCCCCTGGTGTTAGGAAAGGGGGAAAAAAAACATTTTAGAAAAAGCATAAAATCACAAGAAGGTAAGGAGCTGGTTTACATAAATAAAGGCTATGTACACAATCCACTGTACTATACTGCACAGATAGTCAACTAGGGTTGTCATATTGCACAAAAGTATTTTTTCACGTTATTTTAAAGTGTCACAGTTTGCAGGCTTGAAATGTACATGTTTGTGCCTCAGCACTAGCTGCCATACAATCCGTCCGGACTGTCCTGGGCCCAGAACTTAGGGTAGGCGTGCGTCTGGAAGCGGGAGAGGGCAGTAATACCACGTTCATTGATAAAATGACATAAGGGATGCAAAGGGGGGATGGCAGTTTTAGAAGGGGGATGATTTGGACTGTTTTTATTTCAGGGGGGGTGCCATTCCCCCTCATCCCGACTCAACTCGAAATCCAGTATCATTTAGCGCGTGGCCGGGCAAGGCATAGGCATGTTGAAGAGAGATAGACAGCTCCGGAGGGATATAAAGAAAGACTGAAATACAATTATAAACACCAGTTGCCTTTAAATATTGAATTTAACTCATTTTCTCGGCTGGTAACAACATCGTTAATTTTATGACGAGCCACTTAATTAAACTTTCAGAGCGTATACAACATCCATGGCGGTGACGGTCTTCCTCTTGGCATGTTCGGTGTAGGTGACGGCATCACGGATAACGTTCTCAAGGAACACCTTCAGCACACCACGGGTCTCTTCGTAGATCAGACCAGAGATACGCTTGACGCCCCCACGGCGAGCCAGGCGGCGAATAGCGGGCTTCGTGATTCCCTGGATGTTATCACGGAGAACCTTGCGATGACGCTTGGCGCCTCCTTTTCCGAGTCCCTTTCCTCCTTTCCCTCTTCCAGACATATTGAGTTCAGTAAGATTATGGCTTCGATGAAGTTGTGGGTTGAATTTATCTCAGCTACGAGGACGTGATTGAGACCAGGCTGTACAGGAAGCGCGCGCTATCGCTTGCCTCTTTTTTTCTTTTTTCTTGTGGGGGATTTTTGTCGAGGGAGGAGCTTCTGCTAGGGACAACGTTTGGCATTATAGGCATTATTGAAGCAAAAGGACATCACACACACACACACACACACACACACACACACCTTTACTGATCCCTACTGCCCTCAGGAGCCTTGTGGTGGAGCTGGCTACAAAGCCTCTGCAGCCCACCTCCACTGGCCACACCTTCACGTTCCAGCCCCGCCCCTCTGCTTCGACTGCTAAGTTGGCATACCGCAGCCTCTTCCGTTCGAATGCCTCATCGATGGCCTCCTCCCATGGGACCGTCAGTTCTACGATGAAGACACGCCGGCAGGACTTGGACCAGAGGACTAGGTCTGGGCGCAGGTTGGTCGCTGCAATTTCGGGTGGGAAGGTGAGCCTCTGGCTGAGGTCTACCCGCATTTCCCAATCCCGGGCTGCGTTCAGTGGGCCTGAGTCTGGAGGTGATGGCTTGGTCCGCTGTTTCTCCCCTTCCCGGATGAAGATTGTTTTCCGTGGAAAGGTAGTCTGGGCATTTAGAGGCATGGCGTTGGTGGTTACCCTCTTGTGCTCAAGTTCGGCAGCCAAGCACTTTAGCACTTGGTTGTGGCGCCAGGTGTATCTTCCTTGAGTTAGACTGGTCTTGCAACCCACCAAGATGTGTTTGAGGCTTGCTGGGGCTGCACACTGGAGACAGGCTGGGTCCTCTCCATACCAGAGATGTAGGTTGGTAGGAGAGGGCAGGACATCATATGTGGCTCTGATGATGAAACTTAGCCTATTAGACTCCATGCTCCACAGCTCGTTCCATGTGATTTTCCTCCTCTCCACGCTCTCCCACTTCATCCAGCGGCCTTGCTGGGCTTGGGAGACTGCCTTGGCGCACCTGGCTGCTTCCTCCTGGTGGCACACCTCCTCAACCACCATCTTCCGCCGTTCGGTTGGAGTAGCCTTTTGCCATGTGGGTGTTGTTGTTTCCAAACCAAGGCCCCCTCTGCCATGTTGGACATGCCCCACTATATCCCGGTGTCTGAGGGCGGTCTTTGCCACCGCAACTGCTGCAGATGGCTTCCATTTCCTCCCCGTTGCTAGGATCGGAGCAGCACCTCTGACGAATGGATCCCGGGATTCTGTGAGAGTCATTTCCAGCCTTGATTTGGCACATTTGTACTCCTCCACCAGGCTTGAGATTGGTAGGGAGAGGGCTCCGTTGCCATACAGGCCTATGCTGCTAAGGCCTCTCGGCAGTCCAAGCCACTTCCTCACTTGTGCATTCACCAGTCTCTCCAGCCGGTTGGCATGGGATAGTGTGACCTCGTAGATGGAAATTGGCCACATGAGACGGGGCAGCAGCCCAAACTGAAAGCACCACAGCTTCAGCTTCCCAGGGAGAGCAGTGTTGTTGATCTGCTTGAGGCCACTGATTGTATCCTGCCTGAGTTGTTCCACCTGCTTCGAGTCTTTGAGTTCTGCGCTATACCAGCGGCCAAGGCTTTTGATAGGCTTCTCCAGAACTGTTGGTATTGGCTCGTTGTTGACGTGGAACCTCTCATTGGCGAGCTTGCCTTTGACAATGGAGATACTGCGGGACTTGCTGGGTTTAATCTCCATTCGTGCCCATTTGATGTTTCCCTGGAGTTTATCCAGCAGGCGTTTGGAGCATGCGTTTGTTGTTGTTATTGTCGTCATGTCATCCATGTACGCCCTGATTGGAGGAAGACGCAGCCCGCTCTTCAACCGTTCCCCTCCAACGACCCATCGGGATGCTCGAATAATGAGCTCCATTGCCATGGTAAACGCCAGTGGAGAGATGGTGCAGCCCGCCATTATGCCTATCTCGAGGTGCTGCCATGCAGTTGTACTGGCTTGTGCTGTAACACAAAACTGGAGGTCCTGGAAGTAGGCTTTTGCCAGCCTTGTGATGCCCTCTGGGACTTGGAAGAAGTTGAACGCTGTCCACAAAATCTCATGAGGCACTGACCCGAAGGCATTGGCAAGATCTAAGAAAACCACATGCAGGTCTTTTTTCTCCTTCTTGGCCGTTTGTACCTGGTGCCAGATAACATTTGTGTGTTCCAGGCATCCTGAGAATCCACTTATCCCTGCCTTCTGCACTGAGGTGTCGACAAAGTTGTTCTTCTGCAAGAATACTGAGAGCCTCTGGGCCACAACACTGAAGAAAATCTTTCCTTCCACATTCAGTAGACTGATCTGGCGGAACTGGTCGATGGTTGAGGAATTCTTCTCTTTGGGAATCAGGATCCCTCCTGCCCTTCGCCATGCCTTTGGTATGATTCCCTTTTCCCATGCCACTTTCATTAGCTTCCAGAGGTATTTCAAGACGCCTGGACTGTTCTTATATAGCCTGTATGGAACACCGTTGGGCCCAGGGGCTGAGGCTGTTCTTGCCCGTTTTACTGTGCTCTCAACTTCGCTCCATGTAGGGGGCCTTGTTTCCATCTGGTGCTCAGGTGGTTGGATTGGTGGCATGTCATCCGGAATGCTGGCTGGCACATGCCTCTGGTTGTCAGAGTAGGTCTTCCTCAGGTGCTCCTCTAGTTCCCTTATGGGTACTTTGAGGGTACCCGTTTTCTCCTTGACAAAGAGGTCTTTGACGAACTTGTAGGGATCTCTGTAGAAGGCAGTCCTCGTTCGCTCTTTCTTCTTGTGTTGCTTTCTCAAGCATATAAATATAATAATGGTTTAAACGGCGTTCACATGTGGATAATCTAGTACAATCAAGAAGTTAGCCTACCACTACCGCCAAGACATGCCCACTTATCTATCGATAACATGCTTTTATATCACCCCCATGATGTCATTATGAATGAATGAATGGTCTTTATTGTCATTGCTATAGTACAGGTACCAAACAACGAAATTTAGGAGGGGTGGCTCCCCTGGTGTTAGGAAAGAAAAAAAAAACTGGAAAAAAAACACAAGAAGGGAAGGAGCTGGTTTACATAAATAGAGGCTATGTACACTATCCACTATACTATACTGTACAGATAGACGACTAGGGTTGATCATATTGCACATAGTATATATCAAGCAGCAGTATCTCACTGCTATGAAGGTTGGGAGCTCCTTTTTGTAGTTATTTAATTATATCTATCTATCTCCCTCTCTCTCTCTCAAGCTCTGGTAGATATTACATACTCCATACACACTCTGGCCCAATCCCAATACACCCCTTACAATTTAGCCTACCCCTTCATTTTGCACATTCACTTAAGGCTGATTTGTGCATAACAGTCCTGCATTTTGACATGTTTCCATGTCACATTTCCCCCCTTTGATGGCATATGACGCCTGAAATGTAACTACTGATGATGTATCAGGGTGTTGAAGTGTTGTCCCATTTCATTGGGGAAGATTTAAACCACTACCCTTTTTTGTATGTATTGTGGCAAAACTAAGACAATATTTTTGTGTGTCTAAGACCTCATGAGAATCATTCTGGCTGCTAGAACTCTCCTCGCCACCAGATGACTTTGTGGTTGTTTCAAACCAGCTCTACTTTAATCGTCAGAGATCATTGGATCTAGCGCTATCGCTTGCCTCTTTTTTTCTTTTTTCTTGTGGGGGATTTTTGTCGAGGGAGGAGCTTCTGCTAGGGACAACGTTTGGCATTATGGGCATTATTGAAGCAAAAGGACATCGCACACACACACACACACACACACACACACACACACACACACACACACACACTCATAATCAGTAAAATAACATAACATTAATCAAGATATTTTGAATGGTAAGATTGACTCCTTACAACAGCACATGGTCAAATTTAGACACTATTATGACTGCAACCATTTCAACCATTTCAATGTTGTAGTAGGAAATGTAGGCTCAACTGTTCTATTGTGTGGAGCTCTGCCCCATAGGAGAGCTCTGCTCCTATTGGTTTACTCCTATAGGTAGCCAATGACTGAATTATTTATTGATTTATTCAGGGGGGGGTGAGAGAGACTGTTTTGCCCTGCCCGGTAAAGACAAGGGCACTCCGAGAGGAGATTGCGAATCTGCTGGCAAAGGGTGCAATGGTCCTAGTCCCCAGGGACCAGTGGTTTGTACTCCCCCTCAATCTGCTGGAGCTTGAGGCAGTCAGACTGATTGCTCAGCTCAACAGCAAAAAAAAAAAACTTCCCACCTACACTTAATTTCCCGCCTATTTGCACACGCCTTATATGGCTCTCCCACTTTATCTCTTCTGATCTCTTCTTTCTCCTCCCAAAATGAGAGAGAGATAGAGATGTACTAATTAAAAGTCACTCAGACCAGTTGCACCCTGGAGTCATCCTTAACTAGCCTAAACCTGTCATAGCTGACCATTAGAGGAGGGGGAAAGCACACACTGAAATATCTTATTGTACGGCTCCTACAAGGACAATTTAAGGATTTACTAAACTGCTGTGCAGGTAACAGCTGCCGTTATAAGCTGTTATCCAACTTTTTATGGTCTGTGTGCATCCTGCTCTGTTATCAGTTCAAATAGCCATACCTTTCAGATACACATTTAATAGATACACAGACAGCTGACTGCACCTTACATGAATGTACCCGCTTTGTCTCAGTGTTTGTGAGGTCAACATGAGCCCACGTTCTTCAGTACAGGGCCTATTGTAAATGCAAATTCCCAATATTTGGTATTGTAAATGTAAATGTAAATGTATTGCAGATCAGACCTGGGTCGAACTAATTGTGTATTTAAGTATTTGTAGGTACAATTGAGATCCACATTGATCATTTGAAAATAAAAACCTAAAACAATTATACCTCTTGATTACCTGACACCTTTGCTGCAGAGAGGGGAGGGGGGATTTCCTGGGAGATGAAACTATGTTTGTGAGGCGCACGCGCACACACACACACACACACACACACACACACACACACACACACACACATTTTAATCATTTATTTCTGTCCACATAGAAACAAGTATACAGGGACACAAATACTGAAGGCACAGATGGGATGCATTCACAAACAGACATGGACAATGTCTTTCACATACAACAGGACAAGACTCACGGGTACAAGTAACACCGTCTCCGCCATATATGGCGGCTGCCAATAATCGCAGAGACAGAGCAATACTTGCTGAGCCTTTTTGCTTCTCCCTTGGACATTCCCAGTAGACGTAGTCCTCTGACAACCAATCTGTGCACATGTCCAAGACTGCCAAATATAAAGACTAATAGCGTACACCTATAGCCTAGCTCTGAGATGGTGTCTACAAGCTGCTGGTATTTCATGACCTTAGTCATGAAGGCTTCCTCTAGGCTTATATCAAAGGTGCATGCTACCTCTAATACAGACACCTCTCTGGACTCTTCATTAACAACAACAACATCTGGTGTGTTAGCAGACAACTGTGAAAAGTGACATTGGTCATTACAGAAATTGAACATGGATGCATTGACACAAGCATGTGTATACATTTTCACTGTAACTGGGAAGTGGAGTGATATGTCCTTTACTATAAGGCTCACAATTCTGTCATGACGTGCTATATACATTCCTTTGTAAACATAACAGCCATTCAAGATATGTGATAGTGTTTCTGTAACCTGTTCTGTGGTGTGGTGCAAGCAATGAGGAACCTGAGTGGAGGGAAACCAAATAGAGAGGTTGAGTCTGGTAGGAAGGACTTGTAATCTGGCCTTGGTTGTGAATATGACAATGTCCTCATCGAGTGCAGTGTTTTTTAGAAAAGAATGGGAAACAGAGTGATCAGCTGTGGGAAGACATGCCAGTTTTCCCTGGAGTTTCAGACCAGTCCAGTGTTGTTGTTGTTGATGTTGATGAAGGTCCATGAGAGTCCGTCTGGCCCCTCTAGATGTTAGCTGGTGGCTCTGTGCAGCAAAGGAGGCTGTTGCCCTGACCTGTGTGAGAGGGTCAGATATACAGTTCTCTGAGACCCGAACAGTCTCAGAGTCAGACCGCACCCACTCCAGGGACACCCCGGCTCGGACACAGAGGTCATTCACACACACACACACACACACACACACACACCTTTACCTGGAACACAGCACAGAGGGGACTTTCTTTGGTGTTGTACTTGTCTTTTTTATGGTTATGGTTTATGAGGCACTGAGGTCAGGAGTCCTTCCTGCTTCTAACAACTGAGGGAGAGAGGGAAATCAGAGAAAGGAAAGTAAAGGAGAGAGGGAGTGAGAAGGAAAGAGAGAGAAAAAGACATAGCAAAGGTAAAAGAGAGATAGGGAGAGAGAGAGAGTGTGTGTGTGTGTGTGTGTGTGTGTGTGTGTGTGTGTGTGTGTGTGTGTTTGTGTGTGTGTGTGTGTGTAGCAGCATTTAGAAACTCTACACTGGCTTCCTGTTAATAATTTAATTAATAATAATTTTATTGTTAAGTTCAGAATAAATTTCAAGATCCTTCTGCTTGTTTATAAAGCTCTCACTGGCACAGCACCAGAATATCTGAAAGATCTTTTGCTAGTATATCAGCCCAATAGAGCTCTCAGGTCTTCTGACGCTGGTTTTCTCTGTGTACCACATGTACAAAAGAAGAGATTTGGTGAGGCTGCATTCTCATTTTATACTCCCAAATTGTGGAATGCACTGCCAGTTTACATTAGGGATGCAACCTCAGCAAATATTTTCAAGTCAAGACTAAAAACCCATATTTTTAATATTGCCTTTAAATGACTAAATGATTAAATGATGATTATATAATGATTGGAGCACTTTGAGCTGCAACGTTTGCAGGAAAAGCGCTATACAAATAAAAGTTATTATTATTATTATAAGTGGACCGGTTCTGGTGGCCATACGTATGCCTTTTTCATGGCAAAGATCAGGCTCAGTTATGACTGCTCGAGTTGGTCCCGATTTTTCTTCCTTTGCTTGAGATCTGTGTTCTTGTGGCGGGCCGGATCCGGTCCATGGGCCTTAGTTGGACCACGTCTGCTCAAGTCCCTTTAACTTCAGACCAAGGTCCTAATCATCACTTTGCTCTAGTCCCTTTAACTTCAGACCAAGGTCCTAATCATCACTTTGCTCTAGTCCCTTTAACTTCAGACCAAGGTCCTAATCATCACTTTGCTCTGGTCCCTTTAACTTCAGACCACGGTCCTAATCATCACTTTGTGTACAGTACATGATGTGTGTGTAATATGACATGATGCGAATGTTTTCTCTCTCTGTGAATGTGTTTGTGTGTCTGTAGTGAATGCAGTGGATGTTTTACTGCCACCAGAGCCCAAGACCTAGGGCATCAGCAGGGGGTGGCAGGGAGAGATCCCTGCCATCGCTCCGCCACCAGGAGATGTACTGGGGTTAAAGGAGCGAAACGTCAATGACTGGTGGTCCCCAGCTGATGACCCAGTTAGGCCCACATAGGTGTTCAGTGAGGTGTCACAGCACACCTGTTCTAAAGGCACTGTTGGAGGTGCGTCAGGCAGCAATGCCCAGCAGGAGTACCATCACCTGTATCATGATTTGATTTTGTTGTTGTAGTAATGGTTACAGTTTCCATCACAATAATGTTCCTACTGCAGTATCAGGCCCTCTGTCCTCCAGAGTAGGAGTGTACCTGGATCACAGGTCAGGTACTCTGTCCTTCTACAGCGTCTCCTCTGACACAATGACCCTCCTCCACAGAGTCCAGACCACATTCTCTCAGCCCCTCTATCCTGGGTTTGGGCCTCATTGGGGTGACAGTGCTGAGCTGTGTGATCTTAGAGCTCCCCATAAGTGAGTGATGCTTTATTATAAGCTACTATTCTGTAGAAATATATTTCTCTGTGATTTGGTTTTAAGAGTTTATATGTAATTATTTCCCACTTCAATGAATCTCAGAGGGTTGACTCTCAGATTGAGCTCTCTCTGTGAAGTCTAGAATCTGAGATTATTGAATCCCAATCCTGTGATGGTGTCAACAGTCAGAGGATGTTCATATCTGGTCATACTGGAGCTCTATTACATATTCCAGGGTTCATGTCTGGTGAGGTTGGACCTCTATTACATATTCCTGGGGTCAGGTCATCTTCATTTGAATGATCCAATGATTGCAAATAGGACATTTGTTTTCAATGTTTTCTCAATAAACTGTCAAAGAGAAGTTTTTTTTTTTGAGAGATTATTATTATTATTTTCTACATTTAAATGTTTTCCTTGTACAATGTAAATGACCCTAACCATCAAATCAGATTAAACTTTATTTACAATACATACTGTGGCACATTTCATTCACATATGCAGTATAGTCTAACATGTTTTAATAACCCTGACATATTTAATACAATACAACATGCTTTTATAATGTGCTCATTGTGTGTGGATTTATGGCAAATTCTTCTAATTTAATCCATTTTAAATTGAGTCTATAACACCACATAATGTGGAAAATTGAAGGGGTCTGAACACTGTATATATACATATACTATCTATTTTAAGAACAGCCTATGGGGGTACCGCATTTTGATGTCCTCCCTAAGCTTTAGCTGAAGTAAATCAGACCTTGTGTGGAGAAAATCCGTGATCTACAGAATACACTGACTGACCCTGATTTACTTCGGATTATTTTACAAGGACAATCACAACGAATTCACACATTAAGGCCTTATGCTGCTGTGAATTGGCCTACATGTATTTCGGTTACCGAGATGGCACGGTCAGCATCCCTGCAGGCTACTCATTTGAGTCGTATAAGTTATAGATTAACGCCCTACACGGGTGGTAAATGGAAACACGCCTTTGAGGGAAATATTGAGGTGGCTCTTAAAAGAGCCTTTGGGGATTTCCTCTCAGATCGGTGTGGTCATCTTAGGCGCGCTCTCCACGGATACGGCGAGCCAGCTGGATGTCCTTGGGCATGATGGTGACTCTCTTGGCGTGGATGGCACACAGGTTGGTGTCCTCGAACAGACCGACCAGGTAAGCCTCGCTAGCCTCCTGCAGGGCCATCACAGCAGAGCTCTGGAAGCGCAGATCGGTCTTGAAATCCTGGGCGATTTCTCTCACCAAGCGCTGGAAGGGCAGTTTGCGGATCAGCAGCTCGGTGGACTTCTGGTAACGACGGATCTCCCTCAGAGCCACGGTGCCGGGCCTGTAACGGTGAGGCTTCTTCACGCCGCCGGTGGCCGGGGCGCTTTTACGGGCAGCCTTGGTGGCGAGCTGCTTCCTTGGGGCTTTGCCGCCGGTGGATTTACGAGCGGTTTGCTTGGTTGGTGGAGCCGGCCACGGAGCACTCTCTGTCCAGTTTACAGCTAACCCCAGCTGAGTGAGGTGCTGCACCAGTGAGGTTGCGTCCCGAATGGCTCGATTTGGGCATTGGGCCAAGACCAGTAGGTCGTCGAGATATGCTGATATGCGTATCTCGTTTCGCCTCAGTGGTTCGAGTGCTGTCTGCACGCATTTGGAGAAAAAACGAGGAGCAAGCGTGCACCCGAAGGGCAGGCGCGTGTACTCGTAAACCTTCCCTTGGAAAGCAAAACTTAGGAATTTCCTGTGCCACTCTGTGATTGGCACACGAAATACGCGACCCTCAGGTATCTACGAAAGGGGCGTTTCGCCACTCTCTCGTTGAGGACCCTGAAATCTAGTATGGGTCTCATGTCTCCCGAATTCTTTGGGACAAGGAAATACGGGGAGTACCATCTCATGTCCCACTGGTCCCTCGGAACCAATGTCACTGCGCCCTTTGTTAGGAGATTCGTAATCTCCTCCTGGAGCGCACGTGTCTTTATCGGGCAGGACAAAAAACAGTCTCTCTCACGCCCCTGAAGGGCGGAGGAGGCTGAATGAACTGTAGTGCATATCCCCTCCTCAATGTCCTGTCTAGCCAGCCCGACAGAATACCTGTCCCTTCTAGTCATTCTGCATAACGCAACGACAGCGGCTGGACCGTCTGTTGTGGTGCAGTCGACAGAAAAAACTTGAATTTCTGTATGATCCCAGCCGCCGCTGCACACCGAGGAGGTGGCACAGCCCAAGGTGGGGTCATTTCGAAAGGGATGGGCTGCCGTCTGTAAAGAGTGTTATGTGTAACAATGCTCTTTATTGACGCAGGTTTATTATGCCTGATAATCAAAGAACCGGCCACACGCTCATGAGCTGGGCCAGGTCTTGATAGACATGGAGGGGTTTTTGATGTACATAACGACCCCTCTATACGGCTACATACAGGGGTGTTTAACCCGCTACGTGTCGTGATAGGGGTAAGTCCGTTAGGCAGAGAGCTGGCCACACGCCGGTAAGCTGGGCCAGTCTCCGGTTTGTTTCTAACCGTTAGCGAGTCGACCACACTCTGACAAGGCAGGTCGATCTCCGCTCTGGTAGATAACGGTCCCTCTATACGGCTACAGACAGGGGTGTTTAACCCGCCTCGTGTCGTGATAGTAGTAAGTCCGCTAGGCAGAGAGCTGGCCACACGCCGGTAAGCTGGGCCAGTCTCCGCCTTGTTTCTAACCGGTAGCGATTCGACCACACTCTGACAAGGCAGGTGGGTCTCCGCTCTGGTAGATACCATGGAAAATCCTCCTTAGGGATGGTTTGCCGTCTGTAAAGAGTGCTTGTTTTGAGTAACAATGCCCTTTATCGACGTAGGTTTATTATGCTTGATAACCAAAAAACCGGCCACACGCTCATGAGCTGGGCCAGGTCTTGATAGACATGGAGGAATTTTTGATGTAAATAACGGTCCCTCCATACGGCTACAGACAGGGGTGTTTAACCCCCTTTGTGTCGTGATAGGGGTTAGTCCGCTAGGCAGAGAGCTGGCCACACGCTGGTAAGCTGGGCCAGTCTCCGCCTTGTTTCTAACCGGTAGCGATTGGACCACGCTCCGACAAGTCAGGTGGGTCTCCGCTCCGGTAGATAACATGGGAAAAATCTCCTTTACTGAAAAAGTAAGGTGGGGATTTTCCTTCTTTTGCCTCTTTATGAGGTAGCAGCCATGAAGAGGAAACCGGTGGTGGGGTCATTACCGACCCCTCCGCCAGTGAAACCGGGCCACGCTGCCGTGGGGGGCCGTAGCTGGCCCTCCCAGTGGTCAGCGGCGGGGGCTGGGGATGCCGAGTGGGGCATGGCTCCGTCGTTTAGAGGTAGAGCCAGTGCCGCATCACGCCAAAACCTCCGTTTCGCAGTCGTTGACGGTCTATTCGTCACCACGGCGGAAGAAGAAGAGGTGGAGCTTGCTCAGAAGCTCCGCCTCCGCTGCAGACAGACCGTTGGGTCGGTCTGTGGTGATTTTCGCAATGGCGGCGTTAAACACGGCGATGTTATTCGCCGCTGCCGCCGCCTGCGCACCGAGATGGGGCGGCGAGGGCGGGGAGCTCGTGAGCCTCTACCTGCCGCTCGCTCTCATCAGAGCTTTCTGATTCTGACACCGGCACCGACCACTCAGCACATCCCAACACTGTGGCCCTGTTATGACATGTTGACCATCTATATCTGCCCCAATTGTCACACAGCCATGTCCCACACATGCCTAAATGTCGTTCAGGTTTGTATTGTTACATATCAGAAATGTAAAACAACATTTGCATTTATTTGTCATCCTTCATGCCAATCAGAATGACGTCATATTGACTACAGACACATTTATGACAGGTCATCAATTCAAACAAGCTAAACTTTCTACTAGGCTGCAGTCTACTAGACACACCAACATTTAAGACCGCATACGTATATGGCCACATACACATCGACACAGTTTGTCACAGCACCTTTATTGAACAAGACATCACAGATGACGGTGGGCTTATTGTATTTTGCCCCAAATTCCTGACTGGTGAATTAGTCGATACAGCCGCCATACCATGACCTGATCAGGAGGGACAGTACAGGGGGGTAGTAGATGTCTCAGGAGGGACAGTACAGGGGGTAGTAGATGTCTCAGGAGGGACAGTACAGGGGGGTGGTAAATGTCTCAGGAGGGACAGTACAGGGGGTAGTAGATGTCTCAGGAGGGACAGTACAGGGGGTAGTAGATGTCTCAGGAGGGACAGTACAGGGGGGTAGTAGATGTCTCAGTGTCCAGCCTGTTACCTGTGTTACCTGCCTCACCTTGTTCTCCCTATCCATGTACCCCTGCTGAGGATTATAAAGAGCTTCTACTTCACATTTACATTAACAGGATCCTGAGTGTTAGGGTTAGAGTTAGGGGGGTTGATGTTGAGCTGGCTACATTTTCCATTTTACCAACAGATGTCAGTACAGGTTTGAATGACACGGATACATGTATGTAGTTATATCTTATAGCAAATAACCAATTAAATAATAGTGCGGTGCCTCCACTGTGGAACTACTAGTCACACTTTATTAGCTGTAATTGTAATTTCCTTTTTTTTGTGTGTAAGCTCAGGTGTGTGTTTGTGTGTAACTAGGAGTGGGTGTCCTCTGTTCACAGTAATACTTGTGCCAACACTTGAACAGTATTTCAGTCTACGAGTATTATTATTATTTGTTTTATTTGTTTTTTCAGATTTTATCCCTTTTTTCACCCAATTTGGTAGCCAATTGAACCCAACCTAGCATCCAATTATCCCCTGCCTATTGCGAGGGATCCGCCGCACGACCCCGCGGCCGGCAGTCCCAGAGGAGGCCGCCAGGCAGACTAGCTGACTGGCTCCTCGAGCCCAGCACCGTTATTCCAGCACCAGACGGGGGCGCTGTTGCGCGACGGATCCTTGTCCGGAACTACTCCTATACCCCCCTCGGGAGCGGCCGCCCAATATGCCGTTCCCCGTGTGTGCCCTGGCCATATCCGGGTCTGGCGAGCCGGGATACGAACCCCGGCCCCAGTGGGCAGCATGCACTAGTGGCCAGTGCTTAGACCGCTACACCACCGCGGGGCCCTACGAGTATTTTCACCTTGACAAGTGTAGTATATTACCTTGTTGGTTATGGATCAAAGAATCAATTCTGAGTTTAAGACGATTTATTTAAAGTATAAAAGTAAGTATACAGATACCAAAGCTGGATTCTGGTCTGGTCTGCTCTGCTGGGCTGGGGTGGTTAAGAGAGCCCCCCTTGGGCCCCACACCCTTATTTATACACAATATGCAAATACAGTCACAGGCAATGGCCTATCACCTTCACTGTAGAGATGGTCAAGATGTGAAAAGGGAGAGCCCAATATGTGACGCGATCTGGTGGAATGATCAAAGAGGGGGCAAAGTCATTTTTCTGTTTTTTACATATGCTTAAACTACAGATTGTAAGCTTTCAAATGATATGTCATACATAGACATCGGGAAAAAATGTAAGACAACATGAGTATTTGAAACTTGTTAACCCTGAAAACTAAATCCTGAGAAAAAGCCCTTCAAAGATTTGGGACTTTTTCACACCTTCACACAGGCAGGTAATGGGCGGTAACAATAGCTGGTCAACCCCACCCCCAACCACTCCCCCTCTAGCTTGACAGCTATCAGCTGTCAATACTGGTCACTGGGTCAGACAGCTATAGTTATACAGCTATAACATTATTACCTAGCAAGGTATTACCTAAGCTAATTACCCAGCTTATTATTATTTATGGTTGTTGTAACTGTTATAGTTAGTCTTGTAATGATACAAAAAAGTATTCAATCAGAATCAGAATTTATTTTACAGTACACAAGCATAGGTAGGATAAAGATATCACTGTAAATATTGTGTCATACACAGAATATGGGCACACTTCACAAACACGTCACGTCATGTCGACCAAAGCACATCTAATAAAAATAAAAATATATGGGCACACTTCACAAACACTTCACACCAATATTGCACGTCACGTCATGTCGACCAAAGCACATCTAATAAAAATAAAAATATATGGGCACACTTCACACCAATATTGCACGTCACGTCATGTCGACCAAAGCACAAAAAAAGTGTACCAAATCACAGTACTGCAATCAGAATGAACCATGTAAAAAAAGTAGGAGTAAAAAAGTGGCACGTTATTACAGTGATAAAATGCTCCTATCCGAGGCACAGAGTTACAGCTCAAATCTAGACTTTATAAAATAACATCAGGCATGACTAATATTAAGGAGGAAAAAGCAGAACAATACTGCGGCAAGCTGTGCAAAGTACAATCAGTGTGCAATTCCTGCATTCCTCCTGTGTTTGTCCTGCAGCTACAAACGGACAGCCTTTTTCTGAGGTGCCTTTTTCAGAGGTGCTGTGGAGTCTGGTGGGCAGGGGCATGTAGTGTCTTTCGCCTCATCAGTACAGAATTCTCTGATCTTGTCAAAAAGGTACTTCTGTCTGGCCACGTCAAGTCCGGGTGGGGCTTGCACAGGAAGATCACCTCTGGGGGGCTTGACATCAGTGTGTTTCAGTAGCTGAAACTCGACTGGTACTGCCCCGTCGTGTTCCCAGGCTATAACCACGCCAGGTTTCCGAGCATCAAAGTTGCAACAGAATGAAGATAATGCATTAAATGATTGCCCACAGTAAATGATATTATATGACCGCCATACTATGTTCATAAAATGAAATAGGTAAATACATGACAATGAATTACCTGAAGTGCTGGTAACTCTTAATCTGTGGGAGCTTTCGGAAGTAGGCACCCAGATGCTTTTGCCAGTCGTAGGTTTGAACCAGCACGGTGCCATTCTCCAGGCCTACAAGCTGGGGGATGTTGACGTGTTTCACTGGAGAGCTGGCCCTCACGACTTTAACAATGTCATCCAAAGTGTCCACTCTGGTCTTCCTGAAGCACTGCTTGATAAGGCCAAAGCACCAGTCGGGGCCAAACTTGGTGTGGCCTGCAATCAGGAAGTGGAGGGCCAGTGTCTTGTGAAGGCCATGCATGGTCCGCCACGCACAGTACCACAGCATGAAGTTGTTCTTGTTTTGGCCACTGCAGTTGTCACAGTTCAGGTCCACGTATGTTTCTCCAACTCCATACTTCTCGAAGAAGTGATGCAGGTAATTGATGACTGCGTTGCTGCCCTTACTTGATGACATCCCTTCATCGATGAGGTAGTTCACCTGCCTAGGCATCCCTTCGCAGGAGACACCAAAGATGCCGCACTTGCGTGGAGTCAGAAAGTACATGGGCCCTGGTTGATGAGGGTCAGAGGGGTAGTGGACCTAAGAAAGAGAGGCAAAAGAGGAAGAGAAGAAAAAGATTAGATGCAGTGAAAAGTAACATCACAGAGGTGTGTGTGTGGGTAAATGAAATTCAATCAACCAAATCAACAGTGTCATAGGATGAAGTTATTCTCACCTGTTGTGCAAAATCAAAACTGTAGTGCATTGTGATTTCCTTGCTTGCTGGTGTGGAGGGGCCAAGAGAGAGCTGCAATTCCTCACAGACCTCCGCACATGCAGTATTCATTTTCTGGTAGAAAGAACGCTCCATTGCAACACGGTCTAGATGCTTCTCCTGCTTCTTCAGCTTGGCTGATTTCACCACATCCGGCAGATTGGCACTTCGTAACACTTGGTAGTTGTTCCTCTGGCACTCCCAGCACAGATCTGTCCGGGGTTTGGTGCTGGTTATTTGAGGGAGCAATTCCTTCCACAGCTTTCGGAAGCCTTGCGCACTAACAACACGTTGCTCTGCAAAAGAAGATTTTATGAGTATGAGTATGAGTATGAGTCTCAATGAATGTGCCTTTTTTTAAACAAACCCCCCCATTGTATTGGCAATAGCAACTTCAGGCTCATGAATCTGAATTTGTTAATTGCACATTAGCATGGCTATCACAGTGTATACACAGGGCCTGGCTGTTAACACAGCCATCAGTCAAGTCATTTTAAAAAGTTGTTTTAGCATATTTAACACAATGTAACATATTTTACATTATGTTACATTTCTGTAATCTTGGATTGTAGTCCCACACACACATTTTACATACCAGATGTTTGCAGAGCATCATTGTAGAGACGCCAGACGGAGGTTTTGGTGACATTGGACGGCAGCAGTTTAGCACTGTAGTCCCTGTGTCCAGGGTGTCTGCCAGGTAGAATAATGGCGTGATCTTCAGCGTAGTTGTTGATGAATGTCACGACTGCATCGATGTCATCTTTTGTGTGAAAGTTTTTGTTTTTTCGACATGTCTTTCTCTCGCGTGGCAGAGCACCGTGCTCCTGGTACCATTGGGAAATGGTATGGAGAGTTCGGCTGCTTATCCTGAGCAGAAAAAACAACAGAACGTATAAATAATAGACTAATAGCTATAGATAATGTCTGCTAGCTAGCATGGCTAACGCCACGATACATACTAGGTCATTTTAACTACTAACAGTAACAGAACGTATAAATAACAGCACAGTAGAATCTGATGTCTGCTAGCATGGCTAACGCCACGATACATACTAGGTCATGTTAACTACTAACAGTAACAGAACGTATACATTTTAAAAAGCTTACCCCAATACGAAGCAGTAGGTGTCACGGCAGACGTTCGTCCCCTGAATGGAGTATGATACCCTGGATAACTTGCGTTTTTTTAGGCAGCTTTTTGAGACCTTGAGTCAAAATAGAACGATTCATAGAAGTCAAGAGACCACCCATAACCAGCAAGTCCTTGTTCTCTGGATCCAAAGATGCTGTATTCAACCGCGTCTCGTAGATCAGTTCAGAAGACAGTCTTTTGCTGCAAGAGATTCTCGGGCGAGCATTGTCTGTGCGTCTACGCTGGCATTTGCACTCAAATCGTTTGATTTTGTCCAATTCTGAGTCTTGCTCGGTAAACTCATTTTCAACATTCTCGTCAGACCATTCTTCGGCGAGATCACTTATCTCAGATCGTGGTTGAAGCGAGTCTTCTTCTTCGCTATCGGAATCCGAGGAGGACAGAGGATCTGAATTGCCTCCGTGCATGTAGTCAGCAATGAACGAGGTCATCAATTCTCCATTGTCGATCCTTCTACCGGCAGCAGAAATTCGGTTGATCTCATCGGCGAGCATTTGTGATTCCATCTTGCAGTCACACAGCAGTAAGCAGAATACAGTACACAGACCAGCATGTGGCTTTTTATCCCTCCCCCTCGCCCAGCTATTGGCTACGCCGATTGAGCTCACAGCCATTCACACCGATTGTTGTTGTTAGCTGGGCTCACGTTCCCGCCCCCAAGTTCTCAGAAACATTCAGGCGAAAAATAAGCTTATTTTGTTGATTAAGTGCACGTATTTAACTATCGTAAAACTGCTCGAAAAAATAACGAGTGGGTAGTTCAAAACCTTAACTTGTGTCTGGTGACAAAAAAACGAAATCAGATAAAAAAAATTTTTTTTACAAAAACGCTACTTTGAAGCCTTTGCCCTTTGCGCCCGTTTCGCACTTCGATGACGTCATGCCACATATGATGTCACCTGGCCCTAAGTCAGGGGGCAGGTCACAGACCACAAGAGCCATTCCACAACACTCCCCCACAGCATACATACAGGCCCATTATTATACAATCCATGCATCTGTGTGTGTTTAAGTAGAAATATACTACACAAGAAAACACAGCTCCTCCGTACCACATGCGTCTCTGCCCCTGTACGTGTGTCTGTCTGACTACCTGCCTACCTGCCTATCTGACTACCTGCCTGCCTGCCTACTTGCCTGCCTACCTGCCTGCCTACCTGCCTGACCCTCACCTGTCTGACTACCTGCCTACCTACCGCGTCAGCGCACTTTTGGAAGCTAAATAAACACACTTAGTTTGAACTCCTAACCCTAACCCTGCTCTCTTGTTGCTTTAGGGTCCCATCTCTGGTTGTGACAAGAGCGCAGATAATCTGTATCAAGGAAGTTTCTCATCCCCCAAAACATTAATGAGATTTTGGATGAGTTCTATGGAACTATGGAGGATGAGTTCTATGGAAGGTTGGATGAGTTCTATGGAAGGTTGGATGAGTTCTATGGAACTGTAGACTGCCGATGGCACTGATGACTGATGTGATTCACATACTGACAGACTGTCCTTACTGTCAGTGGCTTTGGAGAAAAGAGTCTAACAGCTTGAATGTTAAACCACTGGTTCAGGAATCTGTTCTTCTTCATGATGAAGAACACAGTGGTGATGATGATGATGGCAGCCAGGAGGAGGAGTCCGACCACAGCTCCAATGATGACGCCCAGGGGGGCAGTGGGATCTGTAACCAACACAGAGCAGTCAGACTGGAACTGAAGGTCACAGTTTGGTTTCCTCTCAACCAAGACACTTTCTCAGTCACTCAGTAAGAGTTCCTGAAGGGACTTTGTGAATGTGAAGAGTGAACATGTTGTCAGAGAGGGGTACGCTGACCAGGTCCACTGAGAGATGGAGAACATGAGGACGTTTAGTGAGGGAGTCCATGGTGCTCTGCTGTGTGTATTTTGAGTCACTGAGAATGATCACGTTGTATCTTCTTACCTCTGTTGGTCTTTATCACGGAGCGCTCCAGTCTGATGACGATGTCGTCCTCCATCCCAGAGAGCTGAACCACACAGTCATACTGGTTCTTCTCGCAGTCCTCAGGCTTCACAAGGAGGCGAGTCCTCATCTGGAAGGTTCCGTCGTGGTTGGGGAGAACCTCTCCGTAGTCCACATCCTCATACACCTCCTGTCCATCTCTCCTCCAGAACATCACAACTTCTCTGGGGTAGAAACCTGTAGCGTGGCAGGTGACTGGAGAGGAGGGGGTCTTCTGGAGCAGAGACACTGAGGGAGGGACTGGGGGGGGGGAGAGAGCAGGAGGGAAGAGAGGGAGGGGAAGAGGGGTGGGGAGGAGGGAGGGGGGGCAGGGGAGAGAGAGATGGAGGTGGAGAGAGAGAGAGAGGTGGGAAGGTGAAAAAAAAAGAGGAGAAAATAAAAGAGAGGGAGAGAGAGGGGGAAAGGTCAGCAGTAAATAGGGCAGGAAATAAAAGCAATGTAATTGTTCCACTTCAACGTAGTTGAATATGAACATGTTGTGTCAGGTGATGTGTCAGGTGATGTGTCAGGTGATGTGTCAGGTGATGTGTCAGGTGATGTGTCAGGTGACGTGTCAGTGTGTACCTGTCCTCTTCAGAGTGCTCTCCCCGTACTGCAGGAGCTTCTTCAGCCACTCGTTGCACTCCTGGGTGAGGAAGTGCTTGTTATCATCTAGCTGTCCATCTACAGTATGTCCATCATAACCATACTGACTAAACCCCTCTGAGACTCCAGTCTCCTCATCCCAACTACAGCTAAGCATCCACTGGGCAATGTGTACATCTGAGAGAGAGAGAGAGAGAGAGAGAGAGAGAGAGAGAGAGAGAGAGAGACAGAGAGAGAGAGAGAGAAAGAGAGGGAGGGAGGGAGAGAGAGAGAGAGAGAAAGAGGGGGAGGAGAGAGGGGGACGGAGACGAGAGACAGAGAGGGGAAGAGATAGAGAGGGAGAGAGAGAGAGGGAGGGAGAGAGACAGAGACAGAGAGAGAGGTTCAGTCAGACAGGGTCAATCAGCAGTAATAAAACACAGTGATGTCACACCTTCACTCAGACACAGACAGAGTGGCTCAGAGAGTGTGTGTGTGTATGCGTACGTGTGCGTGTGTGTGTGTGTGTGTGAGAGCATGTGTGCGCATGTGTGTGTGCATGTGTGCGTGAGAGCACGTGTGTGTGCGCGTGTGTGTGTGTGTGTGTGTGTGTATGTGTGTGTGTATCTAATGAGAATGTAAACGTCGTAAAGGTGTAAGGTTGTGAGTTCAAATCCCGCCTGAAACCACACCACTACTAGTGTGTCCTTGAGTAAGGCACTTAGCCCTCAGTTACTCCAGGGGGAATGTCCCTGTAATTCGTAATTGTAAATCGCTTTGGATTAAAAGCGTCTGCTAAATGACAAAAATAGAAATAAATAAAAAATAGTATGACATGGAGTCATATTCTGTGTTAGTTTAGTTTTCATAAAAGTGCATTTCTCAACAACTAACACATTAATAAAACTGCAGTTGTTGGTATGTGTGTTGGTGTGTGTGTATGGAGGGATTACCACAACAACAGTTATCAGGCGATGAATCAAGGACTGGAAAGTCCCCTGGAGAGAAGCAACACACACACACACACACACACACACACACACACACACACACACACACACACACACACACACAGAGCCGTGGTGCGTCTCTGTGGTCAGAGCGCCCTCTACAGGTGGAAGGTTGTATTACACATCATTGATGCTGTTAAAAGAAATCATGTGACTATTCTAATCTCCCGGCCGCGTCCTAACGATTCCCACCCGAGTTGGGGTAGACCACGCCCCGAGTTGGGGTAGACCACGCCAACTTCTGGAATATGTAGGGGTGTTCTCTGTATCTTGTTCTTCCGCCCCGCAGGTCGTTCCGCAACCCCATTGGATTTTAGCTTGTGACGTAACACGGGGTGCACGATTAGATATAGGTTACCCATCTCTGTATGCAACTCGGCAGCGCTAAGTGTGCCGCGGGCCAATGGCAAGCAGCCGGGCGCGGCGAGGATTTCGTACCTAAAAGTTGGACTTTTCCCATAGGCATATACATAAAGCGGGATTCCATATAGTGTTTCCTGACAGCAGAGCTCCGCGCCCATGTTAAAAGACACAGAACTGTTTCGTATCTTTTATAGTGCAAGCTGGATTCTTGTGCAGGAAGACCCGATGACCTGTTAGTGGCGCCAGAGAGTCCCCCACATCCCACATCATGGTAAGGAAGTCCAATACTATGGTATAAGTCCCTAACCACCCTAACCTAAAAATTTTGCCAAAGTGCATTATGGGGCATCCCACATCATGGTAAGGAAGTACAACACTATGGTATAAGTCCCTAACCACCCTAACCTAAAAACTTTGCCAAAGTGCATTATGGGGCATCCCACATCATGGTAAGGAAGTACAACACTATGGTATAAGTCCCTAACCACCCTAACCTAAAAACTTTGCCAAAGTGCATTATGGGGCATCCCACATCATGGTAAGGAAGTACAACACTATGGTATAAGTCCCTAACCACCCTAACCTAAAAACTTTGCCAAAGTGCATTATGGGGCATCCCACATCATGGTAAGGAAGTACAACACTATGGTATAAGTCCCTAACCACCCTAACCTAAAAACGTTGCCAAAGTGCATTATGGGACATCCCACATCGACATAATGTGAAAACCAGACCTCTAGCTCACTCAGGAGGGGAATTATGAATTCGTTCTGGCCACGAATGGCCGATGAAGCCGAAACGTTGAGTAAACACTTGTCTCACCGAGATGTTCGACATATGTGAAAACCAGACCTCTAGCTCACAGCTAGGAGGGGTGTTATGAATTCTCTGCACTTACGAATGGCCGATCAAGCCGAAACGTTGGGTAAACACTTGTCTCACCGAGATGTTCCACATATGTGAAAACCAGACCTCTAGCTCACAGCTAGGAGGGGTGTTATGAATTCTCTGCACTTACGAATGGCCGATCAAGCCGAAACGTTGGGTAAACACTTGTCTCACCGAGATGTTCCACATATGTGAAAACCTGACCTCTAGCTCACAGCTAGGAGGGGAGTTATGAATTCTGGCCACAGGGGGCGCCGCAACCGAGTCGGGGCTCGGATATGTGTTCGGCGGGCCCGAGCCGATTCAGGAAATATTAGAACGGCGTCTGTGGCTCGTACGGTTGCGACGCAGCGGTACTTTGACCTGAAGTGCCTAGGCCGAGAAGCCTGAATTTGAGTTATTTTTAAATGCTTTTCGGTCAGCACGGCCGTTCCGAGGCGCAGAGACGCACCGTTTTCGACGAGGTCATTCGTAAGGGGCTTGGCACCCGTACTCTGTCGAGTTTTTTCTGCTAGGCGCGACCGAAGATGTTCGACATTTGTGAAAACCAGACCTCTAGCTCACTCAGGAGGGGAGTTATGAATTCTGGCCACAGGGGGCCATACAATGGACTAGAGACTTGAAAACAATTTTGTCTGAAAGCTGGCATCCCACTGATGGTGTGTGTCTTTTTCTGTTCCCCTGGCTACATAGGAAGTGTCCCAAAAGTGAGCCTAAAGTTCAGGAGGTCGCCAATGTTAAACGGCTGAGTGGGGAGGGGTAGTGAGTGACTAAATTGAGTGCTGTTTGGTGATACATTGGGCTAGAGACTTGAAATCACTTTTGGCTGAAAGCTGGCATCCCACTGATGGTGTGTGTCTTTTTCTGTTCCCCTGGCTAGATAGGAAGTGTCCCAAAAGTGAGCCTAAAGTTCAGGAGGTCGCCAATGTAATCAATGGAGTCCAGCTTCTGTAATACGAAGATAGCATGAAGTCCAATAGTATCGTATTGGCCCCTAACAACCCTAACCTATAAACTTTGCCTAATATGAATTATTATGACCTTCTACCATCCTGCAAAGTTTCGTAAAGTTTTGAGTCTCTTAAGAAACTTTTTTTTGTCCCTTTAAGAAAGGCCTTTTTCACAGCCCTGTCAGACAAAGTGTGTGTCTGACATGATTTGAAGATATGTGCACTTACTTCAAAGCTCCCCGTTTGGGCCACGAATGGCCGATCAAGCCGAAACGTTCAGTAAACACTTGTCTCACCAAGATGTTCCACATATGTGAAAACCAGACCTCTAGCTCACAGCTAGGAGGGGAGTTATGAATTCTGGCCACAGGGGGCGCCGCAACCGAGTCGGGGCTCGGATATGTGTTCGGCGGGCCCGAGCCGATTCAGGAAATATCTGAACCGTGTCTGTGGCACTTACGGTTGCTGAGCTAAAGTCCTTTAAGAAAGGCCTTTTTCACAGCCCTGTCAGACAAAGTGTGTGTCTGACATGATTTGAAGATATGTGCATTTACTTCAAAGCTCCCCGTTTGGGCCACGAATGGCCGATCAAGCCGAAACGTTCAGTAAACACTTGTCTCACCAAGATGTTCCACATATGTGAAAACCAGACCTCTAGCTCACTCAGGAGGGGAGTTATGAATTCTGGCCACAGGGGGCACCGCAACCGAGTCGGGGCTCGGATATGTGTTCGGCGGGCCCGAGCCGATTCAGGAAATATTAGAACGGCGTCTGTGGCTCGTACGGTTGCGACGCAGCGGTACTTTGACCTGAAGTGCCTAGGCCGAGAAGCCTGAATTTGAGTTATTTTTAAATGCTTTTCGGTCAGCGCGGCCGTTCCGAGGCGCAGAGACGCACCGTTTTCGACGAGGTCATTCGTAAGGGGCTTGGCACCCGTACTCTGTCGAGTTTTTTCTGCTAGGCGCGACCGAAGATGTTCGACATTTGTGAAAACCAGACCTCTAGCTCACTCAGGAGGGGAGTTATGAATTCTGGCCACAGGGGGCCATACAATGGACTAGAGACTTGAAAACAATTTTGTCTGAAAGCTGGCATCCCACTGATGGTGTGTGTCTTTTTCTGTTCCCCTGGCTACATAGGAAGTGTCCCAAAAGTGAGCCTAAAGTTCAGGAGGTCGCCAATGTTAAACGGCTGAGTGGGGAGGGGTAGGCGAATAGTGAGTGACTAAATTGAGTGCTGTTTGGTGATAAATTGGGCTAGAGACTTGAAATCACTTTTGGCTGAAAGCTGGCATCCCAGTGATGGTGTGTGTCTTTTTCTGTTCCCCTGGCTACATAGGAAGTGTCCCAAAAGTGAGCCTAAAGTTCAGGAGGTCGCCAATGTTAAACGGCTGAGTGGAGAGGGGTAGTGAGTGACTAAATTGAGTGCTGTTTGGTGATACATTGGGCTAGAGACTTGAAATCACTTTTGGCTGAAAGCTGGCATCCCAGTGATGGTGTGTGTCTTTTTTCTGTTCCCCTGGCTACATAGGAAGTGTCCCAAAAGTGAGCCTAAAGTTCAGGAGGTCGCCAATGTTAAACGGCTGAGTGGAGAGGGGTAGTGAGTGACTAAATTGAGTGCTGTTTGGTGATACATTGGGCTAGAGACTTGAAATCACTTTTGGCTGAAAGCTGGCATCCCAGTGATGGTGTGTGTCTTTTTCTGTTCCCCTGGCTACATAGGAAGTGTCCCAAAAGTGAGCCTAAAGTTCAGGAGGTCGCCAATGTTAAACGGCTGAGTGGGGAGGGGTAGTGAGTGACTAAATTGAGTGCTGTTTGGTGATACATTGGGCTAGAGACTTGAAATCACTTTTGGCTGAAAGCTGGCATCCCACTGATGGTGTGTGTCTTTTTCTGTTCCCCTGGCTAGATAGGAAGTGTCCCAAAAGTGAGCCTAAAGTTCAGGAGGTCGCCAATGTAATCAATGGAGTCCAGCTTCTGTAATACGAAGATAGCATGAAGTCCAATAGTATCGTATTGGCCCCTAACAACCCTAACCTATAAACTTTGCCTAATATGAATTATTATGACCTTCTACCATCCTGCAAAGTTTCGTAAAGTTTTGAGTCTCTTAAGAAACTTTTTTTTGTCCCTTTAAGAAAGGCCTTTTTCACAGCCCTGTCAGACAAAGTGTGTGTCTGACATGATTTGAAGATATGTGCACTTACTTCAAAGCTCCCCGTTTGGGCCACGAATGGCCGATCAAGCCGAAACGTTCAGTAAACACTTGTCTCACCAAGATGTTCCACATATGTGAAAACCAGACCTCTAGCTCACAGCTAGGAGGGGTGTTATGAATTCTCTGCACTTACGAATGGCCGATCAAGCCGAAACGTTGGGTAAACACTTGTCTCACCAAGATGTTCCACATATGTGAAAACCAGACCTCTAGCTCACAGCTAGGAGCGGAGTTATGAATTCTGGCCACAGGGGGCGCCGCAACCGAGTCGGGGCTCGGATATGTGTTCGGCGGGCCCGAGCCGATTCGGAAAATATCTGAACCGTGTCTGTGGCACTTACGGTTGCTGAGCTAAAGTCCTTTAAGAAAGGCCTTTTTCACAGCCCTGTCAGACAAAGTGTGTGTCTGACATGATTTGAAGATATGTGCATTTACTTCAAAGCTCCCCGTTTGGGCCACGAATGGCCGATCAAGCCGAAACGTTCAGTAAACACTTGTCTCACCAAGATGTTCCACATATGTGAAAACCAGACCTCTAGCTCACTCAGGAGGGGAGTTATGAATTCTGGCCACAGGGGGCACCGCAACCGAGTCGGGGCTCGGATATGTGTTCGGCGGGCCCGAGCCGATTCAGGAAATATTAGAACGGCGTCTGTGGCTCGTACGGTTGCGACGCAGCGGTACTTTGACCTGAAGTGCCTAGGCCGAGAAGCCTGAATTTGAGTTATTTTTAAATGCTTTTCGGTCAGCGCGGCCATTCCGAGGCGCAGAGACGCACCGTTTTCGACGAGGTCATTCGTAAGGGGCTTGGCACCCGTACTCTGTCGAGTTTTTTCTGCTAGGCGCGACCGAAGATGTTCGACATTTGTGAAAACCAGACCTCTAGCTCACTCAGGAGGGGAGTTATGAATTCTGGCCACAGGGGGCCATACAATGGACTAGAGACTTGAAAACAATTTTGTCTGAAAGCTGGCATCCCACTGATGGTGTGTGTCTTTTTCTGTTCCCCTGGCTACATAGGAAGTGTCCCAAAAGTGAGCCTAAAGTTCAGGAGGTCGCCAATGTTAAACGGCTGAGTGGAGAGGGGTAGTGAGTGACTAAATTGAGTGCTGTTTGGTGATACATTGGGCTAGAGACTTGAAATCACTTTTGGCTGAAAGCTGGCATCCCAGTGATGGTGTGTGTCTTTTTCTGTTCCCCTGGCTACATAGGAAGTGTCCCAAAAGTGAGCCTAAAGTTCAGGAGGTCGCCAATGTTAAACGGCTGAGTGGGGAGGGGTAGTGAGTGACTAAATTGAGTGCTGTTTGGTGATACATTGGGCTAGAGACTTGAAATCACTTTTGGCTGAAAGCTGGCATCCCACTGATGGTGTGTGTCTTTTTCTGTTCCCCTGGCTAGATAGGAAGTGTCCCAAAAGTGAGCCTAAAGTTCAGGAGGTCGCCAATGTAATCAATGGAGTCCAGCTTCTGTAATACGAAGATAGCATGAAGTCCAATAGTATCGTATTGGCCCCTAACAACCCTAACCTATAAACTTTGCCTAATATGAATTATTATGACCTTCTACCATCCTGCAAAGTTTCGTAAAGTTTTGAGTCTCTTAAGAAACTTTTTTTTGTCCCTTTAAGAAAGGCCTTTTTCACAGCCCTGTCAGACAAAGTGTGTGTCTGACATGATTTGAAGATATGTGCACTTACTTCAAAGCTCCCCGTTTGGGCCACGAATGGCCGATCAAGCCGAAACGTTCAGTAAACACTTGTCTCACCAAGATGTTCCACATATGTGAAAACCAGACCTCTAGCTCACAGCTAGGAGGGGTGTTATGAATTCTCTGCACTTACGAATGGCCGATCAAGCCGAAACGTTGGGTAAACACTTGTCTCACCAAGATGTTCCACATATGTGAAAACCAGACCTCTAGCTCACAGCTAGGAGCGGAGTTATGAATTCTGGCCACAGGGGGCGCCGCAACCGAGTCGGGGCTCGGATATGTGTTCGGCGGGCCCGAGCCGATTCGGAAAATATCTGAACCGTGTCTGTGGCACTTACGGTTGCTGAGCTAAAGTCCTTTAAGAAAGGCCTTTTTCACAGCCCTGTCAGACAAAGTGTGTGTCTGACATGATTTGAAGATATGTGCATTTACTTCAAAGCTCCCCGTTTGGGCCACGAATGGCCGATCAAGCCGAAACGTTCAGTAAACACTTGTCTCACCAAGATGTTCCACATATGTGAAAACCAGACCTCTAGCTCACTCAGGAGGGGAGTTATGAATTCTGGCCACAGGGGGCACCGCAACCGAGTCGGGGCTCGGATATGTGTTCGGCGGGCCCGAGCCGATTCAGGAAATATTAGAACGGCGTCTGTGGCTCGTACGGTTGCGACGCAGCGGTACTTTGACCTGAAGTGCCTAGGCCGAGAAGCCTGAATTTGAGTTATTTTTAAATGCTTTTCGGTCAGCGCGGCCATTCCGAGGCGCAGAGACGCACCGTTTTCGACGAGGTCATTCGTAAGGGGCTTGGCACCCGTACTCTGTCGAGTTTTTTCTGCTAGGCGCGACCGAAGATGTTCGACATTTGTGAAAACCAGACCTCTAGCTCACTCAGGAGGGGAGTTATGAATTCTGGCCACAGGGGGCCATACAATGGACTAGAGACTTGAAAACAATTTTGTCTGAAAGCTGGCATCCCACTGATGGTGTGTGTCTTTTTCTGTTCCCCTGGCTACATAGGAAGTGTCCCAAAAGTGAGCCTAAAGTTCAGGAGGTCGCCAATGTTAAACGGCTGAGTGGGGAGGGGTAGGCGAATAGTGAGTGACTAAATTGAGTGCTGTTTGGTGATAAATTGGGCTAGAGACTTGAAATCACTTTTGGCTGAAAGCTGGCATCCCAGTGATGGTGTGTGTCTTTTTCTGTTCCCCTGGCTACATAGGAAGTGTCCCAAAAGTGAGCCTAAAGTTCAGGAGGTCGCCAATGTTAAACGGCTGAGTGGGGAGGGGTAGTGAGTGACTAAATTGAGTGCTGTTTGGTGATACATTGGGCTAGAGACTTGAAATCACTTTTGGCTGAAAGCTGGCATCCCACTGATGGTGTGTGTCTTTTTCTGTTCCCCTGGCTAGATAGGAAGTGTCCCAAAAGTGAGCCTAAAGTTCAGGAGGTCGCCAATGTAATCAATGGAGTCCAGCTTCTGTAATACGAAGATAGCATGAAGTCCAATAGTATTGTTGTGAAGGCCCACAGTTTAGAGCCAGTTTAGTTTCCCCAAACCAGCCCTATTTTTGCCCCTGTTATTTCTTTATTATTTTCTATACTATTCCTGTACGTTTATGAAGGTGTATGTATTGTTATTGTAATGTTTATGTATATGTTTGATGACGTAGTATATCCGGGGTGTGTCCGTGACCCGGATGCTAGGTTCGGTGGTGTATATATAGAGACGGAAGTGGTCTGTGAGTCAGTGTGTGATGAGAATCGGAACGAGAGAGAGTAACGAGAGAGAAGCAACGAAAAGTCAATCTAAGATGGCGGATTCAGTAACACGCACCCCGTGCTGAAGCTGAAGACCAAGAGTGATTATCGAGTTCAGAGCTGTGATAGCCCGTTTAGTTGTGTCCCCGTTCGACAGCCTTGCCAGCAGCCGGCTGTTAACGTTGGACCACGCGAGACGCCAAACTGGACAGAACCATCGCCTCCACGAGCGGACTGCGACCGAACGCTGACTCCATCGGAGTTTACCGTGAACCACCCGGACCTGAGCCCTTCACACCTCGGCGCGGACTACGAAGAAGGCCCTTTCCCTCCGCGTTGCTACGTCACCCCCCCCTTTTGTCTGCTACCTTCCTCGACGCACATGCCATCCAACCAGGCCTCAACGCGCACCACAGTCCGGGACTATAAGCCTGTTCAGGCCAGATACTATGAGTGAGTGATTGAGTGTGTGTGTGGCCGGCGGGGAGGGAGTGTATATATCTGGGGATGTATACATCAGTTATGTAAATAAATGTGTTGTTCATATGGGATACCGTTACCGTGTGTTTAGTTGTTTGTATGCTAAGGCTAATGCTAATTCCAAGGCTAATGCTAATGCTAATTCCAATGCTAATGCTAATGCTAACGATAGTAACTGCTAGTCTAACGGTTTGCTGGCGCCCCCTGCCTGTATCCTCCTACACTGCCTATTTAGCTCAGAGTTAGTTAGATAACCAGCCCCTTCCTAAATTCTACAGTCCTTTTAGCTACTCCCTGGTTACAAGTATCGTATTGGCCCCTAACAACCCTAACCTATAAACTTTGCCTAATATGAATTATTATGACCTTCTACCATCCTGCAAAGTTTCGTAAAGTTTTGAGTCTCTTAAGAAACTTTTTTTTGTCCCTTTAAGAAAGGCCTTTTTCACAGCCCTGTCAGACAAAGTGTGTGTCTGACATGATTTGAAGATATGTGCACTTACTTCAAAGCTCCCCGTTTGGGCCACGAATGGCCGATCAAGCCGAAACGTTCAGTAAACACTTGTCTCACCAAGATGTTCCACATATGTGAAAACCAGACCTCTAGCTCACAGCTAGGAGGGGTGTTATGAATTCTCTGCACTTACGAATGGCCGATCAAGCCGAAACGTTGGGTAAACACTTGTCTCACCAAGATGTTCCACATATGTGAAAACCAGACCTCTAGCTCACAGCTAGGAGCGGAGTTATGAATTCTGGCCACAGGGGGCGCCGCAACCGAGTCGGGGCTCGGATATGTGTTCGGCGGGCCCGAGCCGATTCGGAAAATATCTGAACCGTGTCTGTGGCACTTACGGTTGCTGAGCTAAAGTCCTTTAAGAAAGGCCTTTTTCACAGCCCTGTCAGACAAAGTGTGTGTCTGACATGATTTGAAGATATGTGCATTTACTTCAAAGCTCCCCGTTTGGGCCACGAATGGCCGATCAAGCCGAAACGTTCAGTAAACACTTGTCTCACCAAGATGTTCCACATATGTGAAAACCAGACCTCTAGCTCACTCAGGAGGGGAGTTATGAATTCTGGCCACAGGGGGCACCGCAACCGAGTCGGGGCTCGGATATGTGTTCGGCGGGCCCGAGCCGATTCAGGAAATATTAGAACGGCGTCTGTGGCTCGTACGGTTGCGACGCAGCGGTACTTTGACCTGAAGTGCCTAGGCCGAGAAGCCTGAATTTGAGTTATTTTTAAATGCTTTTCGGTCAGCGCGGCCATTCCGAGGCGCAGAGACGCACCGTTTTCGACGAGGTCATTCGTAAGGGGCTTGGCACCCGTACTCTGTCGAGTTTTTTCTGCTAGGCGCGACCGAAGATGTTCGACATTTGTGAAAACCAGACCTCTAGCTCACTCAGGAGGGGAGTTATGAATTCTGGCCACAGGGGGCCATACAATGGACTAGAGACTTGAAAACAATTTTGTCTGAAAGCTGGCATCCCACTGATGGTGTGTGTCTTTTTCTGTTCCCCTGGCTACATAGGAAGTGTCCCAAAAGTGAGCCTAAAGTTCAGGAGGTCGCCAATGTTAAACGGCTGAGTGGGGAGGGGTAGGCGAATAGTGAGTGACTAAATTGAGTGCTGTTTGGTGATAAATTGGGCTAGAGACTTGAAATCACTTTTGGCTGAAAGCTGGCATCCCAGTGATGGTGTGTGTCTTTTTCTGTTCCCCTGGCTACATAGGAAGTGTCCCAAAAGTGAGCCTAAAGTTCAGGAGGTCGCCAATGTTAAACGGCTGAGTGGAGAGGGGTAGTGAGTGACTAAATTGAGTGCTGTTTGGTGATACATTGGGCTAGAGACTTGAAATCACTTTTGGCTGAAAGCTGGCATCCCAGTGATGGTGTGTGTTTTTTTCTGTTCCCCTGGCTACATAGGAAGTGTCCCAAAAGTGAGCCTAAAGTTCAGGAGGTCGCCAATGTTAAACAGCTGAGTGGGGAGGGGTAGTGAGTGACTAAATTGAGTGCTGTTTGGTGATACATTGGGCTAGAGACTTGAAATCACTTTTGGCTGAAAGCTGGCATCCCACTGATGGTGTGTCTTTTTCTGTTCCCCTGGCTAGATAGGAAGTGTCCCAAAAGTGAGCCAAAAGTTCAGGAGGTCGCCAATGTAATGTCAATGGAGTCCAGCTTCTGTAATACGAAGATAGCATGAAGTCCAATAGTATCGTATTGGCCCCTAACAACCCTAACCTATAAACTTTGCCTAATATGAATTATTATGACCTTCTACCATCCTGCAAAGTTTCGTAAAGTTTTGAGTCTCTTAAGAAACTTTTTTTTGTCCCTTTAAGAAAGGCCTTTTTCACAGCCCTGTCAGACAAAGTGTGTGTCTGACATGATTTGAAGATATGTGCACTTACTTCAAAGCTCCCCGTTTGGGCCACGAATGGCCGATCAAGCCGAAACGTTCAGTAAACACTTGTCTCACCAAGATGTTCCACATATGTGAAAACCAGACCTCTAGCTCACAGCTAGGAGGGGTGTTATGAATTCTCTGCACTTACGAATGGCCGATCAAGCCGAAACGTTGGGTAAACACTTGTCTCACCAAGATGTTCCACATATGTGAAAACCAGACCTCTAGCTCACAGCTAGGAGGGGAGTTATGAATTCTGGTCACAGGGGGCGCCGCAACCGAGTCGGGGCTCGGATATGTGTTCGGCGGGCCCGAGCCGATTCGGAAAATATCTGAACCGTGTCTGTGGCACTTACGGTTGCTGAGCTAAAGTCCTTTAAGAAAGGCCTTTTTCACAGCCCTGTCAGACAAAGTGTGTGTCTGACATGATTTGAAGATATGTGCATTTACTTCAAAGCTCCCCGTTTGGGCCACGAATGGCCGATCAAGCCGAAACGTTCAGTAAACACTTGTCTCACCAAGATGTTCCACATATGTGAAAACCAGACCTCTAGCTCACTCAGGAGGGGAGTTATGAATTCTGGCCACAGGGGGCACCGCAACCGAGTCGGGGCTCGGATATGTGTTCGGCGGGCCCGAGCCGATTCAGGAAATATTAGAACGGCGTCTGTGGCTCGTACGGTTGCGACGCAGCGGTACTTTGACCTGAAGTGCCTAGGCCGAGAAGCCTGAATTTGAGTTATTTTTAAATGCTTTTCGGTCAGCGCGGCCGTTCCGAGGCGCAGAGACGCACCGTTTTCGACGAGGTCATTCGTAAGGGGCTTGGCACCCGTACTCTGTCGAGTTTTTTCTGCTAGGCGCGACCGAAGATGTTCGACATTTGTGAAAACCAGACCTCTAGCTCACTCAGGAGGGGAGTTATGAATTCTGGCCACAGGGGGCCATACAATGGACTAGAGACTTGAAAACAATTTTGGCTGAAAGCTGGCATCCCACTGATGGTGTGTGTCTTTTTCTGTTCCCCTGGCTACATAGGAAGTGTCCCAAAAGTGAGCCTAAAGTTCAGGAGGTCGCCAATGTTAAACGGCTGAGTGGGGAGGGGTAGGCGAATAGTGAGTGACTAAATTGAGTGCTGTTTGGTGATAAATTGGGCTAGAGACTTGAAATCACTTTTGGCTGAAAGCTGGCATCCCAGTGATGGTGTGTGTCTTTTTCTGTTCCCCTGGCTACATAGGAAGTGTCCCAAAAGTGAGCCTAAAGTTCAGGAGGTCGCCAATGTTAAACGGCTGAGTGGAGAGGGGTAGTGAGTGACTTAATTGAGTGCTGTTTGGTGATACATTGGGCTAGAGACTTGAAATCACTTTTGGCTGAAAGCTGGCATCCCAGTGATGGTGTGTGTCTTTTTTCTGTTCCCCTGGCTACATAGGAAGTGTCCCAAAAGTGAGCCTAAAGTTCAGGAGGTCGCCAATGTTAAACGGCTGAGTGGGGAGGGGTATGCGAATAGTGAGTGACTAAATTGAGTGCTGTTTGGTGATAAATTGGGCTAGAGACTTGAAATCACTTTTGGCTGAAAGCTGGCATCCCAGTGATGGTGTGTGTCTTTTTCTGTTCCCCTGGCTACATAGGAAGTGTCCCAAAAGTGAGCCTAAAGTTCAGGAGGTCGCCAATGTTAAACGGCTGAGTGGAGAGGGGTAGTGAGTGACTAAATTGAGTGCTGTTTGGTGATACATTGGGCTAGAGACTTGAAATCACTTTTGGCTGAAAGCTGGCATCCCAGTGATGGTGTGTGTCTTTTTCTGTTCCCCTGGCTACATAGGAAGTGTCCCAAAAGTGAGCCTAAAGTTCAGGAGGTCGCCAATGTTAAACGGCTGAGTGGGGAGGGGTAGTGAGTGACTAAATTGAGTGCTGTTTGGTGATACATTGGGCTAGAGACTTGAAATCACTTTTGGCTGAAAGCTGGCATCCCACTGATGGTGTGTGTCTTTTTCTGTTCCCCTGGCTAGATAGGAAGTGTCCCAAAAGTGAGCCTAAAGTTCAGGAGGTCGCCAATGTAATCAATGGAGTCCAGCTTCTGTAATACGAAGATAGCATGAAGTCCAATAGTATCGTATTGGCCCCTAACAACCCTAACCTATAAACTTTGCCTAATATGAATTATTATGACCTTCTACCATCCTGCAAAGTTTCGTAAAGTTTTGAGTCTCTTAAGAAACTTTTTTTTGTCCCTTTAAGAAAGGCCTTTTTCACAGCCCTGTCAGACAAAGTGTGTGTCTGACATGATTTGAAGATATGTGCACTTACTTCAAAGCTCCCCGTTTGGGCCACGAATGGCCGATCAAGCCGAAACGTTCAGTAAACACTTGTCTCACCAAGATGTTCCACATATGTGAAAACCAGACCTCTAGCTCACAGCTAGGAGGGGTGTTATGAATTCTCTGCACTTACGAATGGCCGATCAAGCCGAAACGTTGGGTAAACACTTGTCTCACCAAGATGTTCCACATATGTGAAAACCAGACCTCTAGCTCACAGCTAGGAGCGGAGTTATGAATTCTGGCCACAGGGGGCGCCGCAACCGAGTCGGGGCTCGGATATGTGTTCGGCGGGCCCGAGCCGATTCGGAAAATATCTGAACCGTGTCTGTGGCACTTACGGTTGCTGAGCTAAAGTCCTTTAAGAAAGGCCTTTTTCACAGCCCTGTCAGACAAAGTGTGTGTCTGACATGATTTGAAGATATGTGCATTTACTTCAAAGCTCCCCGTTTGGGCCACGAATGGCCGATCAAGCCGAAACGTTCAGTAAACACTTGTCTCACCAAGATGTTCCACATATGTGAAAACCAGACCTCTAGCTCACTCAGGAGGGGAGTTATGAATTCTGGCCACAGGGGGCACCGCAACCGAGTCGGGGCTCGGATATGTGTTCGGCGGGCCCGAGCCGATTCAGGAAATATTAGAACGGCGTCTGTGGCTCGTACGGTTGCGACGCAGCGGTACTTTGACCTGAAGTGCCTAGGCCGAGAAGCCTGAATTTGAGTTATTTTTAAATGCTTTTCGGTCAGCGCGGCCGTTCCGAGGCGCAGAGACGCACCGTTTTCGACGAGGTCATTCGTAAGGGGCTTGGCACCCGTACTCTGTCGAGTTTTTTCTGCTAGGCGCGACCGAAGATGTTCGACATTTGTGAAAACCAGACCTCTAGCTCACTCAGGAGGGGAGTTATGAATTCTGGCCACAGGGGGCCATACAATGGACTAGAGACTTGAAAACAATTTTGGCTGAAAGCTGGCATCCCACTGATGGTGTGTGTCTTTTTCTGTTCCCCTGGCTACATAGGAAGTGTCCCAAAAGTGAGCCTAAAGTTCAGGAGGTCGCCAATGTTAAACGGCTGAGTGGGGAGGGGTAGGCGAATAGTGAGTGACTAAATTGAGTGCTGTTTGGTGATAAATTGGGCTAGAGACTTGAAATCACTTTTGGCTGAAAGCTGGCATCCCAGTGATGGTGTGTGTCTTTTTCTGTTCCCCTGGCTACATAGGAAGTGTCCCAAAAGTGAGCCTAAAGTTCAGGAGGTCGCCAATGTTAAACGGCTGAGTGGAGAGGGGTAGTGAGTGACTTAATTGAGTGCTGTTTGGTGATACATTGGGCTAGAGACTTGAAATCACTTTTGGCTGAAAGCTGGCATCCCAGTGATGGTGTGTGTCTTTTTTCTGTTCCCCTGGCTACATAGGAAGTGTCCCAAAAGTGAGCCTAAAGTTCAGGAGGTCGCCAATGTTAAACGGCTGAGTGGGGAGGGGTATGCGAATAGTGAGTGACTAAATTGAGTGCTGTTTGGTGATAAATTGGGCTAGAGACTTGAAATCACTTTTGGCTGAAAGCTGGCATCCCAGTGATGGTGTGTGTCTTTTTCTGTTCCCCTGGCTACATAGGAAGTGTCCCAAAAGTGAGCCTAAAGTTCAGGAGGTCGCCAATGTTAAACGGCTGAGTGGAGAGGGGTAGTGAGTGACTAAATTGAGTGCTGTTTGGTGATACATTGGGCTAGAGACTTGAAATCACTTTTGGCTGAAAGCTGGCATCCCAGTGATGGTGTGTGTCTTTTTCTGTTCCCCTGGCTACATAGGAAGTGTCCCAAAAGTGAGCCTAAAGTTCAGGAGGTCGCCAATGTTAAACGGCTGAGTGGGGAGGGGTAGTGAGTGACTAAATTGAGTGCTGTTTGGTGATACATTGGGCTAGAGACTTGAAATCACTTTTGGCTGAAAGCTGGCATCCCACTGATGGTGTGTGTCTTTTTCTGTTCCCCTGGCTAGATAGGAAGTGTCCCAAAAGTGAGCCTAAAGTTCAGGAGGTCGCCAATGTAATCAATGGAGTCCAGCTTCTGTAATACGAAGATAGCATGAAGTCCAATAGTATCGTATTGGCCCCTAACAACCCTAACCTATAAACTTTGCCTAATATGAATTATTATGACCTTCTACCATCCTGCAAAGTTTCGTAAAGTTTTGAGTCTCTTAAGAAACTTTTTTTTGTCCCTTTAAGAAAGGCCTTTTTCACAGCCCTGTCAGACAAAGTGTGTGTCTGACATGATTTGAAGATATGTGCACTTACTTCAAAGCTCCCCGTTTGGGCCACGAATGGCCGATCAAGCCGAAACGTTCAGTAAACACTTGTCTCACCAAGATGTTCCACATATGTGAAAACCAGACCTCTAGCTCACAGCTAGGAGGGGTGTTATGAATTCTCTG
This sequence comes from Nansenia antarctica, assembly GCF_963989245.1. Taxonomy (NCBI): domain Eukaryota; kingdom Metazoa; phylum Chordata; class Actinopteri; order Argentiniformes; family Microstomatidae; genus Nansenia; species Nansenia antarctica. The sequence continues at coordinate 104,652,555 of NC_137674.1, forward strand.
CACTTACGAATGGCCGATCAAGCCGAAACGTTGGGTAAACACTTGTCTCACCAAGATGTTCCACATATGTGAAAACCAGACCTCTAGCTCACAGCTAGGAGCGGAGTTATGAATTCTGGCCACAGGGGGCGCCGCAACCGAGTCGGGGCTCGGATATGTGTTCGGCGGGCCCGAGCCGATTCGGAAAATATCTGAACCGTGTCTGTGGCACTTACGGTTGCTGAGCTAAAGTCCTTTAAGAAAGGCCTTTTTCACAGCCCTGTCAGACAAAGTGTGTGTCTGACATGATTTGAAGATATGTGCATTTACTTCAAAGCTCCCCGTTTGGGCCACGAATGGCCGATCAAGCCGAAACGTTCAGTAAACACTTGTCTCACCAAGATGTTCCACATATGTGAAAACCAGACCTCTAGCTCACTCAGGAGGGGAGTTATGAATTCTGGCCACAGGGGGCACCGCAACCGAGTCGGGGCTCGGATATGTGTTCGGCGGGCCCGAGCCGATTCAGGAAATATTAGAACGGCGTCTGTGGCTCGTACGGTTGCGACGCAGCGGTACTTTGACCTGAAGTGCCTAGGCCGAGAAGCCTGAATTTGAGTTATTTTTAAATGCTTTTCGGTCAGCGCGGCCATTCCGAGGCGCAGAGACGCACCGTTTTCGACGAGGTCATTCGTAAGGGGCTTGGCACCCGTACTCTGTCGAGTTTTTTCTGCTAGGCGCGACCGAAGATGTTCGACATTTGTGAAAACCAGACCTCTAGCTCACTCAGGAGGGGAGTTATGAATTCTGGCCACAGGGGGCCATACAATGGACTAGAGACTTGAAAACAATTTTGTCTGAAAGCTGGCATCCCACTGATGGTGTGTGTCTTTTTCTGTTCCCCTGGCTACATAGGAAGTGTCCCAAAAGTGAGCCTAAAGTTCAGGAGGTCGCCAATGTTAAACGGCTGAGTGGGGAGGGGTAGGCGAATAGTGAGTGACTAAATTGAGTGCTGTTTGGTGATAAATTGGGCTAGAGACTTGAAATCACTTTTGGCTGAAAGCTGGCATCCCAGTGATGGTGTGTGTCTTTTTCTGTTCCCCTGGCTACATAGGAAGTGTCCCAAAAGTGAGCCTAAAGTTCAGGAGGTCGCCAATGTTAAACGGCTGAGTGGAGAGGGGTAGTGAGTGACTAAATTGAGTGCTGTTTGGTGATACATTGGGCTAGAGACTTGAAATCACTTTTGGCTGAAAGCTGGCATCCCAGTGATGGTGTGTGTTTTTTTCTGTTCCCCTGGCTACATAGGAAGTGTCCCAAAAGTGAGCCTAAAGTTCAGGAGGTCGCCAATGTTAAACAGCTGAGTGGGGAGGGGTAGTGAGTGACTAAATTGAGTGCTGTTTGGTGATACATTGGGCTAGAGACTTGAAATCACTTTTGGCTGAAAGCTGGCATCCCACTGATGGTGTGTCTTTTTCTGTTCCCCTGGCTAGATAGGAAGTGTCCCAAAAGTGAGCCAAAAGTTCAGGAGGTCGCCAATGTAATGTCAATGGAGTCCAGCTTCTGTAATACGAAGATAGCATGAAGTCCAATAGTATCGTATTGGCCCCTAACAACCCTAACCTATAAACTTTGCCTAATATGAATTATTATGACCTTCTACCATCCTGCAAAGTTTCGTAAAGTTTTGAGTCTCTTAAGAAACTTTTTTTTGTCCCTTTAAGAAAGGCCTTTTTCACAGCCCTGTCAGACAAAGTGTGTGTCTGACATGATTTGAAGATATGTGCACTTACTTCAAAGCTCCCCGTTTGGGCCACGAATGGCCGATCAAGCCGAAACGTTCAGTAAACACTTGTCTCACCAAGATGTTCCACATATGTGAAAACCAGACCTCTAGCTCACAGCTAGGAGGGGTGTTATGAATTCTCTGCACTTACGAATGGCCGATCAAGCCGAAACGTTGGGTAAACACTTGTCTCACCAAGATGTTCCACATATGTGAAAACCAGACCTCTAGCTCACAGCTAGGAGGGGAGTTATGAATTCTGGTCACAGGGGGCGCCGCAACCGAGTCGGGGCTCGGATATGTGTTCGGCGGGCCCGAGCCGATTCGGAAAATATCTGAACCGTGTCTGTGGCACTTACGGTTGCTGAGCTAAAGTCCTTTAAGAAAGGCCTTTTTCACAGCCCTGTCAGACAAAGTGTGTGTCTGACATGATTTGAAGATATGTGCATTTACTTCAAAGCTCCCCGTTTGGGCCACGAATGGCCGATCAAGCCGAAACGTTCAGTAAACACTTGTCTCACCAAGATGTTCCACATATGTGAAAACCAGACCTCTAGCTCACTCAGGAGGGGAGTTATGAATTCTGGCCACAGGGGGCACCGCAACCGAGTCGGGGCTCGGATATGTGTTCGGCGGGCCCGAGCCGATTCAGGAAATATTAGAACGGCGTCTGTGGCTCGTACGGTTGCGACGCAGCGGTACTTTGACCTGAAGTGCCTAGGCCGAGAAGCCTGAATTTGAGTTATTTTTAAATGCTTTTCGGTCAGCGCGGCCGTTCCGAGGCGCAGAGACGCACCGTTTTCGACGAGGTCATTCGTAAGGGGCTTGGCACCCGTACTCTGTCGAGTTTTTTCTGCTAGGCGCGACCGAAGATGTTCGACATTTGTGAAAACCAGACCTCTAGCTCACTCAGGAGGGGAGTTATGAATTCTGGCCACAGGGGGCCATACAATGGACTAGAGACTTGAAAACAATTTTGGCTGAAAGCTGGCATCCCACTGATGGTGTGTGTCTTTTTCTGTTCCCCTGGCTACATAGGAAGTGTCCCAAAAGTGAGCCTAAAGTTCAGGAGGTCGCCAATGTTAAACGGCTGAGTGGGGAGGGGTAGGCGAATAGTGAGTGACTAAATTGAGTGCTGTTTGGTGATAAATTGGGCTAGAGACTTGAAATCACTTTTGGCTGAAAGCTGGCATCCCAGTGATGGTGTGTGTCTTTTTCTGTTCCCCTGGCTACATAGGAAGTGTCCCAAAAGTGAGCCTAAAGTTCAGGAGGTCGCCAATGTTAAACGGCTGAGTGGGGAGGGGTAGTGAGTGACTAAATTGAGTGCTGTTTGGTGATACATTGGGCTAGAGACTTGAAATCACTTTTGGCTGAAAGCTGGCATCCCACTGATGGTGTGTGTCTTTTTCTGTTCCCCTGGCTAGATAGGAAGTGTCCCAAAAGTGAGCCTAAAGTTCAGGAGGTCGCCAATGTAATCAATGGAGTCCAGCTTCTGTAATACGAAGATAGCATGAAGTCCAATAGTATTGTTGTGAAGGCCCACAGTTTAGAGCCAGTTTAGTTTCCCCAAACCAGCCCTATTTTTGCCCCTGTTATTTCTTTATTATTTTCTATACTATTCCTGTACGTTTATGAAGGTGTATGTATTGTTATTGTAATGTTTATGTATATGTTTGATGACGTAGTATATCCGGGGTGTGTCCGTGACCCGGATGCTAGGTTCGGTGGTGTATATATAGAGACGGAAGTGGTCTGTGAGTCAGTGTGTGATGAGAATCGGAACGAGAGAGAGTAACGAGAGAGAAGCAACGAAAAGTCAATCTAAGATGGCGGATTCAGTAACACGCACCCCGTGCTGAAGCTGAAGACCAAGAGTGATTATCGAGTTCAGAGCTGTGATAGCCCGTTTAGTTGTGTCCCCGTTCGACAGCCTTGCCAGCAGCCGGCTGTTAACGTTGGACCACGCGAGACGCCAAACTGGACAGAACCATCGCCTCCACGAGCGGACTGCGACCGAACGCTGACTCCATCGGAGTTTACCGTGAACCACCCGGACCTGAGCCCTTCACACCTCGGCGCGGACTACGAAGAAGGCCCTTTCCCTCCGCGTTGCTACGTCACCCCCCCCTTTTGTCTGCTACCTTCCTCGACGCACATGCCATCCAACCAGGCCTCAACGCGCACCACAGTCCGGGACTATAAGCCTGTTCAGGCCAGATACTATGAGTGAGTGATTGAGTGTGTGTGTGGCCGGCGGGGAGGGAGTGTATATATCTGGGGATGTATACATCAGTTATGTAAATAAATGTGTTGTTCATATGGGATACCGTTACCGTGTGTTTAGTTGTTTGTATGCTAAGGCTAATGCTAATTCCAAGGCTAATGCTAATGCTAATTCCAATGCTAATGCTAATGCTAACGATAGTAACTGCTAGTCTAACGGTTTGCTGGCGCCCCCTGCCTGTATCCTCCTACACTGCCTATTTAGCTCAGAGTTAGTTAGATAACCAGCCCCTTCCTAAATTCTACAGTCCTTTTAGCTACTCCCTGGTTACAAGTATCGTATTGGCCCCTAACAACCCTAACCTATAAACTTTGCCTAATATGAATTATTATGACCTTCTACCATCCTGCAAAGTTTCGTAAAGTTTTGAGTCTCTTAAGAAACTTTTTTTTGTCCCTTTAAGAAAGGCCTTTTTCACAGCCCTGTCAGACAAAGTGTGTGTCTGACATGATTTGAAGATATGTGCACTTACTTCAAAGCTCCCCGTTTGGGCCACGAATGGCCGATCAAGCCGAAACGTTCAGTAAACACTTGTCTCACCAAGATGTTCCACATATGTGAAAACCAGACCTCTAGCTCACAGCTAGGAGGGGTGTTATGAATTCTCTGCACTTACGAATGGCCGATCAAGCCGAAACGTTGGGTAAACACTTGTCTCACCAAGATGTTCCACATATGTGAAAACCAGACCTCTAGCTCACAGCTAGGAGCGGAGTTATGAATTCTGGCCACAGGGGGCGCCGCAACCGAGTCGGGGCTCGGATATGTGTTCGGCGGGCCCGAGCCGATTCGGAAAATATCTGAACCGTGTCTGTGGCACTTACGGTTGCTGAGCTAAAGTCCTTTAAGAAAGGCCTTTTTCACAGCCCTGTCAGACAAAGTGTGTGTCTGACATGATTTGAAGATATGTGCATTTACTTCAAAGCTCCCCGTTTGGGCCACGAATGGCCGATCAAGCCGAAACGTTCAGTAAACACTTGTCTCACCAAGATGTTCCACATATGTGAAAACCAGACCTCTAGCTCACTCAGGAGGGGAGTTATGAATTCTGGCCACAGGGGGCACCGCAACCGAGTCGGGGCTCGGATATGTGTTCGGCGGGCCCGAGCCGATTCAGGAAATATTAGAACGGCGTCTGTGGCTCGTACGGTTGCGACGCAGCGGTACTTTGACCTGAAGTGCCTAGGCCGAGAAGCCTGAATTTGAGTTATTTTTAAATGCTTTTCGGTCAGCGCGGCCATTCCGAGGCGCAGAGACGCACCGTTTTCGACGAGGTCATTCGTAAGGGGCTTGGCACCCGTACTCTGTCGAGTTTTTTCTGCTAGGCGCGACCGAAGATGTTCGACATTTGTGAAAACCAGACCTCTAGCTCACTCAGGAGGGGAGTTATGAATTCTGGCCACAGGGGGCCATACAATGGACTAGAGACTTGAAAACAATTTTGTCTGAAAGCTGGCATCCCACTGATGGTGTGTGTCTTTTTCTGTTCCCCTGGCTACATAGGAAGTGTCCCAAAAGTGAGCCTAAAGTTCAGGAGGTCGCCAATGTTAAACGGCTGAGTGGGGAGGGGTAGGCGAATAGTGAGTGACTAAATTGAGTGCTGTTTGGTGATAAATTGGGCTAGAGACTTGAAATCACTTTTGGCTGAAAGCTGGCATCCCAGTGATGGTGTGTGTCTTTTTCTGTTCCCCTGGCTACATAGGAAGTGTCCCAAAAGTGAGCCTAAAGTTCAGGAGGTCGCCAATGTAATCAATGGAGTCCAGCTTCTGTAATACGAAGATAGCATGAAGTCCAATAGTATCGTATTGGCCCCTAACAACCCTAACCTATAAACTTTGCCTAATATGAATTATTATGACCTTCTACCATCCTGCAAAGTTTCGTAAAGTTTTGAGTCTCTTAAGAAACTTTTTTTTGTCCCTTTAAGAAAGGCCTTTTTCACAGCCCTGTCAGACAAAGTGTGTGTCTGACATGATTTGAAGATATGTGCACTTACTTCAAAGCTCCCCGTTTGGGCCACGAATGGCCGATCAAGCCGAAACGTTCAGTAAACACTTGTCTCACCAAGATGTTCCACATATGTGAAAACCAGACCTCTAGCTCACAGCTAGGAGGGGTGTTATGAATTCTCTGCACTTACGAATGGCCGATCAAGCCGAAACGTTGGGTAAACACTTGTCTCACCAAGATGTTCCACATATGTGAAAACCAGACCTCTAGCTCACAGCTAGGAGCGGAGTTATGAATTCTGGCCACAGGGGGCGCCGCAACCGAGTCGGGGCTCGGATATGTGTTCGGCGGGCCCGAGCCGATTCGGAAAATATCTGAACCGTGTCTGTGGCACTTACGGTTGCTGAGCTAAAGTCCTTTAAGAAAGGCCTTTTTCACAGCCCTGTCAGACAAAGTGTGTGTCTGACATGATTTGAAGATATGTGCATTTACTTCAAAGCTCCCCGTTTGGGCCACGAATGGCCGATCAAGCCGAAACGTTCAGTAAACACTTGTCTCACCAAGATGTTCCACATATGTGAAAACCAGACCTCTAGCTCACTCAGGAGGGGAGTTATGAATTCTGGCCACAGGGGGCACCGCAACCGAGTCGGGGCTCGGATATGTGTTCGGCGGGCCCGAGCCGATTCAGGAAATATTAGAACGGCGTCTGTGGCTCGTACGGTTGCGACGCAGCGGTACTTTGACCTGAAGTGCCTAGGCCGAGAAGCCTGAATTTGAGTTATTTTTAAATGCTTTTCGGTCAGCGCGGCCATTCCGAGGCGCAGAGACGCACCGTTTTCGACGAGGTCATTCGTAAGGGGCTTGGCACCCGTACTCTGTCGAGTTTTTTCTGCTAGGCGCGACCGAAGATGTTCGACATTTGTGAAAACCAGACCTCTAGCTCACTCAGGAGGGGAGTTATGAATTCTGGCCACAGGGGGCCATACAATGGACTAGAGACTTGAAAACAATTTTGTCTGAAAGCTGGCATCCCACTGATGGTGTGTGTCTTTTTCTGTTCCCCTGGCTACATAGGAAGTGTCCCAAAAGTGAGCCTAAAGTTCAGGAGGTCGCCAATGTTAAACGGCTGAGTGGGGAGGGGTAGGCGAATAGTGAGTGACTAAATTGAGTGCTGTTTGGTGATAAATTGGGCTAGAGACTTGAAATCACTTTTGGCTGAAAGCTGGCATCCCAGTGATGGTGTGTGTCTTTTTCTGTTCCCCTGGCTACATAGGAAGTGTCCCAAAAGTGAGCCTAAAGTTCAGGAGGTCGCCAATGTTAAACGGCTGAGTGGGGAGGGGTAGTGAGTGACTAAATTGAGTGCTGTTTGGTGATACATTGGGCTAGAGACTTGAAATCACTTTTGGCTGAAAGCTGGCATCCCACTGATGGTGTGTGTCTTTTTCTGTTCCCCTGGCTAGATAGGAAGTGTCCCAAAAGTGAGCCTAAAGTTCAGGAGGTCGCCAATGTAATCAATGGAGTCCAGCTTCTGTAATACGAAGATAGCATGAAGTCCAATAGTATTGTTGTGAAGGCCCACAGTTTAGAGCCAGTTTAGTTTCCCCAAACCAGCCCTATTTTTGCCCCTGTTATTTCTTTATTATTTTCTATACTATTCCTGTACGTTTATGAAGGTGTATGTATTGTTATTGTAATGTTTATGTATATGTTTGATGACGTAGTATATCCGGGGTGTGTCCGTGACCCGGATGCTAGGTTCGGTGGTGTATATATAGAGACGGAAGTGGTCTGTGAGTCAGTGTGTGATGAGAATCGGAACGAGAGAGAGTAACGAGAGAGAAGCAACGAAAAGTCAATCTAAGATGGCGGATTCAGTAACACGCACCCCGTGCTGAAGCTGAAGACCAAGAGTGATTATCGAGTTCAGAGCTGTGATAGCCCGTTTAGTTGTGTCCCCGTTCGACAGCCTTGCCAGCAGCCGGCTGTTAACGTTGGACCACGCGAGACGCCAAACTGGACAGAACCATCGCCTCCACGAGCGGACTGCGACCGAACGCTGACTCCATCGGAGTTTACCGTGAACCACCCGGACCTGAGCCCTTCACACCTCGGCGCGGACTACGAAGAAGGCCCTTTCCCTCCGCGTTGCTACGTCACCCCCCCCTTTTGTCTGCTACCTTCCTCGACGCACATGCCATCCAACCAGGCCTCAACGCGCACCACAGTCCGGGACTATAAGCCTGTTCAGGCCAGATACTATGAGTGAGTGATTGAGTGTGTGTGTGGCCGGCGGGGAGGGAGTGTATATATCTGGGGATGTATACATCAGTTATGTAAATAAATGTGTTGTTCATATGGGATACCGTTACCGTGTGTTTAGTTGTTTGTATGCTAAGGCTAATGCTAATTCCAAGGCTAATGCTAATGCTAATTCCAATGCTAATGCTAATGCTAACGATAGTAACTGCTAGTCTAACGGTTTGCTGGCGCCCCCTGCCTGTATCCTCCTACACTGCCTATTTAGCTCAGAGTTAGTTAGATAACCAGCCCCTTCCTAAATTCTACAGTCCTTTTAGCTACTCCCTGGTTACAAGTATCGTATTGGCCCCTAACAACCCTAACCTATAAACTTTGCCTAATATGAATTATTATGACCTTCTACCATCCTGCAAAGTTTCGTAAAGTTTTGAGTCTCTTAAGAAACTTTTTTTTGTCCCTTTAAGAAAGGCCTTTTTCACAGCCCTGTCAGACAAAGTGTGTGTCTGACATGATTTGAAGATATGTGCACTTACTTCAAAGCTCCCCGTTTGGGCCACGAATGGCCGATCAAGCCGAAACGTTCAGTAAACACTTGTCTCACCAAGATGTTCCACATATGTGAAAACCAGACCTCTAGCTCACAGCTAGGAGGGGTGTTATGAATTCTCTGCACTTACGAATGGCCGATCAAGCCGAAACGTTGGGTAAACACTTGTCTCACCAAGATGTTCCACATATGTGAAAACCAGACCTCTAGCTCACAGCTAGGAGCGGAGTTATGAATTCTGGCCACAGGGGGCGCCGCAACCGAGTCGGGGCTCGGATATGTGTTCGGCGGGCCCGAGCCGATTCGGAAAATATCTGAACCGTGTCTGTGGCACTTACGGTTGCTGAGCTAAAGTCCTTTAAGAAAGGCCTTTTTCACAGCCCTGTCAGACAAAGTGTGTGTCTGACATGATTTGAAGATATGTGCATTTACTTCAAAGCTCCCCGTTTGGGCCACGAATGGCCGATCAAGCCGAAACGTTCAGTAAACACTTGTCTCACCAAGATGTTCCACATATGTGAAAACCAGACCTCTAGCTCACTCAGGAGGGGAGTTATGAATTCTGGCCACAGGGGGCACCGCAACCGAGTCGGGGCTCGGATATGTGTTCGGCGGGCCCGAGCCGATTCAGGAAATATTAGAACGGCGTCTGTGGCTCGTACGGTTGCGACGCAGCGGTACTTTGACCTGAAGTGCCTAGGCCGAGAAGCCTGAATTTGAGTTATTTTTAAATGCTTTTCGGTCAGCGCGGCCATTCCGAGGCGCAGAGACGCACCGTTTTCGACGAGGTCATTCGTAAGGGGCTTGGCACCCGTACTCTGTCGAGTTTTTTCTGCTAGGCGCGACCGAAGATGTTCGACATTTGTGAAAACCAGACCTCTAGCTCACTCAGGAGGGGAGTTATGAATTCTGGCCACAGGGGGCCATACAATGGACTAGAGACTTGAAAACAATTTTGTCTGAAAGCTGGCATCCCACTGATGGTGTGTGTCTTTTTCTGTTCCCCTGGCTACATAGGAAGTGTCCCAAAAGTGAGCCTAAAGTTCAGGAGGTCGCCAATGTTAAACGGCTGAGTGGGGAGGGGTAGGCGAATAGTGAGTGACTAAATTGAGTGCTGTTTGGTGATAAATTGGGCTAGAGACTTGAAATCACTTTTGGCTGAAAGCTGGCATCCCAGTGATGGTGTGTGTCTTTTTCTGTTCCCCTGGCTACATAGGAAGTGTCCCAAAAGTGAGCCTAAAGTTCAGGAGGTCGCCAATGTTAAACGGCTGAGTGGAGAGGGGTAGTGAGTGACTAAATTGAGTGCTGTTTGGTGATACATTGGGCTAGAGACTTGAAATCACTTTTGGCTGAAAGCTGGCATCCCAGTGATGGTGTGTGTTTTTTTCTGTTCCCCTGGCTACATAGGAAGTGTCCCAAAAGTGAGCCTAAAGTTCAGGAGGTCGCCAATGTTAAACAGCTGAGTGGGGAGGGGTAGTGAGTGACTAAATTGAGTGCTGTTTGGTGATACATTGGGCTAGAGACTTGAAATCACTTTTGGCTGAAAGCTGGCATCCCACTGATGGTGTGTCTTTTTCTGTTCCCCTGGCTAGATAGGAAGTGTCCCAAAAGTGAGCCAAAAGTTCAGGAGGTCGCCAATGTAATGTCAATGGAGTCCAGCTTCTGTAATACGAAGATAGCATGAAGTCCAATAGTATCGTATTGGCCCCTAACAACCCTAACCTATAAACTTTGCCTAATATGAATTATTATGACCTTCTACCATCCTGCAAAGTTTCGTAAAGTTTTGAGTCTCTTAAGAAACTTTTTTTTGTCCCTTTAAGAAAGGCCTTTTTCACAGCCCTGTCAGACAAAGTGTGTGTCTGACATGATTTGAAGATATGTGCACTTACTTCAAAGCTCCCCGTTTGGGCCACGAATGGCCGATCAAGCCGAAACGTTCAGTAAACACTTGTCTCACCAAGATGTTCCACATATGTGAAAACCAGACCTCTAGCTCACAGCTAGGAGGGGTGTTATGAATTCTCTGCACTTACGAATGGCCGATCAAGCCGAAACGTTGGGTAAACACTTGTCTCACCAAGATGTTCCACATATGTGAAAACCAGACCTCTAGCTCACAGCTAGGAGGGGAGTTATGAATTCTGGTCACAGGGGGCGCCGCAACCGAGTCGGGGCTCGGATATGTGTTCGGCGGGCCCGAGCCGATTCGGAAAATATCTGAACCGTGTCTGTGGCACTTACGGTTGCTGAGCTAAAGTCCTTTAAGAAAGGCCTTTTTCACAGCCCTGTCAGACAAAGTGTGTGTCTGACATGATTTGAAGATATGTGCATTTACTTCAAAGCTCCCCGTTTGGGCCACGAATGGCCGATCAAGCCGAAACGTTCAGTAAACACTTGTCTCACCAAGATGTTCCACATATGTGAAAACCAGACCTCTAGCTCACTCAGGAGGGGAGTTATGAATTCTGGCCACAGGGGGCACCGCAACCGAGTCGGGGCTCGGATATGTGTTCGGCGGGCCCGAGCCGATTCAGGAAATATTAGAACGGCGTCTGTGGCTCGTACGGTTGCGACGCAGCGGTACTTTGACCTGAAGTGCCTAGGCCGAGAAGCCTGAATTTGAGTTATTTTTAAATGCTTTTCGGTCAGCGCGGCCGTTCCGAGGCGCAGAGACGCACCGTTTTCGACGAGGTCATTCGTAAGGGGCTTGGCACCCGTACTCTGTCGAGTTTTTTCTGCTAGGCGCGACCGAAGATGTTCGACATTTGTGAAAACCAGACCTCTAGCTCACTCAGGAGGGGAGTTATGAATTCTGGCCACAGGGGGCCATACAATGGACTAGAGACTTGAAAACAATTTTGGCTGAAAGCTGGCATCCCACTGATGGTGTGTGTCTTTTTCTGTTCCCCTGGCTACATAGGAAGTGTCCCAAAAGTGAGCCTAAAGTTCAGGAGGTCGCCAATGTTAAACGGCTGAGTGGGGAGGGGTAGGCGAATAGTGAGTGACTAAATTGAGTGCTGTTTGGTGATAAATTGGGCTAGAGACTTGAAATCACTTTTGGCTGAAAGCTGGCATCCCAGTGATGGTGTGTGTCTTTTTCTGTTCCCCTGGCTACATAGGAAGTGTCCCAAAAGTGAGCCTAAAGTTCAGGAGGTCGCCAATGTTAAACGGCTGAGTGGAGAGGGGTAGTGAGTGACTTAATTGAGTGCTGTTTGGTGATACATTGGGCTAGAGACTTGAAATCACTTTTGGCTGAAAGCTGGCATCCCAGTGATGGTGTGTGTCTTTTTTCTGTTCCCCTGGCTACATAGGAAGTGTCCCAAAAGTGAGCCTAAAGTTCAGGAGGTCGCCAATGTTAAACGGCTGAGTGGGGAGGGGTAGTGAGTGACTAAATTGAGTGCTGTTTGGTGATACATTGGGCTAGAGACTTGAAATCACTTTTGGCTGAAAGCTGGCATCCCACTGATGGTGTGTGTCTTTTTCTGTTCCCCTGGCTAGATAGGAAGTGTCCCAAAAGTGAGCCTAAAGTTCAGGAGGTCGCCAATGTAATCAATGGAGTCCAGCTTCTGTAATACGAAGATAGCATGAAGTCCAATAGTATTGTTGTGAAGGCCCACAGTTTAGAGCCAGTTTAGTTTCCCCAAACCAGCCCTATTTTTGCCCCTGTTATTTCTTTATTATTTTCTATACTATTCCTGTACGTTTATGAAGGTGTATGTATTGTTATTGTAATGTTTATGTATATGTTTGATGACGTAGTATATCCGGGGTGTGTCCGTGACCCGGATGCTAGGTTCGGTGGTGTATATATAGAGACGGAAGTGGTCTGTGAGTCAGTGTGTGATGAGAATCGGAACGAGAGAGAGTAACGAGAGAGAAGCAACGAAAAGTCAATCTAAGATGGCGGATTCAGTAACACGCACCCCGTGCTGAAGCTGAAGACCAAGAGTGATTATCGAGTTCAGAGCTGTGATAGCCCGTTTAGTTGTGTCCCCGTTCGACAGCCTTGCCAGCAGCCGGCTGTTAACGTTGGACCACGCGAGACGCCAAACTGGACAGAACCATCGCCTCCACGAGCGGACTGCGACCGAACGCTGACTCCATCGGAGTTTACCGTGAACCACCCGGACCTGAGCCCTTCACACCTCGGCGCGGACTACGAAGAAGGCCCTTTCCCTCCGCGTTGCTACGTCACCCCCCCCTTTTGTCTGCTACCTTCCTCGACGCACATGCCATCCAACCAGGCCTCAACGCGCACCACAGTCCGGGACTATAAGCCTGTTCAGGCCAGATACTATGAGTGAGTGATTGAGTGTGTGTGTGGCCGGCGGGGAGGGAGTGTATATATCTGGGGATGTATACATCAGTTATGTAAATAAATGTGTTGTTCATATGGGATACCGTTACCGTGTGTTTAGTTGTTTGTATGCTAAGGCTAATGCTAATTCCAAGGCTAATGCTAATGCTAATTCCAATGCTAATGCTAATGCTAACGATAGTAACTGCTAGTCTAACGGTTTGCTGGCGCCCCCTGCCTGTATCCTCCTACACTGCCTATTTAGCTCAGAGTTAGTTAGATAACCAGCCCCTTCCTAAATTCTACAGTCCTTTTAGCTACTCCCTGGTTACAAGTATCGTATTGGCCCCTAACAACCCTAACCTATAAACTTTGCCTAATATGAATTATTATGACCTTCTACCATCCTGCAAAGTTTCGTTAAGTTTTGAGTCTCTTAAGAAACTTTTTTTTGTCCCTTTAAGAAAGGCCTTTTTCACAGCCCTGTCAGACAAAGTGTGTGTCTGACATGATTTGAAGATATGTGCACTTACTTCAAAGCTCCCCGTTTGGGCCACGAATGGCCGATCAAGCCGAAACGTTCAGTAAACACTTGTCTCACCAAGATGTTCCACATATGTGAAAACCAGACCTCTAGCTCACAGCTAGGAGGGGTGTTATGAATTCTCTGCACTTACGAATGGCCGATCAAGCCGAAACGTTGGGTAAACACTTGTCTCACCAAGATGTTCCACATATGTGAAAACCAGACCTCTAGCTCACAGCTAGGAGCGGAGTTATGAATTCTGGCCACAGGGGGCGCCGCAACCGAGTCGGGGCTCGGATATGTGTTCGGCGGGCCCGAGCCGATTCGGAAAATATCTGAACCGTGTCTGTGGCACTTACGGTTGCTGAGCTAAAGTCCTTTAAGAAAGGCCTTTTTCACAGCCCTGTCAGACAAAGTGTGTGTCTGACATGATTTGAAGATATGTGCACTTACTTCAAAGCTCCCCGTTTGGGCCACGAATGGCCGATCAAGCCGAAACGTTCAGTAAACACTTGTCTCACCAAGATGTTCCACATATGTGAAAACCAGACCTCTAGCTCACAGCTAGGAGGGGTGTTATGAATTCTCTGCACTTACGAATGGCCGATCAAGCCGAAACGTTGGGTAAACACTTGTCTCACCAAGATGTTCCACATATGTGAAAACCAGACCTCTAGCTCACAGCTAGGAGCGGAGTTATGAATTCTGGCCACAGGGGGCGCCGCAACCGAGTCGGGGCTCGGATATGTGTTCGGCGGGCCCGAGCCGATTCGGAAAATATCTGAACCGTGTCTGTGGCACTTACGGTTGCTGAGCTAAAGTCCTTTAAGAAAGGCCTTTTTCACAGCCCTGTCAGACAAAGTGTGTGTCTGACATGATTTGAAGATATGTGCATTTACTTCAAAGCTCCCCGTTTGGGCCACGAATGGCCGATCAAGCCGAAACGTTCAGTAAACACTTGTCTCACCAAGATGTTCCACATATGTGAAAACCAGACCTCTAGCTCACTCAGGAGGGGAGTTATGAATTCTGGCCACAGGGGGCACCGCAACCGAGTCGGGGCTCGGATATGTGTTCGGCGGGCCCGAGCCGATTCAGGAAATATTAGAACGGCGTCTGTGGCTCGTACGGTTGCGACGCAGCGGTACTTTGACCTGAAGTGCCTAGGCCGAGAAGCCTGAATTTGAGTTATTTTTAAATGCTTTTCGGTCAGCGCGGCCGTTCCGAGGCGCAGAGACGCACCGTTTTCGACGAGGTCATTCGTAAGGGGCTTGGCACCCGTACTCTGTCGAGTTTTTTCTGCTAGGCGCGACCGAAGATGTTCGACATTTGTGAAAACCAGACCTCTAGCTCACTCAGGAGGGGAGTTATGAATTCTGGCCACAGGGGGCCATACAATGGACTAGAGACTTGAAAACAATTTTGTCTGAAAGCTGGCATCCCACTGATGGTGTGTGTCTTTTTCTGTTCCCCTGGCTACATAGGAAGTGTCCCAAAAGTGAGCCTAAAGTTCAGGAGGTCGCCAATGTTAAACGGCTGAGTGGGGAGGGGTAGGCGAATAGTGAGTGACTAAATTGAGTGCTGTTTGGTGATAAATTGGGCTAGAGACTTGAAATCACTTTTGGCTGAAAGCTGGCATCCCAGTGATGGTGTGTGTCTTTTTCTGTTCCCCTGGCTACATAGGAAGTGTCCCAAAAGTGAGCCTAAAGTTCAGGAGGTCGCCAATGTTAAACGGCTGAGTGGAGAGGGGTAGTGAGTGACTAAATTGAGTGCTGTTTGGTGATACATTGGGCTAGAGACTTGAAATCACTTTTGGCTGAAAGCTGGCATCCCAGTGATGGTGTGTGTCTTTTTTCTGTTCCCCTGGCTACATAGGAAGTGTCCCAAAAGTGAGCCTAAAGTTCAGGAGGTCGCCAATGTTAAACGGCTGAGTGGGGAGGGGTAGTGAGTGACTAAATTGAGTGCTGTTTGGTGATACATTGGGCTAGAGACTTGAAATCACTTTTGGCTGAAAGCTGGCATCCCACTGATGGTGTGTGTCTTTTTCTGTTCCCCTGGCTAGATAGGAAGTGTCCCAAAAGTGAGCCTAAAGTTCAGGAGGTCGCCAATGTAATCAATGGAGTCCAGCTTCTGTAATACGAAGATAGCATGAAGTCCATTAGTATCGTATTGGCCCCTAACAACCCTAACCTATAAACTTTGCCTAATATGAATTATTATGACCTTCTACCATCCTGCAAAGTTTCGTAAAGTTTTGAGTCTCTTAAGAAACTTTTTTTTGTCCCTTTAAGAAAGGCCTTTTTCACAGCCCTGTCAGACAAAGTGTGTGTCTGACATGATTTGAAGATATGTGCACTTACTTCAAAGCTCCCCGTTTGGGCCACGAATGGCCGATCAAGCCGAAACGTTCAGTAAACACTTGTCTCACCAAGATGTTCCACATATGTGAAAACCAGACCTCTAGCTCACAGCTAGGAGGGGTGTTATGAATTCTCTGCACTTACGAATGGCCGATCAAGCCGAAACGTTGGGTAAACACTTGTCTCACCAAGATGTTCCACATATGTGAAAACCAGACCTCTAGCTCACAGCTAGGAGCGGAGTTATGAATTCTGGCCACAGGGGGCGCCGCAACCGAGTCGGGGCTCGGATATGTGTTCGGCGGGCCCGAGCCGATTCGGAAAATATCTGAACCGTGTCTGTGGCACTTACGGTTGCTGAGCTAAAGTCCTTTAAGAAAGGCCTTTTTCACAGCCCTGTCAGACAAAGTGTGTGTCTGACATGATTTGAAGATATGTGCATTTACTTCAAAGCTCCCCGTTTGGGCCACGAATGGCCGATCAAGCCGAAACGTTCAGTAAACACTTGTCTCACCAAGATGTTCCACATATGTGAAAACCAGACCTCTAGCTCACTCAGGAGGGGAGTTATGAATTCTGGCCACAGGGGGCACCGCAACCGAGTCGGGGCTCGGATATGTGTTCGGCGGGCCCGAGCCGATTCAGGAAATATTAGAACGGCGTCTGTGGCTCGTACGGTTGCGACGCAGCGGTACTTTGACCTGAAGTGCCTAGGCCGAGAAGCCTGAATTTGAGTTATTTTTAAATGCTTTTCGGTCAGCGCGGCCATTCCGAGGCGCAGAGACGCACCGTTTTCGACGAGGTCATTCGTAAGGGGCTTGGCACCCGTACTCTGTCGAGTTTTTTCTGCTAGGCGCGACCGAAGATGTTCGACATTTGTGAAAACCAGACCTCTAGCTCACTCAGGAGGGGAGTTATGAATTCTGGCCACAGGGGGCCATACAATGGACTAGAGACTTGAAAACAATTTTGTCTGAAAGCTGGCATCCCACTGATGGTGTGTGTCTTTTTCTGTTCCCCTGGCTACATAGGAAGTGTCCCAAAAGTGAGCCTAAAGTTCAGGAGGTCGCCAATGTTAAACGGCTGAGTGGGGAGGGGTAGGCGAATAGTGAGTGACTAAATTGAGTGCTGTTTGGTGATAAATTGGGCTAGAGACTTGAAATCACTTTTGGCTGAAAGCTGGCATCCCAGTGATGGTGTGTGTCTTTTTCTGTTCCCCTGGCTACATAGGAAGTGTCCCAAAAGTGAGCCTAAAGTTCAGGAGGTCGCCAATGTTAAACGGCTGAGTGGGGAGGGGTAGTGAGTGACTAAATTGAGTGCTGTTTGGTGATACATTGGGCTAGAGACTTGAAATCACTTTTGGCTGAAAGCTGGCATCCCAGTGATGGTGTGTGTTTTTTTCTGTTCCCCTGGCTACATAGGAAGTGTCCCAAAAGTGAGCCTAAAGTTCAGGAGGTCGCCAATGTTAAACAGCTGAGTGGGGAGGGGTAGTGAGTGACTAAATTGAGTGCTGTTTGGTGATACATTGGGCTAGAGACTTGAAATCACTTTTGGCTGAAAGCTGGCATCCCACTGATGGTGTGTCTTTTTCTGTTCTTCTGGCTAGATAGGAAGTGTCCCAAAAGTGAGCCAAAAGTTCAGGAGGTCGCCAATGTAATGTCAATGGAGTCCAGCTTCTGTAATACGAAGATAGCATGAAGTCCAATAGTATCGTATTGGCCCCTAACAACCCTAACCTATAAACTTTGCCTAATATGAATTATTATGACCTTCTACCATCCTGCAAAGTTTCGTAAAGTTTTGAGTCTCTTAAGAAACTTTTTTTTGTCCCTTTAAGAAAGGCCTTTTTCACAGCCCTGTCAGACAAAGTGTGTGTCTGACATGATTTGAAGATATGTGCACTTACTTCAAAGCTCCCCGTTTGGGCCACGAATGGCCGATCAAGCCGAAACGTTCAGTAAACACTTGTCTCACCAAGATGTTCCACATATGTGAAAACCAGACCTCTAGCTCACAGCTAGGAGGGGTGTTATGAATTCTCTGCACTTACGAATGGCCGATCAAGCCGAAACGTTGGGTAAACACTTGTCTCACCAAGATGTTCCACATATGTGAAAACCAGACCTCTAGCTCACAGCTAGGAGGGGAGTTATGAATTCTGGCCACAGGGGGCGCCGCAACCGAGTCGGGGCTCGGATATGTGTTCGGCGGGCCCGAGCCGATTCGGAAAATATCTGAACCGTGTCTGTGGCACTTACGGTTGCTGAGCTAAAGTCCTTTAAGAAAGGCCTTTTTCACAGCCCTGTCAGACAAAGTGTGTGTCTGACATGATTTGAAGATATGTGCATTTACTTCAAAGCTCCCCGTTTGGGCCACGAATGGCCGATCAAGCCGAAACGTTCAGTAAACACTTGTCTCACCAAGATGTTCCACATATGTGAAAACCAGACCTCTAGCTCACTCAGGAGGGGAGTTATGAATTCTGGCCACAGGGGGCACCGCAACCGAGTCGGGGCTCGGATATGTGTTCGGCGGGCCCGAGCCGATTCAGGAAATATTAGAACGGCGTCTGTGGCTCGTACGGTTGCGACGCAGCGGTACTTTGACCTGAAGTGCCTAGGCCGAGAAGCCTGAATTTGAGTTATTTTTAAATGCTTTTCGGTCAGCGCGGCCGTTCCGAGGCGCAGAGACGCACCGTTTTCGACGAGGTCATTCGTAAGGGGCTTGGCACCCGTACTCTGTCGAGTTTTTTCTGCTAGGCGCGACCGAAGATGTTCGACATTTGTGAAAACCAGACCTCTAGCTCACTCAGGAGGGGAGTTATGAATTCTGGCCACAGGGGGCCATACAATGGACTAGAGACTTGAAAACAATTTTGTCTGAAAGCTGGCATCCCACTGATGGTGTGTGTCTTTTTCTGTTCCCCTGGCTACATAGGAAGTGTCCCAAAAGTGAGCCTAAAGTTCAGGAGGTCGCCAATGTTAAACGGCTGAGTGGGGAGGGGTAGGCGAATAGTGAGTGACTAAATTGAGTGCTGTTTGGTGATAAATTGGGCTAGAGACTTGAAATCACTTTTGGCTGAAAGCTGGCATCCCAGTGATGGTGTGTGTCTTTTTCTGTTCCCCTGGCTACATAGGAAGTGTCCCAAAAGTGAGCCTAAAGTTCAGGAGGTCGCCAATGTTAAACGGCTGAGTGGAGAGGGGTAGTGAGTGACTTAATTGAGTGCTGTTTGGTGATACATTGGGCTAGAGACTTGAAATCACTTTTGGCTGAAAGCTGGCATCCCAGTGATGGTGTGTGTCTTTTTTCTGTTCCCCTGGCTACATAGGAAGTGTCCCAAAAGTGAGCCTAAAGTTCAGGAGGTCGCCAATGTTAAACGGCTGAGTGGGGAGGGGTAGGCGAATAGTGAGTGACTAAATTGAGTGCTGTTTGGTGATAAATTGGGCTAGAGACTTGAAATCACTTTTGGCTGAAAGCTGGCATCCCAGTGATGGTGTGTGTCTTTTTCTGTTCCCCTGGCTACATAGGAAGTGTCCCAAAAGTGAGCCTAAAGTTCAGGAGGTCGCCAATGTTAAACGGCTGAGTGGAGAGGGGTAGTGAGTGACTAAATTGAGTGCTGTTTGGTGATACATTGAGCTAGAGACTTGAAATCACTTTTGGCTGAAAGCTGGCATCCCAGTGATGGTGTGTGTCTTTTTTCTGTTCCCCTGGCTACATAGGAAGTGTCCCAAAAGTGAGCCTAAAGTTCAGGAGGTCGCCAATGTTAAACGGCTGAGTGGGGAGGGGTAGTGAGTGACTAAATTGAGTGCTGTTTGGTGATACATTGGGCTAGAGACTTGAAATCACTTTTGGCTGAAAGCTGGCATCCCACTGATGGTGTGTGTCTTTTTCTGTTCCCCTGGCTAGATAGGAAGTGTCCCAAAAGTGAGCCTAAAGTTCAGGAGGTCGCCAATGTAATCAATGGAGTCCAGCTTCTGTAATACGAAGATAGCATGAAGTCCAATAGTATCGTATTGGCCCCTAACAACCCTAACCTATAAACTTTGCCTAATATGAATTATTATGACCTTCTACCATCCTGCAAAGTTTCGTAAAGTTTTGAGTCTCTTAAGAAACTTTTTTTTGTCCCTTTAAGAAAGGCCTTTTTCACAGCCCTGTCAGACAAAGTGTGTGTCTGACATGATTTGAAGATATGTGCACTTACTTCAAAGCTCCCCGTTTGGGCCACGAATGGCCGATCAAGCCGAAACGTTCAGTAAACACTTGTCTCACCAAGATGTTCCACATATGTGAAAACCAGACCTCTAGCTCACAGCTAGGAGGGGTGTTATGAATTCTCTGCACTTACGAATGGCCGATCAAGCCGAAACGTTGGGTAAACACTTGTCTCACCAAGATGTTCCACATATGTGAAAACCAGACCTCTAGCTCACAGCTAGGAGCGGAGTTATGAATTCTGGCCACAGGGGGCGCCGCAACCGAGTCGGGGCTCGGATATGTGTTCGGCGGGCCCGAGCCGATTCGGAAAATATCTGAACCGTGTCTGTGGCACTTACGGTTGCTGAGCTAAAGTCCTTTAAGAAAGGCCTTTTTCACAGCCCTGTCAGACAAAGTGTGTGTCTGACATGATTTGAAGATATGTGCATTTACTTCAAAGCTCCCCGTTTGGGCCACGAATGGCCGATCAAGCCGAAACGTTCAGTAAACACTTGTCTCACCAAGATGTTCCACATATGTGAAAACCAGACCTCTAGCTCACTCAGGAGGGGAGTTATGAATTCTGGCCACAGGGGGCACCGCAACCGAGTCGGGGCTCGGATATGTGTTCGGCGGGCCCGAGCCGATTCAGGAAATATTAGAACGGCGTCTGTGGCTCGTACGGTTGCGACGCAGCGGTACTTTGACCTGAAGTGCCTAGGCCGAGAAGCCTGAATTTGAGTTATTTTTAAATGCTTTTCGGTCAGCGCGGCCATTCCGAGGCGCAGAGACGCACCGTTTTCGACGAGGTCATTCGTAAGGGGCTTGGCACCCGTACTCTGTCGAGTTTTTTCTGCTAGGCGCGACCGAAGATGTTCGACATTTGTGAAAACCAGACCTCTAGCTCACTCAGGAGGGGAGTTATGAATTCTGGCCACAGGGGGCCATACAATGGACTAGAGACTTGAAAACAATTTTGTCTGAAAGCTGGCATCCCACTGATGGTGTGTGTCTTTTTCTGTTCCCCTGGCTACATAGGAAGTGTCCCAAAAGTGAGCCTAAAGTTCAGGAGGTCGCCAATGTTAAACGGCTGAGTGGGGAGGGGTAGGCGAATAGTGAGTGACTAAATTGAGTGCTGTTTGGTGATAAATTGGGCTAGAGACTTGAAATCACTTTTGGCTGAAAGCTGGCATCCCAGTGATGGTGTGTGTCTTTTTCTGTTCCCCTGGCTACATAGGAAGTGTCCCAAAAGTGAGCCTAAAGTTCAGGAGGTCGCCAATGTTAAACGGCTGAGTGGGGAGGGGTAGTGAGTGACTAAATTGAGTGCTGTTTGGTGATACATTGGGCTAGAGACTTGAAATCACTTTTGGCTGAAAGCTGGCATCCCACTGATGGTGTGTGTCTTTTTCTGTTCCCCTGGCTAGATAGGAAGTGTCCCAAAAGTGAGCCTAAAGTTCAGGAGGTCGCCAATGTAATCAATGGAGTCCAGCTTCTGTAATACGAAGATAGCATGAAGTCCAATAGTATTGTTGTGAAGGCCCACAGTTTAGAGCCAGTTTAGTTTCCCCAAACCAGCCCTATTTTTGCCCCTGTTATTTCTTTATTATTTTCTATACTATTCCTGTACGTTTATGAAGGTGTATGTATTGTTATTGTAATGTTTATGTATATGTTTGATGACGTAGTATATCCGGGGTGTGTCCGTGACCCGGATGCTAGGTTCGGTGGTGTATATATAGAGACGGAAGTGGTCTGTGAGTCAGTGTGTGATGAGAATCGGAACGAGAGAGAGTAACGAGAGAGAAGCAACGAAAAGTCAATCTAAGATGGCGGATTCAGTAACACGCACCCCGTGCTGAAGCTGAAGACCAAGAGTGATTATCGAGTTCAGAGCTGTGATAGCCCGTTTAGTTGTGTCCCCGTTCGACAGCCTTGCCAGCAGCCGGCTGTTAACGTTGGACCACGCGAGACGCCAAACTGGACAGAACCATCGCCTCCACGAGCGGACTGCGACCGAACGCTGACTCCATCGGAGTTTACCGTGAACCACCCGGACCTGAGCCCTTCACACCTCGGCGCGGACTACGAAGAAGGCCCTTTCCCTCCGCGTTGCTACGTCACCCCCCCCTTTTGTCTGCTACCTTCCTCGACGCACATGCCATCCAACCAGGCCTCAACGCGCACCACAGTCCGGGACTATAAGCCTGTTCAGGCCAGATACTATGAGTGAGTGATTGAGTGTGTGTGTGGCCGGCGGGGAGGGAGTGTATATATCTGGGGATGTATACATCAGTTATGTAAATAAATGTGTTGTTCATATGGGATACCGTTACCGTGTGTTTAGTTGTTTGTATGCTAAGGCTAATGCTAATTCCAAGGCTAATGCTAATGCTAATTCCAATGCTAATGCTAATGCTAACGATAGTAACTGCTAGTCTAACGGTTTGCTGGCGCCCCCTGCCTGTATCCTCCTACACTGCCTATTTAGCTCAGAGTTAGTTAGATAACCAGCCCCTTCCTAAATTCTACAGTCCTTTTAGCTACTCCCTGGTTACAAGTATCGTATTGGCCCCTAACAACCCTAACCTATAAACTTTGCCTAATATGAATTATTATGACCTTCTACCATCCTGCAAAGTTTCGTAAAGTTTTGAGTCTCTTAAGAAACTTTTTTTTGTCCCTTTAAGAAAGGCCTTTTTCACAGCCCTGTCAGACAAAGTGTGTGTCTGACATGATTTGAAGATATGTGCACTTACTTCAAAGCTCCCCGTTTGGGCCACGAATGGCCGATCAAGCCGAAACGTTCAGTAAACACTTGTCTCACCAAGATGTTCCACATATGTGAAAACCAGACCTCTAGCTCACAGCTAGGAGGGGTGTTATGAATTCTCTGCACTTACGAATGGCCGATCAAGCCGAAACGTTGGGTAAACACTTGTCTCACCAAGATGTTCCACATATGTGAAAACCAGACCTCTAGCTCACAGCTAGGAGCGGAGTTATGAATTCTGGCCACAGGGGGCGCCGCAACCGAGTCGGGGCTCGGATATGTGTTCGGCGGGCCCGAGCCGATTCGGAAAATATCTGAACCGTGTCTGTGGCACTTACGGTTGCTGAGCTAAAGTCCTTTAAGAAAGGCCTTTTTCACAGCCCTGTCAGACAAAGTGTGTGTCTGACATGATTTGAAGATATGTGCACTTACTTCAAAGCTCCCCGTTTGGGCCACGAATGGCCGATCAAGCCGAAACGTTCAGTAAACACTTGTCTCACCAAGATGTTCCACATATGTGAAAACCAGACCTCTAGCTCACAGCTAGGAGGGGTGTTATGAATTCTCTGCACTTACGAATGGCCGATCAAGCCGAAACGTTGGGTAAACACTTGTCTCACCAAGATGTTCCACATATGTGAAAACCAGACCTCTAGCTCACAGCTAGGAGCGGAGTTATGAATTCTGGCCACAGGGGGCGCCGCAACCGAGTCGGGGCTCGGATATGTGTTCGGCGGGCCCGAGCCGATTCGGAAAATATCTGAACCGTGTCTGTGGCACTTACGGTTGCTGAGCTAAAGTCCTTTAAGAAAGGCCTTTTTCACAGCCCTGTCAGACAAAGTGTGTGTCTGACATGATTTGAAGATATGTGCATTTACTTCAAAGCTCCCCGTTTGGGCCACGAATGGCCGATCAAGCCGAAACGTTCAGTAAACACTTGTCTCACCAAGATGTTCCACATATGTGAAAACCAGACCTCTAGCTCACTCAGGAGGGGAGTTATGAATTCTGGCCACAGGGGGCACCGCAACCGAGTCGGGGCTCGGATATGTGTTCGGCGGGCCCGAGCCGATTCAGGAAATATTAGAACGGCGTCTGTGGCTCGTACGGTTGCGACGCAGCGGTACTTTGACCTGAAGTGCCTAGGCCGAGAAGCCTGAATTTGAGTTATTTTTAAATGCTTTTCGGTCAGCGCGGCCGTTCCGAGGCGCAGAGACGCACCGTTTTCGACGAGGTCATTCGTAAGGGGCTTGGCACCCGTACTCTGTCGAGTTTTTTCTGCTAGGCGCGACCGAAGATGTTCGACATTTGTGAAAACCAGACCTCTAGCTCACTCAGGAGGGGAGTTATGAATTCTGGCCACAGGGGGCCATACAATGGACTAGAGACTTGAAAACAATTTTGTCTGAAAGCTGGCATCCCACTGATGGTGTGTGTCTTTTTCTGTTCCCCTGGCTACATAGGAAGTGTCCCAAAAGTGAGCCTAAAGTTCAGGAGGTCGCCAATGTTAAACGGCTGAGTGGGGAGGGGTAGGCGAATAGTGAGTGACTAAATTGAGTGCTGTTTGGTGATAAATTGGGCTAGAGACTTGAAATCACTTTTGGCTGAAAGCTGGCATCCCAGTGATGGTGTGTGTCTTTTTCTGTTCCCCTGGCTACATAGGAAGTGTCCCAAAAGTGAGCCTAAAGTTCAGGAGGTCGCCAATGTTAAACGGCTGAGTGGAGAGGGGTAGTGAGTGACTAAATTGAGTGCTGTTTGGTGATACATTGGGCTAGAGACTTGAAATCACTTTTGGCTGAAAGCTGGCATCCCAGTGATGGTGTGTGTCTTTTTTCTGTTCCCCTGGCTACATAGGAAGTGTCCCAAAAGTGAGCCTAAAGTTCAGGAGGTCGCCAATGTTAAACGGCTGAGTGGGGAGGGGTAGTGAGTGACTAAATTGAGTGCTGTTTGGTGATACATTGGGCTAGAGACTTGAAATCACTTTTGGCTGAAAGCTGGCATCCCACTGATGGTGTGTGTCTTTTTCTGTTCCCCTGGCTAGATAGGAAGTGTCCCAAAAGTGAGCCTAAAGTTCAGGAGGTCGCCAATGTAATCAATGGAGTCCAGCTTCTGTAATACGAAGATAGCATGAAGTCCATTAGTATCGTATTGGCCCCTAACAACCCTAACCTATAAACTTTGCCTAATATGAATTATTATGACCTTCTACCATCCTGCAAAGTTTCGTAAAGTTTTGAGTCTCTTAAGAAACTTTTTTTTGTCCCTTTAAGAAAGGCCTTTTTCACAGCCCTGTCAGACAAAGTGTGTGTCTGACATGATTTGAAGATATGTGCACTTACTTCAAAGCTCCCCGTTTGGGCCACGAATGGCCGATCAAGCCGAAACGTTCAGTAAACACTTGTCTCACCAAGATGTTCCACATATGTGAAAACCAGACCTCTAGCTCACAGCTAGGAGGGGTGTTATGAATTCTCTGCACTTACGAATGGCCGATCAAGCCGAAACGTTGGGTAAACACTTGTCTCACCAAGATGTTCCACATATGTGAAAACCAGACCTCTAGCTCACAGCTAGGAGCGGAGTTATGAATTCTGGCCACAGGGGGCGCCGCAACCGAGTCGGGGCTCGGATATGTGTTCGGCGGGCCCGAGCCGATTCGGAAAATATCTGAACCGTGTCTGTGGCACTTACGGTTGCTGAGCTAAAGTCCTTTAAGAAAGGCCTTTTTCACAGCCCTGTCAGACAAAGTGTGTGTCTGACATGATTTGAAGATATGTGCATTTACTTCAAAGCTCCCCGTTTGGGCCACGAATGGCCGATCAAGCCGAAACGTTCAGTAAACACTTGTCTCACCAAGATGTTCCACATATGTGAAAACCAGACCTCTAGCTCACTCAGGAGGGGAGTTATGAATTCTGGCCACAGGGGGCACCGCAACCGAGTCGGGGCTCGGATATGTGTTCGGCGGGCCCGAGCCGATTCAGGAAATATTAGAACGGCGTCTGTGGCTCGTACGGTTGCGACGCAGCGGTACTTTGACCTGAAGTGCCTAGGCCGAGAAGCCTGAATTTGAGTTATTTTTAAATGCTTTTCGGTCAGCGCGGCCATTCCGAGGCGCAGAGACGCACCGTTTTCGACGAGGTCATTCGTAAGGGGCTTGGCACCCGTACTCTGTCGAGTTTTTTCTGCTAGGCGCGACCGAAGATGTTCGACATTTGTGAAAACCAGACCTCTAGCTCACTCAGGAGGGGAGTTATGAATTCTGGCCACAGGGGGCCATACAATGGACTAGAGACTTGAAAACAATTTTGTCTGAAAGCTGGCATCCCACTGATGGTGTGTGTCTTTTTCTGTTCCCCTGGCTACATAGGAAGTGTCCCAAAAGTGAGCCTAAAGTTCAGGAGGTCGCCAATGTTAAACGGCTGAGTGGGGAGGGGTAGGCGAATAGTGAGTGACTAAATTGAGTGCTGTTTGGTGATAAATTGGGCTAGAGACTTGAAATCACTTTTGGCTGAAAGCTGGCATCCCAGTGATGGTGTGTGTCTTTTTCTGTTCCCCTGGCTACATAGGAAGTGTCCCAAAAGTGAGCCTAAAGTTCAGGAGGTCGCCAATGTTAAACGGCTGAGTGGGGAGGGGTAGTGAGTGACTAAATTGAGTGCTGTTTGGTGATACATTGGGCTAGAGACTTGAAATCACTTTTGGCTGAAAGCTGGCATCCCACTGATGGTGTGTGTCTTTTTCTGTTCCCCTGGCTAGATAGGAAGTGTCCCAAAAGTGAGCCTAAAGTTCAGGAGGTCGCCAATGTAATCAATGGAGTCCAGCTTCTGTAATACGAAGATAGCATGAAGTCCAATAGTATTGTTGTGAAGGCCCACAGTTTAGAGCCAGTTTAGTTTCCCCAAACCAGCCCTATTTTTGCCCCTGTTATTTCTTTATTATTTTCTATACTATTCCTGTACGTTTATGAAGGTGTATGTATTGTTATTGTAATGTTTATGTATATGTTTGATGACGTAGTATATCCGGGGTGTGTCCGTGACCCGGATGCTAGGTTCGGTGGTGTATATATAGAGACGGAAGTGGTCTGTGAGTCAGTGTGTGATGAGAATCGGAACGAGAGAGAGTAACGAGAGAGAAGCAACGAAAAGTCAATCTAAGATGGCGGATTCAGTAACACGCACCCCGTGCTGAAGCTGAAGACCAAGAGTGATTATCGAGTTCAGAGCTGTGATAGCCCGTTTAGTTGTGTCCCCGTTCGACAGCCTTGCCAGCAGCCGGCTGTTAACGTTGGACCACGCGAGACGCCAAACTGGACAGAACCATCGCCTCCACGAGCGGACTGCGACCGAACGCTGACTCCATCGGAGTTTACCGTGAACCACCCGGACCTGAGCCCTTCACACCTCGGCGCGGACTACGAAGAAGGCCCTTTCCCTCCGCGTTGCTACGTCACCCCCCCCTTTTGTCTGCTACCTTCCTCGACGCACATGCCATCCAACCAGGCCTCAACGCGCACCACAGTCCGGGACTATAAGCCTGTTCAGGCCAGATACTATGAGTGAGTGATTGAGTGTGTGTGTGGCCGGCGGGGAGGGAGTGTATATATCTGGGGATGTATACATCAGTTATGTAAATAAATGTGTTGTTCATATGGGATACCGTTACCGTGTGTTTAGTTGTTTGTATGCTAAGGCTAATGCTAATTCCAAGGCTAATGCTAATGCTAATTCCAATGCTAATGCTAATGCTAACGATAGTAACTGCTAGTCTAACGGTTTGCTGGCGCCCCCTGCCTGTATCCTCCTACACTGCCTATTTAGCTCAGAGTTAGTTAGATAACCAGCCCCTTCCTAAATTCTACAGTCCTTTTAGCTACTCCCTGGTTACAAGTATCGTATTGGCCCCTAACAACCCTAACCTATAAACTTTGCCTAATATGAATTATTATGACCTTCTACCATCCTGCAAAGTTTCGTAAAGTTTTGAGTCTCTTAAGAAACTTTTTTTTGTCCCTTTAAGAAAGGCCTTTTTCACAGCCCTGTCAGACAAAGTGTGTGTCTGACATGATTTGAAGATATGTGCACTTACTTCAAAGCTCCCCGTTTGGGCCACGAATGGCCGATCAAGCCGAAACGTTCAGTAAACACTTGTCTCACCAAGATGTTCCACATATGTGAAAACCAGACCTCTAGCTCACAGCTAGGAGGGGTGTTATGAATTCTCTGCACTTACGAATGGCCGATCAAGCCGAAACGTTGGGTAAACACTTGTCTCACCAAGATGTTCCACATATGTGAAAACCAGACCTCTAGCTCACAGCTAGGAGGGGAGTTATGAATTCTGGCCACAGGGGGCGCCGCAACCGAGTCGGGGCTCGGATATGTGTTCGGCGGGCCCGAGCCGATTCGGAAAATATCTGAACCGTGTCTGTGGCACTTACGGTTGCTGAGCTAAAGTCCTTTAAGAAAGGCCTTTTTCACAGCCCTGTCAGACAAAGTGTGTGTCTGACATGATTTGAAGATATGTGCATTTACTTCAAAGCTCCCCGTTTGGGCCACGAATGGCCGATCAAGCCGAAACGTTCAGTAAACACTTGTCTCACCAAGATGTTCCACATATGTGAAAACCAGACCTCTAGCTCACTCAGGAGGGGAGTTATGAATTCTGGCCACAGGGGGCACCGCAACCGAGTCGGGGCTCGGATATGTGTTCGGCGGGCCCGAGCCGATTCAGGAAATATTAGAACGGCGTCTGTGGCTCGTACGGTTGCGACGCAGCGGTACTTTGACCTGAAGTGCCTAGGCCGAGAAGCCTGAATTTGAGTTATTTTTAAATGCTTTTCGGTCAGCGCGGCCGTTCCGAGGCGCAGAGACGCACCGTTTTCGACGAGGTCATTCGTAAGGGGCTTGGCACCCGTACTCTGTCGAGTTTTTTCTGCTAGGCGCGACCGAAGATGTTCGACATTTGTGAAAACCAGACCTCTAGCTCACTCAGGAGGGGAGTTATGAATTCTGGCCACAGGGGGCCATACAATGGACTAGAGACTTGAAAACAATTTTGTCTGAAAGCTGGCATCCCACTGATGGTGTGTGTCTTTTTCTGTTCCCCTGGCTACATAGGAAGTGTCCCAAAAGTGAGCCTAAAGTTCAGGAGGTCGCCAATGTTAAACGGCTGAGTGGGGAGGGGTAGGCGAATAGTGAGTGACTAAATTGAGTGCTGTTTGGTGATAAATTGGGCTAGAGACTTGAAATCACTTTTGGCTGAAAGCTGGCATCCCAGTGATGGTGTGTGTCTTTTTCTGTTCCCCTGGCTACATAGGAAGTGTCCCAAAAGTGAGCCTAAAGTTCAGGAGGTCGCCAATGTTAAACGGCTGAGTGGAGAGGGGTAGTGAGTGACTTAATTGAGTGCTGTTTGGTGATACATTGGGCTAGAGACTTGAAATCACTTTTGGCTGAAAGCTGGCATCCCAGTGATGGTGTGTGTCTTTTTTCTGTTCCCCTGGCTACATAGGAAGTGTCCCAAAAGTGAGCCTAAAGTTCAGGAGGTCGCCAATGTTAAACGGCTGAGTGGGGAGGGGTAGGCGAATAGTGAGTGACTAAATTGAGTGCTGTTTGGTGATAAATTGGGCTAGAGACTTGAAATCACTTTTGGCTGAAAGCTGGCATCCCAGTGATGGTGTGTGTCTTTTTCTGTTCCCCTGGCTACATAGGAAGTGTCCCAAAAGTGAGCCTAAAGTTCAGGAGGTCGCCAATGTTAAACGGCTGAGTGGAGAGGGGTAGTGAGTGACTAAATTGAGTGCTGTTTGGTGATACATTGGGCTAGAGACTTGAAATCACTTTTGGCTGAAAGCTGGCATCCCAGTGATGGTGTGTGTCTTTTTTCTGTTCCCCTGGCTACATAGGAAGTGTCCCAAAAGTGAGCCTAAAGTTCAGGAGGTCGCCAATGTTAAACGGCTGAGTGGGGAGGGGTAGTGAGTGACTAAATTGAGTGCTGTTTGGTGATACATTGGGCTAGAGACTTGAAATCACTTTTGGCTGAAAGCTGGCATCCCACTGATGGTGTGTGTCTTTTTCTGTTCCCCTGGCTAGATAGGAAGTGTCCCAAAAGTGAGCCTAAAGTTCAGGAGGTCGCCAATGTAATCAATGGAGTCCAGCTTCTGTAATACGAAGATAGCATGAAGTCCAATAGTATCGTATTGGCCCCTAACAACCCTAACCTATAAACTTTGCCTAATATGAATTATTATGACCTTCTACCATCCTGCAAAGTTTCGTAAAGTTTTGAGTCTCTTAAGAAACTTTTTTTTGTCCCTTTAAGAAAGGCCTTTTTCACAGCCCTGTCAGACAAAGTGTGTGTCTGACATGATTTGAAGATATGTGCACTTACTTCAAAGCTCCCCGTTTGGGCCACGAATGGCCGATCAAGCCGAAACGTTCAGTAAACACTTGTCTCACCAAGATGTTCCACATATGTGAAAACCAGACCTCTAGCTCACAGCTAGGAGGGGTGTTATGAATTCTCTGCACTTACGAATGGCCGATCAAGCCGAAACGTTGGGTAAACACTTGTCTCACCAAGATGTTCCACATATGTGAAAACCAGACCTCTAGCTCACAGCTAGGAGGGGAGTTATGAATTCTGGCCACAGGGGGCGCCGCAACCGAGTCGGGGCTCGGATATGTGTTCGGCGGGCCCGAGCCGATTCGGAAAATATCTGAACCGTGTCTGTGGCACTTACGGTTGCTGAGCTAAAGTCCTTTAAGAAAGGCCTTTTTCACAGCCCTGTCAGACAAAGTGTGTGTCTGACATGATTTGAAGATATGTGCATTTACTTCAAAGCTCCCCGTTTGGGCCACGAATGGCCGATCAAGCCGAAACGTTCAGTAAACACTTGTCTCACCAAGATGTTCCACATATGTGAAAACCAGACCTCTAGCTCACTCAGGAGGGGAGTTATGAATTCTGGCCACAGGGGGCACCGCAACCGAGTCGGGGCTCGGATATGTGTTCGGCGGGCCCGAGCCGATTCAGGAAATATTAGAACGGCGTCTGTGGCTCGTACGGTTGCGACGCAGCGGTACTTTGACCTGAAGTGCCTAGGCCGAGAAGCCTGAATTTGAGTTATTTTTAAATGCTTTTCGGTCAGCGCGGCCATTCCGAGGCGCAGAGACGCACCGTTTTCGACGAGGTCATTCGTAAGGGGCTTGGCACCCGTACTCTGTCGAGTTTTTTCTGCTAGGCGCGACCGAAGATGTTCGACATTTGTGAAAACCAGACCTCTAGCTCACTCAGGAGGGGAGTTATGAATTCTGGCCACAGGGGGCCATACAATGGACTAGAGACTTGAAAACAATTTTGTCTGAAAGCTGGCATCCCACTGATGGTGTGTGTCTTTTTCTGTTCCCCTGGCTACATAGGAAGTGTCCCAAAAGTGAGCCTAAAGTTCAGGAGGTCGCCAATGTTAAACGGCTGAGTGGGGAGGGGTAGTGAGTGACTAAATTGAGTGCTGTTTGGTGATACATTGGGCTAGAGACTTGAAATCACTTTTGGCTGAAAGCTGGCATCCCACTGATGGTGTGTGTCTTTTTCTGTTCCCCTGGCTAGATAGGAAGTGTCCCAAAAGTGAGCCTAAAGTTCAGGAGGTCGCCAATGTAATCAATGGAGTCCAGCTTCTGTAATACGAAGATAGCATGAAGTCCAATAGTATCGTATTGGCCCCTAACAACCCTAACCTATAAACTTTGCCTAATATGAATTATTATGACCTTCTACCATCCTGCAAAGTTTCGTAAAGTTTTGAGTCTCTTAAGAAACTTTTTTTTGTCCCTTTAAGAAAGGCCTTTTTCACAGCCCTGTCAGACAAAGTGTGTGTCTGACATGATTTGAAGATATGTGCACTTACTTCAAAGCTCCCCGTTTGGGCCACGAATGGCCGATCAAGCCGAAACGTTCAGTAAACACTTGTCTCACCAAGATGTTCCACATATGTGAAAACCAGACCTCTAGCTCACAGCTAGGAGGGGTGTTATGAATTCTCTGCACTTACGAATGGCCGATCAAGCCGAAACGTTGGGTAAACACTTGTCTCACCAAGATGTTCCACATATGTGAAAACCAGACCTCTAGCTCACAGCTAGGAGGGGAGTTATGAATTCTGGCCACAGGGGGCGCCGCAACCGAGTCGGGGCTCGGATATGTGTTCGGCGGGCCCGAGCCGATTCGGAAAATATCTGAACCGTGTCTGTGGCACTTACGGTTGCTGAGCTAAAGTCCTTTAAGAAAGGCCTTTTTCACAGCCCTGTCAGACAAAGTGTGTGTCTGACATGATTTGAAGATATGTGCACTTACTTCAAAGCTCCCCGTTTGGGCCACGAATGGCCGATCAAGCCGAAACGTTCAGTAAACACTTGTCTCACCAAGATGTTCCACATATGTGAAAACCAGACCTCTAGCTCACAGCTAGGAGGGGTGTTATGAATTCTCTGCACTTACGAATGGCCGATCAAGCCGAAACGTTGGGTAAACACTTGTCTCACCAAGATGTTCCACATATGTGAAAACCAGACCTCTAGCTCACAGCTAGGAGCGGAGTTATGAATTCTGGCCACAGGGGGCGCCGCAACCGAGTCGGGGCTCGGATATGTGTTCGGCGGGCCCGAGCCGATTCGGAAAATATCTGAACCGTGTCTGTGGCACTTACGGTTGCTGAGCTAAAGTCCTTTAAGAAAGGCCTTTTTCACAGCCCTGTCAGACAAAGTGTGTGTCTGACATGATTTGAAGATATGTGCATTTACTTCAAAGCTCCCCGTTTGGGCCACGAATGGCCGATCAAGCCGAAACGTTCAGTAAACACTTGTCTCACCAAGATGTTCCACATATGTGAAAACCAGACCTCTAGCTCACTCAGGAGGGGAGTTATGAATTCTGGCCACAGGGGGCACCGCAACCGAGTCGGGGCTCGGATATGTGTTCGGCGGGCCCGAGCCGATTCAGGAAATATTAGAACGGCGTCTGTGGCTCGTACGGTTGCGACGCAGCGGTACTTTGACCTGAAGTGCCTAGGCCGAGAAGCCTGAATTTGAGTTATTTTTAAATGCTTTTCGGTCAGCGCGGCCATTCCGAGGCGCAGAGACGCACCGTTTTCGACGAGGTCATTCGTAAGGGGCTTGGCACCCGTACTCTGTCGAGTTTTTTCTGCTAGGCGCGACCGAAGATGTTCGACATTTGTGAAAACCAGACCTCTAGCTCACTCAGGAGGGGAGTTATGAATTCTGGCCACAGGGGGCCATACAATGGACTAGAGACTTGAAAACAATTTTGTCTGAAAGCTGGCATCCCACTGATGGTGTGTGTCTTTTTCTGTTCCCCTGGCTACATAGGAAGTGTCCCAAAAGTGAGCCTAAAGTTCAGGAGGTCGCCAATGTTAAACGGCTGAGTGGGGAGGGGTAGTGAGTGACTAAATTGAGTGCTGTTTGGTGATACATTGGGCTAGAGACTTGAAATCACTTTTGGCTGAAAGCTGGCATCCCACTGATGGTGTGTGTCTTTTTCTGTTCCCCTGGCTAGATAGGAAGTGTCCCAAAAGTGAGCCTAAAGTTCAGGAGGTCGCCAATGTAATCAATGGAGTCCAGCTTCTGTAATACGAAGATAGCATGAAGTCCAATAGTATCGTATTGGCCCCTAACAACCCTAACCTATAAACTTTGCCTAATATGAATTATTATGACCTTCTACCATCCTGCAAAGTTTCGTAAAGTTTTGAGTCTCTTAAGAAACTTTTTTTTGTCCCTTTAAGAAAGGCCTTTTTCACAGCCCTGTCAGACAAAGTGTGTGTCTGACATGATTTGAAGATATGTGCACTTACTTCAAAGCTCCCCGTTTGGGCCACGAATGGCCGATCAAGCCGAAACGTTCAGTAAACACTTGTCTCACCAAGATGTTCCACATATGTGAAAACCAGACCTCTAGCTCACAGCTAGGAGGGGTGTTATGAATTCTCTGCACTTACGAATGGCCGATCAAGCCGAAACGTTGGGTAAACACTTGTCTCACCAAGATGTTCCACATATGTGAAAACCAGACCTCTAGCTCACAGCTAGGAGGGGAGTTATGAATTCTGGCCACAGGGGGCGCCGCAACCGAGTCGGGGCTCGGATATGTGTTCGGCGGGCCCGAGCCGATTCGGAAAATATCTGAACCGTGTCTGTGGCACTTACGGTTGCTGAGCTAAAGTCCTTTAAGAAAGGCCTTTTTCACAGCCCTGTCAGACAAAGTGTGTGTCTGACATGATTTGAAGATATGTGCATTTACTTCAAAGCTCCCCGTTTGGGCCACGAATGGCCGATCAAGCCGAAACGTTCAGTAAACACTTGTCTCACCAAGATGTTCCACATATGTGAAAACCAGACCTCTAGCTCACTCAGGAGGGGAGTTATGAATTCTGGCCACAGGGGGCACCGCAACCGAGTCGGGGCTCGGATATGTGTTCGGCGGGCCCGAGCCGATTCAGGAAATATTAGAACGGCGTCTGTGGCTCGTACGGTTGCGACGCAGCGGTACTTTGACCTGAAGTGCCTAGGCCGAGAAGCCTGAATTTGAGTTATTTTTAAATGCTTTTCGGTCAGCGCGGCCATTCCGAGGCGCAGAGACGCACCGTTTTCGACGAGGTCATTCGTAAGGGGCTTGGCACCCGTACTCTGTCGAGTTTTTTCTGCTAGGCGCGACCGAAGATGTTCGACATTTGTGAAAACCAGACCTCTAGCTCACTCAGGAGGGGAGTTATGAATTCTGGCCACAGGGGGCCATACAATGGACTAGAGACTTGAAAACAATTTTGTCTGAAAGCTGGCATCCCACTGATGGTGTGTGTCTTTTTCTGTTCCCCTGGCTACATAGGAAGTGTCCCAAAAGTGAGCCTAAAGTTCAGGAGGTCGCCAATGTTAAACGGCTGAGTGGGGAGGGGTAGTGAGTGACTAAATTGAGTGCTGTTTGGTGATACATTGGGCTAGAGACTTGAAATCACTTTTGGCTGAAAGCTGGCATCCCACTGATGGTGTGTGTCTTTTTCTGTTCCCCTGGCTAGATAGGAAGTGTCCCAAAAGTGAGCCTAAAGTTCAGGAGGTCGCCAATGTAATCAATGGAGTCCAGCTTCTGTAATACGAAGATAGCATGAAGTCCAATAGTATCGTATTGGCCCCTAACAACCCTAACCTATAAACTTTGCCTAATATGAATTATTATGACCTTCTACCATCCTGCAAAGTTTCGTAAAGTTTTGAGTCTCTTAAGAAACTTTTTTTTGTCCCTTTAAGAAAGGCCTTTTTCACAGCCCTGTCAGACAAAGTGTGTGTCTGACATGATTTGAAGATATGTGCACTTACTTCAAAGCTCCCCGTTTGGGCCACGAATGGCCGATCAAGCCGAAACGTTCAGTAAACACTTGTCTCACCAAGATGTTCCACATATGTGAAAACCAGACCTCTAGCTCACAGCTAGGAGGGGTGTTATGAATTCTCTGCACTTACGAATGGCCGATCAAGCCGAAACGTTGGGTAAACACTTGTCTCACCAAGATGTTCCACATATGTGAAAACCAGACCTCTAGCTCACAGCTAGGAGGGGAGTTATGAATTCTGGCCACAGGGGGCGCCGCAACCGAGTCGGGGCTCGGATATGTGTTCGGCGGGCCCGAGCCGATTCGGAAAATATCTGAACCGTGTCTGTGGCACTTACGGTTGCTGAGCTAAAGTCCTTTAAGAAAGGCCTTTTTCACAGCCCTGTCAGACAAAGTGTGTGTCTGACATGATTTGAAGATATGTGCACTTACTTCAAAGCTCCCCGTTTGGGCCACGAATGGCCGATCAAGCCGAAACGTTCAGTAAACACTTGTCTCACCAAGATGTTCCACATATGTGAAAACCAGACCTCTAGCTCACAGCTAGGAGGGGTGTTATGAATTCTCTGCACTTACGAATGGCCGATCAAGCCGAAACGTTGGGTAAACACTTGTCTCACCAAGATGTTCCACATATGTGAAAACCAGACCTCTAGCTCACAGCTAGGAGCGGAGTTATGAATTCTGGCCACAGGGGGCGCCGCAACCGAGTCGGGGCTCGGATATGTGTTCGGCGGGCCCGAGCCGATTCGGAAAATATCTGAACCGTGTCTGTGGCACTTACGGTTGCTGAGCTAAAATCCTTTAAGAAAGGCCTTTTTCACAGCCCTGTCAGACAAAGTGTGTGTCTGACATGATTTGAAGATATGTGCATTTACTTCAAAGCTCCCCGTTTGGGCCACGAATGGCCGATCAAGCCGAAACGTTCAGTAAACACTTGTCTCACCAAGATGTTCCACATATGTGAAAACCAGACCTCTAGCTCACTCAGGAGGGGAGTTATGAATTCTGGCCACAGGGGGCACCGCAACCGAGTCGGGGCTCGGATATGTGTTCGGCGGGCCCGAGCCGATTCAGGAAATATTAGAACGGCGTCTGTGGCTCGTACGGTTGCGACGCAGCGGTACTTTGACCTGAAGTGCCTAGGCCGAGAAGCCTGAATTTGAGTTATTTTTAAATGCTTTTCGGTCAGCGCGGCCGTTCCGAGGCGCAGAGACGCACCGTTTTCGACGAGGTCATTCGTAAGGGGCTTGGCACCCGTACTCTGTCGAGTTTTTTCTGCTAGGCGCGACCGAAGATGTTCGACATTTGTGAAAACCAGACCTCTAGCTCACTCAGGAGGGGAGTTATGAATTCTGGCCACAGGGGGCCATACAATGGACTAGA
Organism: Nansenia antarctica; assembly: GCF_963989245.1. Lineage (NCBI taxonomy): Eukaryota > Metazoa > Chordata > Actinopteri > Argentiniformes > Microstomatidae > Nansenia > Nansenia antarctica. The sequence continues at coordinate 104,689,293 of NC_137674.1, forward strand.
GACTTGAAAACAATTTTGTCTGAAAGCTGGCATCCCACTGATGGTGTGTGTCTTTTTCTGTTCCCCTGGCTACATAGGAAGTGTCCCAAAAGTGAGCCTAAAGTTCAGGAGGTCGCCAATGTTAAACGGCTGAGTGGGGAGGGGTAGGCGAATAGTGAGTGACTAAATTGAGTGCTGTTTGGTGATAAATTGGGCTAGAGACTTGAAATCACTTTTGGCTGAAAGCTGGCATCCCAGTGATGGTGTGTGTCTTTTTCTGTTCCCCTGGCTACATAGGAAGTGTCCCAAAAGTGAGCCTAAAGTTCAGGAGGTCGCCAATGTTAAACGGCTGAGTGGAGAGGGGTAGTGAGTGACTAAATTGAGTGCTGTTTGGTGATACATTGGGCTAGAGACTTGAAATCACTTTTGGCTGAAAGCTGGCATCCCACTGATGGTGTGTGTCTTTTTCTGTTCCCCTGGCTAGATAGGAAGTGTCCCAAAAGTGAGCCTAAAGTTCAGGAGGTCGCCAATGTAATCAATGGAGTCCAGCTTCTGTAATACGAAGATAGCATGAAGTCCAATAGTATCGTATTGGCCCCTAACAACCCTAACCTATAAACTTTGCCTAATATGAATTATTATGACCTTCTACCATCCTGCAAAGTTTCGTAAAGTTTTGAGTCTCTTAAGAAACTTTTTTTTGTCCCTTTAAGAAAGGCCTTTTTCACAGCCCTGTCAGACAAAGTGTGTGTCTGACATGATTTGAAGATATGTGCACTTACTTCAAAGCTCCCCGTTTGGGCCACGAATGGCCGATCAAGCCGAAACGTTCAGTAAACACTTGTCTCACCAAGATGTTCCACATATGTGAAAACCAGACCTCTAGCTCACAGCTAGGAGGGGTGTTATGAATTCTCTGCACTTACGAATGGCCGATCAAGCCGAAACGTTGGGTAAACACTTGTCTCACCAAGATGTTCCACATATGTGAAAACCAGACCTCTAGCTCACAGCTAGGAGGGGAGTTATGAATTCTGGCCACAGGGGGCGCCGCAACCGAGTCGGGGCTCGGATATGTGTTCGGCGGGCCCGAGCCGATTCGGAAAATATCTGAACCGTGTCTGTGGCACTTACGGTTGCTGAGCTAAAGTCCTTTAAGAAAGGCCTTTTTCACAGCCCTGTCAGACAAAGTGTGTGTCTGACATGATTTGAAGATATGTGCATTTACTTCAAAGCTCCCCGTTTGGGCCACGAATGGCCGATCAAGCCGAAACGTTCAGTAAACACTTGTCTCACCAAGATGTTCCACATATGTGAAAACCAGACCTCTAGCTCACTCAGGAGGGGAGTTATGAATTCTGGCCACAGGGGGCACCGCAACCGAGTCGGGGCTCGGATATGTGTTCGGCGGGCCCGAGCCGATTCAGGAAATATTAGAACGGCGTCTGTGGCTCGTACGGTTGCGACGCAGCGGTACTTTGACCTGAAGTGCCTAGGCCGAGAAGCCTGAATTTGAGTTATTTTTAAATGCTTTTCGGTCAGCGCGGCCGTTCCGAGGCGCAGAGACGCACCGTTTTCGACGAGGTCATTCGTAAGGGGCTTGGCACCCGTACTCTGTCGAGTTTTTTCTGCTAGGCGCGACCGAAGATGTTCGACATTTGTGAAAACCAGACCTCTAGCTCACTCAGGAGGGGAGTTATGAATTCTGGCCACAGGGGGCCATACAATGGACTAGAGACTTGAAAACAATTTTGTCTGAAAGCTGGCATCCCACTGATGGTGTGTGTCTTTTTCTGTTCCCCTGGCTACATAGGAAGTGTCCCAAAAGTGAGCCTAAAGTTCAGGAGGTCGCCAATGTTAAACGGCTGAGTGGGGAGGGGTAGGCGAATAGTGAGTGACTAAATTGAGTGCTGTTTGGTGATAAATTGGGCTAGAGACTTGAAATCACTTTTGGCTGAAAGCTGGCATCCCAGTGATGGTGTGTGTCTTTTTCTGTTCCCCTGGCTACATAGGAAGTGTCCCAAAAGTGAGCCTAAAGTTCAGGAGGTCGCCAATGTTAAACGGCTGAGTGGAGAGGGGTAGTGAGTGACTAAATTGAGTGCTGTTTGGTGATACATTGGGCTAGAGACTTGAAATCACTTTTGGCTGAAAGCTGGCATCCCAGTGATGGTGTGTGTCTTTTTTCTGTTCCCCTGGCTACATAGGAAGTGTCCCAAAAGTGAGCCTAAAGTTCAGGAGGTCGCCAATGTTAAACGGCTGAGTGGGGAGGGGTAGTGAGTGACTAAATTGAGTGCTGTTTGGTGATACATTGGGCTAGAGACTTGAAATCACTTTTGGCTGAAAGCTGGCATCCCACTGATGGTGTGTGTCTTTTTCTGTTCCCCTGGCTAGATAGGAAGTGTCCCAAAAGTGAGCCTAAAGTTCAGGAGGTCGCCAATGTAATCAATGGAGTCCAGCTTCTGTAATACGAAGATAGCATGAAGTCCATTAGTATCGTATTGGCCCCTAACAACCCTAACCTATAAACTTTGCCTAATATGAATTATTATGACCTTCTACCATCCTGCAAAGTTTCGTAAAGTTTTGAGTCTCTTAAGAAACTTTTTTTTGTCCCTTTAAGAAAGGCCTTTTTCACAGCCCTGTCAGACAAAGTGTGTGTCTGACATGATTTGAAGATATGTGCACTTACTTCAAAGCTCCCCGTTTGGGCCACGAATGGCCGATCAAGCCGAAACGTTCAGTAAACACTTGTCTCACCAAGATGTTCCACATATGTGAAAACCAGACCTCTAGCTCACAGCTAGGAGGGGTGTTATGAATTCTCTGCACTTACGAATGGCCGATCAAGCCGAAACGTTGGGTAAACACTTGTCTCACCAAGATGTTCCACATATGTGAAAACCAGACCTCTAGCTCACAGCTAGGAGCGGAGTTATGAATTCTGGCCACAGGGGGCGCCGCAACCGAGTCGGGGCTCGGATATGTGTTCGGCGGGCCCGAGCCGATTCGGAAAATATCTGAACCGTGTCTGTGGCACTTACGGTTGCTGAGCTAAAGTCCTTTAAGAAAGGCCTTTTTCACAGCCCTGTCAGACAAAGTGTGTGTCTGACATGATTTGAAGATATGTGCACTTACTTCAAAGCTCCCCGTTTGGGCCACGAATGGCCGATCAAGCCGAAACGTTCAGTAAACACTTGTCTCACCAAGATGTTCCACATATGTGAAAACCAGACCTCTAGCTCACAGCTAGGAGGGGTGTTATGAATTCTCTGCACTTACGAATGGCCGATCAAGCCGAAACGTTGGGTAAACACTTGTCTCACCAAGATGTTCCACATATGTGAAAACCAGACCTCTAGCTCACAGCTAGGAGCGGAGTTATGAATTCTGGCCACAGGGGGCGCCGCAACCGAGTCGGGGCTCGGATATGTGTTCGGCGGGCCCGAGCCGATTCGGAAAATATCTGAACCGTGTCTGTGGCACTTACGGTTGCTGAGCTAAAGTCCTTTAAGAAAGGCCTTTTTCACAGCCCTGTCAGACAAAGTGTGTGTCTGACATGATTTGAAGATATGTGCATTTACTTCAAAGCTCCCCGTTTGGGCCACGAATGGCCGATCAAGCCGAAACGTTCAGTAAACACTTGTCTCACCAAGATGTTCCACATATGTGAAAACCAGACCTCTAGCTCACTCAGGAGGGGAGTTATGAATTCTGGCCACAGGGGGCACCGCAACCGAGTCGGGGCTCGGATATGTGTTCGGCGGGCCCGAGCCGATTCAGGAAATATTAGAACGGCGTCTGTGGCTCGTACGGTTGCGACGCAGCGGTACTTTGACCTGAAGTGCCTAGGCCGAGAAGCCTGAATTTGAGTTATTTTTAAATGCTTTTCGGTCAGCGCGGCCGTTCCGAGGCGCAGAGACGCACCGTTTTCGACGAGGTCATTCGTAAGGGGCTTGGCACCCGTACTCTGTCGAGTTTTTTCTGCTAGGCGCGACCGAAGATGTTCGACATTTGTGAAAACCAGACCTCTAGCTCACTCAGGAGGGGAGTTATGAATTCTGGCCACAGGGGGCCATACAATGGACTAGAGACTTGAAAACAATTTTGTCTGAAAGCTGGCATCCCACTGATGGTGTGTGTCTTTTTCTGTTCCCCTGGCTACATAGGAAGTGTCCCAAAAGTGAGCCTAAAGTTCAGGAGGTCGCCAATGTTAAACGGCTGAGTGGGGAGGGGTAGGCAAATAGTGAGTGACTAAATTGAGTGCTGTTTGGTGATAAATTGGGCTAGAGACTTGAAATCACTTTTGGCTGAAAGCTGGCATCCCAGTGATGGTGTGTGTCTTTTTCTGTTCCCCTGGCTACATAGGAAGTGTCCCAAAAGTGAGCCTAAAGTTCAGGAGGTCGCCAATGTTAAACGGCTGAGTGGAGAGGGGTAGTGAGTGACTAAATTGAGTGCTGTTTGGTGATACATTGGGCTAGAGACTTGAAATCACTTTTGGCTGAAAGCTGGCATCCCAGTGATGGTGTGTGTCTTTTTTCTGTTCCCCTGGCTACATAGGAAGTGTCCCAAAAGTGAGCCTAAAGTTCAGGAGGTCGCCAATGTTAAACGGCTGAGTGGGGAGGGGTAGTGAGTGACTAAATTGAGTGCTGTTTGGTGATACATTGGGCTAGAGACTTGAAATCACTTTTGGCTGAAAGCTGGCATCCCACTGATGGTGTGTGTCTTTTTCTGTTCCCCTGGCTAGATAGGAAGTGTCCCAAAAGTGAGCCTAAAGTTCAGGAGGTCGCCAATGTAATCAATGGAGTCCAGCTTCTGTAATACGAAGATAGCATGAAGTCCATTAGTATCGTATTGGCCCCTAACAACCCTAACCTATAAACTTTGCCTAATATGAATTATTATGACCTTCTACCATCCTGCAAAGTTTCGTAAAGTTTTGAGTCTCTTAAGAAACTTTTTTTTGTCCCTTTAAGAAAGGCCTTTTTCACAGCCCTGTCAGACAAAGTGTGTGTCTGACATGATTTGAAGATATGTGCACTTACTTCAAAGCTCCCCGTTTGGGCCACGAATGGCCGATCAAGCCGAAACGTTCAGTAAACACTTGTCTCACCAAGATGTTCCACATATGTGAAAACCAGACCTCTAGCTCACAGCTAGGAGGGGTGTTATGAATTCTCTGCACTTACGAATGGCCGATCAAGCCGAAACGTTGGGTAAACACTTGTCTCACCAAGATGTTCCACATATGTGAAAACCAGACCTCTAGCTCACAGCTAGGAGCGGAGTTATGAATTCTGGCCACAGGGGGCGCCGCAACCGAGTCGGGGCTCGGATATGTGTTCGGCGGGCCCGAGCCGATTCGGAAAATATCTGAACCGTGTCTGTGGCACTTACGGTTGCTGAGCTAAAGTCCTTTAAGAAAGGCCTTTTTCACAGCCCTGTCAGACAAAGTGTGTGTCTGACATGATTTGAAGATATGTGCACTTACTTCAAAGCTCCCCGTTTGGGCCACGAATGGCCGATCAAGCCGAAACGTTCAGTAAACACTTGTCTCACCAAGATGTTCCACATATGTGAAAACCAGACCTCTAGCTCACAGCTAGGAGGGGTGTTATGAATTCTCTGCACTTACGAATGGCCGATCAAGCCGAAACGTTGGGTAAACACTTGTCTCACCAAGATGTTCCACATATGTGAAAACCAGACCTCTAGCTCACAGCTAGGAGCGGAGTTATGAATTCTGGCCACAGGGGGCGCCGCAACCGAGTCGGGGCTCGGATATGTGTTCGGCGGGCCCGAGCCGATTCGGAAAATATCTGAACCGTGTCTGTGGCACTTACGGTTGCTGAGCTAAAATCCTTTAAGAAAGGCCTTTTTCACAGCCCTGTCAGACAAAGTGTGTGTCTGACATGATTTGAAGATATGTGCATTTACTTCAAAGCTCCCCGTTTGGGCCACGAATGGCCGATCAAGCCGAAACGTTCAGTAAACACTTGTCTCACCAAGATGTTCCACATATGTGAAAACCAGACCTCTAGCTCACTCAGGAGGGGAGTTATGAATTCTGGCCACAGGGGGCACCGCAACCGAGTCGGGGCTCGGATATGTGTTCGGCGGGCCCGAGCCGATTCAGGAAATATTAGAACGGCGTCTGTGGCTCGTACGGTTGCGACGCAGCGGTACTTTGACCTGAAGTGCCTAGGCCGAGAAGCCTGAATTTGAGTTATTTTTAAATGCTTTTCGGTCAGCGCGGCCGTTCCGAGGCGCAGAGACGCACCGTTTTCGACGAGGTCATTCGTAAGGGGCTTGGCACCCGTACTCTGTCGAGTTTTTTCTGCTAGGCGCGACCGAAGATGTTCGACATTTGTGAAAACCAGACCTCTAGCTCACTCAGGAGGGGAGTTATGAATTCTGGCCACAGGGGGCCATACAATGGACTAGAGACTTGAAAACAATTTTGTCTGAAAGCTGGCATCCCACTGATGGTGTGTGTCTTTTTCTGTTCCCCTGGCTACATAGGAAGTGTCCCAAAAGTGAGCCTAAAGTTCAGGAGGTCGCCAATGTTAAACGGCTGAGTGGGGAGGGGTAGGCGAATAGTGAGTGACTAAATTGAGTGCTGTTTGGTGATAAATTGGGCTAGAGACTTGAAATCACTTTTGGCTGAAAGCTGGCATCCCAGTGATGGTGTGTGTCTTTTTCTGTTCCCCTGGCTACATAGGAAGTGTCCCAAAAGTGAGCCTAAAGTTCAGGAGGTCGCCAATGTTAAACGGCTGAGTGGAGAGGGGTAGTGAGTGACTAAATTGAGTGCTGTTTGGTGATACATTGGGCTAGAGACTTGAAATCACTTTTGGCTGAAAGCTGGCATCCCAGTGATGGTGTGTGTCTTTTTTCTGTTCCCCTGGCTACATAGGAAGTGTCCCAAAAGTGAGCCTAAAGTTCAGGAGGTCGCCAATGTTAAACGGCTGAGTGGGGAGGGGTAGTGAGTGACTAAATTGAGTGCTGTTTGGTGATACATTGGGCTAGAGACTTGAAATCACTTTTGGCTGAAAGCTGGCATCCCACTGATGGTGTGTGTCTTTTTCTGTTCCCCTGGCTAGATAGGAAGTGTCCCAAAAGTGAGCCTAAAGTTCAGGAGGTCGCCAATGTAATCAATGGAGTCCAGCTTCTGTAATACGAAGATAGCATGAAGTCCATTAGTATCGTATTGGCCCCTAACAACCCTAACCTATAAACTTTGCCTAATATGAATTATTATGACCTTCTACCATCCTGCAAAGTTTCGTAAAGTTTTGAGTCTCTTAAGAAACTTTTTTTTGTCCCTTTAAGAAAGGCCTTTTTCACAGCCCTGTCAGACAAAGTGTGTGTCTGACATGATTTGAAGATATGTGCACTTACTTCAAAGCTCCCCGTTTGGGCCACGAATGGCCGATCAAGCCGAAACGTTCAGTAAACACTTGTCTCACCAAGATGTTCCACATATGTGAAAACCAGACCTCTAGCTCACAGCTAGGAGGGGTGTTATGAATTCTCTGCACTTACGAATGGCCGATCAAGCCGAAACGTTGGGTAAACACTTGTCTCACCAAGATGTTCCACATATGTGAAAACCAGACCTCTAGCTCACAGCTAGGAGCGGAGTTATGAATTCTGGCCACAGGGGGCGCCGCAACCGAGTCGGGGCTCGGATATGTGTTCGGCGGGCCCGAGCCGATTCGGAAAATATCTGAACCGTGTCTGTGGCACTTACGGTTGCTGAGCTAAAGTCCTTTAAGAAAGGCCTTTTTCACAGCCCTGTCAGACAAAGTGTGTGTCTGACATGATTTGAAGATATGTGCATTTACTTCAAAGCTCCCCGTTTGGGCCACGAATGGCCGATCAAGCCGAAACGTTCAGTAAACACTTGTCTCACCAAGATGTTCCACATATGTGAAAACCAGACCTCTAGCTCACTCAGGAGGGGAGTTATGAATTCTGGCCACAGGGGGCACCGCAACCGAGTCGGGGCTCGGATATGTGTTCGGCGGGCCCGAGCCGATTCAGGAAATATTAGAACGGCGTCTGTGGCTCGTACGGTTGCGACGCAGCGGTACTTTGACCTGAAGTGCCTAGGCCGAGAAGCCTGAATTTGAGTTATTTTTAAATGCTTTTCGGTCAGCGCGGCCATTCCGAGGCGCAGAGACGCACCGTTTTCGACGAGGTCATTCGTAAGGGGCTTGGCACCCGTACTCTGTCGAGTTTTTTCTGCTAGGCGCGACCGAAGATGTTCGACATTTGTGAAAACCAGACCTCTAGCTCACTCAGGAGGGGAGTTATGAATTCTGGCCACAGGGGGCCATACAATGGACTAGAGACTTGAAAACAATTTTGTCTGAAAGCTGGCATCCCACTGATGGTGTGTGTCTTTTTCTGTTCCCCTGGCTACATAGGAAGTGTCCCAAAAGTGAGCCTAAAGTTCAGGAGGTCGCCAATGTTAAACGGCTGAGTGGGGAGGGGTAGGCGAATAGTGAGTGACTAAATTGAGTGCTGTTTGGTGATAAATTGGGCTAGAGACTTGAAATCACTTTTGGCTGAAAGCTGGCATCCCAGTGATGGTGTGTGTCTTTTTCTGTTCCCCTGGCTACATAGGAAGTGTCCCAAAAGTGAGCCTAAAGTTCAGGAGGTCGCCAATGTTAAACGGCTGAGTGGAGAGGGGTAGTGAGTGACTAAATTGAGTGCTGTTTGGTGATACATTGGGCTAGAGACTTGAAATCACTTTTGGCTGAAAGCTGGCATCCCAGTGATGGTGTGTGTTTTTTTCTGTTCCCCTGGCTACATAGGAAGTGTCCCAAAAGTGAGCCTAAAGTTCAGGAGGTCGCCAATGTTAAACAGCTGAGTGGGGAGGGGTAGTGAGTGACTAAATTGAGTGCTGTTTGGTGATACATTGGGCTAGAGACTTGAAATCACTTTTGGCTGAAAGCTGGCATCCCACTGATGGTGTGTCTTTTTCTGTTCTTCTGGCTAGATAGGAAGTGTCCCAAAAGTGAGCCAAAAGTTCAGGAGGTCGCCAATGTAATGTCAATGGAGTCCAGCTTCTGTAATACGAAGATAGCATGAAGTCCAATAGTATCGTATTGGCCCCTAACAACCCTAACCTATAAACTTTGCCTAATATGAATTATTATGACCTTCTACCATCCTGCAAAGTTTCGTAAAGTTTTGAGTCTCTTAAGAAACTTTTTTTTGTCCCTTTAAGAAAGGCCTTTTTCACAGCCCTGTCAGACAAAGTGTGTGTCTGACATGATTTGAAGATATGTGCACTTACTTCAAAGCTCCCCGTTTGGGCCACGAATGGCCGATCAATCCGAAACGTTCAGTAAACACTTGTCTCACCAAGATGTTCCACATATGTGAAAACCAGACCTCTAGCTCACAGCTAGGAGGGGTGTTATGAATTCTCTGCACTTACGAATGGCCGATCAAGCCGAAACGTTGGGTAAACACTTGTCTCACCAAGATGTTCCACATATGTGAAAACCAGACCTCTAGCTCACAGCTAGGAGGGGAGTTATGAATTCTGGCCACAGGGGGCGCCGCAACCGAGTCGGGGCTCGGATATGTGTTCGGCGGGCCCGAGCCGATTCGGAAAATATCTGAACCGTGTCTGTGGCACTTACGGTTGCTGAGCTAAAGTCCTTTAAGAAAGGCCTTTTTCACAGCCCTGTCAGACAAAGTGTGTGTCTGACATGATTTGAAGATATGTGCATTTACTTCAAAGCTCCCCGTTTGGGCCACGAATGGCCGATCAAGCCGAAACGTTCAGTAAACACTTGTCTCACCAAGATGTTCCACATATGTGAAAACCAGACCTCTAGCTCACTCAGGAGGGGAGTTATGAATTCTGGCCACAGGGGGCACCGCAACCGAGTCGGGGCTCGGATATGTGTTCGGCGGGCCCGAGCCGATTCAGGAAATATTAGAACGGCGTCTGTGGCTCGTACGGTTGCGACGCAGCGGTACTTTGACCTGAAGTGTCTAGGCCGAGAAGCCTGAATTTGAGTTATTTTTAAATGCTTTTCGGTCAGCGCGGCCGTTCCGAGGCGCAGAGACGCACCGTTTTCGACGAGGTCATTCGTAAGGGGCTTGGCACCCGTACTCTGTCGAGTTTTTTCTGCTAGGCGCGACCGAAGATGTTCGACATTTGTGAAAACCAGACCTCTAGCTCACTCAGGAGGGGAGTTATGAATTCTGGCCACAGGGGGCCATACAATGGACTAGAGACTTGAAAACAATTTTGTCTGAAAGCTGGCATCCCACTGATGGTGTGTGTCTTTTTCTGTTCCCCTGGCTACATAGGAAGTGTCCCAAAAGTGAGCCTAAAGTTCAGGAGGTCGCCAATGTTAAATGGCTGAGTGGGGAGGGGTAGGCGAATAGTGAGTGACTAAATTGAGCGCTGTTTGGTGATAAATTGGGCTAGAGACTTGAAATCACTTTTGGCTGAAAGCTGGCATCCCAGTGATGGTGTGTGTCTTTTTCTGTTCCCCTGGCTACATAGGAAGTGTCCCAAAAGTGAGCCTAAAGTTCCGGAGGTCGCCAATGTTAAACGGCTGAGTGGGGAGGTTAGTAGTTAGCTGATGTTAGTAGTTAGCTGAAGTTAGTAGTTAGCTGATGTTAGTAGTTAGCTGATGTTAGTAGTTAGCTGATGTGAGTAGTTAGCTGATGTTAGTAGTTAGCTGATGTTAGTAGTTAGCTGATGTTAGTAGTTAGCTGATGTTAGTAGTTAGCTGATGTTAGTAGTTAGCTGAAGAGAGGTGAGTGACTAAATTGAAGAGAGGTGAGTGACTAAATTGAGTGCTGTTTGGTGATACATTGGGCTAGAGACTTGAAATCACTTTTGGCTGAAAGCTGGCATCCCAGTGATGGTGTGTGTCTTTTTCTGTTCCCTGGCTACATAGGAAGTGTCCCAAAAGTGAGCCTAAAGTTCAGGAGGTCGCCAATGTTAAACGGCTGAGTGGGGAGGGGTAGTGAGTGACTAAATTGAGTGCTGTTTGGTGATACATTGGGCTAGAGACTTGAAATCACTTTTGGCTGAAAGCTGGCATCCCAGTGATGGTGTGTGTCTTTTTCTGTTCCCCTGGCTACATAGGAAGTGTCCCAAAAGTGAGCCTAAAGTTCAGGAGGTCGCCAATGTTAAACGGCTGAGTGGAGAGGGGTAGTGAGTGACTAAATTGAGTGCTGTTTGGTGATACATTGGGCTAGAGACTTGAAATCACTTTTGGCTGAAAGCTGGCATCCCAGTGATGGTGTGTGTCTTTGTCTGTTCCGCTGGCTACATAGGAAGTGTCCCAAAAGTGAGCCTAAAGTTCCGGAGGTCGCCAATGTTAAACGGCTGAGTGGAGAGGGGTAGTGAGTGACTAAATTGAGTGCTGTTTAGTGATACATTGGGCTAGAGACTTGAAATCACTTTTGGCTGAAAGCTGGCATCCCACTGATGGTGTGTGTCTTTTTCTGTTCCCCTGGCTAGATAGGAAGTGTCCCAAAAGTGAGCCTAAAGTTCAGGAGGTCGCCAATGTAATCAATGGAGTCCAGCTTCTGTAATACGAAGATAGCATGAAGTCCAATAGTATCGTATTGGCCCCTAACAACCCTAACCTATAAACTCTGCCTAATATGAATTATTATGACCTTCTACCATCCTGCAAAGTTTCGTAAAGTTTTGAGTCTCTTAAGAAACTTTTTTTTGTCCCTTTAAGAAAGGCCTTTTTCACAGCCCTGTCAGACAAAGTGTGTGTCTGACATGATTTGAAGATATGTGCACTTACTTCAAAGCTCCCCGTTTGGGCCACGAATGGCCGATCAAGCCGAAACGTTCAGTAAACACTTGTCTCACCAAGATGTTCCACATATGTGAAAACCAGACCTCTAGCTCACAGCTAGGAGGGGTGTTATGAATTCTCTGCACTTACGAATGGCCGATCAAGCCGAAACGTTGGGTAAACACTTGTCTCACCAAGATGTTCCACATATGTGAAAACCAGACCTCTAGCTCACAGCTAGGAGGGGAGTTATGAATTCTGGCCACAGGGGGCGCCGCAACCGAGTCGGGGCTCGGATATGTGTTCGGCGGGCCCGAGCCGATTCGGAAAATATCTGAACCGTGTCTGTGGCACTTACGGTTGCTGAGCTAAAGTCCTTTAACCTAGCCCACTAGGCCGGAAAAGCCTGAATTTGAGTTATTTTTATATGCTTTTCGGTCAGCGCGGCCGTTCCGAGGCGCAGAGACGCACCGTTTTCGACGAGGTCATTCGTAAGGGGCTTGGCACCCGTACTCTGTCGAGTTTTTTCCCTAAGGGCACAGGCCACGACTAACGTCAAATCTGTAGGGGGTCATTGTGCGTGATTCCATGGGTCGTTCTGAAAAAAAACTATTTCTCACACATACAAAAAACTAAAAAGTGTATGGCACCATTGATTCTCATTAATTGTGTCTCCTCTAACACAGCTGCTTCTCTTTGTCTTCCAGTTTTCGTTTGTGGCTGGTGGATGGCTGAACCATGACATGTATGTATGTTCTATTAGACTGTGGAGGGTAGTATGAACTCCCAGGATGTACTTAGGCTGTGGAGGGTAGCATGAACTCCATAGCATGTACTTAGGCTGTGGAGGGTAGCATGAACTCCATAGCATGTACTTAGGCTGTGGAGACTACTGTAGCAATACAGAGACTTTTAAACCAAGTTCTCTGTAGCCCACTTAGTAGAGCGTGCCACTAACAATGCTGAGGTTGTGGGTTCAATCCCATGGGACTACATGTACTGAATGTATGGTGTGGGATGTCCCATAATGCACTTTGGCAAAGTTTATAGGTTTATACGTTTATACCATAATATTGGACTTCATGCTAATTCATATTACAGAAGCTGGACTGCTTGATTGTAGGGTTAGAAAAAACAAAATCAAAATTTAAAATCAACAATAATTACCCACAATGATGTTGGACTTCATTGCATATAACAGAAGTCGGATCCGATATAGAATACTATAATATTGGACTTCATCCTAATTCATATTACAGAAGCTGGACTGCTTGATTAGAATACCATAATATTGGACTTCATCCTAATTCATATTACAGAAGCTGGACTGCTTGATTCAAAGGTCAGAAAAAGCTAAATCAAAATTTAAAATCAACAATAATTACCCACAATGATGTTGGACTTCATTGCATATAACAGAACTTGCATCCGATATAGAAGTTGGATCCGATATAGAATACCATAATATTGGACTTCATCCTAATTCATATTACAGAAGCTGGACTGCTTGATTAGAATACCATAATATTGGACTTCATCCTAATTCATATTACAGAAGCTGGACTGCTTGATTCAAAGGTCAGAAAAAGCTAAATCAAAATTTAAAATCGACAATAATTACCCACAATGATGTTGGACTTCATTGCATATAACAGAACTTGGATCCGATATAGAAGTCGGATCCGATATAGAATACCATAATATTGGACTTCATCCTAATTCATATTACAGAAGCTGGACTGCTTGATTCAAAGGTCAGAAAAAGCTAAATCAAAATTTAAAATCAACAATAATTACCCACAATGATGTTGGACTTCATTGCATATAACAGAAGTCGGATCCGATATAGAATACCATAATATTGGACTTCATCCTAATTCATATTACAGAAGCTGGACTGCTTGATTAGAATACCATAATATTGGACTTCATCCTAATTCATATTACAGAAGCTGGACTGCTTGATTCAAAAGTCAGAAAAAGCTAAATCAAAATTTAAAATCAACAATAATTACCCACAATGATGTTGGACTTCATTGCATATAACAGAACTTGGATCCGATATAGAAGTCGGATCCGATATAGAATACCATAATATTGGACTTCATCCTAATTCATATTACAGAAGCTGGACTGCTTGATTCAAAGGTCAGAAAAAGCTAAATCAAAATTTAAAATCAACAATAATTACCCACAATGATGTTGGACTTCATTGCATATAACAGAAGTCGGATCCGATATAGAATACCATAATATTGGACTTCATCCTAATTCATATTACAGAAGCTGGACTGCTTGATTAGAATACCATAATATTGGACTTCATCCTAATTCATATTACAGAAGCTGGACTGCTTGATTCAAAAGTCAGAAAAAGCTAAATCAAAATTTAAAATCAACAATAATTACCCACAATGATGTTGGACTTCATTGCATATAACAGAACTTGGATCCGATATAGAAGTCGGATCCGATATAGAATACCATAATATTGGACTTCATCCTAATTCATATTACAGAAGCTGGACTGCTTGATTAGAATACCATAATATTGGACTTCATCCTAATTCATATTACAGAAGCTGGACTGCTTGATTCAAAGGTCAGAAAAAGCTAAATCAAAATTTAAAATCAACAATAATTACCCACAATGATGTTGGACTTCATTGCATATAACAGAACTTGGATCCGATATAGAAGTTGGATCCAATATAATGGCAAAGTCATATCATTAAAATCAATAGTATTGGATTATATCACCCCTCCTGAGTGAGCTAGAGCAGAGGTTCCCAAACTTTTTTTAACCAAGGCACCCCTGAAGCTTTCCCCCTTCTCCAAGGCACCCCAACTCTACGAAGATTTAAAAAATGCCTCGGAGCTTAAACTAAAAACAATACACGATGAATTGGTTTGAAAATGTGTGTTTATATATAATACATAAGTATTGCCCCAATGAATTTTAACAAGATAATAAAAGTCATAAATGAACTGTAATGGATGGGCAAGAATGCATAGGTCAGTCAAACTATCGCTAAATTAAATAAAATTGTGGCCCTCAAGGATTGTACAATATGGGAGGAGACTCAGAGGGAATTCTTCACACAAATAAAATATCAAAGGCCTGTATAATCAATCAATGGAACAATGCTTTTTTTTGGGGGCTTAAAATAATGCCTTAAAATGTAATTCTCATTTCAATGCTCATTCTGAGATTATTATTTCACATCTGAACCAAACGGGTAACTCACAACTATAATAATTTAACAATAATAATCATGACAGAATTGTAAAAATTGAGAGACAAAGAAATATGTTGTGCGCATTAGTGGGACACATGCGCCTGCTTTTGGGAGCAGAGTCTCTTTATGCGGGGAGAGATAGTGGACAGCGCGACACGCAGGTCCTGTTCCACTGACAGACGCGTGCGTGTCTTGTTCTTGACGTATGCTAGAGAAGAAAAAGCCAGCTCGCACAAGTAGGAAGTTGGGAAGGGTAAAAGCACCTTGATGGCGCTCTCTGAGAGAGATGGATATTCATGTCCCACAAGCAGTCAAAACCTATCCAAACCTAGCTCACCATGTTTGAGCTTCAGTGTGCGGTCCATAATGAGCTCTGCCAGTTCATCTTGAGCTTTGCTGCTCAAACTAGCGGCTGATGCTGATGAGAGGGGGTTGAACGGATCCCGGAGCCAGTCGTAGTCTTCGTTCATTGGAGGGAAATATGACTAAAATCTCTCCTCCAGCATACGTAGGTGCGCAGCGATCAGATTCAAGAAAGACGCTGACTTGTGTGCTGCGTCATTGGCCGTCAACGTAAACATTTCAATGTTTTTCTTGGCCACCCCCTCTTGCCACCGTCTCAATTTGGATCGGAATCCGTTCAGTTTGTCTGTCGCTGTCAGGATATTCTCAGCCTTCCCTTGCATTTTTATGTTGAGGTCATTAAGGTGGCTGAAAATATCTGCCAGATAAGCAAGCTTAATCCACCACGATTCATCTTCCAATTGTTCTTTGTATGGCAAGTCGTGCTCACTGACAAAAGTGATCAGTTCATCTCGGAGCTCATAGACACGGGATAACACCTTGCCCCGCGACAGCCAGCGGACCTCTGTGTGTAATAAGAGCCCCTCATGCTCGGACCCCATCTCATTGCACAATGTGCTGAACAGCCGTGACTTCAGCGGGCATGATTTTACATAATTAACCATTTTCACCGCTTGGTCCAAGACTTCAGTGAGGAGTAGTTAGTTAGTAACTAGTAGGCCTAGTTAGTAAATTAATATCTTTCAAATCTGAGAAATATATATTTTATTTGCTTATGAACTCCATTGCACATGTAATAAACAAACGTTTATTAATGTATTATTATTATAATTTTATATTATACTTTTATTTTTTTATATATTTTTTATATTATATTTTTTATTTTATTTTTTACGAGCAGATTTGGCGGCACCCCCGGACAGGTGCTAGAGGTCTGGTTTTCACATATGTCGAACATCTCGGTGAGACAAGTGTTTACCCAACGTTTCGGCTTGATCGGCCATTCGTGGCCCAAACGAATTCATAACTCCCCTCCTGAGTGAGCTAGAGGTCTGGTTTTCACATATTATGTCGAACATCTCGGTGAGACAAGTGTTTACCCAACGTTTCGGCTTGATCGGCCATTCGTGGTCCAAACGAATTCATAACTCCCCTCCTGAGTGAGCTAGAGGTCTGGTTTTCACATATGTCGAACATCTTGGTGAGACAAGTGTTTACTCAACGTTTCGGCTTGATCGGCCATTCGTAAGTGCAGAGAATTCATAACTCCCCTCCTGAGTGTGAGCTAGAGGTCTGGTTTTCACATATGTCGAACATCTTGGTGAGACAAGTGTTTACCCAACGTTTCGGCTTGATCGGCCATTCGTGGCCCAAACGGGGAGCTTTGAAGTAAGTGCGAAATCCGTAATTAAAGGGGGCGCCACGGAGCGACCGTTTGAGCTAGCGCCTCGAAACTCGGGGCACGCGACCGGACCCCTATGCCGCTTCACGGTGCCGAGAGCCAGAACTCTAGCTCACTCAGGAGGGGAGTTATAAAGGTTAGGGTGGTTAGGGACTTATACCATAGTAATGGACTTGATACCCTGATGTGGGATGCCCCATAATGCACTTTGGCAAAAATGTTAGGTTAGGGTGGTTAGGGACTTATACCATAGTATTGGACTTGATACCCTGATGTGGGATGCCCCATAATGCACTTTGGCAACATTTTTAGGTTAGGGTGGTTAGGGACTTATACCATAGTGTTACGGCTGGGCCGTCACACACGCCCTCCCCCGCCCCCACAGCTCGAGCACCCGCCCCCACAACTCGAGCACAGCGTGCTCTCCGCCGCAGGTGAAGCTCGTTCCCGGTGATTGGAGGGTTATCCAGCCACAGTCAAACCAACACACCTGTCTCCACTCCCAATCAACCCTCTGGCTACATCTACCCTGGACTCCCTTCATTCATCGTCAGTTCTTCCCTAAGAATGGCCTGGCAAGTATCCTCTATTACCAGTCGTGTACTTTGCTCTCGTTACTATTTTTGTCATACCTTTTTGTACTGGCCTACCGTAGAGACTTACGCTGTTTCTCTGTTTCTCTACAGCCCACGCCAGCCACTACCCCCAGCCCGCCAGGCTGAAACCCCCGGACTCATCATCTGTTTTTCCACCCGCCTGCACTGTAAATAAATACCCTACGGGGCTAACACTGTATTCTGCCTCCGGTGTCGTGTCCTTGAGCCCCCTCGCTCCCGTGTCATAACACCATAGTGTTGGACTTGATACCCTGATGTGGGATGCCCCATAATGCACTTTGGCAAAAAAAATAGGTTAGGGTGGTTAGGGACTTATACCATAGTATTGGACTTGATACCCTGATGTGGGATGCCCCATAATGCACTTTGGCAAAAAATGTAGGTTAGGGTGGTTAGGGACTTATATAATCTTATTTGTACTTCCATACCCTGATGTGAAACCCCCCAGAAAGTCAAAGTCACCCGCCAAATGGACAGGTGGGGTTACTGCCGAGAAAAAACTTTTGATAGGAAGGTCGGAAAGGGTTAATTTTAATGGCTAAATTACCGGCATGCCGTGCCGAATCCGACGGTGTGCCATTATTATTATTACCATTATGATTTACTATTTATTCCATGATGCTGGACTCGATACCTAAAAGTTGGCCTCGGAAACCCTAACAAACCCTAATTAGGGCTCTCATTGCCCTGTGGGCCCTGTGGGCCCTGGAACGCGCGCCTATTCTTGTGTGTCAGTGATTGTGTTTGAGAAAAAAAAGAAAAAAAAACACCCCTACATATTCCAGAAGTTGGCGTGGTCTACCCCAACTCGGGTGGGAATCGCTAGGACGCCTCCCGGCCAGACCGACACAGCAGCATTTGGCAGGACAGATACAAAATGGGATCCTTGGGATGGCCAACGTTTAACCCTAACCCTGACCTTAACCCTACCCTTAACTTAACACTAACCCTGACCCTAACCCTGACCTTAACACTAACTCTGACCTTAACTTAACACTAACCCTGACCTTAACCCTAACCTTAACTTAACACTAACCCTGACCTTAACCCTAACCTTAACTTAACACTAACCCTGACCTTAACCTTAACTTAACACTAACAGGGTTGCCACGCTTGCCTTGAAATCATTTTCCATACCACCTATTGATTTTCCAGGTACCATGTTTTGTGATGATATCTAGACCGTTAAAACGTTCCAACCCCGCCCGTCGACCCAATTTCTGGGTGGTAGAATTGTTAGAAGTTTGACTTGCGGTCAATGCAAATGTATGGTCTTTGCTACTTTTATACGTTAAAATAAGAAAACAGTATTGCTTTTTAGCTATTAGGAGCCCAAATCGGATGGCCAGTCAGGCAAACAATGATATAGTGTCGTTGCCGATCAATGATCTACGTCGTTATATATTTTAAAAATCATGAAATAGAGGTTGATGTGTCACTTGCTGTAGTTTTTTTGTATTTTTCTGTTTTGGTAGTCTGTCCAATGTGACACTTGCCCTCCTCCACCGGCCCTAGTTTTGGATCTTGCTTGCTGTTTATTATTTCGATAATAAATCGTAGCTAGCTAGATATAACATCTTCATATAAATATATATACACACATACATATACTATATATACCATACAGGCTAAATACTGATCACTTGGTAAATGCATCATCTATTAAAGTAGCAAAGATCACACATTCGCATTGACCACCAGTCAAACTTCTACCACTTCCTGAGTAAATCCAACGTTCCTACGCTGAGACCGTTTTAACTTGCGCCCCCCACTCGTGGATATCAGGAAGTATTAGAGCTATAGCGCTATTGGCCGTTACCGTTAGCAACACATTCCAAGCGCTAGCTAGCTAGCAAGCACATCAATGTTTGTTTGCAACAATGAACCATGTGCTTGCCAACCAACATTGATTAAGCCACATTTAAAACAGCCACAGACAGTTCCAAGCCAACTACTTAAATTTGAGACTAAACTTAAATGATTAAATGTTTTAGAAAGCCTATACAATTTTCCAGGACAACACAAGATTTCCATGTACATTTTCAATTTTGTTCAGTTTTCATGCCTTTTCCAGGTATGGAACAGGGCTCAATAATTTCCATGTTTTCCCTGTTTTCCAGGTAGCGTGGCAACCCTGACTAACCCTGACCTTAACCCTAACCCTGACCTTAACCTTAACCCACACCATAACTCAGATCAGAATCAGAATTGCTTTTATTACATCAATGTACGGATACATAGAGTTAAATTATTGGGTTCAGGTTTGATAGACATTGACATTAACTTAGCCCTAACCTTAACAGACCTTGCTGGCACACGTGATCAAAACACGTTGCATGCTGGGAAAATTAGGCAACTAGCGAAGGCGAGCAATGAGGTAACACATAGGTGACGCGGTCTGGTGAAATGTGCAACCAGAAGGCAAAGTTGTTTTGCATGTGCTTAAACTACAGATTGTAAGCTTTCAAATTATGTGTCATACATTGAAATCGGAGAAAATTTGAACACGACAGGTGTATTTGAATGTTGGTACACCCCTGACTCTCAGGGTTGCCAGATGGGATTAACAATGTACAGCCTAACCAGTTAATAATTTACCGCTAAATCGGTAACCCGCCCCATCTGGCAACCCTGGTGACTCTAAATTGGGCTTTAAACGCAGCCACAGCTACGAACGCTGCTAACAGCTAGCGGCTAACAAAACACATCCCTACGAACGTCTAAACTGTATTTTAATAACACAACAACATGCAGAGAGAACATCGACATGCTAAAAACACATAACTAGATAAACACACAGTTCTTGCTTTTGAACACGACCGAGAACGAAACTATGTTGTCAAGTCTAGTGAATCAATCCAATCCACAATGATAAGTATTTAGTGATCTTTAAACTGTTGTTTATTATATCGAGTGGGTACTTTAACATGTCAAGTTGGTGTTATAAAAAACCCCGAAAAGTAGATATTGTTGACACAATACGTTTCGAGTGAGCGTGTTGTTCGCAAGTTCACCAGACCCCGTCAACGCCAGTGCCTTGGATTCAGTCTTTGAATGCATTACTTGACTGTTTGAATACTTGAATTACTTGAAAAGTTACAAAGCCACTTTACTTAACTAGTTTGCAGTGTAGCTTTATGTTCATTCCATTCGATGTTCACACAAATGTAGCTGTGTTATACCATTAGATAGTCATTATATCTATTTCAAAGGGCTGGACGCCCATGGAACACAACCATCTAAACACTGTAAATAAGTACCTGCATGTCTGCACCAGGCTGCTCTCTGTACATAATCATGTTTACACTGTTCTCATTCATTTGTATTCATATTTTTAAACTGCAATTTCCATGCTTTTCTATTTTTCTTTAAAGATATCTTTATTTACCTGTATATTATATTTATACACAGCTTTGTTAACAATTTCTTTATTGTAGTCGTACATTACTTTATTTTTGTTTGTTTTTTATCTTCACACTTGCTTTGGCAATGAAAACGTATGTTTCCCATGATGCCAATAAAGATTTTGCCTACGTTTAAAGGGTGCAGTGACTAGAGAAACACTAGTTTAGTTTAGTTTAGTTTCAGTTTAGTTAGGCCGCGTTCGTAAATTCGCTCTGAGAGCGTCGGAGCGTCCACGTGACTGAATTTCATTCTGTAGGCTAAATAATTTAAGAAAGGTCAAACAGGCCCATGATTTGATACAGCAAACATAATAATGTAACAATAATCTGAAGTGCGTGTCTTAAGTGAACGAGGCAAAACAACACCTGTTTCCATGTGTTAAATGTGTTGTAGCTCACTGACCTGCAGATGCGCTGTGAACGCAGAGGAGCAAACCCAGGAAACCCCTCATCTGGATTTGTTACTGAAAATAAACTCCAGTTTTGACAGAAAAGTGCTGTCTGTCCCTCGGTGGAGCCCTACTATACTATACCAGTGGTGTAGTCTACGTGATACGCAGGACTACGCCCAGTGGCGTAGCGGACGGGCCCGCAAGCGACGCACCGCGGGGGGGCCCCAGCCACTAGGGGGCCCCCTAACATCGGATCCAAACTTTTTTTTTTTTTTTTTTTTTAATTTTTTTTTTTATAAAACAAAGAAAAGAAGTGGCCCTTCATTGTGTCAACCTTAATTTTAATATATAGGCCTATAATAAAAAATATAAACATAGTTAGCCGTATCCAATAGCAACATGACTTTGACGTCACACGAAAATGAGCAAGCGAAAATACCTCAGCGGTGCGCAAAAACAGGAACTTTCCTATAAAAAGGAACAAAATTCAGCGAAACTTCGAAAAATGTCATATTTTCTTTTACCCAATGCAGCTTCTGGCCCTTGCACACCAATGCGTTTTTTACATCCGTTAAAAAAATAAATTAGAACTCATGTTGTGTCAATCACGCTTGCACACCGAATCAGTAATATTCGTCCATCCCCCCCCAAAAAATCGGAACAGGTTCGATTTTCTGCGTTTTTCGCGTCCGTCAAAAGCCTTTTGAGAGTTGTTATTGACCACTCTGCCATGGTAGAGGGACACATCGTCAAATTAGAACTGCAGGACAGTTGGATTAATGCTTACGGAAGTACATGTCTCAAGTATTATCTCGGCGGTTAGTCGAGTGAAAGAAAACAACATACAGATGATAATTAACACAATATAATACCACGAAAGCGTACAGCACTAAACAATAACATTTATTTGGGCAGCATCACGAAACAATAACATTCATTTGGGCAGCATCCTACTCAAACTCAGGCAGAAGGGCAGGGTCCGGGCAGGTGCACACAGTCACAGACTGCCAGTGCATCATACAGGTACATCATTCAGCTGGTTATAGCGGTTTCTTTTTCTATTCTACTATTCTATTCTACTTCTGCTGTCTGCGTCTCCCTGGGTATTCCAGATGGCAAACAGTAAAGAAATGCCACAATATACCAGGACTTAAGAAACGAGATGTCCAACAAAGGATTTGACTAACCCTGGCCTATTTTGCGCAACAAGTAGACTCTGATGCAGCGGAGACAGGGTTGCCAGATTGGCTGGTTTTTGGTGGATTTAGCAGTTTTTAGATTGGTTAGGTTGGAAATTCTCAATCCCATCTGGCAACCCTTAGCGGAGAGTCACAGCTTGTATGTTTACAGATATCGCGCTGCTGTGCACACTGACACCACACTTTGTTAAAAGAAATAAAGCTTGTACTTTTCTACTGATAATACATTCTACTGATGTAGTCATTTGGTTTTAGTTATAGGCTATTGCTCTCACTTGTTTGTACCTTTTGCTAAGTCAAGCATTTAGAATGTAGAGTGCATATTGCGAAATTTCGCAACGTCAATAACCCATCGGACTCTAAAAAACGCACTTTTTTTCCCTTTTTTTTTTTAACCTCCGTTGCGAAAGGGCCCCCGCCGCCACCTTGCGGGGGGGCCCCGGGATTTTGCGCTACGCCACTGACTACGCCTTATACCCACTAGGAAAGGCCAAGGATTTCCATATACCCACTTAAACATGTGTGAGGATACGTAACGGCGTTTTGTGACAGAACTTTCACTTTCATTCATAAATTCACCCCGTCTGTGTTACGAAGCACTTGACTTTTGGACCATTGGGACAGTAGTATCTAGCTGCGTCCTTGCAGCAGAGGGCCGAAAGGAATGTGAGGACGGAATGGAATGTGGGGCCGAATGGAATGTGCCTTTCAGGACGGAAAGCGCCACCCAGTGATACATTTGAGTATTGCAGCGGAGAACAGTTTCCAGTAGTGATAAATTGGAGTATTGCAGCGGAGAACAGTTTCCAGTAGTGTGCTATACAAATACAATTTATTACTATTATTATTATTATATTATTAAAGTGTACTATACACTTTAACCATTTATTATTATTATTATATTATCATTGAGACAAGGTTACTAAAGTACATGGTTACAATAGCAGATGCTAGGAGTTCTATGGTACCTTGGTTATGATTTCAGCAGAAAAATACTGTACAATACTGTACATAATGGGATCCCTGAAGGGAAATTAATGAGTTACAGCAGCTCACTTAAGAAACAACAAAATAAATAAGTGGCAGGGGAACTCCTAACACTAGCATTATGATGCTTTTCAGTGGTCTAGTTTTTACCCTCTCTTAAAAGAGGATCTAGTTTTCAGTCTTTCTAGAAACACAAGCCACATGTTAGACCATTCCCGTGGTTACACAGTAAACCCCTAGCAGACGAAAGAACCCAGAGCATTTTATGGAACTCACCTAAGATCTTATGCATTTCCTCATGGCCAATCATGCGTGGGAAACACCTAGACGGAAAACACCCAACAACTGGCATTCTCCTTTATATACTATGTCCTTCATGAACGATTGATGCTCTCTCATGGCTGAACATTCAATACACACAATCAGTGAAAGTTTTTGTAAACCACCAAGACATGAAATGCTAAGTCTATTTCACGTGTGACATAATGCTTACTCCTCCCAAAAAATCGCCAATACCTACTGTTTACAAGAGGGAATCCAGTTGGATTCTATTGAGTTTATCATTGAACCATTGAGTTTAACATTCCGATTTGTAGAACTGACTGATGAAGTGAGTCAAATGATGATCTCTAGCATTTATGAATGTTACATCTGTGATTTATGCAATACTTAACATGAAGCCTGAAAGACTCAGCATAGATTGTGTATTAGTTATACATAATTGTGACACCAACCACATGTACTTGATTCCCTCATAACCTAGGGTTAGATGGCAAAGTGTTAACACACAATTGTTACCTATGAGGAACTACAAACAGAACATATACACACAGTCAAACCAAGAAATGGAACACGGATGGTGTTCCAAGTGCTATCCAGTTACCCCTAAACGCTGACCTTTCCTCAGTACCAAATCTTAACTCAGTAATGCAATACTGACGGCATCCTCTCGTGTTCCCAGTAGACTTCATATCAATAGGGTTTAGCTTTGTCAACAATACAGGGCAGTTCTACAAACAAGCCAGAGGATATACATACTGTATATGAGTAAATTAACTATACTTCATAAAATGTATTTTTCTTTTCTTTTTGCTCACACAATATATTAACAATATAAAACTCATAAGTAGTCACTGCAGCCGTTATCACAAGCTGTGCTCTTCTGTGTTCACTTACTTTTCCCAAAACTGACTTGTAATCTAAGTTGCCTAAACCAGATTGTCTACTTTTAAAAGGTCAGAGGACGGAACAGGTTTATTTGTTTATTTCTTTTATTGACAATCCGTGGCAGCTAGGAAGGAGGTAGGGTTGAATAGATAGAGGGATGGATGGAGGGCGGACGAGGGCCCTGGAGGAACAGCTGGGGGACGGCCGTGGTGCTCAGGTATTGACAGGCCTGCTGTCATTATCAGCTGGACTCCTTCCCCTGCAGGAGAGAGAGAGAGAGAGACAGAGAGAGAGAAGTTGACAAGACCCTGGCCTGTACCGACGTTAACGGATCCTAACGCACCTGGACTGGTTCATTAAGATTGTGCTCAAGAGTCTGGAGGGGGTCAGGTTTATGTGACTGTGAGGACCAACCGTTTCTCTCTGTCTTACCAGCTGTAGAACGAGGTGGAGGAATGGCTCAACATGTGTGTGTTATGGGGTACTACCCGGGGGGACCAAAGAGGCGGCACAGAGCGAGAATCCGTTAGCCCGTGGGCGTGTTTATTCACAGGATTTATGGAGGGTGTGTGCGGGAGAATGTGTGGTGTGCTGATAGTCTTGGAGTATGGGATATGTGGATACCTATGTGTAATGCGTAGTCAAGACTATGTGTGTGGTCTACCGTGGGTGCGGGGTGACGTAGGCGGGCAGGGTGTTGTCAGTATGTGCGTGCGCCTGGCAACAGTACAGTCCGAGAGTCCAAAAGGGGATGTCCAAGGGAGGAGGCGAGGGTGGTACCGGGAGATCCGTCCAAGGGTGTCCAGGGGTTCGGGGGTGGCTCGAGGGGTTCTGAGGGTCCGTGGAGACGGGGCAGGGATCCGCGGGAATGCGAGAGCCGGGGCCGGGGAGACGCGAGGGAGGGTCCGTGGGAATCTTGGGAGAGAACACAAACGGGGTAAGGCAGGGTTTGGAAAGAAGGCAGGTTACTAGAAAAACACAAGGAGCAAGATAGTACCGTGAACATAAGGCTACGATCTGGCGATGAACTGCAGGTCTGGCAGGACCTCACTCTTTTCAGATTTCTCCTTGACCCACGCACCCGCTACCATTTTTACCACAGCAAAGCCGGCACCAAAAACCAACCCAAAAAATACCTTTCAATATCTTCCCTTTTGCTTCATTTCTTTGGCAATCTTCCGGTCAAATTCCTCCCTTTCACTGAAATAGTAGACATAAAAATCACAACTTTGTTGACAGAAACGTTGTCAACAGTAAAAAATAAAAAATAAAGAGTACATCAATAACAATAATCATACATAATTCTTAAGGTATTATGTAACAGTAAATAGGGCGATAAGAGTTCAGGGCATTCTGTAAAAAAAAAAAAAAGTACTCTCACCTCTGATGTAAACATGGACCATCAAGGAAGAGCTGTTCAGCCTGCCGCAATGTCACATTTTTGAGGAGGGCAAGGCCATGAATGATAGCCTACCAAAAAAAAGTAAGTAATTTAATTTTTACGATTTTTTATATCTGATCCAGTCTACCAATACAAAACACAAAGCCATTATATGGGTCCATACACAATGGCACTATTGCAGGCAACCTCTTTATATGTTTTGAAAGTGCAGGACCAGCAATGATTATCCCTACCTCCGGAAACAGAACATCCAGGATGAACTTCACTTCATCCGTGAATTGCACCAGACATGGTGTTCTGTGTAATATTTCTCCAAGATGGCCGAAGAGGGTTTCCTGGTGTTCCTCGGTGCAGAGGTAGACAGGCACCTTAGGGGACTTCTTTAGAAAGTACTTCGCCTTCCCATTGAGTACATCCTGACAACAATTTTGTGGAAATTGGATCAGTGCATTGTGTGGTGGTTATGTGAATCAAAACAGGCATGAAATGTCACTTACATTCATACATTCATTCAAAAGATACAGTACAAGAAATGAGTCATAGTTAAATGATGTAAGTTGATCCTATTCCTAAAGACCCTAGGTGAAGCTTTACTTTGAGATCAAATATGCAGGGGTGCACATAACTTTTTGGGGCCAGTGCTCAGAGGAGCACCTAGGGATGCTGCTTGGTGCTCCCCGAGCTCGCGAGTCACGACCCGTCCCACAGGATGGATAAAAAAGGGATACATGGATAACTTATATTAGCAAAACGACATTTATTCCTAAATAAAGATGAACGAACAAATGATTGTGTGCAAAACAAAAGAAACAAATGCAAAATCAAATGACTGCTCTTTAAGCATGAAAGTCTGTCAGACTCCTTTAAACACAATGAAATCAACTGACATCTCTTTAAGCACTGCTCTGTTCTGTAAACACTGTGTTAATAACACTTTTCAACTAAAAGTTACAGCCTAAGCATTTATTTATGCTACAAGCTTAATCATCATCATCACTGCTCTCTTGACTGCTGTAAGTTATCACTGTCCTCAATTTCAACCATGGTAGAGGATGTTGTAGGCTATCACTTTAAATAGCTCATTATTTTGATTGTGCAACAAAGTCTTTTTTTTTCCTAATAGAATTCCCAACCATATTCCCTGGGTCAGGGGTCTAGGTGCGATAATTAAGCTGTAAAACAAACGTCTGAACGTTTGAAAGCTTCAGAGAAAAGAAACGTGAAGTTCCTTGGTGTTGTTTTTCCTTTTAGCGACGAGTCGTTCGGGACTGAATTGTCACGTGTCGGCGTGATAACCGTGCGAAACGCGATACGCGGAATGAAAGTACAAGTTACGATACTTTCCGAATGTTTTCGTGAGGGGAGTCGCCGTGGTCGTTGTGATGGCGTTACGGCGCTTGCAGTGATGCAGCAGTCAGCAGTCAGCAGGTGGATTTTGAGGAAGTAAATTCCTCTCCCAGCGCTCCCAGCTGTTGGTGCGCAAGAGCGCGTTCATGCCGCTGATCTTCCGCGCAGCATGCATTTTGGCGACGCATGCGCACTGGCGCACCAGTTATGTGCACCCCTGTAAATATGAACATTTTGCAAAATA
Source organism: Nansenia antarctica (assembly GCF_963989245.1). Classification (NCBI taxonomy): domain Eukaryota; kingdom Metazoa; phylum Chordata; class Actinopteri; order Argentiniformes; family Microstomatidae; genus Nansenia; species Nansenia antarctica. Next base: position 104,716,767 of record NC_137674.1, read on the forward strand.
CCAACAAATGCTGTTCAGCCGCCTGTGATTGGACAATGAGGTCCACCAGTCTCTTCTCCTCTGCAGAGTGGTCAATGGCTGCCTGGACATGGGCTGGAAGTTTTGTCGTGCTGGCCCTCCCGCTTGGGACTCTGTAGACCGGGTTATGGTTATCCTTAAGCAACCCTCTGGCCTCATTGGTCCAAAAGGCAAACATCTGGCCATACCTTTCAAACAACAAAATTAATTTTAAGTATTGGATAGCAAAAGGCTATGGCCTTGATGCCTGGGTGGACGAGGGTCCCTGATTGGACACGCCTAGAGGGTCGTGGCTTACCTGCACTCCTGTGAAGTTCAACATGGACTCCATGTTCTTCCCGTTGAAAATGTTCACCTGTCAAAGACAAAATATCCCACTCAGTTCCCTTACGCCCAAGCTTACACAAATACTTTGAAAGCGATGCTTTGTTTGAGCATTGGCTTGGCCAGGTGGGCGGGGGGGTTTGGACTTTTGGGATTATTCCATTGGATGCCTTGTTTCAGGCAACACTGAATCAAGCACAAGTATTTTTCAATGAATCAAATACTATACGAACACAGGTCTGAGTATCTGTGTGTGTGTGTGTGTGTGTGTGTGTGTGTGTGAGTGAGTGAGTACTGGATACACAACACTTACATAGCCAAGGGCCTTATCTCCTCTGGGAACTCCAGTAATGTAATCTGTAAAAAAGAAGAATGCAAATAACAGAAATCAAAAGGAGGTGAAAGGGTTCATATGAAATGCCATACCGGACTGTGCAAACATCATCTCCACGAGCAACATCAATAGACTAGTCTTACCCTCCAGCACATTAGGTATGTCTAATGATACAGTAGCAGAGTTAGGTCTGTCTAATGATACAGTAGTAGAGTTAGGTCTGTCTAATGATACAGTAGCAGAGTTAGGTCTGTCTAATGATACAGTAGTAGAGTTAGGTCTGTCTAATGATACAGTAGTAGAGTTAGGTCTGTCTAATGATACAGTAGCAGAGTTAGGTCTGTCTAATGATACAGTAGTAGAGTTAGGTCTGTCTAATGATACAGTAGTAGAGTTAGGTCTGTCTAATGATACAGTAGCAGAGTTAGGTCTGTCTAATGATACAGTAGTAGAGTTAGGTCTGTCTAATGATACAGTAGCAGAGTTAGGTCTGTATAATGATACAGTAGTAGAGTTAGGTCTGTCTAATGATACAGTAGCAGAGTTAGGTCTGTCTAATGATACAGTAGCAGAGTTAGGTCTGTCTAATGATACAGTAGTAGAGTTAGGTCTGTCTAATGATACAGTAGCAGAGTTAGGTCTGTTTAATGATACAGTAGCAGAGTTAGGTCTGTCTAATGATACAGTAGCAGAGTTAGGTCTGTCTAATGATACAGTAGCAGAGTTAGGTCTGTCTAATGATACAGTAGCAGAGTTAGGTCTGTCTAATGATACAGTAGTAGAGTTAGGTCTGTCTAATGATACAGTAGTAGAGTTATGTCTGTCTAATGATACAGTAGTAGAGTTAGGTCTGTCTAATGATACAGTAGTAGAGTTAGGTCTGTCTAATGATACAGTAGCAGAGTTAGGTCTGTCTAATGATACAGTAGTAGAGTTAGGTCTGTCTAATGATACAGTAGCAGAGTTAGGTCTGTCTAATGATACAGTAGTAGAGTTAGGTCTGTCTAATGATACAGTAGCAGAGTTAGGTCTGTCTAATGATACAGTAGCAGAGTTAGGTCTGTCTAATGATACAGTAGTAGAGTTAGGTCTATCTAATGATACAGTAGCAGAGTTAGGTCTGTCTAATGATACAGTAGTAGAGTTAGGTCTGTCTAATGATACAGTAGCAGAGTTAGGTCTGTCTAATGATACAGTAGTAGAGTTAGGTCTGTCTAATGATACAGTAGCAGAGTTAGGTCTGTCTAATGATACAGTAGCAGAGTTAGGTCTGTCTAATGATACAGTAGCAGAGTTAGGTCTGTCTAATGATACAGTAGTAGAGTTAGGTCTGTCTAATGATACAGTAGTAGAGTTAGGTCTGTCTAATGATACAGTAGCAGAGTTAGGTCTGTCTAATGATACAGTAGTAGAGTTAGGTCTGTCTAATGATACAGTAGCAGGTCTGTCTGACGCCATCTTGCTACCTCCGTTAGCACCGTGCTAGCTCAGTCATGGCCTTGTACACGATAGAATAGCCATTACACTCGACAATGTGGACATTAAACATGATATTATGCACCTTATACATGATATTATGAACATTATAAACGATATTAAAGTCATTTATACCTTTCAGAGGCTGTTCTATCTTTCTTTGTTTGCACCCGCGACGCCATCTTGCTACCTCCGTTAGCACCGCGCATGCGCAGATAGCAATCAACACACAGGCACATTCCATTCGGCCCCACATTCCTTTCGGCCCCACATTCCTTTCGGCCCCTGGCTGCAAGCCTGCAGCTGGACCCTTCTCCCCTGGCTGCAAGCTTGCAGCTGGACCCTTCTCCATTGGGACTGACTATAGCGTCATATACCATCAACTGGGGGAGATGCGACATGAAATATGTGAAAATGCAGCACTGTCATGCACAGATCAGCCTTATAACATGTCTTATACAGTGTATATATATATATAACGTTATATATAACGTTAGACAGGGAGCGCAGTTCCGAAATGAACGAAAAAATGGATGGAGGGAGGGAAACACACATAGAGAGAAATGTGGTTTTGTGGTCAGAGCGCAAAATGGATGGAGGGACGGATTACCACAACAAGTGCAGTTATCAGGCGAGGAATCAAGGACTGGAAAGTCCCCTGGCGAAAAACACACACACACTCACACACACAGAGAGAACTGTGGTTCTGTGGTCAGAGCGCCCTCTACAGGTGGAAGGTTGTATTATACATCATTGGCGCTTTTTAAAAGAACGTTGTACGTCAGTGTCCCTGTAGGATACTCTTTGAAGTCGTAAGACCTATAATAGATAACTCCATATAATAGAGACTCATGCTCGACACGGGTGGTAAATGGAAACTCGCCTCTGAGGGAAATATTGAGGTGGCTCTTAAAAGAGCCTTTGGGGATCTACTGTTGGATCAGGGTGGTCATCTTAGGCGCGCTCTCCACGAATGCGACGGGCCAGCTGGATGTCCTTGGGCATGATGGTCACCCTCTTGGCGTGGATGGCGCACAGGTTGGTGTCCTCGAACAGACCGACCAGGTAAGCCTCGCTAGCCTCCTGCAGGGCCATCACAGCAGAGATCTGGAAGCGCAGGTCGGTCTTGAAATCCTGGGCGATTTCTCTCACCAGGCGCTGGAAGGGAAGTTTGCGGATGAGCAGCTCGGTGGACTTCTGGTAACGACGGATCTCCCTCAGAGCCACGGTGCCAGGCCTGTAACGGTGAGGCTTCTTCACGCCGCCGGTGGCCGGGGCGCTTTTACGGGCAGCCTTGGTGGCGAGCTGCTTCCTGGGGGCTTTGCCACCGGTGGATTTACGAGCGGTTTGCTTGGTTCTGGCCATGGCGACAAGTTCCTACGTTCAGTTGGAGTGTAGCCAGTCTACAAAGAAAGTGTTACATTTATAAACCCCAGTCGTGCCCCGATTGGGTGGCGACTATAGACGAGCTCATTGGCTCGTTGTCACCTCCTTCTCCGGCTGCCATTGGACACGAGCCTCGTCCACGTCATTGCCGCCATAAATTCAAAGATTTGAATCCTGCCGCTTCCTATGTTGTTGTTGTTCCTATGTTCGGCCCTTCCCCCAAACAGGCTTCAGAGATGTTTCCTTTATCCTGATTTATATCATTGATCTACAGCTGCTTCATTAGTTCTGCTTATACATAAACTGGAGAATCAAGACTGGTTAGATGAACTAAAAAGCACACAGGTTGAGGAGGCATGGCTAGGTTTCAAAACCAAATTCTTAAATATTATTGACAGTATAGCCCCCATGAGAACCACCAGGGTTAAAGCCCGATCGGAACCATGGATGAATTCGGACATTCTAAATGCTATGAAAGTCAGAGACCTAAAATGCTCTGAAGTTCAAAAATGCAAATCAAAATTAGTGAAACACTTAAACGAAGATCTCAAAACCCACTTTGAGAAAATTAAAAAACAATGCAACAAACTATGCAATCAGGTAATTACCATGACAAAATCTGCTAAGAAAAAATACCTCGATAACAAAATCGAAGAAAACTTAAACAAACCACGTGACCTTTGGAAGCTACTTAATAGCCAACTAGGTTGCAGTCAAAAACTCAAAACCAGGTCTACAAACATCAGCATAAAATCTGGAGATTCTCTCTTTACAGACAAGCTGGATGTGGCTAAGTGCTTAAACACTTTCTTTACAACCATAGCCACTAAATTAGTTAACAATCTACCACCCCACTCAGGGCGTTATGGTGTAGAGCACATCCGTGCGTTCTACAATAAACTGGGTGTACGCAAAGATGATTTTAAACTCTCCATGGTGTCAAACGATGAGGTGTTTAAAAAACTGGGCGCTCTACACTCAGAAAAGGCCACGGGCCATGACAATATTCCAGCCAGATTTCTAAAAGACTCAGCTGCCTCCATTACCCCAATCATCACCCACATAATAAACCTCTCCATCAAACAGGACACGTCCCCCTTGACTTTAAAATAGCAAGGGTAACCCCACTGTATAAAAAAGGAAGCAAATTAGACCCAGGCAACTACCGACCTGTTTCTATTCTTAATTCCATCTCGAAACTTATGGAAAAAATAGTTTATGAACAGGTTGATAGGTACCTTACCGAAAAAAATCTGATGTATGAATTTCAATCAGGATTCAGAACATCCCATTCCACTGACACATGCCTTCTCTATTTGAACGACCACATCAACCATGAGGTGGACTCGGGCAAGTACTGCGGCATGGTCATGCTGGACCTCCAGAAGGCCTTCGACACAGTAGATCACCACATATTGTTAGATAAACTGAAAGCAATTGGGTTCGATAGAACATCGGTGAGCTGGATGCAATCCTACTTAGAGGGGAGGGAACAGGTGGTTAGTGTGAACGGAACACTGTCCCCCCTCCTCCCAGTGACCTGCGGCGTTCCACAAGGAAGCATATTGGGACCTTTACTGTTCCTAATATATGTGAATGACATGTCATCAGCATGTGATTGCAATTTGTTCCTGTTCGCGGATGACTCGGCTCTGCTGGTCTCTGACAGGGACATATTGCAGGTGGAAAAAGCGCTAAGCACTGAACTGAGTAGAATCTGCATCTGGCTAGCTGACAATAAACTATCAATACACCTAGGTAAAACTGAAACCATCCTATACGGATCCCCATCTAAACTCAGAAAGGCTGTACATTTCAAAATAAAAGTGGGTAACATTAATATCACAAGAAAAGAGGATATTACATACCTGGGCTCCATCTTAGAGGCAAATCTTTCCGGAGATAAAATGGCAGCAAAAGTAATCAAAAAAGTGAACCATAGAACTAGATTCTTGTACAGGATATCCTCACTTGTCAGTAAAAACACACTGAGGACCCTATCAGGAGCTCTCATTCAATGTCACTTCGACTATGCCGTAACATCATGGTACTATAGAACCACAAAGGCCCAAAAAACAAGACTCCAGACAGCCCAAAATAAACTGGTTAGGCTTCTGCTAGGCCTCAACCCTAGGACACATCTAACCGCTGCTCATTTTTTGAGCCTTGATTGGCTACGAGTAGTTGACAGAGTGCAGCAGCTTGCACTGGGCCTGGTCTTCAAGATACGCTACACCACAAAGACACCCAAGTACCTGTCAACATACTTCCAAAAAGTGAACAACGTCCACACATACAATACCAGAGGAAGCTCCACGAACCACGTTCAACCGCGTTGCACCACAAACAAGGGGTTAAACTCGTTTGCAAACTATGCAGTAAAAATGTGGAACGCCCTTCCTATAATCTTAAAGGAGTGCAAAACACTGCCCACCTTCAAAACCACTCTCAAAAAACATTTACAGGAGGCTGCAATCCGTAACTGGACCCTCTAAATCAAAAATCAGATTAAAAGACCCGAACTACCCACTGTACATACTTTGTGTTTTGTCCCCCGCCCCCACCTGTGGTGTATGTCCCCACCTGTCCTACCCGCTGTACATACCTAATGTTTTGTTGTATTGTTCTTCCCATGATGGATGTATGTTTATCTTGTAGATAGTACTAGTTATTTGTCTGTATTATCTTGTAGATAGTACTAGTTTTTTTTTGTCTGTCTTACATGTAACGATGAATTGAGAATCAAGGACCCCAATTGAAATAAGCCAGTGGCTTTCTTGGGTTTTTATCCTGTTAGTTGACCTTGTATGTAATATGTACTTTCATGTACCTACTTCTGCAAATCTTCTAATAAAGTTTTCAATCAATCAATCAACCAAACAACAACACGGTTCACTACAGTATTATAACTGTTCACTACAGTATTATACGTCCCACGCACTACTGGATTACTTGTATACCATTGGAGTAAATTAATACCGTATTATATTATATTATATTATATTGCATTTCATATCATCTACTTTGCACTATTGAAACCACTGTACTTTATTACTTTAGCAATGTATGATTGACTTACTTTACTTGCTTACATTACTTATTATTATCGTGTTTTGTGTCTGGCTCATGCCTACTTGTAGTACAATAATATGTAATAAAAGCGATTCTGATTTTAAAACCCTCATGAAGGAGAAAACATTCTGAAAGTGACATAACGAGGAATGTTTCTGTAGCCGTGTGTATTATGGTGCGTGTCCTCTGCCTCATCTACGCGCACATGACAGAATGAGGACATTTCACAACATGAGACTCACAGCGCAGACAAACAGAGGATGGAGTGATGCATTGCTCTTTTGGAGAGAGGAGTGGTTGGCTCTTAAAAGAGCCTTTGGGGTTGAGGAGGTGAAGTTGTTTACTTTTTGGCGGCCTTCTCGGTCTTCTTGGGGAGCAGCACTGCCTGGATGTTGGGCAGCACACCACCCTGAGCGATGGTCACACCGCCGAGCAGTTTGTTCAGCTCCTCGTCGTTACGGACAGCCAACTGCAGATGACGGGGGATGATACGAGTCTTCTTGTTGTCGCGGGCGGCGTTGCCGGCCAACTCCAGGATCTCAGCCGTCAGGTACTCGAGCACGGCGGCCAGGTAGACCGGTGCGCCAGCGCCCACACGCTGGGCATAGTTGCCTTTGCGTAGGAGCCTGTGGACACGACCCACAGGGAACTGAAGCCCAGCGCGAGAAGAGCGGGTCTTTGCCTTGGCTCTGGCCTTGCCTCCGGTTTTGCCTCTTCCTGACATGGTGACGGTTCAGCGGGATCTCAAAGAAGCTGAAGAAAATAATTTCAGATAACGGTTCTGGAGCGTTGTTCTTATAGCTCGCCTTGACGGCGTTCATTGGCCACTGGGTCGACGTCACCTCATCCAATCAAGAGACAGAGATTGTGGATACATTGTGAATATTGAAGATTGTCTTTGTGAGTTTCCCTCGCGCGCCATAAATCGAAGTTAAAATCAAACTCGTCCCACGTGACATAATCAATATACTAAAAGTAGTATATGTCATAAAATAATAATAATAATATATAATTGATACGTATATAATTTATACATTGTGAAGTTCATTCCCAGCTCTCTGTAGTACGTTACTCCTGACTGAGCGAAAAGTGTTATCGCCCGCCTGTCTGTCCAAATATAACGTAATGGTGTAACGGAAAGAGTATCTCATAACTATCTGTATATGTTGATATTATATGCAACTTTATGGACACTGTCATACCCCCACCATCCTCTCCCGCACACAGATCTACCGAGTGACACTTATAGCGTCAAAGTGTAAACTAGACCTAGATGTCAAATCTCTCATTACTGCTCATTATTTACTCATTAAGTAAAAACATGATTGTCGTGTTTGTAAGTCCGTGCTTGACACTGACACTGGGGGCGGCTGTGGCGGAGGTAGAGCCGCTGTCTAATGATCACAAGGTTGGCAGATCGGCGGTTCGAGCCCCAGCTGGCCACATGTTGAAGTGTCCTTGGGCAAGATACTGAACCCCAAATTGCTCCAAGTGAGCCGGCCGGCGCCTTGCATGGTAGCTTGCCGCCATTGGTGTGTGAATGAGAGGCCGTTGTAAAGCGCTTTGGATAAAGGCGCTATATAAGTCAGTCCATTTACACTGGTGTAAAATACTTTCTAAAATAAACACTCGATTTTTTTCTGTCGTCATGGATGATAATGCGTTTTTACGAAAATGTGGGTGGCTCTTAAAAGAGCCTTTTTGTGGTACAAATGGTGTCGGAAAGAACACTTTGAATGTTTACTTCTTCTTTGGGGCTGCCTTCTTTGCCTTGGGCTTCACCGTTTTGGGTTTGGCTACCTTGGGCTTGGCTGCCTTCACGGCCTTTTTGGGGCTCTTAGCCGGAGCCTTCTTGACCGGTGTGGCCTTCTTCGCCTTCTTGGGGCTCTTGGTGGCCTTCTTGGTGACTGCCGCGGGCTTCTTTGCCTTCTTGGGAGACTTCTTGGCCGCAGCAGCGGGCTTCTTTGCCTTTTTCGGAGACTTCTTGGCAGCGGCGGGCTTCTTTGCGGCGGCCGCCTTCTTGGGTTTCGGGGCGGCGGATTTCTTCGCCGGCTTCTTGACCGCCTCGGTGGCTTTCTTGTTGAGCTTGAAAGAGCCGGAGGCCCCGGTGCCCTTGAGCTGGAGCAGAGTGCCCTTGGTGACGAGGCTCTTGACGGCGACCTTGACGCGGGAGTTGTTCTTCTCCACGTCGTAACCACCGGCCGAAAGCGCCTTCTTGAGCGCGGACAGGGACACGCCGCTCCTCTCCTTGGATGCGGACACGGCCGTCACGATGAGCTCGGCGACGCTGGGGCCAGCTTTCTTGGGCCTGGCTGCTGCCTTCTTCTTGGGGCTCTTGGCCGGCGCGGGGGCTGCTGCTGGTGCGACTTCTGCCATGTCTGTAGAAAGTCTCGTTCTATATCGTGGAGCTCCGCCCCATAGGGGAGCTCTGCTCCTATTGGTTTACCCGCTACCTAAAGTAGCCAATGACTGAATTTTTCAATGCCTGCGCCCGCCTGGGGTGCTATATAAAGGGGCGTACTTCGCTCCATCATTCTCCCAAAAAGTTCAGCACGGGTTTATATCTGAAGACTGAGAAGGACGACTACTAAGACTGGAGAACCCGCCAGACTTTTCCCTTCAAGATATGGATCGTCCGCCGCCTATGGAGAAGTATCTCTGGGACGCCTGCCGCTGCGACTTCCAAGCAGCGGAGGACAAGCACGACTTCTGCCACGTCTGCCTCGGCCCCGAACATGCCGAGGCGGCGTTGGTCGCCTCCCCCAGCTGCCTCCCCTTCCACCTCCTTTCCGTCGCGGAAAGGCGAAAGGGGATGGCCTGGTTCAAGGAGAGCGTTCCCCTGGCGGGCGCTATCTCGGGGATGCTATCCGACTCGAATAGCTCTGCCGATGATGCGTCCGGACAGGCCCCAGAGCGGCGTTCTGGGCAGGCACCTCCCCAAGTAGGGATGGTCCCGCCCGCTCAGCCGGCCCTGACATCACGCCGCCCTCACCCAGCTGAGTGGTCGGTGCCGGTGTCAGAATCAGAAAGCTCTGCAGCGGAGGCGGAGTTTCTGAGCAAGCTCAGTGCCGCGACGATGTACCTGGTCCACCTCTTCTTCTTCCGCCGTGGTGACGACTAGGCCGTCAACGGCTGCGAAACGGAGTTTTCGGCGTGATGCGGCACTGGCTCCACCTCTACCGACGGAGCCATGCCCCACTCGGCATCCCCAGCCCCCGCCGCTGACCACTGCACCGCTACGGCCCCCCACGGCAGCGTGACCCGGTTTCACTGGCGGAGGGGTCGGTAATGACCCCACCACCGGTTTCCTCTTCATGGCTGCTACCTCATAAAGAGGCAAAGGAAGGAAAATCCCCACCTTACTTTTTCAGTAAAGGTGATTTTCCCATGTTATCTACCAGAGCGGAGACCCGCCTGCCTTGTCAGGGCGTGGTCCAATCGCTACCGGTTAGAAACAAAGCGGAGACTAGCCCAGCTTACCAGCGTGTGGCCAGCTCTCTGCCTAGCGGACTAACCCCTATCACGACACAAAGGGGGTTAAACACCCCTGTCTGTAGCCGTATAGAGGGACCGTTATCTACCAGAGCGGAGATCGACCTGCCTTGTCAGAGTGTGGTCGACTCGCTACCGGTTAGAAACAAACCGGAGACTGGCCCAGCTTACCGGCGTGTGGCCAGCTCTCTGCCTAACGGACTTACCCCTATCACGACACGTAGCGGGTTAAACACCCCTGTATGTAGCCGTATAGAGGGACCTTTATTTACATAACCCCTCCATGTCTATCAAGACCTGGCCCAGCTCATGAGCGTGCGGCCGGTTCTTTGATTATCAGGCATAATAAACCTGCGTCAATAAAGAGCATTGTTACACATAACAAACACTCTTTACAGACGCCAGCCCATCCCTTTCGAAATGACCCCGCCTTGGGCTGTACCACCTCCTCGGTGTGCAGCGGCGGCTGGGATCATACAGAAATTCACCTTATTTCTGTCGACTGCACCACAACAGACGGTCCAGCCGCTGTCGTTGCGTTATGCAGAATGGCTAGAAGGGACAGGTACTCTGTCGGGCTGGCTAGACAGGACATTGAGGAGGGGATATGCACTACAGTTCATTCAGCCTCCTCCGCCCTTCAGGGGCGTGAGAGAGACTGTTTTTTGTCCTGCCCGATAAAGACACGTGCGCTCCAGGAGGAGATTACGAATCTCCTAACAAAGGGCGCAGTGACATTGGTTCCGAGGGACAAGGGATTGGCGGCGGGAACTATTAAAGTTTACGCGGCTGCCATCTCAGCTTGTCATGAGGGTTTTGCGACAACGACACTGTTTTTTCAGTCATTTGCTGGTTAAGCGTTTTTTGACTGAAGTGTGTAGGCTTAGACGCCCTCATAGGACTCTAATGCCAAAATGGGACCTGTCGATTGTGCTAGAGGCGCTGTGCGTGCCCCCATTCGAACCCATTGTCACTGTGTCGTTGCGTTTTATTGTCTCTCAAGACGAGTCTACTCCTCGCCTTGACTACGGCTGAGCGAGTGAGTGATTTGTGCGCTCTCTCGTCACGGGCAGATTGTTTGATCATATCTGATGACGAAACAAAAGCTGTATTACGCCCTAACCCGGCTTTTATCGCTACGGTTAATCGTGGGTTTAGGGTTCAGAGCTGTGCTCTGAGCGCCTTTTTTTCCTCCTCCTCACGACGGAGAGAGGGAGAGGCGTTTACATTGGGACATGAGGTGGTACTCCCCGTATTTCCTTGTCCCAAAGAATTCGGGAGACATGAGACCCATACTAGATTTAAGGGTCCTCAACGAGAGAGTGGCGAAACGCCCCTTTCGTAGATACCTGAGGGTCGCGTATTTCACATATGGCACAGGAAATTCCTACGTTTTGCTTTCCAAGGGAAGGTTTACGAGTACACGCGCCTGCCCTTCGGGTACGCGCTTGCTCCTCGAATTTTCTCCGAATGCGTGCAGACAGCACTCGAACCACTGAGGCGAAACGAGATACGCATATTAGCATATCTCGACGACCTACTGGTCTTGGCCCAATGCCCAAATCGAGCCATTCGGGACGCAACCTCACTGGTGCAGCACCTCACTCAGCTGGGGTTAGCTGTAAACTGGACAGAGAGTGCTCCGTGGCCGGCTCAACAGTTTTCCTATCTAGGCATTCAGTTGGATACTGCCGAGATGAGGGCCAGTTTATCGGCACCACGGAGAGCGACACTGACGTCAGCTCTCCGGGTGTGTCGAGTGACAAATACAATCACCGCTCTGTCAAGGATGTCCTTACTAGGACTGATGTCTGCAGCCCATGTAGTGGTCCCCTTAGGCCTGTTACACATGTGCAGACTGCAGAGGCGGTTCGCACGACTGCGACTGGTTCCAGTGAGACGCCGTCGCAAGTTGATTGTAATACAGAGATCGGTCAAAACCGACCTGAGCTACTGGAGAGACCCGCGCGTCATCGCGCGCGGAGTCGCCTGAGTTCGCTAAAAGCTCTCCACATTCCAGGTCTGCTCAACGAAGGAGCAGATCTGTTATCACGGGGAGGCCCGAGGGACGACGACTGGAGGTTAGCACCCTCCATTGTGTCGCTGATTTGGGCACGGTTCGGGCAAGCAGAAGTGGATCTGTTTGCGTCACGGACGAATGCGCAGTGTCGCCTTTGGTTTCTCCCTGCGCGAACGGGACAACCCGCCATTGGGAGTCGATACATTCGCACACCACCCATGGCCGAGGGTCCTGTTATACGCGTTCCCACCCCTGACATCTATCCTCCCACTGTTGGCACGAGTGAGGTCAGAGAGGCTAGAGTTAATTCTGGTAGCCCCGGACCGTCCCGGAGCCCCGTGGTTTCCGGAACTGATGGAGATGTTGGTAGAGGGCCCATGGCCCATACCTCATCGACAAGATGCACTCTCTCAAGCCGGAGGCTTGGTGAGGGGGCCGCCTATGAGGGGGGGCCACTCATGGCCTGGTTACTGAGAGGGATTTGTTAGAACGCAGGGGTCTGACAGACGCGGTCATTCAGACCATTCAGAGTGCGCGCGCGCAATCCACTGCAAAGGGATATGCGGCGCGCTGGCGAGTTTTTACACAGTGTTGTGAGGGACAGGACGTTGACCCTGTCTGCTGTCGGGTCGAAACGTTCTTGTGCTTCTTACAGTCGCTGTTGACAAGGGATTGGCGGCGGGAACTATTAAAGTTTACGCGGCTGCCATCTCAGCTTGTCATGAGGGTTTTGCGACAACGACACTGTTTTTTCAGTCATTCGCTGGTTAAGCGTTTTTTGACTGAAGTGTGTAGGCTTAGACGCCTTCATAGGACTCTAATGCCAAAATGGGACCTGTCGATTGTGCTAGAGGCGCTGTGCGTGCCCCCATTCGAACCCATTGTCACTGTGTCGTTGCGTTTTATTGTCTCTCAAGACGAGTCTACTCCTCGCCTTGACTACGGCTGAGCGAGTGAGTGATTTGTGCGCTCTCTCGTCACGGGCAGATTGTTTGATCATATCTGATGACGAAACTAAAGCTGTATTACGCCCTAACCCGGCTTTTATCCCTACGGTTAATCGTGGGTTTAGGGTTCAGAGCTGTGCTCTGAGCGACTTTTTTTCCTCCTCCTCACGAAGGAGAGAGGGAGAGGCGTTTACATTGTATATGTCCGGTGCGCGCGTTGGCACAATATGTGAAGCGCACGGCAGGACTGAGATCTTCTCCCCGGCTTCTGATCTGCTATGGCGGACAGAAAGCCGGGACACCACTCTCGAAGCAGAGGCTGTCCCTTTGGATTTGCGAGGCCGACTGGCATTCGGGCTCATTCCACCAGGGGCATGGCCACATCAGTGGCCATTCTCAGGGGAGTGGGAGTGGAGGAGATATGTGAGGCGGTGTCTTGGTCGTCGCCATCACTTTTTGTACGGTATTACTTGAAAGATATTTCTTCCTCATCCTTTACAACGAGGTGCCATGCTGTTGTGACTGGCTTTGGATCTTCCAAACGGTACTGAGGTCCCTGACAGTGTAAAATGAATAAAGTGTAAAAATGGCCAATATGTTTAGTTTTTTTCCATATTACTGTTGGAGTGCAATCATCCAATCCACCAAGCAACTCAAAACGAGAGTGAATACCAACAGAAGAATATTGCAGGCGATTTTGTCAAAAAAAAAATTGGGGCCGCTACCCACACGTTCAGCTGTGTTGCTCCTTCCACGCATGCATTATCCTTACAAGTTGTACCTCGTTGTAAAGGTGAAAAATCAGGCTTTCCAACGATATAACATACAATACCAATTGGTATTATTAAAGGGGAGAAATATTATATATATATATATATATATATATATATATATATAATAATCGACAAAAATAATGTTTCCGAACTTTTTTTTGAGGAGTTTAGAATACCTAGAATAAGTCCCAATAATACTATAAGGCTTGCACGTACGCAATAAATTGTCTTTTGGAGGCAGTACATTGCAAGGACATGCATTACATGTATGGTCGCAGATATTTGCCGGACAAAATATAAACGACCAGGTCTCCATGGAGGGAAATGAGGACTGTTGGGAGCGTGGAAGCGCTTGTAAACTACTGGCAACGTAAATGGTTAAAACGTCCAGTTCAAAAATTAGTGGTACTAGTGGAGAGTTCCTGAACTATCATTGAAATAGTAACAAAACGGAAGCCGTAAATATTTAGAAATAATGGGTTGGTTATTTGAAAGTTAACCAGGGCCATATTCCACAAAGCTCGATAAAGTTCTAAGCCTCGATAAAGTTCTAAGCCTCGAAAATGTTAGCTTGCTTTCGGTGCCATCAATGTGGCTCAAATAATTCGCTGCTTGGTTGAGCTCCTTCTGAGTCAGATATAATTAGCCTGGTCCCGACCAGGCTAAAACACAGGCTATAGTCATCCGTGCGTCAAAAAAGGCTCACAGGCGGAAACTAAACCCTGAACGAAAGTTCCTCATGTGTCTTTTAGGAAATATTAGTTCCCACTTCACACGAGATAGATAGATTAGATAGTTTGATTAGATAGTTTGACTGTGTGAAAGATAGATAATTTGATATTTTGAAAGTGTGATCGATCGATAGATAGTTTGATTGTGTGATAGATAACTTGATATTTTGAAAGTGTGATAGATAGATCGATAAAGAAAAGAGTGTAAAAAAAAAAAGAAGTAATTGTCTCAACTTGCATTGCTGTCATCACAGCGGTCTGGTTGGCGTAGTGGTTAAGGCTGCGGACTCGAGTTCCAAAGGTTGCGGGTTCGAGACTTGACTAAGTCATTCATTTTATTTTTTTTACATTTAACCGAAGATTTCATGCAAAGGTTTCAAACACCATTGTAATCGTGTCAGTTCTTGTAAATTAGCCTGCACCATAATTTTATAGCCTACATACTTTTTTAGATGAGATTTTAGATTAGATTCAGACAACGAAATGCAGTAAAAAGTGCGCCTGAAGAGGGATTTGAACCACCGATATAAGATGACGAATAAATCCTATGGCAGCGGTCGATACCACTATAGTCCTTGGGCCAAACCATTTTTCACTACCAAATTCTGGGCAAATCCTAGATGTGATTTTCTTATTCCTATACATCCCTAGATTATGTTTTGATATGATAGACCTTTTGGATTGGCAGCTTATTAGTAGTTATCACCTCGTAAAGGTACGGAGTGCTTTTTTCAAAACCGGAGTTTTGCCTAGAAAAGTCCCCTGCCATATCCTGCTCCCCTTCGCATGATTCGCGCCTAGCTGTGCTGTGATTGTGATAGAGACATGAGCCCTTTCATGTTCTTTATGCGCCTGAGTCTCCTAAACACGTAGAGACCAACCCCGAGTCGATCAATGATTCCTACGATGAGCTATGGTAACTTTACCGCACCTACCCCCTACCGATGAATGCCTAATTTTTGCGGTTTTCCGGAGGTATTGTGCGGTAGGTGCGGGAAAGTTACCATAGCTCAGCGTAGGAAGCTCTGATCGACTCGGGGTTGGTCTCTACTTGTTCAGGAGACCCAGGCGCATAAAGCTAACCTGGCTCATGTCTCTATCACAAGCACAGCCAGAGCTATGCGCGACTGACGCGAAGGGGAGCAGAATATGGCCGGGGACTTTTTGATAGGTAAAACATTTTACCTAATAGATATCACCATGAGACTTCCCCAGTTGATTACTTACATTGAGACAATAATTTTTTGTATTACAAGTTTTCAGAAATGTTCTGTTTAAATATGCAAATGATGTATTATCTACTTAAAATATGAGTAAATGTGCATATCTTTAAAGAACATTTGGACCACAGATTGGATAAAGACAGTAATTAATTACTATACATCCCTAGATTATTATTTGATGTAATAGACCTTGTTGGACCTTGTTGTTAGTAGTTTAATACCTTATCCCCTCTTAAAGTATGGACTGCTGTCATTTAAAATGTGTGTTAGCCTACGTTCTGTACGGGAGTGGACCCGAATGCAGGACACTGAGGCGGAGGCAGATGAACAGTTACATTTATTTAGCCCACAAGGCAGTGAAAGCTGTAGGTGTATGGAGTCCGGTGGTAGGTGTGGTCCAAAATTGGGAGATGTTTTCTGATTTCTGCCGCCCTCAACAAAGTTCTCCATAAGTCCAGGTTTTGGGGTGACACCAGGTTTGAGTTGGAGTCATCATCAGAGCAGTGGATGATGCTGTCCATCATCAGAGCAGTGGATGATGCTGTCCATGATCAGAGCAGTGGGTGATGCTGTCCATGATCAGAGCAGTGGGTGATGCTGTCCATGATCAGAGCAGTGGGTGATGCTGTCCATGATCAGAGCAGTGGATGATGCTGTCCATGACAGAGCAGTGGATGATGCTGTCCATGATCAGACCAGTGGATGATGCTGTCCATCATCAGAGCAGTGGATGATGCTGTCCATGCCGCTTTCTTGGCAGGTTGCTGCTGCATTCACCTGAAGTTGGATCCATCATTAGACTTACACTTACTGCTGATGATGTGGGTCTCTGAAATAGAGGAATACATCTAGTTTGACATTAAATTACCAACCTTATTCTAAACTAAAATATTGTCAGGGTGCAGTAATTGGGGCAGATCTCATTACAACTTAGAGGGGCTACAAACAAGGAATCTTCTGTAAATGTAATGTAAATTAAGTTACATTAATATTACTACAATATAAAACCCTGTCTCAAGCCTGGGTACACAACAGGCTACTTTGCTAGTTTAGCTAGCTAACTAAAGTGTTATTAACTATAAATAATAATAATGCATTTTATTTGTATTGCACTTTTCATTCAAAAGAATCTCAGAGTGCTACAGAGTAAAAAAAACTAAAACATAATAAGTTAAAAACATAGTAAAACAACTCAAAATAAATCACAAAAATGAACACAGTTCAACAGTCAAAGGCCTGTCTTAAAAGAGTCCAGGCTCTGTACTGCCCATAGCTGGCTAGGAAGGCTGTTCCACAGGCTCTGTACTGCCCTTATGCTGGCTAGGAAGGCTGTTACACAGGCTCTGTACTGCCCTTAGCTGGCTAGGAAGGCTGTTCCACAGGCTCTGTACTGCCCTTAGCTGGCTAGGAAGGCTGTTCCACAGGCTCTGTACTGCCCTTAGCTGGCTAGGAAGGCTGTTGCACAGGCTCTGTACTGCCCTTAGCTGGCTAGGAAGGCTGTTCCACAGGCACGGCGGAGCCGAACAGAAGGCTCGGTCCCCCATGGTGCGGAGCCTGGTATTGGGGACCTGGAGGAGCAAACTGTTTGAAGACCTGAGGGTGCGGGTGGAGGTTTGTGGAGTGATGAGTTCTTGTAGATAGGGAGGTGCGTGTCCGTTGATGCATTTGTGGGTGAGAAGAAGGACTTTGTAGTCAACCCTGAATGAGACAGGGAGCCAGTGTAGTGAGTGTAGAACAGGGGTTATGTGCTTGTATTTGTGGACTCTCATCAGGATCCTGGCAGCGCTGTTCTGGATGTATGGCAGCTTCTGTATGCTTTTGCCAGGAATCCCGATGAAGAGCGGATTGCAGTAGTCAAAGGCATGGACAAGTTCTCTGCATCTGACAGGGTTAGAGTGGGACGGAGTTTGGAAATATTTCTGAGATGATAGAAGGAGGTTTTGCACAGGTGTTTTATATGGTCACTGAAGGTCAGGTGAGGGTCAAACCTAACCCCCAGATTTGAAACTGAGGAGGAGAAGAGGATGACTTGACCCTCGAAGGTGAGCTGTGATATGGGCGAAGACTGAACCTGGTGTGGGGTGCCAACAAGACGAGCTTCGGATTTGTTACTGTTTAACTGAAGGAAGTTGTTGTTCATCCATGCCTTTATCTCCTCAAGACAGGTGGTGAGACATGACATGGCTGCAGAGGGGCTTGGGGCAGTTTTAATGTAGAGCTGTGTGTCATCAGCATAACAATGGAAAGACATCCCATATCTGGTGATGACACGACCGAGGGGGAGCATGTAGGTGATGAAGAGGATGGGGCCGAGAACCGACCCCTGTGGAACACCACAGGTAACAGGGAGAAGTCTGGACTTGCATCCTCCCAGTGAGACGTATTCAGTCCTGCCAGAGAGATAGGACTGAAACCACTTCAGTGCAGAGTCTGAGAGTCCAATGGTGGTGTGGAGGCGCTCTAGGAGGATAGTGTGATCCACCATGTCAAATGCTGCTGTCAGGTCCAGGAGGATGTCATTAGCAGTTCATTCGTCACCCTTAGCATAGCCGTTTCTGTACTGTGGGCTGAGCGAAAGCCTGACTGAAATCTTTCAAACAGGTTGTTGTGTTTGAGGTGATCCTGGAGTTGGGAAGCAACTTCCTTCACTAGCACCTTGGAAAGGAAGGCAAGGTTGGTGTATGACTTGAGCAGAGCAGTGGGAATGGGGTCCAGGGCGCAAGTGCATGATTTCATTCCTCTAAGGATTTCCATAATGTGGCTCTGTTGAACCTCTGTGAAACATGGGAGAGATGGCAAACTCCCAGGCGAGGGGTTGGTAGCAGAGGGAGACAGAGAGGAAGAGCTGGGCATCAGAGAGCGAATGTTGTTGACCTTGGATCTGAAAAAGTCAATGAAGCTGTTACATCGCTGCTCTGTAGCCTCAGTAGTGGGAGATGGTTGTGGCTTCAGGAGATGATTTATGGTAGAAAAAACTAGCTAGCTAGTTATAATAATAATAATAATAATAATAATAATAACTTGCATTTATATAGCACCTTTCAGGGAACCCAAGGTCGCTTCGTTATCTAACCAGTAACCAGCTATACATTACCACTAACACTAAACTAGCTTGCTAACTTACCTCTAAATATGGATCTGGCTGGGGCTAAGTTAATTTATTTGAGGAGGTAAACACACACTTTATTTGTTTTAAGCACTTTGTTTTAGATTTTTATTCTGGAAAACTATGTAAATTAACGCATATTTTAAGTAGATAATGTATCATTTGTATATTTAAACATACAAATTCAGAAAACAATAAATGTACCCATCCATGGGTTTGACCTTTCATCTGACTCCGCCTCAGTGTCCTGCATTCGGGTCCACAAGTCCCCTGCCATATTTTGCTCCCCTTCACGTCAGTCGCGCATAGCTCGGGCTGTGCTTGTGATAGAGACATGAGCCAGGTTAGCTTTATGCGCCTGGGTCTCCTGAACACGTAGAGACGTAGAGACCAACCCCGAGTCGATCAGAGCTTCCTACGCTGAGCTATGGTAACTTTCCCACACCTACCGCACAATACCTCCGGAAAACCGCAATAATTAGGCATTCATCGGTAGGGGGTAGGTGCGGTAAAGTTACCATAGCTCATCGTAGGAATCATTGATCGACTCGGGGTTGGTCTCTACGTGTTTAGGAGACTCAGGCGCATAAAGAACATGAAAAGCCTCATGTCTCTATCAAAACCACACCACAGCTAGGCGCGAATCATACGAAGGGGAGCAAGATATGGCAGGGGACTTTTCTAGGCAAAACTCCGGTTTTGAAAAAAGCACTCCGTACCTTTACGAGGTGATAACTACTAATAAGCTGCCAATCCAAAAGGTCTATCATATCAAAACATAATCTAGGGATGTATAGGAATAAGAAAATCACATCTAGGATTTGCCCAGAATTTGGTAGTGAAATGTTCAATTTGGGGGTTTGGCCCAAGGACTACTAGGCCATTGTGGCAATATGACGGTTTGTAGCCTGCTGCTGATATCACCACAGTAGTAAATATTCATTTATTAAAATATGAACATATAACAATAACTGGGGCTAGTATGACCTACGCATTTAATCGGTCAGCAATTTCTTGCCAAACCATTTCCCTCGCCTTGTTAATTGCGGCAGTATTGCACTATTTTACATCTTATTTTTCCGTCTTCATAAAAAATCAATAATTCGGAATGCTGCGCAAATGTAGTACCCCTGCAGAGTGGAGTATCTTCATTTCGACAGATCGACTCTTCTGGGCTGCGTATGTCTGCGTGCACGCGCCCATATCGAAGATTTGTAAGCCTGTCTTCTGTGAACACTGATGACACAAGGCTGATCCTCATTCGAGGAATCACCTGAGGCTTGAATACCAATCTCGAGGTCCCTGAGCGCCGCATTTAATTATAGCGCCGCTATATTAAGCCACCGTTAGTGGAATATGGCCCAGATCTTATCCACCTCATTTTTCTGGTTTTCTGCTCGAAATGACATGCCCACAGTGAATATAGAATATCTCCACAATCACAAGGGCCTTCATAATGATATTGTTATCAAATGAAAGCTAACACCTGTGGGGTGGCTGTAGAAGTGTCAGAATCAAAATATATGTTACTGTGTCAGAGCAAATAGAGCTAGAACATTATAAAACATCTCAAATTCAGTCTCCGCCTAAAAAAACAACAGCTTTTACAGTGAATATCACCTTGGAAACCTGATAACGAAGCCCAAATCATCTAGGAATCAGTACTCCAGGGTCTTATTAGTACTTGTGCCAAAGTCGATGCTAATAATGTGAGCAAATGCAACTTTGTACCTGTTTTAGTACAGGTATGTTTAGGCGGACACCTATATGTTTAGGCCATTTGGAGATATTTTGGCACCATCTTTGACCTTTGACCTTTCTCATGTATCAGATTTTTTTTGGGGGGGGGGGATTTTTTGGGGTTGGCCTACCAATGGTATGGAAATTCGGCGTTGAAACCGGACATGACACATTCTCCAATTGGAGAAAACTGGATGTGACTTAGGCCGTGTTTACCGTCTCGGGAAAAAAAATGGTGGCATCGTATAGCATGCAAAGTTGTGAAAAAATGTGATATCGATGAAGAGAATTGATCAAGGTAAACTCTTTATATCACTTCGGATCCCCATGGGGGTCCGTTGGCTCCTATGAGGTTTCCATCTTATAGGAAAATTACAGGATTTATTGATAAGGTAAAACATTTGGTTAAGAAAATCTTTGTAATTTTGGTGGCAGTGTAACTGTCATAGTAAATAATCCAAAGATGTTCCGGAAAACCACTGGCCTCTGTTATTGACATACAGCTGCATGCTGTTGTATAAGAAATGAGAAATGTTGCCATTTACAAAACCATTGTGTACATGTACTGCAGAGTGCCTTTGAATAATTATTAAAATTATACTTGACGTTCCTGATGTTGTTGTTGTTGTTGTTAGATGCTGACGTTCCTGATGTTGTTGTTGTTGTTGTTGTTGTTGTTGTTGTTAGATGCTGATGTTCCTGATGTTGTTGTAGTTGTTGTTAGATGCTGACGTTCCTGTTGTTGTTAGATGCTGACATTCCTGATGTTGTTGTTTATGTTGTTAGATGCTGACGTTCCAGGGGCCCATTCCACTAAGGTGGATTATCTTCTAAGCCTCGATAAAGTTCTAAGCCTCGATAATGTTAGCTTGCGTTCGGTTCCATCAATGTGGCTCAAATAATTCGCTGCTTGGTTGAGCTCCTTCTGAGTCAGATATAATTAGCCTGGTCGCGAGCAGGCTAAAAGACTGGCTAAAGTAATACGTGCGTCAAAAAAGGCTCACAGGCGGAAACTACATCCCGAACGACAGTTCCAGTTCCTCAAGTGTCTTTTAGGAAATATTAGTTCCCACTTCACACGAGATAGATAGATAGATTGGTTGACTGTGTGATAGATAGATAATTTGATATTTTGAAAGTGTGATCGATCGATAGATAGTTTGATTGTGTGATAGATAACTTGATATTTTGAAAGTGTGATAGATAGATCGATAGATCAATAAATAAAAGAGTGTAAAAAAAAAAAGTAATTCTTTCAACTTGCATTTCTGTCATCACAGCGGTCTGGCTGGCGCAGTGGTTAAGGCAGCCAGCTAGAGTTCCAAAGGTTGCGTCTTCGAGACTTGATTTAAGTGATTATTTTTCTTTTTTTTTACATTTAACCGAAGCCTTCATGCAAATCGATTTACAATATATATTATAGTAGGAATATATAGTATTGCTGTGGGGCTGTGAAGTAACAAAGGGGGGAGGTTGCAAGCAGAGCGAGGGGAAAATCAATAGACAGTGGAAGTGTATTATGGTGCCTGTGCTTTGTTTACATACAGACAGGCTGCAGGGCTGCAGGCTTGTACCTGTCTGATGTCCCGATGCGCGCACACACACACACACACACACCCACACACAAACGCATCTAGGCTACACACAAAAGCTTGCACGCACACACACAAAAACACACGTACACACAAAAGCACACACGCACACACACACACACACACGCACATACGCACACACACACACACACACACACACACACACACAGCCTATGCAAAGCATCATTGTCTGCTTCCTTGTTCCGTTAGTCATTAATTCGCGGCGCAACAAAATGATTCTGTATAAATTCAATATTCATAATACCTCTTATTATTTATTAGGAGGATAGGAGAGGTGAGGGAGGACAGGAGAGGTGAGGGGAGACAGGAGAGGTCAGGTAGGACAGGAGAGGTGAGGGAGGACAGGAGAGATGAGGGAGGACAGGAGAGATGAGGGAGGACAGGAGAGGTGAGGGAGGACAGGAGAGGTGGAGGAGGAGGAGGACAGAAGAGGTGAGGGAGACAGGAGAGGTGGGGGAGGACAGGAGAGGTGAGGGATAACTCACTATAATATCAGGGGTGTTACAGGTATAGGTGGAAGGGAACATTCATTGTGAGCACGTAAAATGTGAGTCTCTCACAACGGCTTTGCATTGATGAAACCAGGTAGGATGAACGTATAGTGCGCTGTCCATTCCTCTTTAAATGCCCTATTTTCACAGTCAACTTTCCTCTTTAGACCTTTGGAGAGTGACATTATGTTTCTCTTGCTAGCTAGCAGGTTAAATGTTTAGCTAACTTCACCCAGCACGCAAACAACCAATCCAATAATAATGTGAGAATCCTATACTGCGCTCCGACTGTCGTGACAGGAGTCATATGTCATTATTCTACCCGAGTTAATGCAATGAACACTTTGGATTTGAATACAAAAGAGAAGGTATCTATATGATTCAAGGGGTAGTGGTGGTCTAGTGGATAGTGAGTTGGACTTGTGATCGGAAGGTTGTGAGTTCAAATCCCGCCTGAAGCCACACCACTACTAGTGTGCCCTTGGGTAAGGCACTTAGCCCTCAGTTACTCCAGGGGGAATGTCCCTGTAATTCGTAATTGTAAGTCGCTTTGGATAAAAGCGTCTGCTAAATGGCAAAATGTATTAAATTAAATTAACTGATTGACCCCTCTAGCAGATTCGTCGACTGTTTGTAAACAGCCAGCACATATTCAGTCCCATCTAGTTAATCTATAGTTCTAAATTCTCTTTGGATTTTCATTAAGATCACTAGATCATCACAGAGGCATTGTATTTTTAGCAACTAATTAACATATAACCTAATCGTAACGTTAAGTTAGGCCTATGAATGTTTGTAGACTATAATAGGTGGCTCAAGGCTATATTTTTCAATCAGCAGAGTTTAACTTTTTTCCGCTAATGGAGCCCTGGTCTCAAACTGTTATCTTGTTAGCAGTCTCTCAATTTTTTCAGAAAAAACGTGGTATAGGTTGTGGGGTTGTGGTATGGGTTGTGGGGTTGTGGTATGGGTTGTGGGGTTGTGGTATGGGTTGTGGGGTTGTAGGGAGATCAAGTTCTGTTTCAACATCAAGTTACGATATGAAACTATCGAATCAAGCGCAGCTTAAAGTATAGTATTGAAAGATTGTGAGCTGACCCTTACCTGCTTAACTACGCTAGCAACCCTGGTGACCTGCTTACTTTGTCACATGACAAAATGGCGCCGGTTGGGTGGCTGCCAGTGAAACAGCTCAGTCTTACTTCTACTTTTTAGCCCTTTTTTAGCCCTTTTCAACCTTTTATTTCAAACTTTTATCTTTTATCTTTTAACCGGAGTGCTCAATATGTGCCTGATAAACGGAGGAATGCGGGTGTATTCCAGAGAGGAGCTCATTGCCTTTAGGAGTCGAGCCGCCGCCTCTCCCCCTACAGGAGTGCCCAGCGAAATAAGGACACGCAGACGGGGAACTAGGGCTGGCGCGTACGTGAGGGCGAGGAGAGACAGACAAGCAAATAGGACCTGCCTGCCGTCTGTTCTTATGGGGAACGT
The DNA here is from genome assembly GCF_963989245.1 of Nansenia antarctica. Classification (NCBI taxonomy): domain Eukaryota; kingdom Metazoa; phylum Chordata; class Actinopteri; order Argentiniformes; family Microstomatidae; genus Nansenia; species Nansenia antarctica. The sequence continues at coordinate 104,741,004 of NC_137674.1, forward strand.
CAGGTCGCTGGTCAACAAGGCTGATGAGCTCTCTGCTCTGATGAAGGGACAGGGGGAATATGGGAAATGCAGCCTGCTATTCCTGACGGAATCCTGGCTGAATCCTGGTATTCCAGACGGGGCGATGGAACAAGATGGTTTCACAATGGTCCGCGCGGACAGAACGAGAAACAGCGGTAAGATAAAAGGAGGCGGGATCGCTGTGTTTGTTAATTCCAAATGGTGCAAGCCAGGTCATATCACTATCAAAGAGCAAGTCTGCACTCCAGACATAGAACTGTTGGCGCTAGGTTTGAGGCCAGATCTCTGTCCGAGAGAGTTTTCACATGTTGTGGCTGTGACTAGTTACATTCCACCAAGCGCGAACCCGGCGCGCGCAAATGACGTCATCCATTCCTGTATCGCGGGGATACAGACCGCTCACCCAAACGCATTTATCATTGTGAATGGGGACTTCAACCATGTAAATATGGAAAAGACACTGACGGATTTTACCCAGTATGTCACATGTAAAACAAGGGAGAACAAAATACTAGACAAACTATATGCCAATGTGAAGGGAGCCTACACATCCACTGCCCTCCCGCCACTAGGGGCATCCGATCACAATATGGTCTGGATGGAACCAACATACACCCCTATCATAAAAAGGCTGCCTATCACCACCAGGACTGTCCAGCAATGGTCAGAAGACGTGGAGGAGGAGCTGAGGGCGTGTTTTGAAACAACCGACTGGGGGATGTTCCAGAGAGTACACGGGGAGGACATAGATGGTCTGCTAGACTGTGTCACAGACTATATCAAGTTCTGCGAGGAGAGCATCGTCCCCATTAAAAAGGTACGGTGCTTTCCTAACAACAAGCCGTGGATAAATGGGAACATCAAGAACCTTCTGAAAAAGAAGAGGAGGCTGTTTAAGGCAGGGGACACTGAGGGAGCCAGGGCCACTCAGAAGGAGGTGAAGAAGGAGCTGAGAGCAGCCAAAGAGGAATACAGGAGGAAATTGGAGGGCGGGCTAGAGGCCCACAGCTCCAAGGAGGTGTGGAAGGGCTTCAAGAAGATCACGGGCCACAAGCAGCCACATCCTGTGGTGGAGGGGACCCGAGAGCAGGCAGATGACCTGAACTGCTTCTTTAACAGGTTTGACCAACCATCCCCCTGCCACCCCCCACAGCCCCCGACCCTGTCACAGCCCCCGACCCTGTCACAGCCCCCGACCCAGCCCCCGACCCTGTCACAGCCCCCGACCCAGCCCCCGACCCTGTCACAGCCCCCGACCCAGCCCCCGACCCTGTCACCCCCCCCATCCCCCTGTCACCCCCCACAGCCCCCGACCCTCTCCTCCCCTCTCCAATGTACCGCACCCCTGGCAACAGTAGCCCCCACTCCCCCTGACACCCCAGCAGCACCCCAGCAGCAACTGCCTCCCCTTACCAACACCAGGAGCCAGGGAGCATGCTTCACACCTGGAGACACCGGTACTCACAGCTTTATAACATCTGAGCAGGTGAGAAGGCAGCTTTCCAGGGTGAATGTGAACAAGTCCAGAGGTCCAGACAACATCAACCCCAGGGTTCTGAAGGTGTGTGCTGGAGAGCTGGCGGACACATTCCAACATCTCTTCAGTCTATCTCTAAGACTGAGGAGGGTGCCACAGCTCTGGAAGACCTCCTGCATCGTCCCAGTGCCAAAGAAGGGACGGCCCAGCACCCCAAACGACTACAGACCTGTCGCCCTGACACCACAGGTCATGAAGATCCTGGAGAGGCTAGTGCTGCAACACCTTAAGCCCCAGGTGAAGGACTTCCTGGACCCCCGGCAGTTTGCATACCAGGAGAGCATGGGGGTGGAGGACGCCATCATTTACATGCTGCACAGGGCCTACACACACCTGGAGAGGCCACAGAGCATGGTGAGGACCATGTTCTTCGACTTCTCCAGTGCATTTAACACTATCAAGCCATCACTGCTGGCTGACAAACTAGCAGTGATGTGTGTGGAGGACTCCCTGACGGCTTGGATCCACAACTACCTCACAGACAGGCGTCAGTATGTGAGACTGCAGGGCTGTCAGTCTGAGGTGGTGGTGTGCAACACCGGTGCCCCCCAGGGAACTGTTCTGTCACCCTTTCTCTTCACCCTCTATACCTCCGACTTCCAGTCTAGCTCCGACCAGTGCCACCTGCAGAAGTTTTCGGATGACTCCTCTATCGTCGGTTACATCACAGACGACAGGGATGAGGAGTACAGGGCCCTGGTGGAGAGCTTCGTGCAGTGGTGCGACACCAACTACCTTTTGCTTAACACCAGCAAAACAAAGGAGTTGGTGGTGGATTTTAGGAGGAAGAGAAGGACCCCAGCCCCCATCACCATCAAGGGGGTGGAAGTCGAGAGGGTGGACTCCTACAGGTACCTGGGAGTACAAATTAATAACAAACTGGACTGGACTGACAACACCGAGGCTCTTCTCAGGAAAGGGCAGAGCAGACTGTTTTTCCTGAGAAGGCTGAGGTCTTTCGGTGTCTGCAACAAGCTGCTGCAAATGTTTTATCAGTCGGTGGTTGCCAGCGTTCTGTTCTTTGCCGTGGCCTGCTGGGGTGGAAACATCTGTGCCAGGGATGCTGCGAAGCTAAACAAACTGGTGAAGAAGGCCAGCTCTGTGGTGGGGACCGGGCTGGACAGCCTAGAGGTGGTGGCAGAACAGAGGATGGGGAAAAAACTGGCGGCCATGCTGGCCAATCCCTCCCACCCGATGTACTGCGAGCTGGCAGGGATGAGGAGCAAGTTCAGCCACAGATTTGTTCTCCCCCGTCAAAGTACAAAAAGATTTGGACAGTCCTTTATTCCAGCTGCACTCCGACTCTACAACCAGGCCCTGCAGGGTGGGGGAGACCTGGAGATGGAACTTTTGGAACTTTTTACTTATTGAGCCTGCACTGTTTTATGTTTTTTATTGAATGTTTTTCTGTTTTCTGTACTGAATGTTTTCTGCCCTAACTGAGCTGTTTGACAACAAAATTTCCCCATTGGGGACAATAAAGGTTTTCAATTCAATTCAATTCAATTCAATTCAATTCAATTAACTACGCTAGCAACCCTGCTTAACTACGCTAGCAACCCTGGTGACCTGCTTAACTACGCTAGCAACCCTGGTGACCTGCTCAACTACGCTAGCAACCCTGGTGACCTGCTCAACTACGCTAGCAACCCTGGTGACCTGCTTAACGACGCTAGCAACCCTGGTGACCTGCTTAACTACGCTAGCAACCCTGGTGACCTGCTTAACTACGCTAGCCAAGCCTCCCATGTAGGGCTGAAGGTTCACCACGGTGTCTAGTCAAGCCTGGCGTGGAGGGCTGAAGGTTCACTACGGTGTCTCTGGGTAGAAGCAGCAGAGGTGAGAGGAGCTAAGTGAAGTCAAACAGGATGATGGCTAATGACTGTAGACAGGGGTGCTGTCCCTCCGAGCTGGCTCAGGTGATGACCAGCCCTGTCAATCAAGCTGTGTGTCAGTCCAGGCAGACAGAGCAGATGGAATAACACAACAGCTACACAAACCCTTCTTATTAGCCTGTACTGTAGTTATATGCTCTTGTAAATCTATGGGTTTTGTAACCATAGTACCGTAAATATCACACTTTCACTTGCAAAGTAGGAGGGTGTGTGTGTTGGGGGGGGGGGGCACACATCAGGTCTGGTCACCCTAGGGGGTTAATCCGGGCCTGTTTACCGGGCAGGGCAAAACAGTCTCTCTCACCCCCCCTGAATAAATAAATAAATAATTCAGTCATTGGAATAAACCAATAGGAGCAGAGCTCTCCTATGGGGCAGAGCTCCACAAAATAGATCAGTTGAGCCTACATTTCCTACTACAACATTGCTAAAAGATTGAAATGGTTGCAGTCATAATAGTGTCTAAATTTGACCATGTGCTGTTGTAAGGAGTCAATCTTACCATTCCAAACATCTTGATTAATGTTATGTTCTTTTACTGATCGTGAGTGTGTGTGTGTGTGTGTGTGTGTGTGTGTGTGTGTCACCACCATCACCACCCAGGGACAAGCTCCCAGCCCCATCCAGGCGATTGTGTTTTACGCCCCCCGAAAGAGCTCACATTTAAAACGCCCAGCACCACATTGGGGAACCCTCAACCTTGTAACTCCCAACCAAACAACCTGGCTACCAGGACAACGAGTATTGGTCGCAATCGTATACATTTTAGCCAGTTTAGGACACAAATAGCACAGGGAAAGCTGTGCGCATCGCTCCCTCCGACGGTGGAACGGCGGGGTTTTGAGCGAATCACAACAAAATACACGAGGCCTTCGCGGCCCACATGATTTTATTCTTAACGGAGGCATGTCTGGTCGCTGGTCCGTTCAAATTTGGACCTCAAGCCGGTTCCATCGGTGACTTTTGGCCCATTATTGGCGAGGAGAAAACACAGACGCCAGCACATTTTGTCAGCCAAGATTGCCGAGCATCGAGGGTTGAGTCTGTACGGTTCTCATGTCGCGTTTAAGACCAGCCCCCATCTCCGGGTTGAGCTTCATTATCACAGAGCAGCATCGCAGAGTGATTTGTAGCCCGCAACAAACGAGACTTTTTACAGTCATGGCAGAAGTCGCACCAGCCGTCGCCGTCGCCGCTCCGGCCAAGGCCCCCAAGAAGAAGGCAGCAGCCAGGCCCAAGAAAGCAGCTGGCCCCAGCGTCGCCGAGCTCATCGTGACGGCCGTGTCCGCATCCAAGGAGAGGAGCGGCGTGTCTCTGGCCGCGCTCAAGAAGGCGCTTTCGGCCGGTGGCTACGACGTGGAGAAGAACAACTCCCGTGTCAAGGTCGCCGTTAGGACCCTCGTCACTAAAGGCACTCTGGTCCAGACCAAGGGCACCGGTGCCTCCGGCTCTTTCAAGATTAACAAGGAGGCGGTCAAGAAAACGGTGAAGAAAGCCGCCGTCGCAAAACCCAAGAAGGCAGTAGCAAAGAAGCCCGCCGCCGCTAAGAAGTCTCCCAAAAAGGCCGTTGCAAAGAAGCCCGTCGCCGCTAAGAAGTCTCCCAAGAAGGCAGTCGCAAAGAAGCCCGTCGCCGCTAAGAAGGTTGCCAAGAGCCCCAAGAAGGTTAAGAAGCCCGCACCTGTCAAGAAAGCCCCGACCAAGAGCCCCAAAAAGGCCGTCAAGGTAGCGAAGCCCAAAGCAGCCAAGGCAAAGAAGACAGCCCCAAAGAAGTAAACTTGTGTTGACAGTGTTCATGTTGACACCACAAAAAAAAGGTTCTTTTAAGAGCCACCCACCTTTCCATAAAAAGTGCATTTTCATCCATGTCGACATAACGGAACTTTCTCAAATAAGAAGGTCCGTTTTACACCAGTCTCAATCACTGACCTATGCACACGAGAATAATAGCTATATTAAATATTGAAATGGCCTTAATGAGAGTTTAATACTTTACACAAACATGTTTTAACAAACGATATATATTGTCTCACTCTGTCTCTGCGTGAGGGGGGGGGGGTCTATGCTAGACTCCACAAAATACCTTTCAATATCGACATACGGTAGTTTGCTATATATAATGTTATTTGGATAGAAATGGTCAACTTTTCGCTCTAGTAGTAGCCTACTACATTGCGTATGGGGAGAGCTGTGAGAGCCTAATGCACTTCACTTTTCGCTGTAATGCCAATAAGGAGTATTGTTTCGCTATTTAGTATATTATTAGGAAATTATTGGTTTGATTTGAACTTTGATTTCTGGCGCGCGAGGGAAACTCACAAAGGCCGAGTGAAACAGCGCCCAATCGCTGGGCGGCGGGAAGAGAAGCGCGTATCCGGGTTGCTGATTGGATGAGGTGTCATCGGCCCGGTGGCCAATGAACGCTGGTCAGGCTGAGCTATAAGAACACCACCCCAAGCGAGCAAGTAGTATCTGCTTTTTCTTTAACTTGCACAGAACTCGCTTTAAGTTTCAAGATGTCAGGAAGAGGTAAAACCGGAGGCAAGGCCAGAGCAAAGGCAAAGACCCGCTCCTCTCGGGCTGGACTCCAGTTCCCTGTGGGCCGTGTACACAGGCTCCTGCGTAAGGGCAACTATGCCCATCGTGTGGGCGCCGGCGCACCGGTCTACCTGGCCGCCGTGCTCGAGTACCTGACTGCTGAGATCCTGGAGTTGGCCGGCAACGCCGCCCGCGACAACAAGAAGTCTCGTATCATCCCCCGTCATCTGCAGTTGGCTGTCCGTAACGACGAGGAGCTGAACAAACTGCTGGGCGGTGTGACCATCGCTCAGGGCGGTGTGTTGCCCAACATCCAGGCAGTGCTGCTCCCCAAGAAGACCGAGAAGCCCGCCAAGGCGAAGTAAACGTCCCACCGCTGCTTCACCTCCTCAAACCCCCCAAAGGCTCTTTTAAGAGCCAACCACTTCTCTCTCCAAAAGTGCAGTCCATCTCCCTCCACTGTTTGTCTGCGTTATGAGTGTTTCATGTTGTGAAGAACACTAATTATGATTTCATGTACGAGGCGGAGAACGCACCATACATATTACACAGGGTTGGGCAGAAAACATCCTCGTGATGTCACTGCCTCAGCATTAGAAATAACGTTCAGTCCTTCATAAGGTTTTAAACATCACCCCTTCCTTGTGTAGTGGACCTTGTTCTTCCATAATTATAGTTTGCGTTACTTTGTTTGGTTCATCATTTGTATGAACTGGATGAGGACAACTAGTTATGAAACTTTAGATTAAAATTAGAGGACAACAATGATGAAATTATAGATTAAGAATAGAGGACAACAATGATGAAATTATAGATTTAGAATAGAGGACAACAATGATGAAGTTATAGATTAAGGATAGAGGACAATAATGTCCACAACAGCAGCGAGATTAAAGGACGTCCAATGGAACACAACCGGTGACAAAATAAGTGTCTGCACCACGCTGATCTCTGTACATCATGTTTACACTGTTCTTGTTCATTTGTATTCATATAGTCGTACATTACATACTTTTTTGTATCTTCACACTTGTTTTGGCTTTAAAAAATAATAATTTAAAGGATAGATTATCATTGACAAAAGATATCGGAATTACATCTCTTTGAAGCCAACGGTTTGGGGGAGGGGCCAAACAAAGGAAGCGCGCGGCAGGGTTTAAGTGTTTGAATTTGTGACGGCAATGGCGCGGACGGTGCTCGTGTCCAATGGCAGCCGGAGAAGGAGGCGCAAACGAGCCAATGAGCTCGTCTATAGTCGCCAACCAATCGGGGCACGACTGGGGGTTTATAAATGTACAACGTTCTGTTGAGATTGGTTATACTCCAACTGAACGAAGGAAGATATCGTCATGGCCAGAACCAAGCAAACCGCTCGTAAATCCACCGGCGGCAAAGCCCCAAGGAAGCAGCTCGCCACCAAGGCTGCCCGTAAAAGTGCCCCGGCCACCGGCGGCGTGAAGAAGCCTCACCGTTACAGGCCCGGCACCGTGGCTCTGAGGGAGATCCGTCGTTACCAGAAGTCCACCGAGCTGCTCATCCGCAAGCTGCCCTTCCAGCGCCTGGTGAGAGAAATTGCCCAGGATTTCAAGACCGATCTGCGTTTCCAGAGCTCTGCTGTGATGGCCCTGCAGGAGGCCAGCGAGGCTTACCTGGTCGGTCTGTTCGAGGACACCAACCTGTGTGCCATCCACGCCAAGAGAGTCACCATCATGCCCAAGGACATCCAGCTGGCCCGCCGTATCCGTGGAGAGCGCGCCTAAGATGACCACACCGATCTGAGAGGAAATCCCCAAAGGCTCTTTTAAGAGCCACCTCAATATTTCCCTCAAAGGCGTGTTTCCATTTACCACCCGTGTAGTGCGTTAATCTATAGGTTATACGACTCAAATGAGTAGCCTGCAGGGATGCTGACCGTGCTATCTCGGTAACCGAAATACATGTAGGACAATTCACAACAGCATAAGGCCTTATTGTGTGAATTCGTTGTGATGGTCTAACTATGATAAGCACTCCTTATGTAAAATAATCCGACGTAAATCAGGGTCAGTCAGTGTGTTCTGTAGATCACGGATTTTCTCCACACAAGGTCTGATTTACTTCAGCTAAAGCTTAGGGAGGACATCAACATGCGGTACCCCCATAGGCTGTTCTTAAAATAGATAGTATATGTATATACTATATATGTTCAGACCCCTTCAATTTTCTACATTATGTGGTGTTATAGACTCAATTTAAAATGGATTAAATTAGAAGAATTTGTCATAAATCCACACACAATGAGCACATTATAAAAGCATGTTGTATTGTATTAAATATGTCAGGGTTATTAAAACACGTTAGACTATACTGCATATGTGAATGAAATGTGCCACAGTATGTGTATTGTAAATAAAGTTGAATCTGATTTGATGGTTAGGGTTATTTACATTGTACAAGGAAAACATTTAAATGTAGAAAATAATAATAATAATCTCTCAAAAAAAAATCTCTTACAGTTTATTGAGAAAACATTGAAAACAAATGTCCTATTTGCAATCATTGGATCATTCAAATGAAGATGACCTGACCCCAGGAATATGTAATAGAGGTCCAACCTCACCAGACATGAACCCTGGAATATGTAATCGAGCTCCAGTATGACCAGATATGAACATCCTCTGACTGTTGACACCATCACAGGATTGGGATTCAATAATCTCAGATTCTAGACTTCACAGAGAGAGCTCAATCTGAGAGTCAACCCTCTGAGATTCATTGAAGTGGGAAATAATTACATATAAACTCTTAAAACCAAATCACAGAGAAATATATTTCTACAGAATAGTAGCTTATAATAAAGCATCACTCACTTATGGGGAGCTCTAAGATCACACAGCTCAGCACTGTCACCCCAATGAGGCCCAAACCCAGGATAGAGGGGCTGAGAGAATGTGGTCTGGACTCTGTGGAGGAGGGTCATTGTGTCAGAGGAGACGCTGTAGTGTAGAAGGACAGAGTACCTGACCTGTGATCCAGGTACACTCCTACTCTGGAGGACAGAGGGATCTCTCCCTGCCACCCCCTGCTGATGCCCTAGGTCTTGGGCTCTGGTGGCAGTAAAAACATTACATTTACATTTACATTTTTGGCATTTAGCAGACGCCTTATTCCAAAGCGACTTACAATCAATACATTTGAATACTAAGCATGTGAATCAGCAGTCCACTATTCGTTGCAGGAAGAGTACTCTAGCTCAGGCCCGGGGCCACTGATAGAAAGAAAAACCTTCTCCCTATTATCGCCTTCTACTAAAACGTTTTTTATTTTATTTTATTTTTTTACTGGAGAAACTGAGAAACAGTACAAGGGGGGCAGTAGAAGTTCTTAGGGACACAGTAAAGGGGAAAGCGGGTGTCTTTAGGAGACGTAGTGGTGAGGGTCGGAAGATGTCTCAGGAGGAGCAGTTAAGATGTAACCTGAAGAGATGGGTCTTCAGTCTACGACGGAAGATGGGTAGTGACTCTGCCGTTCTGACAGTCGTGGGGAGCTCATTCCACCAGCGGGGAGCCAGTGTTGTGAAGAGACGTGATCGGGCAGCCCGACTGCTGTGTAGAGGAGGTGGGGCCAGTCGGCCAGCCGAGGTGGAGGAACGGAGTGAGCGGGCAGGGGTTTGGGGGGTTACCATTTCCTTCAGGTAGGCAGGGGCTGTCCCTTTAGCTGCCTGGTATGCAAGCACCAGGGTCTTGAATCTGATGCGAGCTGCTATCGGGAGCCAGTGCAGGGTGCGAAGGAGAGGGGTGACATGCGAGTATTTGGGGAGGTTGAATACCAGCCGGGCAGCAGCATTCTGGATGAGCTGCAGAGGTCTAATGGCTGAAGCGGGGAGCCCAGCCAGGAGTACATTGCAGTAATCCAGGCGGGAGATGACCAGTGCCTGGGTCAAGAGTTGCGCTGCCTCTCTGGTAAGGAATGGTCGTATCCTTCTGATGTTGTAGAGGAGGAATCTGCAGGAGCGAGCCGTTGCTGCAATGTTCTCCGCACAGGATAGTCGGTTATCCAGGATCACTCCAAGGTTCTTGGCTGTCAGGGAGGGGGTTACAGTAGAGTTCTCCACTTTTTTTCTCCACTTTTTCCCGGGGATGAAGAGGAGCTCGGTCTTGTTAAGATTGAGCTTGAGATGGTGGTCAGCCATCCAAGTTGAAATGTCAGCGAGAGACATTCCCCTAGGAGGGAACCCTGGGGAACTCCAGTGGAGAGGGTTCGTGGAGAAGATAGCGATTCTCTCCAGGTCACCTGGTAGGAGCGGCCCGCCAGGTAGGAAGAAAACCAGGAGTGTGCGGTGCCAGAGATGCCCAGGTCTGAGAGGATGGAGAGAAGGATCTGGTGATTGACTGTGTCGAAGGCAGCAGACAGGTCAAGGAGAATGAGAACAGAGGAGAGGGAGGAAGCTTGGGCAGAGTGGAGGGCTTCCGTGACAGCAAGGAGCGCAGTCTCAGTGGAATGCCCAGCCTTGAAGCCGGATTGGTGGGGGTCTAAGTGATCCATCTTCCGGAGATAGTCAGTCAGTTGTTTAGATGCCGCGCGTTCAAGGGTTTTGGAAGGGAAGGAGAGAAGGGATACCGGTCTGTAATTGTGGACAGATGATGGGTCAAGGGTTTTGAAGGCCGCTGGAACAGATCCAGTGGATAGGGAGGAGTTGATTAGGGTGGTAAGGTAAGGAAGGATGTCGGCGGAAATGGATTGGAGAAGAGGGGAGGGGATGGGGTCAAGAGGGCATGTGGTTGCCCGCTTTGATGTGATAAGTGTGAGAATATCATCGGGGGAGAGGGGGGAAAAAGATGACAATCCAGAGATCGAGTGTCGAGGGGAGAGTTTGGAAGGGGTGTTAGCATTGTTAGTGGGAACGGTGTTAGCATTGTTAGTGGGAGGAGGGAGCGGTGGGGGGAGAAAGGTGCTGCTGATGTCGTCCACCTTTTTTTCAAAGTAGGTGACAAAGTCATCGGCGGACAGGGAGGAAGGAGGAGGGGGAGGAGGTGGATTAAGGAGTGAAGAGAAAGTGGAGAACAGTTTTCTAGGATTAGAGGCAGAGGAATGCATTTTTGAATGATAGTAGGATGTTTTAGCAGCTGATGCCGAGGAGGTGTAGTTGGCAAGGAGAGAGTGATAGAGGTTAAGGTCATCAGAAAGGCCAGTTTTTCTCCATTTCCTCTCAGTTGCTCTGAGCTCTAGTCTACAAGCATGTAGCAAAACATCCACTGCATTCACTACAGACACACAAACACATTCACAGAGAGAGAAAACATCCGCATCATGTCATATTACACACACATCATGTACTGTACACAAAGTGATGATTAGGACCGTGGTCTGAAGTTAAAGGGACCAGAGCAAAGTGATGATTAGGACCTTGGTCTGAAGTTAAAGGGACTAGACTAGAGCAAAGTGATGATTAGGACCTTGGTCTGAAGTTAAAGGGACTAGAGCAAAGTGATGATTAGGACCTTGGTCTGAAGTTAAAGGGACTTGAGCAGACGTGGTCCAACTAAGGCCCATGGACCGGATCCGGCCCGCCACAAGAACACAGATCTCAAGCAAAGGAAGACAAATCGGGACCAACTCGAGCAGTCATAACTGAGCCTGATCTTTGCCATGAAAAAGGCATACGTATGGCCACCAGAACCGGTCCACTTATAATAATAATAATAACTTTTATTTGTATAGCGCTTTTCCTGCAAACGTTGCAGCTCAAAATGCTCCAATCATTATATAATCATCATTTAATCATTTAGTCATTTAAAGGCAATATAAAAAATATGGGGTTTTAGTCTTGACTTGAAAATATTTGCTGAGGTTGCATCCCTAATGTAAACTGGCAGTGCATTCCACAATTTGGGAGTATAAAATGAGCATGCAGCCTCACCAAATCTCTTCTTTTGTACATGTGGTACACAGAGAAAACCAGCGTCAGAAGACCTGAGAGCTCTATTGGGCTGATATACTAGCAAAAGATCTTTCAGATATTCTGGTGCTGTGCCAGTGAGAGCTTTATAAACAAGCAGAAGGATCTTGAAATGTATTCTGAACTTAACAGGAAGCCAGGGTAGAGTTTCTAAATGCTGCTACACACACACACACACACACACACACACACACACACACACACACACACACACACACACACACACACACTCTCTCTCTCTCTCTCTCTCTCTCTCTCTCTCTCTCTCTCTCTCTCCCTATCTCTCTTTTACCTTTGCTATGTCTTTTTCTCTCTCTTTCCTTCTCACTCCCTCTCTCCTTTACTTTCCTTCCTCTGATTTCCCTCTCTCCCTCAGTTGTTAGAAGCAGGAAGGACTCCTGACCTCAGTGCCTCATAAACCATAACCATAAACAAGACAAGTACAACACCAGTGAAAGTCCCCTCTGTGCTGTGTTCCAGGTAAAGGTGTGTGTGTGTGTGTGTGTGTGTGTGTGTGTGTGTGTGTGTGTGTGTGTGTGTGTGTGTGTGTGTGTGCGCGTGCGCCTCACAAACATAGTTTCATCTCCCAGGAAATCCCCCCTCCCCTCTCTGCAGCAAAGGTGTCAGGTAATCAAGAGGTATAATTGTTTTAGGTTTTTATTTTCAAATGATCAATGTGGATCTCAATTGTACCTACAAATACTTAAATACACAATTAGTTCGACCCAGGTCTGATCTGCAATACATTTACATTTACAATACCAAATATTGGGAATTTGCATTTACAATAGGCCCTGTACTGAAGAACGTGGGCTCATGTTGACCTCACAAACACTGAGACAAAGCGGGTACATTCATGTAAGGTACAGTCAGCTGTCTGTGTATCTATTAAATGTGTATCTGAAAGGTATGGCTATTTGAACTGATAACAGAGCAGGATGCACACAGACCATAAAAAGTTGGATAACAGCTTATAACGGCAGCTGTTACCTGCACAGCAGTTTAGTAAATCCTTAAATTGTCCTTGTAGGAGCCGTACAATAAGATATTTCAGTGTGTGCTTTCCCCCTCCTCTAATGGTCAGCTATGACAGGTTTAGGCTAGTTAAGGATGACTCCAGGCTGCAACTGGTCTGAGTGACTTTTAATTAGTACATCTCTATCTCTCTCTCATTTTGGGAGGAGAAAGAAGAGATCAGAAGAGATAGAGTGGGAGAGCCATATAAGGCGTGTGCAAATAGGCGGGAAATTAAGTGTAGGTGGGAAGTTTTGTTTTTTTGCAGTTGAGCTGAGCAATCAGTCTGACTGCCTGAAGCTCCAGCAGATTGAGGGGGAGTACAAACCACTGGTCCCTGGGGACTAGGACCATTGCACCCTTTGCCAGCAGATTCGCAATCTCCTCTCAGAGTGCCCTTGTCTTTACCGGGCAGGGCAAAACAGTCTCTCTCACCCCCCCTGAATAAATCAATAAATAATTCAGTCATTGGCTACCTATAGGAGTAAACCAATAGGAGCAGAGCTCTCCTATGGGGCAGAGCTCCACACAATAGAACAGTTGAGCCTACATTTCCTACTACAACATTGCTAAAAGATTGAAATGGTTGCAGTCATAATAGTGTCTAAATTTGACCATGTGCTGTTGTAAGGAGTCAATCTTATCAGACCATTCCAAACATCTTGATTAATGTTATGTTCTTTTACTGATTGTGAGTGTGTGTGTGTGTGTGTATGCGCGATGTCCTTTTGCTTCAATAATGCCCATAATGCCAAACGTAGTCCCTAGCAGAAGCTCCTCCCTCGACAAAAATCCCCCACAAGAAAAAAGAAAAAAAGAGGCAAGCGATAGCGCGCGGTTCCTGTACAGCCTGGTCTCAATCACGTCCTCGTAGCTGAGATAAATTCAACCCACAACTTCACTGAAGTCATAGTAACTTAACCCTACTGAACGCAATATGTCTGGAAGAGGAAAAGGAGGAAAGGGACTCGGAAAAGGAGGCGCCAAGCGTCATCGCAAGGTTCTCCGTGATAACATCCAGGGAATCACGAAGCCCGCTATCCGCCGCCTGGCTCGCCGTGGGGGCGTCAAGCGTATCTCTGGTCTGATCTACGAAGAGACTCGTGGTGTGCTGAAGGTGTTCCTTGAGAACGTTATCCGTGATGCCGTCACCTACACCGAGCACGCCAAGAGGAAGACCGTCACCGCCATGGATGTTGTCTACGCTCTGAAACGCCAGGGACGTACTCTGTACGGCTTCGGCGGCTAAACTATTCGGAACCAATCAATCAACCACCCCCTACAAAAAACAACGGCTCTTTTAAGAGCCACCCATCTCCACACAAGAGAGTTGATTCCATTATTATAACACATTTTGTCAGGCCTTCAACGGGTTTATTCAATTATGTACGGGTTCTTTCAACGGGTTTAGCTGTCATGAAAAAAAAACCATACGTTGCCAAATCAATGTCAACGCAAGTAAATGCGTAGTCTTGGCATTCCACGACTAGAAATGACCATCCCACATGTGCACTCTAGAAAGAAAATGGTTACTTGGATTATTACGCACACAACACAGTGCAGCCCCTTTTTCTATTGCGCATCTAGTGATAATGCATGCCCTTGTCGTACCATCCCAAAAGGACAATTCCTGGTAGTAATCGCTAGGCTGGTTGGGAGTTTGGGGGACTTGGGGCCGGTTTCACAGACAAGGCTTAAACCTAGTCCTGGACTAAATCACACTTTCAATGTAAAATCTCCATTGAAGATGCTTTTTAGTCTAGGATTAGTCCTAAGCCTTGTCTGTGAAACCAGGTGTTCTATGTATATCATTCTCAATCATCCTCTTGACGTTTTCATGTTCATATCGCCATCGGAAACAAGGCAACCCGACAGCCGAGTGAAAAAGTAAGGAAGGGGTGGGGGGAGGAGCCCGCGCGTGCGCAGATATGTATTTACCCGCGAGGCAGGCTAGAGCTTTAGAAGTGGATGTCAGCAGCCGCCTAATTTGCATAGCCCCACCTTTATATTACGGGTGTGCGTTTGCCGCCTCTTCATTCGTTTCTGAGAAGTAACGAGCCACTATCAACATGCCTGAACCAGCGAAGCCAGCGCCCAAGAAGGGCTCCAAGAAAGCCGTCACCAAGACCGCCACCAAAACCGGCAAGAAGCGCAGAAAGTCCAGGAAGGAAAGCTATGCTATCTACGTGTACAAGGTCTTGAAGCAGGTCCACCCCGACACCGGCATCTCTTCCAAGGCCATGGGAATCATGAACTCCTTCGTCAACGACATCTTCGAGCGCATCGCCGGCGAGTCTTCTCGCCTGGCCCACTACAACAAGCGTTCTACCATCACCTCCAGGGAGATCCAGACCGCCGTGCGTCTGCTGCTCCCCGGTGAGCTGGCCAAACACGCAGTGTCCGAGGGCACCAAGGCTGTGACCAAGTACACCAGCTCCAAGTAAACCGATTTTCGTCTGTACTACTTACCCCAAAAGGCTCTTTTAAGAGCCACCCACCCTATCAAAAAAGAAAGCAATTCCATAGTGAGTTAAGCTCGCGTGCTACAAATCAGTCGAATGTATATGCTGTACTGATTGTGTGTATTGTAACAAGTAAAATGTATTTATACAGCACCTTTCCCAGACCAAGGGTCACAAAGTGATTTACATAACAAGAAAGAAAACACAAATAAAACATACAAGACTGAAAGCCACAGCATGTTAAAACAGGCAGAAAGCATGCATAACATAACAAGCATGTATATGGCATATGTATCAATTACTCGATGTTACAATGTTCAAAGACTCCAGTCCTTGAACGCGCAGGAGGTTTTGCGCGCCTTTTTTGTCCCTCACTTGTTTGTTGCTCACTAGTTGTCAAAAACGGTTTCCGCTATTACTATAATGGACAGGAGTGACTACACTGCATACATACGGATGGCCAATTTCTCGGGACAGGTGGATTTAAAATAAATAATAAAATATAATAATGGTTTAAACGGCGTTCACATGTGGATAATGTAGCCATGTCAGTGTGACAAGTCAATAAAAGAGCAATTCCATAGTGATTTGAGCTGACGTGTTACAATGAAGTCGACGGTATAGTAGATATTATATATTACTGGTGTTTAATAACTCGATGTTACAATCGTCAATGACTCCAGTCCTTACGTGGTATCCCTCCCAAATACCTCTCAATCCCCACTATCTCCCAGTACAGTTTATCCACAGTAAATAAGTTAATAATACAAACATGTAATTCTTCCTTTTTCTAGCATTGTGACTGCCTGGTCCTAGCATAGATGTATTTTCTTATGATGACTGATGGATAGGTGATTCTTAGACAACCTGGCTAACTGGACAACGAGTGTTTTTTCAAATGTTGTTCAGAACCAGACTCGACCAATAGAATCTAGTGTCAGGAGTCTTCTACTTTGCATAGCTCCCCCTTTATATAGCGGCTGCACTACCTCCACCCATTTATTCGTTTCTGAGAAGTAACGAGCTGTTTTCATCATCATGCCTGAGCCTGCGAAGCCTGCGCCCAAGAAGGGCTCCAAGAAAGCCGTCACCAAGACCGCCACCAAAACCGGCAAGAAACGCAGAAAGTCCAGGAAGGAGAGCTACGCCATCTACGTGTACAAGGTCCTGAAGCAGGTCCACCCCGACACCGGCATCTCCTCCAAGGCCATGGGAATCATGAATTCCTTCGTCAACGACATCTTCGAGCGCATCGCCGGCGAGTCCTCTCGCCTGGCCCACTACAACAAGCGTCGTACCATCACCTCCAGGGAGATCCAGACCGCCGTGCGTCTGCTGCTCCCCGGTGAGCTGGCCAAGCACGCCGTGTCCGAGGGCACCAAGGCAGTGACCAAGTACACCAGCTCCAAGTAAACAGGTTTCCGTCTGAATTACTTACCCCAAAAGGCTCTTTTAAGAGCCACCCACCCTATCAAAAAAAGCAATTCCATAGTGAGTTGAGCTCGCGTGCTACAAATCAGCCGAACTTATGCTGTACTGATTGTGTGTATTGTAACAAGTAAGTAAACTGTATTTATACAGCACCTTTCCCAGGCCAAGGGTCACAAAGTGCTTCACATAACAAGGAAGAAAACACCAATAAAAACATAATACAAGACTGAAAGACACAGAGGGTTAAAACAGGCAGAAAGAATATAACATAACATAAGCATGTATAAGGCATTATGTATCAATTACTCGATATTACAATTTTCAAAGACTCCTTGAACGCGCTGGAAGTTTTGCGCGCCTTTTTTGTTTTTCCACACTGCCATTGTTTCTTTCAACTGCTGGAGACTAAGGAGTCTACTAGGGAGTAGTGTACTCACTAGTCGTCTAAAACGGTTTCCTCTATTAATATAATGGACAGGAGTGACCACTGCATACATACGCATGGCCAATTTCTCGGGACAGGTGGATTTAAACATAAATCATAAATATAATAATGGTTTAAACGGCGTTCACCGCCAAGACATGCTCACTTATCTATCGATAAAATGCTTTCATATCACCCCCATGATGTCATTAACTGGCCAAGTCAGTGTGACAAGTCAATAAAAGAGCAATTCCATAGTGATTTGAGCTGACGTGCTACAATGAAGTCGACGGTATAGTAGATATTATATATTACTGGTGTTTAATAACTCGATGTTACAATCGTCAATGACTCCAGTCCTTACGTGGTATCCCTCCCAAATACCTCTCAATCCCCACTACCTCTCAGTACAGTTTATCCACAGTAAATAAGTTAATAATAAAAACATGTAATTCTTCCTTTTTCTAGCATTGTGACTGCCTGTGAATCCCTGCTCAGCAGTCGCTGCCGAAATGTTCGGGCGCCTGTGTTTTCTCCCCGCGAATAACGGGCTAAAAGTCACCGGTGGTGCCGAGTTGAGGTCCAAATGCAAACGGGCCAGCGAGCAGACTTGCCTCCGGTTAGAATAAAATCATGTGAGCCGCGAAGGCCTCGTGAGTTTTGTTGTGACTCGATCAAAACCCCACCGTTGCACCGTCGGAGGGAGCGGTGCGCACAGCTTTTCCTGTGTTATTTGTCTCCTAAAGTGGCTAAAAGTGCATATGATTGCGACCAGCACTCGTTGTCCAGGTAGCCAGGTTGTCTGGCAAGGGAGTACAAAGGTTGAGGGTCCCCCGATGTGGTGCGGGGTGTTATAAATATGAGCTATTTTGGTGGTCGTGAAACACAGTCGCGGGGATGGGGCTGAGAGCTTGTCCCTATAGGTGATTTTTCAGATGGTGTCCCTCTCCCTCCTATTACATCTAGACAAGACAGGTGAAAGCCATAGATAGACTATGGTTGCTGCATGTCGACTCTGAGGAATCAATTGCGATATATAGAATTGTGTCGAGGACATCAGCAGCCTTATTATGAATATGTTCGGCTACTAAACTAGTTGGTAACTAGCTGAAATTGCAATCATAACTTTGTTTGTAAATAAATAAATAATAATAGTAATAAGTAAATTCAATAAATTAAATGTGCTTATGTATGTGTTGTTTATCGATGGTGACGTAGTCAGCCTGCCTCCTCTCTCCATGTGTTTGTGGGTCTTTGTGGACCGGGGTGTTTAGATTACATCACATTTGTAATGTAACATAATATAATATAATATAATGGTTCTGCCGCTGCTTGGCTGTCCTTGAGCCTCGTATTAATCGTATTAATATTCACCAATAATACAATAATATATATGCTTATGACACTGTTGTACAGTATGCTATTGCCCCCACGACTGACCAGGCTCTTTCTGAGCTACAGTCTGCATTCACTGTCCTGCAGAGAGCATTTGGTGTGCTGAGAATGAGAATGATACTTAATGTTGGAAAGATAAAAATCTATGTTCTACCATATCACAAATTGTTTTTATTTGATTCATGTTTGCATCTTGGGTGTGTCCCGCCACCTGGGCAGGTCGTTCATGGCGGTGTTTGATTATCGCTTTATCATAGATGATAGTTGTTATCCTCATCATTGCATTCTGTATAAATGGCTGGCTGGACCGTTAAATCCTGTAGATCTATTCATAATTCATTTTTGTATATAAAGCCCTACTACATAAACAAAACCCGCTACCTAGTGGTATTATTACAATTCAAAGACATGCATGACCGAACTCGTTTACAGAATTGGTTCTTGAGGTTCTGTCCAGGTAGCTGACTAGTGAGCCTGCATCAACCTTAATGCTATTCAAGTGCAAGAAGATTACATTTGTCTTCGCCGTTTAAGATACACACATTCATCTGCTGTGGAGCAGTAGCAGGCGGTCTGATTCTCCCTGGAGGTGATGGTAGATCCACATGTGAACGCCGTTTAAACTATTATTATATTTTATTATTTATTTTAAATCCACCTGTCCCGAGAAATTGGCCATGCGTATGTATGCAGTGTAGTCACTCCTGTCCATTATATTAATAGAGGAAACCGTTTTAGACAACTAGTGAGCAACAAACAAGTGAGGAACAAAAAAGGCGCGCAAAACCTCCGGCGCGTTCAAGGACTGGAGTCTTTGAAAATTGTAACATCGAGTAATTGATACATATGCCTTATACATGCTTGTTATGTTATGTATGCTTTCTGCCTGTTTTAACCTGCTGTGGCTTTCACTCCTGTATTACTAAGTTTTATTTGTGTTTTCTTCCTTTCTTCCTGGTCTGGGAAAGGTGCTGTATAAATACTGTATAATTTTACTTACTTGTTACAATACACACAGTCATACATACAGCATATACATTCGACTGATTTGTAGCACGCGAGGTCATCTCACTATGGAATTGCTTTCTTTTTTGATAGGGTGGGTGGCTCTTAAAAGAGCCTTTTGGGGGTAAGTAGTAGACAAATATGTTTACTTGGAGCTGGTGTACTTGGTTACGGCCTTGGTGCCCTCGGACACGGCGTGCTTGGCCAGCTCACCGGGGAGCAGCAGACGCACGGCGGTCTGGATCTCCCTGGAGGTGATGGTACGACGCTTGTTGTAGTGGGCCAGGCGAGAGGACTCGCCGGCGATGCGCTCGAAGATGTCGTTGACGAAGGAATTCATGATTCCCATGGCCTTGGAGGAGATGCCGGTGTCGGGGTGGACCTGCTTCAGGACCTTGTACACGTAGATTGCGTAGCTCTCCTTCCTGGACTTTCTGCGCTTCTTGCCGGTTTTGGTGGCGGTCTTGGTGACGGCTTTCTTGGAGCCCTTCTTGGGCGCTGGCTTCGCAGGTTCTGGCATGTTGATAGTGGCTCGTTACTTCTCAGAAACGAATGAAGAGGCGGCAAACGCACACCCGTAATATAAAGGTGGGGCTATGCAAATTAGGCGGCTGCTGACATCCACTTCCAAAACTCTAGTCTGCCTCGCGGGTAAATACATTATCTGCGCACGCGCGGGCTCCTCCCCCCACCCCTTCCTTACTTTTTCACCCGGCTGTCGGGTTGCCTGGTTTCCGATGGCGATATGAACATGAAAACGTCAAGAGGAAGATTGAGAATGATATACATAGAACACCAAGTCCCCCAAACTCCCAACCAGCCTAGCGATTACTACCAGGATCTGTCCTTTTGGGATGGTACGACAAGGGCATGCATTACTATTATCACTAGATGCGCAATAGAAAAAGGGGCTGCACTGTGTTGTGTGCGTAATAATCCATAATAACCATTTTCTTTCTAGAGTGCACATGTGGGATGGTCATTTCTAGTCGTGGAATGCCAAGACTACGCATTTACTTGCGTTGACATTGATTTGGCAACGTATGTTTTTTTCATGACAGCTAAACCCGTTGAATGTACAGGCCTGACAAAATGTGTTATAATAATGGAATCAACTCTCTTGTGTGGAGATGGGTGGCTCTTAAAAGAGCCGTTGTTTTTTGTAGGGGGTGGTTGAGTTTACGAATAGTTTAGCCGCCGAAGCCGTACAGAGTACGTCCCTGGCGTTTCAGAGCGTATACAACATCCATGGCGGTGACGGTCTTCCTCTTGGCATGCTCGGTGTAGGTGACGGCGTCACGGATAACGTTCTCAAGGAACACCTTCAGCACACCACGGGTCTCTTCGTAGATCAGACCAGAGATACGCTTCACACCCCCACGGCGAGCCAGGCGGCGAATAGCGGGCTTCGTGATCCCCTGGATGTTATCACGGAGAACCTTGCGATGACGCTTGGCGCCGCCTTTTCCGAGTCCCTTTCCTCCTTTTCCTCTTCCAGACATGTTGAGTTCGGTAAGATTATGGCTTCGGTGAGGTTGTGGGGTGAATTTATCTCAGCTACGAGGACGTGATTGAGACCAGGCTGTACAGGAAGCGCGCGCTATCGCTTGCCTCTTTTTTTCTTTTTTCTTGTGGGGGATTTTTGTAGAGGGAGGAGCTTCTGCTAGGGACAACGTTTGGCATTATGGGCATTATTGAAGCAAAAGGACATCGCACACACACACACACACACACACACACACACACACACACACACACACACACACACACACACACACACACACACACACACACACACACACACACACACACACTCCTTACAACAGCACATGGTCAAATTTAGACACTATTATGACTGCAACCATTTCAATCTTTTAGCAATGTTGTAGTAGGAAATGTAGGCTCAACTGTTCTATTTTGTGGAGCTCTGCTCCTATTGGTTTACTCCTATAGGTAGCCAATGACTGAATTATTTATTGATTTATTCAGGGGGGGTGAGAGAGACTGTTTTGCCCTGCCCGGTAAAGACAAGGGCACTCTGAGAGGAGATTGCGAATCTGCTGGCAAAGGGTGCAATGGTCCTAGTCCCCAGGGACCAGCGGTTTGTACTCCCCCTCAATCTGCTGGAGCTTCAGGCAGTCAGACTGATTGCTCAGCTCAACAGCTAAAAAAAAACACTTCCCACCTACACTAAAGAGGGGCGAACGGAGGTAACCACAACACAAACACCACTCTCTCCAGCTCTCAGCAGCCTCACCCTCACAGAGCATGAAGTGAGACACGTGCTGAAGGCGGTGGACCCCAGGAAAGCCTCAGGGCCGGATGGCGTCCTGGGACGGGTGCTGAGGGACTGCGCCGACCAGCTTTTCACCAACATCTTCAACCAGTCCCTGTCCCAGGCCACCATCCCACCCTGCCTGAAAACCTCAACTATCATCCCAGTCCCGAAGAAAAGCACGGTGAGCTGCCTAAACGACTACCGCCCGGTGGCACTCACACCAATCATCATGAAGTGCTTCGAGAAACTAGTCCGGGCCCACATAGTCACACGCCTCCCGCCCAACCTGGATCCATACCAGTTCGCCTACAGAGCCCACAGGTCCACAGAGGACGCCATCGCGACGACTCTCCACTTCACTCTATCCCACCTGGGGAGGGGAAACAGCTACGCGAGACTGCTCTTTGTGGACTTCAGCTCTGCCTTCAACACCATTCTTCCAGACAGGCTAGTGACCAAACTACTAGACCTGGGACTATCACACTCTATATGTGCATGGATCAAGGACTTCCTGTCTGACCGCCCCCAGAGGGTGCGGGTGGGCTCCCACACCTCCACAGCCCTCAAACTCAGCACTGGGTCCCCCCAGGGCTGCGTGCTAAGCCCCATCCTCTACACCTCTACTTCACCCCCGTCCACCCCAGCAACTCCATCGTAAAGTTTGCAGACGACACCACCGTGGTGGGCTGCATCTCGGGGGGGGGACGAGGCGGCGTACAGGGATGGGGTGGAGCAGCTGGGCAAGCTGTGCAAGGTTAACAACCTGCTGCTGAACCAGTCAAAGACCCAGGAAATCATCGTGGACTTCAGGAGGAAAAAATCTGAGGTCCAGCCCCTGCTCGTCGATGGAGGGAGCGTGGAGAGAGTCTCAACCCTCCGATTCCTGGGGGTGCACATACAGGATGACCTGTCCTGGAAGATCAACACAGCAGCCATCATCAAGAAGGCACAACAGCGGCTCTACTTCCTGAGAGTCCTCAGGAAAAACCACATCGGACAGAAGATGCTTGTGACCTTCTACCGCTGCGCAGTGGAGAGCATCCTCACCTACTGCATCTGCGTGTGGTTCTCCAGCTGCACAGCCGCAGAGAGGAATGCGCTACAGAGAGTCGTGAGATCACCGGCGCCCCCCTCCCCTCTCTGGAAGAGCTGTACAACACACGCTGCCTCAGGAAGGCCTCCAAGATCTCCAAAGACCCATCCCACCCTGGGAACGAACACTTTGCTCGGCTGCCCTCGGACAGGCGGTTCAGGACCATGTTCGCAAGGACAAACAGACTGAAGCTCAGCTTCTACCCCAGGGCAAATTTAAATCAAGGACCTCCTGGACCAGTCTACCTCCTCAAGGCCCAGACCCAGGCTCAGGTCCGACGCCCAACTCAGCCTGAGGGTCCCACGTACCAACCTCAAGAGGAAGGGTGACCGTGCCTTTGCGGTGATAGCACCGACCCTGTGGAACGCGCTCCCTTCTGCCATCAAGTTTGCCCCCACTCTGGACTCCTTTAGAGCCAAGTTAAAAACCCACCTCTTCCAAAATGACATTCCCTAAATCTACTCCCTATTTGTTGTGAATTGTATGCCTGAGTTTTACGTTTAAGTCGTCTGTGTCTGATTGCTTTCTGTGTTCCTTGTCTTTGTCTTTATCTGTTCCTTTACCCGGGCTGCGCCCCGGGCCGATGTAAAAGTTGGATGGGGGGCGCATTATAAATGAAATTAACATAACATAACATAACAGGGCCATTCAGGCCCTGAACACAGCAAAGACCTAGGTTCTAGGCCCTGGACAATCTAGACAATTTGATGGCAGCTACTAGATTGAAATCAAGTGCAATACTGAAACACAACTGTGAACATTTAAAACCTGCAAACTGCGACACTTTAAATGAATGTGCAATAACACTATGTGCAATATGACAACCCTCGGGTACATAAGGTTCAGAGATAGGACATGTTAGAATAGGTATAGCATAGCATAGAGTACAGCACAGTGTTTTATTTGTATAGTATAGTGCAGGGGTAGGCAACCTTTTTGATATGAAGTGCCATTTTAAAATGTTCTTGTTAGTCAGTGTGCCAACCACAATATCAACATTAATTATGACTCGACATCAAACCAAACCAAACAGACCAACTGATCTGCAATTTTATTCCACAACATGAACAACAATTTTCAGCAAAGAGCTATGTATGCAAAGCCATGTATGCTAAATAAACAGGCCTAACAGTCAACTAACTGAAACTTGAACGAAATGACCAACATAACATCTAAGACAACTAAACTTTGTGATGCGTAGCACAACTTTAAGCAAATTGGTGCGCTCAATTTCTATCAAAGTTGCAATGCTAACTGCGCTCCCATGGTTATCATTTTAATAAGTAGGCCTAACTGGATGGTGATTATACAAGGGTCTTACTTGTATGAATTATAATTTATATTTATATAATTATTTGGTTGTTACTTACATTTTATTCTTTTATTCCAACCACAACAAACATTTTTTTGGGGTTGCAAAGAGCTATGTATGCAAAGCCATGTAAACAGTCCTAACAATCAATGTGATCCTTGGCCCTGTTTTCCTTTGCTCAACTCCATTATCTGGGGGTGGTACTTGGTCACTTTAAGTAACATGGCATGTCATTCACATCTACGCTCTCATCAAGTGCGAGGCTAAACACCGTCGCATCTTTCAAACCAGCGGTCTGCTGCGCTTTCACGTTTTCTGCCATTTCTCCTATTCTTCGTTCCACACTTCTGGCTGACACTGGGATGTCTTTTATTCTTGATTTTATTGTGTCTTTGTTTGATAAGCCTTCAAACAAAACATCTGAGCTACAGAGGAAAGCCTCCTTAATATATTCTCCATCAGTGAATGGCTTTCCACGTTTCGCAATGCAATGAGCAATGCGAAAGCTTGCTTCAGTTGCGTGATTTTTAGCAGTGGCAAATGCTTTAAAGGTGCTGGCCTGCTTCCCAAACCTTGACACAGCACGTCTTATTGATTCGGCCTTGTCTGCTTCATCCTTGAACGACTTCTGATGTTTGGTCTCATAATGCCGTTTAACGCTTGAAGTTCGGCAAACAACATTTTCGTGACATAGGACACATACAGCACGGTCTTTTTGGGACACAAAAAAGATAATTATTATATATTATTATTATATTGTTATGTGTGCTTAACAGTAACACTTGTATCGAATCGAATTCAGAATTTGACTTTGAAATTTGACGCCAGAATACGGCTCTCGTGGAGTGGAAGAGAGACTAGGGCTGCATTCGTAAATTCGCCCTGAGAGCGCCGGAGCGTCCCTGAGACCGCCTCTAGTCCAATCAAATTACTTGGTCCCATTATGACGTTGAACCCAGTGTGCGCGAATTTACGAACGCAGCCAACATAAAATAAAAACATTCTCCCATTCTCGCACTTATTGCTTGCGTGCCACTGTTTAAGCTGTCGCGTGCCACTGCTGGCACGCGTGCCATAGGTTGCCGACCCCTGGTATAGTGGATAGTGTACATAGCCTTTATTTATGTAAACCAGCTCTTTTCCCTTCTTGTTTTTAGTTTTTTTTCCTAGCACCAGGGGAGCCCCCCCTCCCAAATGTCGTTGTTTGGTACCTGTACTATATCAATGACAATAAAGACCATTCATTCATTCATTCATTCAGATTGAGCTCTCTCTGTGAAGTCTAGAATCTGAGATTATTGAATCCCAATCCTGTGATGGTGTCAACAGTCAGAGGATGTTCATATCTGGTCATACTGGAGCTCTAATACATATTCCAGGGTTCATGTCATGGTGAGGTTGGACCTCTATTACATATTCCTGGGGTCAGGTCATCTTCATTTGAATGTTCCAATGATTGCAAATAGGACATTTGTTTTCAATGTTTTCTCAATAAACTGTAGAAGAGATTATTATTATTTTCTACATTTAAATGTTTTCCTTGTACAATGTAAATGACCCTAACCATCAAATCAGATTAAACTTTATTTACAATACATACTGTGGCACATTTCATTCACATATGCAGTATAGCCTAACGTGTTTTAATAACCCTGACATATTCAATACAACATGCTTTTATAATGTGCTCATTGTGTGTGGAATAATGGCAAATTCTTCTAATTTAATCCATTTTAAATTGAGTCTATAACACCACATAGTGTAACATTGAACACTGTATTCTGTACATATATATACTATCTATTTTAAGAACAGCCTATGGGGGTACCGCATTTTGATGTCCTCCCAGCACCATTAAGCTTTAGCCGAAGTAAATCACAGACCTTGTGTGGAGAAAATCCGTGATCTACAGAATACACTGACTGACCCTGATTTACTTCGGATTATTTTACATAAGGACAATCACAACGAGTTGGACCATCACAACGAATTCACACATTAAGGCCTTATGCTGTTGTGAATTGGCCTACATGTATTTCGGTTACCGAGATGGCACGGTCAGCATCCCTGCAGGCTACTCATTTGAGTCGTATAACCTATAGATTAACGCCCTACAAGGGTGGTAAATGGGAAAACGCCTTTGAGGGAAATATTGAGGTGGCTCTTAAAAGAGCCTTTGGGGATTTCTTCTCAGATCGGTGTGGTCATCTTAGGCGCGCTCTCCACGGATACGGCGGGCCAGCTGGATGTCCTTGGGCATGATGGTGACTCTCTTGGCGTGGATGGCGCACAGGTTGGTGTCCTCGAACAGACCGACCAGGTAAGCCTCGCTGGCCTCCTGCAGGGCCATCACAGCAGAGCTCTGGAAACGCAGATCGGTCTTGAAATCCTGGGCAATTTCTCTCACCAGGCGCTGGAAGGGCAACTTGCGGATGAGCAGCTCGGTGGACTTCTGGTAACGACGGATCTCCCTCAGAGCCACGGTGCCGGGCCTGTAACGGTGAGGCTTCTTCACGCCGCCGGTGGCCGGGGCGCTTTTACGGGCAGCCTTGGTAGCGAGCTGCTTCCTTGGGGCTTTGCCGCCGGTGGATTTACGAGCGGTTTGCTTGGTTCTGGCCATAATGCTACCTTCTTCTTGTACAGTCAAAGTGTAGATGTTCTTCACAAGACAACTTGCTACGTTTATAAAGCCGGAGCCGTCGTGCTCCGATTGGCCGGCGAATGTAGACGAGCTCATTGGCCCGCGAATGTAGACGAGCTCATTGGCCCGTTGTCATCTCCTTCTCAGGCTGTCATTGGACACGAGCCCCGTGCACCCTTCCCGCCATAAATTAAAACTCTAAACCCCTCCTGCTCCCTCCATTGCGCGCTTCCCTTGTCCACCCGCCCCGCCCATGTGATTTATAATAATAAACATAATATGAAGATTTTAAAAAATCGGTGTTATGGGAAAATCCATAATTATTAGTCAACTGGCAGATGATACCACTGTTGTGATACCACTTTCTTAAGGACAACGACCCCAGCTATAGCTTTTACGCTATTCTCAGATGCATTAGGTTTGAGGCTGAATATGAATGAATGTGAGCTTATGGCCGTACAAGACTGCTAATGTAATTTCACAATATCCCTGTAAGGTACCGTTAAAATGTGTTTATGCTTATAGCCAGCACTCATCATGAAGGGAACATTGGTTGGCAACACCACGCGGCCAAAACAAAAGTGTGTTGTGGTGGGTGCGTCCTCTCAGGAAGGTATATGATGACTGTTTAACTTAGTGATTGCAGGCTTCAACATGAGGCACACTACGGTACTCATAGCGGACAAACACCGTTTAGAGATGAAAATACAAATTGCACTTTTTGAGAGACAAGTGGTTGGCTCTTAAAAGAGCCTTTGGGGTTAAGTAGTTGGGTGAAAGCCGGAGTAGAGCTTTTACTTGGCTTTGGCGGGCTTCTCGGTCTTCTTGGGGAGAAGCACTGCCTGGATGTTGGGTAGCACACCGCCCTGAGCGATGGTCACACCGCCCAGCAGTTTGTTCAGCTCCTCGTCGTTACGGACGGCCAACTGCAGATGACGGGGGATGATACGAGACTTCTTGTTGTCGCGGGCGGCGTTGCCGGCCAACTCCAGGATCTCAGCAGTCAGGTACTCGAGCACGGCGGCCAGGTAGACCGGTGCGCCAGCGCCCACACGATGGGCATAGTTGCCTTTGCGTAGGAGCCTGTGCACACGGCCCACTGGGAACTGGAGTCCGGCTCGGGAAGAACGGGTCTTTGCCTTGGCCCTGGCCTTGCCTCCGGTTTTACCTCTTCCTGACATCTTGAAACTTAAAGCGAGTTCTGTGCTAGTTAAAGAAAAAGCGGATACTACTTGCTCGCTTGGGGTGGTGTTCTTATAGCTCAGCCTGACCAGCGTTCATTGGCCACCGGGCCGATGCCACCTCATCCAATCAGCAACCCGGATACGCGCGCCTCTTCCCGCCGCCCAGCGATTGGCCGCTGTTTCACTCGGCCTTTGTGAGTTTCCCTCGCGTGCCAGAAATCAAAGTTCAAATCAAACCAATAATTTCCTAATAATATACTAAATAGCGAAACAATACTCCTTATTGGCATTACAGCGAAAAGTGAAGTGCATTAGGCTATCACAGCTCTCCCCATACGCAATGTAGTAGGCTACTACTAGAGCGAAAAGTTGACAATTTCTATCCAAATAACGTTATATATAGCAAACTACCGTATGTCGATATTGAAAGGTATTTTGTGGAGTCTAGCATAGACCCCCCCCTCCCGCAGAGACCGAGTGAGTTAATATATCGTTTGTTAAAACATGTTTGTGTAAAGTATTAAACTCTCATTAAGGCCATTTCAATATTTAATATAGCTATTATTCTCGTGTGCATAGGTCAGTGATTGAGACTGGTGTAAATCGGACCTTCTTATTTGAGAAAGTTCCGTTTATCGACATGGATGAAAATGCACGTTTTATGGAAAGGTGGGTGGCTCTTAAAAGAACCTTTTTTTGTGGTGTCAACATGAACACTGTCAACACAAGTTTACTTCTTTGGGGCTGCCTTCTTTGCCTTGGCTGCTTTGGGCTTCGCTACCTTGACGACCTTTTTGGGGCTCTTGGTCGGTGCTTTCTTGACAGGTGCGGGCTTCTTAACCTTCTTGGGGCTCTTGGCAACCTTCTTAGCGGCGACGGGCTTCTTTGCAACGGCCTTTTTGGGAGACTTCTTAGCGGCGGCGGGCTTCTTTGCAACGGCCTTTTTGGGAGATTTCTTGGCGGTGGGCTTCTTTGCAACGGCCTTTTTGGGAGACTTCTTAGCGGCGGCGGGCTTCTTTGCTACTACCTTCTTGGGTTTTGCGACGGCGGCTTTCTTCGCCGTTTTCTTGACCGCCTCCTTGTTAATCTTGAAAGAGCCGGAGGCACCGGTGCCCTTGGTCTGGACCAGAGTACCCTTGACGACGAGGCTCTTGACGGCGATCTTGACGCGAGAGTTGTTCTTCTCCACGTCGTAACCACCGGCAGACAGCGCCTTCTTGAGCGCGGCCAGAGACACGCCGCTCCTCTCCTTGGATGCGGATACGGCCGTCACGATGAGCTCGGCGACGCTGGGGCCAGCTGCTTTCTTGGGCCTGGCTGCTGCTTTCTTCTTGGGGGCCTTGGCCGGAGCGGCGACGGCGACGGCTGGTGCGACTTCTGCCATGTCTGTAAAAAGTCTCGTTTGTTCTGGTATACACACTACAAGTGAGTCTATGAAGCTGCTCTGTGCGAATGATGCTCAACCCACCGTAGGGGGTTGTACTTAAATGCGACATGAGAACCATGTAGACTCAACCATCCCTGCTCGGAAATCTTTGCTGCCGAAATTCTCCGACGCCTGTGTTTTCTCCTCGTGAATAACTGGTCAAAAGTCACCGGTGGAGACGAGTTGAGGTCCAAATGCGAACGGGCCAGCGAGCAGACTTGTCTCCGTTCAGAATAAAGTCGTATGGGCCGCGAAGCCCTCCTTTATTTTGTAGTAACTCGCTCAAAACCCCACCGTTCGTCCGTCGGAGGGAGCGTTGCGCACAGCTTTTCCCGTGCTATTTGTCTTCTAAAGTGGTTTAAAGTGCATACGATTGCGTCCAGCACTCGTTATCCATATAGCCAGATTGTCTGACGAGGGAGTAAAACGATTGAGGGTCCCCCAATGTTGTGCGGGATGATGTAAATGTGAACTATTTTGGGGGCCGTAAAACACAGTTGCCAGGACGGGGCTGGGAGCTTTCTGGATGGTGTCCCTCTTCTTCTTCTTATAAAAAAACTTCGAGAATTCTTATATATATATATATATATATATATATATATATATATATATATATATATATATATATATATATATATATATATATATATATATATATATATAGCCTATTCTTATATATATATATATATATATAATATGTGGTATATTACTTGGAGCTGGTGTACTTGGTCAAGATCTTGGTGACCTCAGACACGGCGTGTTTGGCAAACTCGCCGGGGCGCATATACTTGTAGACCAGCTCCAAATGATATACCACATATTATAATATAGGCTATATTTGTACAGCAATCAGATTGACAGGACCACTCCAAATCACACAGATTTGGCCAACCTAATTTCCCTCTTCCTCATTTAGAAAGTATTAGATTGCCCGTATGTGCATGCTGTATATGAAACCGTTATTTATCAATTTAAGACAGCCAGAGTCAAGTCTCTTCTCAAGAAATCAACCCTTGACCCATATTCTGTCCACAACGACAGACCGGCATCCCTCCTCTCCTTCCATTCTAAAACCCTTGAACGTGCTGTATCTAGCCAACTATCTCCTTCAAAATAACTTCCTCGACCCTCACCAATCCGGCTATACGGCTGTGCATTCTACCGAAACTTTATTTTTCAGGTCTTATATCCCGTTTTATTATGTTACTGGTGTTGTATCCTGAACGAGTACTATTTTATTTGATTAAAGTTTTTTTTATTGTTGTAAGTCGCTTTGGACAAAAGGTAAATCTTCTATTTTTTTATTTTTAAAATTAAAATCATGTGGGTTTTTTGTCATGTCGGTCATCTGTTCCCTTTGCTTCTCTTTTATATCCATTCTGGTTACTTAGTGTCTAAATTTGACCATGTGCTGTTGTAAGGAGTCAATCTTATCAGACCATTCTAAACATCTTGATCAATGTTATGTTCTTCTACTGATTGTGTGTGTCTGTGTGACCGTTAAGAGAGCGCGTGCGTGCGTGCCCTTCTGTCCATATATATATATATATATATATATATATATATATATATATATATTATATTGAAATATCTATGCTTCTGTCGACATTGCTTCAAGGGATGCACATAATGCCAAACGTTGTCCTTAGCAGAAGCTCCTCCCTCTACAAAATGACACAAGAGGCGACAGCGCGCTTCCTGTACAGCCTGGTCTCAATCACGTCCTCGTTCCAGAGATAAATTCACAGCCACAACTTCATCGAAGTCATTCTTACTGTTCTGAACGTAAAGATGTCTGGCAGAGGCAAAGGAGGAAAGGGACTCGGCAAAGGAGGCGCCAAGCGTCATCGCAAGGTTCTCCGTGATAACATCCAGGGAATCACGAAGCCCGCTATCCGCCGCCTGGCTCGCCGTGGGGGCGTCAAGCGTATATCTGGTCTGATCTACGAAGAGACCCGTGGTGTGCTGAAGGTGTTCCTTGAGAACGTTATCCGTGATGCCGTCACCTACACCGAGCATGCCAAGAGGAAGACCGTCACCGCCATGGATGTTGTATACGCTCTGAAACGCCAGGGACGTACTCTGTACGGCTTCGGCGGCTAAACTATTCGTAAACTCAATCACCCCCTACAAAAAACAACGGCTCTTTTAAGAGCCACCCATCTCCTCACAAGAGAGTTGATTCCATTATTATAACACATTTTGTCAGGCCTGTACATTCAACGGGTTTAGCTGTCATGAAAAAAACTAGTGTTGTTCCGATACCATTTTTTGATCCCGATACCAATACCTGACCGTGCAGTACTTGCCGATACCGAGTACCGGTCCGATACCACGGCGTTTGAAAAAACATGTTTTTTGAGCCGCATACTCACCTCGATGTAAAATTATTGCTAACACTTAGTCTGGCCACTGCTCAAAACCTTTGTAAAACAGGAAAAAATGCTATAGAACTTTTTTTTATTGTCTACCTGGTATGGTGACAAGAAAATCAACCCCTTATAAAACCTGAAATGTGGCTCTCACAGATGCCAATCAGTGCAATATCCATTTAAGATATAAAACAGTCGTAGTAGTAGTGTACTCGCCGATACCGATACCAGCATTTTTGTGCGTATCGGTGGCCATGCCGATACTAGTATCGGTATCGGAACAACACTAAAAAAACATACGTTGCCAAATCAATGTCAACGCAAGTAAATGCGTAGTCTTGGCATTCCACGACTAGAAATGACCATCCCGCACGTGCACTCTAGAAAGAAAATGGTTATTATGGATTATTACGCACACAACACGGTGCAGCCCCTTTTTCTATTGCGCATCTAGTGATAATAATAATGCATGCCCTTGTCGTACCATCCCAAAATAACAATTCCTGGTAGTAATCGCTAGGCTGGTTGGGAGTTTGGGGGACTTGGTGTTCTATGTATATCATTCTCAATCTTCCTCTTGACGTTTTCGTGTTCATATCGCCATCGGAAACAAGGCAACCCGACAGCCGGGTGAAAAAGTAAGGAAGGGGTGGGGGGGAGGATCTCCCGCGTGTGCAGATAATGTATTTACCCGCGAGGCAGGCTAGAGCTTTGGAAATGGATGTCAGCAGCCGCCTAATTTGCATAGCCCCACCTTTATATTTCGTGTGTGCGTTTGCCACCTCTTCATTCGTTTCTGAGAAGTAACGAGCCACTATCAACATGCCTGAGCCTGCGAAGCCTGCGCCCAAGAAGGGCTCCAAGAAAGCCGTCACCAAGACCGCCAGCAAAACAGGTGTTAGTACCGGAATTTCCGGCCTGCGAGGTTTTTCCGACCCTACCAGATCCGGTCATAGGTTCAGCCCTTTCCGGCCATAGGTAGCGCTATGATTCGCTATGATTCGCGATGACAACGATGACAACGAAGACCCGTTAGTAGATCTGAAACTATGTGTTGTGTGTGTGTTTCGCGCGCATCGCGCGTGCGCGCGTGTGTGCCCGCGCGTGTGACCAATGTGTCACAGTGTGTGTGTTCAAGTGGTATCTTTGTAATCATGACACGGTAGACATTTCTAAGAATTTATTTCACTATTTCTGAGTATTTCACTACTCAGTTATACATTTTCCATAGTTTGCTTCAAATAGCTGTTATGTGATAATAAAGTAATAATAATAATAATAACATATATTTCAACCCTTTGTATATATACACATCTCTGCATTCTCTGTGCCATTATGCTTGTTAATCATTTTAATTCGTTAGAGTATGGGTAGAGTTAGAGTTAGTTATGGGTAGAGTGGGTTAGAGTTAGGGTATGAAATGAAAAAAAGATTCATTACCTTTAGCTATGGTTAATGTAATAGGGTCAACCATTACATATCTTCTCCTATTATCTTTTATCACTTTCTCTTCAGAGAATGGTAGAGATGTATTAATTACTATGGCCACCCCTCTTCTTACCATATGACGCAAGAAATACTTGGTTTACCAAATCCTTTCTCAATGTTTTGTAGTCTTCCTCAATCAGATGTGTTTTTTGTAGTAAAGCAACACGATTTAATGAAATGCAATGAATTTATTGTAAATCAATACAGCATGAAACCATATTTACATAAAAATGGATTGACCATACACAAACAAAAACGTATTCATTCACAAATTAGCTGGAATCAAGTAAAAACATTGTGTAGGTTAACCGAAATATAGCATGTGTACATATACATATATATCTTATTTGGGAAATGTTTGGGGCCTGTAGCCACATCTAACCCACGCCCATGGAGAGGATGGACTGACTCAGACAGCATGCACGTGTCAAAAGCCCCTCCCTCTGACATGACTCTAACTCTAGCTAGATCCAGACTCTAGCTGGAAGGAATAAGTGAATAAGGCCATCGGTCATCCACCGTTATCATTTGGGGTAATGTGACCAACATGTAGTTCACACTACTGTTCAGATTCAGTTTTATATTTGCGACTGCAAGCACACTAATTAATCAATCACTCTTCCGAACTGGGAGCCTTGAAACTTGCGCACACAGGGATGCCAAGATTGTCCTTGACCTCTAACAGAAATAAATCATAATCAATTTTAAGTTCAAATTCAAACAAAAATATTTCCAGCAATTCTTGTCGTTCTTCTTCGTCTTCAATCAGTGTCAATTTAGCCTCTATTTCCTCTCTCTGTATTTTGTCCAATTGCAGAAAAGCAGGCTCCTGGACCTTCCCTTACAGCCGGTGGGCGTTCTAGTTCATCCACTCCGCTCCCAGGAGGGTGGACTTGCCACGGTCTACAAGACAAAAACAGTTTAAAGTCCTCTTACAGTGGTCCATAGAAACAGTTCTACAGCCAGTGGTGTAGTGGCACCGTTTTCATATAAGGTTATAGTAATATACAGTACTGGTGAAGAGAAACATACCCTAGTTGTCGTCTTCTGTCCTCTTTTTCTTGGCGTCTTCCTCTTGCATTGTTGCATAGCTGTGGTCATTTCTTATGGCATTGTCTTCCTCTTGCATTGTTGCGGCATAGCTGTGGTCATTGCTGCCCACCACACTGTCAGACCGCTCACACTGAAGGAATAAAATGCATGGTGCAATCACAACTATTGAACTAACAAAAACCACTATTATTTACCATTCAGCATCATGCTCACCTCCTCTTCCCTCTTCCGCTTCTTGGGGACCCTGAAAACCGGCTGCAGTGACCCTTGGAGCAACGCTCTGGCCTCATCGGTCCAGTGGGCAAACCTCTGCCCGTGGCTTTGAGTGAGATAGTGACAGAATAAAAAAGTAAGCCAATGTATAACAAATGCGGTTTCGGAAGTTACATTTAAAGTGAAGTCTTACCCCTCAATCTGGAACCGTTCCATTAGAACGATGCACCACCATCTCCTCAGGCGTCCCATATCCCTCTAAAAAAATTGAGAGAAGAAATGTAAAGTCAAAATGGTTCTGTGCGCTTGGGCAATGGGTGTTTCCAGAGATATATATATGCTACAACAGCCAAACCGTTATGGTTTAGAATGTTAATGGTAACAGATTTAGTTTCCTCCTTGACTCTCCTCACCGTCGGAGAAGAAAAACACTGACCTCTGTGAACTGAAGTGGAGTGTCAGTGGTGAGACAGAATGCATACTGTGAAAGGCAAAGATCTGCTTATTAGGTTATGACCATTTCAAATGAACAACATTTTCAATAGAATAGAAAGGAATTTACCATCAACATGAAGACACCACAATCAATCCCTGTGTTTTGGCGAGGGAAACCCTGAAAGAATTGGACAAGGTGTTAATAGCAATATAACAGTTATGTGGTCAAAAGGATAATAAAGACATGTGCAAGTGCATGAGATGCAGGACAAAAGTACCTTGATGTCTCTGCCGTACATGGTTGCCCACTGGCCTGGGGCGATGCGATGAGCTAGATCACTGTCAAAATCCAGCATAAGAGTATTTGTGTCAGACAAATTGACTCTTAACTATATGAAAAATGCTACAATACAAGAACACCTAACAATGTCACTTATGACACAAAATAAATGTCTCTTTTCCCCCTAATATAGCACCAGAACATGGTATATTAATTACTCTTGCAATATGACTTAGTGAAAGAATGACAAGAGAATTAATATTACTGGGTTTCCTTACATTCAACATACTATTGCATGCTTTAAGAAAGATGAATGTTACGATAGCCACTGAACATGGTGTAAACAAAATAACTTGAAAACAGCCTTTGAACGAGGCTTTGAACAAGGCTTCTTGGAACAAGCCGAACATTATAATTCATAGTATCCTGTTACAGACATGTTGTTTGCTAAGAAAATGTGTTATAAATTAAATTGTATTAGTTGACAACCCTGGTCAATAAGCTGTCTTACTGTATTATTAGAATACTATGAATTATGTAGATTTCCCTTATAAGCCACAGAACAGGGCTGACTATTGTCGTTATGTTACAAAACCTAAAGACGCCATGGTAACAGCTGTCGCCAAAACCATCGGGGTTTAGCGAGTCCACCAAAAGCAGCTCCTTTGCTTTAGGTTTGATGATCTGTCAACCATTTACAAAGCAGATAACATTACATGCTCTCCTAAAACAGAAGAGAAATGTACAGCACAAGTTGAGTACATTTTTACTTTGACTGTTGAGAGGATTTGGATTACACTCACACAAAGCAAAAAGTGATCCGCTTTTCCTGGCTGTCGACTCCAGGCAGGGATGACGATGGCATCCTTGTGCAGGAGGTCCTTCTAGCATTTTAGAAGTTATTTTGCATTTTTTTAGGCTTGGGTGGTATCTATTTTTTTATTCCTTTTTATCGATTTCCATATACCATGATATACATCAATACCGCCCAAGCCTATGTCAAAGTCAAGCAACACAGGTCACAGGTAAAAGGAACTTACAGGAAGTCCAGCCACTGGGTCCATAGTCTTGGACTTCCAAAATGGGACTATGTACAAGTCCACAATGTGGATGTCTTTTCCCTATATTGACAGTTTTTCACAAAAAAGAAATGTTGTAATTAATTAGTGCAATATCAAGGGAAAACTGCACTACTTTTTGAAAAAGAAGTTACAGGTGTTAATGAATACCGGCATACATCTGCATAATTTATGTTTTAACAAATAACAAAACCTTACATGTTTTTATGTGGCCTCTTTGATGAATCTGAAACATGCGTTTCCAGTCTGCAACAGAGTAATATAAGTAAGTAACTTGTGCCGATAAGTTACTGTGAGGACAAGCAATGACAAGAATTCCAATGTACCTGTTCTGGTTATATATGGCAATTCAACTTTCTATTCTATTCTATACATACATTGGACTCCATGAGCTGAGGAAGGCCCAAGCTCCAAAAGTCCTTCCGCAACAGGCAGACATCCCCCTCCTTCACAATGATCTCCGTTTCAGATCTTTGTGGGTCCAGTACATACTTTAGCTACAAGTAATAGATATAAAACATACTTTAAATCAATAGCAAACATACAAAAGATGATTGCGTATCAAGTAGACATTTATATCTACCAGCATGTCCTGGGTTGGGGTCATAGCGCACAGATACGGAGGGACGACTGGTGGCTCAGGCTCTCTGGACTCTGATGGAGAGGATACAGTATTATGCAAGTATCACATACATACAGTTACTGCACATACACACTTAGTGTGTATGTCCTTGTATTAACAATAATAATACCTCTCAAATTAGGCCTGTTGAACGGCTTCAGCTGGGCAACGTTCACACCCTGCTTTAGCTGAGGCCCTTTGGTGCTGGACAGCATCACCACACCCTTGGGTGAGATGGAGGATATGATGTGCGGCCCAAACCAATTGGCCTCCAGTCGCCCTCCTTTCCGTCCCTCCTTCCTTTTGTTTGCCCGTAGGACCTCATCCCCAACTTTGAAGTCAAAGGATTTGACCCCCTTTTGTTTCTGGGCCTCGTAGGTCTTTTTCTGCCTTGCCTGGGCAATTTGGATGTTCTGGTAGATCTGAAAAATTGTTATCATTTAATTAATTTTCCCTTGAAACATATTCATATTTTATAGCATATATTGCCATTGTATGCATATTTGTTATTATTAGATATTATTATGCATAAATTGCAATTTTTACATCACCTTTGCATGTAGATCTGTAACTTCGACAGTCTTCGCCTG
This sequence comes from Nansenia antarctica, assembly GCF_963989245.1. Taxonomy (NCBI): domain Eukaryota; kingdom Metazoa; phylum Chordata; class Actinopteri; order Argentiniformes; family Microstomatidae; genus Nansenia; species Nansenia antarctica. The sequence goes on from NC_137674.1 coordinate 104,778,727, forward strand.
TACATCCTCCTCTGTCAAATCAACCACAACCACAGCTGAGTCGTCACCCTCCTCAGTCTGTGTTGTGTTGATGACACCTGGGCTGCGAGGGTGCCGTCCAAACAGTGCCATGTACGGGGTGTACCTGGTTGATCGCTGTAAAACAAAACAAAAGTACAATCAATAGCATTTCACCATCTTTCTATATTGTTTAAATTGTTTTTTGTTTCTTTCTATGTTTGTTTGAATTGTTTACATATGCAGTTGTTACACAATAGTAGGCTACCTGCTTAGAGGTGTTGATGCTCATTACGACGCCCCTCAAATGGACATCCCAGTCGTTCTGTCCCTCCCCACAGTACTTGGCAAGCGCAGTCTTCACGTTGCGGTTTGTGCGCTCGTCCTGTCCATTGGCCTGGGGGTGGTAGGGTGACGTGATGCAGTGTTTGACACCCAGAGCCTCAAAAACACCACGGTTGACCTGCAGATGCATTAGTGTATGCAATTAAATTAGATTAAATTACAATTATCAAATGTCACACATCACATACACTGTGTCTTATATAGATAACTGTACCTCATTCACAAATTCCCGTCCTTGGTCGGTAATGATCCTCTCTACCAGTCCAAAGTCAAGAAGAATGTTGACTATCTTCCTGGACACCTCATTGGCTGTTTTGGTGGTGAGGGGTTTTGCCACAACCCACTTGGTGAAGAGGTCGGTTGCAGTCAGAATGTATCTGCAATGAAAAATGCAGATTGTTCTCCATTAGCTACAGCATTGCAGCAGCTATTCCTCATGGGGTCCACCAAAAACTTGCTTCATAACTTTTATTGACTTATCCAATACATGATGTCAGCTTATCTCACTAGCTTTAACCAAAAGGGGTTACACATACTTCTGCCCAACATTCAGTAGCTACCTTTTGCCCTTTGCAGTGGTGGGAAGTGGACCAATGAGATCAATCCCCAGGACACTCCATGCCTCTTTCACTTGGATGGGATGGAGTACAGGTGCAACTGTCTTTATTTTCTCATGATGTTGACAGCGGGGGCACTCATCAACCTTTAAAACAGTGACATTTCAGAGGAAATTATCTAGAGTCAGAGAATTCTTGATGTGGTTGAGGCGTCATGTTGGTGGTGGTGGTCAGCTGCTGGGCTTAGTGCCTTAGGTGCAGAACCGCTGTGGTTGAGGGGCCGCGGCCTGTATGATGGTCTGGGTGTTCCAGTGCAGAATCAGATTGTGGTCAGTATGAGAATTACACAAGAGTTGGAGATCTTTGAGTAAAAGATCATTGCTAATGGGCAGTGTATAAATTACAATGTTCACACACATCATGCACTAATAACATCAAAAACTCACCCATTTTATGACATCCTCCCGCAAGGTGGACCAGAGGTAGGACGCAGTCACCTTCTCCAGCGTTCGGCGTCTCCCTGGATGACCCCCAGTCCCATGGTTGTCGTGGCACTCCTTCAGATCAAATCAAACTTCATTTGTATAGCCCATTTCTCACAAAAATGTGACACAATGTGCTTCACAGAGAGCAAATAAGATAAAACAACAATAGTACAGATGAAACAACAATAAAGACAGACATTTAAAAGGCGAGATTGAATAAGTAGGTTTTGAGGTCTCCAACAATGATAATCTTGTCATAATTGGGAAAGATGATGGACAAGAACTCAAGTCAGATAAGAAAGTTACCATCAGGACATCACGAACTCCATCCTTGTTGCACACCACCAAGCGATGTTTGTCCTTGTATTTGTCCTTATAGTACAACTCCTCACCTGATGCAGCAGGAAAATACAGCATTCATTTAGAAGTGCAAATATAAAGCCACAGGTTTTATGCACACAATAGTTAGCAGATGCTTAATGAGACACTCAATTTTGATACAGGCCTATGCATTTTCGCCATTTTCGACATTTCAAGCAGTGGCTTCAAGAGTGGATATAACATAGTTATTCACACTGACTTACCTTTCATCAAGTAATTCTTGGACGCCTTTAGAATCCTTGATTTAAGGTGTCCAGCCTTGGGTATGCCAGGAGGATACACACCATGCATCATGTAAAACTTCAATGCTGTATGAAACTCAAACTCCATCTTGTTTTCACCTAAACTCTCTCAGTCGCGCGCGGGTGCGCGCGCAACATCCATGTATCTTAAGGTCGCTACAGAGATTAGATCTATAAACAGCCAAAATTACTGATGGGTAAAAATGGCGGTCATCATGTGATCGGAAATCATCGTCGTCAGCGAATCATAGCGCTACCTATGGCCGGAAAGGGCTGAACCTATGACCGGATCTGGTAGGGTCGGAAAAACCTCGCAGACCGGAAATTCCGGTACTTACACCGGCAAGAAGCGCAGAAAGTCCAGGAAGGAGAGCTACGCCATCTACGTGTACAAGGTCCTGAAGCAGGTTCACCCCGACACCGGCATCTCCTCCAAGGCCATGGGAATCATGAACTCCTTCGTCAACGACATCTTCGAGCGCATCGCCGGCGAGTCCTCTCGCCTGGCCCACTACAACAAGCGTCGTACCATCACCTCCAGGGAGATCCAGACCGCCGTGCGTCTGCTGCTCCCCGGTGAGCTGGCCAAGCACGCCGTGTCCGAGGGCACCAAGGCCGTAACCAAATACACCAGCTCCAAGTAAACAGATTTTCGTCTGAATTACTTACCCCAAAAGGCTCTTTTAAGAGCCACCCACCCTATCAAAAAAAGCAATTCCATAGTGAGTTGAGCTCACGTGCTACAAATCAGTCGAACTTATATGCTGTACTGATTGTGTGTATTGTAACAAGTAAGTAAAATGTATTTATACAGCACCTTTCCCAGGCCAAGGGTCACAAAGTGCTTCACATAACGGAAGAAAACACAAATAAAACATAATACAAGACTGAAAGCCACAGCATGTTAAAACAGGCAGAAAGAATATATAACATAAGCATGTATAAGCCATATGTATCAATTACTCGATGTTACAATTTTCAAAGACTCCAGTCCTTGAACGCGCCGGAAGTTTTGCGCGCCTTTTTTGTTTTTCCACTCTGTCATTGTTTCTTTCAACTGCTGGAGTAGTGTACTCACTAGTCGTCTAAAACGGTTTCCGCTATTAATATAATGGACAGGAGTGACTACACTGCATACATACGCATGGCCAATTTCTCCGGACAGGTGGATTTAAACATAAATCATAAATATAATAATGGTTTAAACGGCGTTCAGATGTGGATAATCTAGTACAATCAAGAAGTTAGCCTACCACTACCGCCAAGACATGCCCACTTATCTATCGATAAAATGCTTTTATATCACCCCCATGATGTCATTATGAATGAATGAATGGTCTTTATTGTCATTGCTATAGTACAGGTACCAAACAACGAAATTTAGGAGGGGTGGCTCCCCTGGTGCTAGGAAAGAAAAGAAAAAAAAAAAACACAAGAAGGGAAGGAGCTGTACACTATCCACTATACTATACTGTACAGATAGACGACTAGGGTTGTCATATTGCACATAGTGTTATTGCACATTCATTTAAAGTGTCGCAGTTTGCAGGCTTGAAATGTACATATTTGTGCCTCAGCACTACACCAGATTTTTTTTCAGTCCAGCAACTGCCATCAATCCGTCCAGACTGTCCAGGGCCCAGAACCTAGGTCTTTGCTGTGTTCAGGGACAGGATGGCCCTGGGGTAGAAGCTGTGCTTCAGTCTGTTTGTCCTTGCGGCCATGGTCCCGTACCGCCTTTTCGAGGGCAGCCGGGCAAAGTGTTCGTACCCAGGGTGGGTTGGGTCTCTGGAGATCTTGGAGGCCTTCCTGAGACCTCTGCTTTTCTGTCATTCATTCTCAAGGCTAGATGTTTCAATCATCCCTGAAAGCTATCAATCGTGTGTGCTGGGACCAACATTTACGTTAAATAGTAGCAACAATGCCTATATTTAGAGGAAAGGGTAATCTAAAAATGTCTAAAAGATTTCTAATACCCTGTCACCTTTTGGGGACATCAAACACACGCAGCCAGTTGTCTCGTTTCAATTGTCGCTTGGTTTTACCAGGGCTGCCAAGTTTCACCAAAAGTGTTTTGTCTGAGAGCGTGAGAACTGGTTGAAATGCGTGAGTCTCACGGTGATTGCGTGTGACTTGGCAGCTCTGGTTTTACCATTGATTGATTGATTGAAAACTTTATTAGAAGATTTGCAGAAGTAGGTACATGACAGTACATATTACATACAAGGTCAACTAACAGGATAAAAACCCAAGAAAGCCACTGGCTTATTTCAATTGGGGTCCTTGATTCTCAATTCATCGTTACATGTAAGACAGACAAAAAAACTAGTACTATCTACAAGATAATACAGACAAATAACTATTACTATCTACAAGATAAACATACATCCATCATGGGAAGAACAATACAACAAAACATAAGGTATGTACAGCGGGTAGGACAGGTGGGGACATACACCACAGGTGGGGGCGGGGGACAAAACACAAAGTATGTACAGTGGGTAGTTCGGGTCTTTTAATCTGATTTTTGATTTAGAGGGTCGGGTCTTTTAATCTGATTTTTGATTTAGAGGGTCCCGTTACGGATTGCAGCCTCCTGTAAATGTTTTTTGAGAGTGGTTTTGAAGGTGGGCAGTGTTTTGCACTCCTTTAAGATTATAGGAAGGGCGTTCCACATTTTTACTGCATAGTTTGCAAACGAGTTTAACCCCTTGTTTGTGGTGCACCGCGGTTGAACGTGGTTCGTGGAGCTTCCTCTGGTGTTGTATGTGTGGACGTTTTTTGGAAATATGTTGACAGGTACTTGGGTGTCTTTGTGGTGTAGCGTATCTTGAAGACCAGGCCCAGTGCAAGCTGCTGCACTCTGTCAACTACTCGTAGCCAATCAAGGCTCAAAAAATGAGCAGCGGTTAGATGTGTCCTAGGGTTGAGGCCTAGCAGAAGCCTAACCAGTTTATTTTGGGCTGTCTGGAGTCTTGTTTTATGGGCCTTTGTGGTTCTATAGTACCATGATGTTACGGCATAGTCGAAGTGACATTGAATGAGAGCTCCTGATAGGGTCCTCAGTGTGTTTTTACTGACAAGTGAGGATATCCTGTACAAGAATCTAGTTCTATGGTTCACTTTTTTGATTACTTTTGCTGCCATTTTATCTCCGGAAAGATTTGCCTCTAAGATGGAGCCCAGGTATGTAATATCCTCTTTTCTTGTGATATTAATGTTACCCACTTTTATTTTAAAATTTTCAGCCTTTCTGAGTTTAGATGGGGATCCGTATAGGATGGTTTCAGTTTTACCTAGGTGTATTGATAGTTTATTGTCAGCTAGCCAGATGCAGATTCTACTCAGTTCAGTGCTTAGCGCTTTTTCCACCTGCAATATGTCCCTGTCAGAGACCAGCAGAGCCGAGTCATCCGCGAACAGGAACAAATTGCAATCACATGCTGATGACATGTCATTCACATATATTAGGAACAGTAAAGGTCCCAATATGCTTCCTTGTGGAACGCCGCAGGTCACTGGGAGGGGGGGGGACAGTGTTCCGTTCACACTAACCACCTGTTCCCTCCCCTCTAAGTAGGATTGCATCCAGCTCACCGATGTTCTATCGAACCCAATTGCTTTCAGTTTATCTAACAATATGTGGTGATCTACTGTGTCGAAGGCCTTCTGGAGGTCCAGCATGACCATGCCGCAGTACTTGCCCGAGTCCACCTCATGGTTGATGTGGTCGTTCAAATAGAGAAGGCATGTGTCAGTGGAATGGGATGTTCTAAAGAAAGTGTTTAAGCACTTAGCCACATCCAGCTTGTCTGTAAGGAGAGAATCTCCAGATTTTATGCTGATGTTTGTAGACCTGGTTTTGAGTTTTTGACTGCAACCTAGTTGGCTATTAAGTAGCTTCCAAAGGTCACGTGGTTTGTTTAAGTTTTCTTCGATTTTGTTATCGAGGTATTCTTTCTTAGCAGATTTGGTCATGGTAATTACCTGATTGCTTAGTTTGTTGCATTGTTTTTTAATTTTCTCAAAGTGGGTTTTGAGATCTTCGTTTAAGTGTTTCACTAATTTTGATTTGCATTTTTGAACTTCAGAGCATTTTAGGTCTCTGACTTTCATAGCATTTAGAATGTCCGAATTCATCCATGGTTCCGATCGGGCTTTAACCCTGGTGGTTCTCATGGGGGCTATACTGTCAATAATATTTTGGAATTTGGTTTTGAAACCTAGCCATGCCTCTTCAACCTGTGTGCATATCTGATTATGTCTTGGAATAATAGATACACGTACGTTTTCTCGAATTCAGTCGAGAAGTGAAAGTTTGTGAAAACATAGTGATAAAAGAAAGCCTAAAGCCAAGATAACCATTTAACTTGAATTATGCTGAATCGGCTAAAACATTTTTCTTTGGTCCAGCCAGTTAGAATCCTCCGTAGGACAACACGAATTAAGTATATAGTTCCGTTGACGCACAAGTAACAGTACTAGTGCTCCGTGGTAGACAAAAGTCGATGGCCCTTTCTCAATTGTAGAAACTCCATTCCTCGCGTCATATCTCCTGTCCCCTCGTCGCATCATAATTAAAATGCATTGGAGGAGAATATCTAGGTTGTTCCCCTATTCTCCTCCAATGCGATTTGAGAAGCAGCAAGTGAGACACGCAACAGAGGAAACGAGGAATCAAGTTTCTAACAGGGAAAGGGCCCTGGCTTTCAACTATATAATATATAACCCAATATATATAAAGCCCAATTTTACCCAATACTCAAGTATTCTGGTTAGGACATAAGTATTTAGTGATCCTAAAACTGTTGTTTGTTGTATTGAGTGGGCTCACTATATCCAAATCATATTGGTATGCATAAAAAAAGACAGAACCCATAACTTTAAAAAAAATATTATTTGTATGTGTTGGGAGTGTGTGTTTGGGTGAAGGGGGGATAGTTGGGAGGTGTGTGTGTGTGTGTGTGTGTGTGTGTGTGTGTGTGTGTGTGTGTGTGTGTGTGTGTGTTGGGTAGTGGGGTTGTGTGTTTTGGGGGGTGGGGAGTGGAAATGGGGGGATGTGTGTGTGTTGCCTCTTTAACGATTTAATTTACACAGCCCTTGCCCCTTTCAATAGACACAGTAGGCTCTCACGAAGCTTTCCCTGTCATTCAGATCTAGGACTGTGTACACGCACCGAAAAATGTCAAACAAATGCATTGCGATCGTAGGGACGTGGTACAAAGGAACACATTGTGCGTAAAACCATTTAGTATTATTTTTGTATTAGAAATAGCCTAATAATATGACATAAGCCGTCGAAATTGCAACAGTGCGCTTATCATGTAAAATGTGTAGTCATATGGATATCCTGCCCCCCCCAAAAAAACGACTGGAGCCCAACTAAAAGCTCATTCCGCACATTACAGCGAGGGATTTCAAGTCCTTTCCTATTTGTGTCAGTAAAACTGTTCTGCTATGACTTGTCATATGGTACCCTCTGGCATTCTGCGATCTCATTCTACTTTAACCCATCTATCGTCATATAAATAAGAGTAGTTAATGGAAAAAATCCTTTTGAGAAATATTGAGGTGGCTCTTAAAAGAACCTTTGGTTTTTGTTCATGATCATAGTCCGACACTCATCATCTTAGGCGCGCTCTCCACGGATGCGACGGGCCAGCTGGATGTCCTTGGGCATGATGGTCACCCTCTTGGCGTGGATGGCGCACAGGTTGGTGTCCTCGAACAGACCGACCAGGTAAGCCTCGCTGGCCTCCTGCAGGGCCATCACAGCAGAGCTCTGGAAGCGCAGGTCGGTCTTGAAATCCTGGGCGATTTCTCTCACCAAGCGCTGGAAGGGCAATTTGCGGATTAGCAGCTCGGTGGACTTCTGGTAACGACGGATCTCCCTCAGAGCCACGGTGCCAGGTCTGTAACGGTGAGGCTTCTTCACGCCGCCGGTGGCCGGGGCGCTTTTGCGGGCAGCCTTGGTGGCGAGCTGCTTCCTGGGGGCTTTGCCGCCGGTGGACTTACGAGCGGTTTGCTTGGTTCTGGCCATAATGCTACCTTCTTCTTGTAGAGTCAAAGTGTAGATATTCTTCACAAGACAACTTGCCACGTTTATAAAGCCGGAGCCGTCGTGCTCCGATTGGCCGGCGAATATAGACGAGCTCATTGGCCCGCGAATGTAGACGAGCTCATTGGCCCGTTGTCACCTCCTTCTCAGGCTGTCATTGGACACGAGCCCCGTGCACCCTTCCCGCCATAAATTAAAACTGTAAACCCCTCCTGCTCCCTCCATTGCGCGCTTCCCTTGTCCACCCGCCCCGCCCATGTGAATTATAATAATAAACATAATATGAAGATTTGTAAAAATCGGTGTTATGGGAAAATCCATAATTATTAGTCAACTGGCAGATGATACCACTGTTGTGATACCACTTTCTTAAGGACAACGACCCCAGCTATAGCTTTTACGCTATTCTCAGATGCATTAGGTTTGAGGCTGAATATGAATGAATGTGAGCTTATGGCCGTACAAGACTGCTAATGTAATTTCACAATATCCCTGTAAGGTACTGTTAAAATGTGTTTATGCTTATAGCCAGCACTCATCATGAAGGGAACATTGGTTGGCAACACCACGTGGCCAAAACAGAAGTGTGTTGTTGTGGGTGCGTTCTCAGCCTCACGAAGGTGTATGATGACTGTTGAACTTTGTGATTGTAGGCTTCAACATGAGGCACACTACGGTACACATAGCGGACAAACACCGTTTAGAGATGAAAATACAAATTGCACTTTTTGAGAGACAAGTGGTTGGCTCTTAAAAGAGCCTTTGGGGTTAAGTAGTTGGGTGAAAGCCGGAGTAGAGGTTTTACTTGGCTTTGGCGGGCTTCTCTGTCTTCTTGGGGAGAAGCACTGCCTGGATGTTGGGCAGCACACCACCCTGAGCGATGGTCACACCGCCCAGCAGTTTGTTCAGCTCCTCGTCGTTACGGACGGCCAACTGCAGATGACGGGGGATGATACGAGACTTCTTGTTGTCGCGGGCGGCGTTGCCGGCCAACTCCAGGATCTCAGCAGTCAGGTACTCGAGCACGGCGGCCAGGTAGACCGGTGCGCCAGCGCCAACACGATGGGCATAATTGCCTTTGCGCAGAAGCCTGTGCACACGGCCCACTGGGAACTGAAGCCCAGCACGAGAAGAACGGGTCTTTGCCTTTGCCCTGGCCTTGCCTCCGGTTTTGCCTCTTCCTGACATGGTGACGGTTTAGCGGGATCTCAAAGAAGCTGAAGAAAATAATTTCAAATAACGGTTCTGCCGCTTGGAGCGTTGTTCTTATAGCTCGCCTTGACGGCGTTCATTGGCCACTGGGTCGACGTCACCTCATCCAATCAAGAGACAGAGATTGTGGATACATTGTGAATATTGAAGATTGTCTTTGTGAGTTTCCCTCGCGCGCCAGAAATCGAAGTTCAAATCAAACTCGCCCCACGTGACATATTCAGTGTACTAAAACTAGTATATGTCATAATAATAATAATAATAATAATAATATATAATTGATACGTATATAATATGTACATTGTGAAGTGCATTCCCAGCTCTCTGTAGTTCGTTACTCCTGACTGAGCGAAAAGTTGTCTGTTATCTCCCGCCTTTCTGTCCAAATATAACGTAATGGTGTAACGGAAAGAGTATCTCATAACTATCTGTATATGTTGATATTATATGCAACTTTATGGACACTGTCATACCCCCACCATCCTCTCCCGCACACAGCTCTACCGAGTGACACTTTATAGTGTCAAAGTGTAAACTAGACCTTGATGTCAAATCTCTCATTACTGCTCATTATTTACTCAATAAGTAAAAACATGATTGTCGTGTTTGTAAGTCCGTGCTTGACACTGACACTGGGGGCGGCTGTGGCGGAGGTAGAGCCGCTGTCTAATGATCACAAGTTTGGCAGATCGGCGGTTCGAGCCCCAGCTGGCCACATGTCGAAGTGTCCTTGGGCAAGACACTGAACCCCAAATTGCTCCCAGTGAGCCGGCCGGCGCCTTGCATGGTAGCTTGCCGCCATTGGTGTGTGAATGAGAGGCCGTTGTAAATCGCTTTGGATAAAGGCGCTATATAAGTCAGTCCATTTACACTGGTGTAAAATACTTTCTAAAATAAACACTCGACTTTTTCTGTCGTCATGGATGATCATGCGTTTTTACGAAAATGTGGGTGGCTCTTAAAAGAGCCTTTTAGTGGTACAAATTGTGTCGGAAAGAACACTTTGAATGTTTACTTCTTCTTTGGGGCTGCCTTTTTTGCCTTGGGCTTCACCGTTTTGGGTTTGGCTACCTTGGGCTTGGCTGCCTTGACGGCCTTTTTGGGGCTCTTAGCCGGAGCCTTCTTGACCGGTGTGGCCTTCTTCGCCTTCTTGGGGCTCTTGGTGGCCTTCTTGATGACTGCCGCGGGCTTCTTTGCCTTCTTGGGAGACTTCTTGGCCGCAGCAGCGGGCTTCTTTGCCTTTTTCGGAGACTTCTTGGCAGCGGCGGGCTTCTTTGCGGCCGCCTTCTTGGGTTTCGGGGCGGCGGATTTCTTCGCCGGCTTCTTGACCGCCTCGGTGGCTTTCTTGTTGAGCTTGAAAGAGCCGGAGGCCCCGGTGCCCTTGAGCTGGAGCAGAGTGCCCTTGGTGACGAGGCTCTTGACGGCGACCTTGACGCGGGAGTTGTTCTTCTCCACGTCGTAGCCACCGGCCGAAAGCGCCTTCTTGAGCGCGGACAGGGACACGCCGCTCCTCTCCTTGGATGCGGACACGGCCGTCACGATGAGCTCGGCGACGCTGGGGCCAGCTTTCTTGGGCCTGGCTGCTGCCTTCTTCTTGGGGCTCTTGGCCGGCGCGGGGGCTGCTGCTGGTGCGACTTCTGCCATGTCTGTAGAAAGTCTCGTTCGTTCCGGTAAACCAACTAGTCTGCAAAGCTGCTCTGTGAGAATGAAGCTCAACCCGGAGCAGGGGCTGTCCTTAAACGCGGCATGAGAACCGTGCAGACTCAACCATCCCTGCTCAGCAGTCGTAGCTGCCGAAATACTTGGGCGCCTGTGTTTTCTCCTCGCGAATAACGGGCCAAAAGTCACCGGTGGTGCCGAGTTGAGGTCCAAATGCAAACGGGCCAGCGAGCAGACTTGCCTCCGGTTAGAATAAAGTCATGTGAGCCGCGAAGGCCTCGTGAGTTTTGTTGTGACTCGATCAAAACCCCACCGTTGCACCGTCGGAGGGAGCGGTGCGCACAGCTTTTCCTGTGTTATTTGTCTCCTAAAGTGGCTAAAAGTGCATATGATTGCGACCAGCACTCGTTGTCCAGGTAGCCAGGTTGTCTGGCAAGGGAGTACAAAGGTTGAGGGTCCCCCGATGTGGTGCGGGGTGTTATAAATATGAGCTCTTTTGGTGGTCGTGAAACACAGTCGCGGGGATGGGGCTGAGAGGTTGTCCCTATAGGTGATTTTTCAGATGGTGTCCCTCTCCCTCCTATTAAATCTAGACAAGACAGGTGAAAGCCATAGATAGACTATGGTTGCTGCATGTCGACTCTGAGGAATCAATTGCGATATTATCACCAGAATTGTGTCTCCTTGACCTGTCTGCTGCCTTCGACACAGTCAATCACCAGATCCTTCTCTCCATCCTCTCAGACCTGGGCATCTCTGTCACCGCACACTCCTGGTTTTCTTCCTACCTGGCGGGCCGCTCCTACCAGGTGACCTGGAGAGAATCGCTATCTTCTCCACGAACCCTCTCCACTGGAGTTCCCCAGGGTTCCGTCCTAGGGCCCCTACTCTCCTCCCTCTACACCAAGTCTCTTGGCTCGGTAATCTCTTCACATGGGCTCTCCTACCACAGCTACGCAGACGACACTCAACTCTTCCTGTCCTTCCCCCCGTCTGATGTACACGTGGCAACCCGTATCTCAGCATGTCTCGCTGACATTTCAACTTGGATGGCTGACCACCATCTCAAGCTTAATCTTAACAAGACCGAGCTCCTCTTCATCCCCGGGAAAGCCTGCCCTCTCCAAGACTTCTCCATCACAGTGGAGAACTCTACTGTAACCCCCTCCCTGACAGCCAAGAACCTTGGAGTGATCCTGGATAACCGACTATCCTGTGCGGAGAACATTGCAGCAACGGCTCGCTCCTGCAGATTCCTCCTCTACAACATCAGAAGGATACGACCATTCCTTACCAGAGAGGCAGCGCAACTCTTGACCCAGGCACTGGTCATCTCCCGCCTGGATTACTGCAATGTACTCCTGGCTGGGCTCCCCGCTTCAGCCATTAGACCTCTGCAGCTCATCCAGAATGCTGCTGCCCGGCTGGTATTCAACCTCCCCAAATACTCGCATGTCACCCCTCTCCTTCGCACCCTGCACTGGCTCCCGATAGCAGCTCGCATCAGATTCAAGACCCTGGTGCTTGCATACCAGGCAGCTAAAGGGACAGCCCCTGCCTACCTGAAGGAAATGGTAACCCCCCAAACCCCTGCCCGCTCACTCCGCTCCTCCACCTCGGCTGGCCGACTGGCCCCACCTCCTCTACACAGCAGTCGGGCTGCCCGATCACGTCTCTTCACAACACTGGCTCCCCGCTGGTGGAATGAGCTCCCCACGGCTGTCAGAACGGCAGAGTCACTACCCATCTTCCGTCGTAGACTGAAGACCCATCTCTTCAGGTTACATCTTAACTGCTCCTCCTGAGACATCTTCTGACCCTCACCACTACGTCTCCTAAAGACACCCGCTTTCCCCTCTACTGTGTCCCTAAGAACTTCTATTGCCCCCCTTGTACTGTTTCTCAGTTTCTCCAGTAATTAAAAAATAAAATAAAAAAAGTTTTAGTAGAAGGCGATAATAGAGAGAAGGTTTTTCCTTCTATCAGTGGCCCCGGGCCTGAGCTAGAGTACTCTTCCTGCAACGAATGGTGGACTGCTGATTCACATGCTTAGTATTCAAATATATTGATTGTAAGTCGCTTTGGAATAAGGCGTCTGCTAAATGCCAAAAATGTAAATGTAAATGAGGACATCAGCAGCCTTATGATGAATATGTTCGGCTACTAAACTAGTTGGTAACTAGCTGAAATTGCAATCATAACTTTGTTTGTAAATAAATAAATAATAATAGTAATAAGTAAATTCAATAAATTAAATGTGCTTATGTATGTGTTGTTTATCGATGGTGACGTAGTCAGCCTGCCTCCTCTCTCCATGTGTTTGTGGGTCTTTGTGGACCGGGGTGTTTAAATTACATCACATTTGTAATGTAACATAATATAATATAATGGTTCTGCCGCTGCTTGGCTGTCCTTGAGCCTCGTATTAATCGTATTAATATTCACCAATAATACAATAATATATATGCTTATGACACTGTTGTACAGTATGCTATTGCCCCCACGACTGACCAGGCTCTTTCTGAGCTACAGTCTGCATTCACTGTCCTGCAGAGAGCATTTGGTGGGCTGAGAATGAGAATGATACTTAATGTTGGAAAGATAAAAATCTATGTTCTACCATATCACAAGTTGTTTTTATTTGATTCATGTTTGCATCTTGGGTGTGTCCCGCTACCTGGGCAGTTCGTTCATGGCGGTGTTTGATTATCGCTTTATCATAGATGATAGTTGTTATCCTCATCATTGCATTCTGTATAAATGGCTGGCTGGACCGTTAAATCCTGTAGATCTATTCATAACTCATTTTTGTATATAAAGCCCTACTACATAAACAAAACCCGCTACCTAGTGGTATTATTACAATTCAAAGACATGCATGACCGAACTCGTTCACATCATTGGTTCTTGAGGTTCTGTCCAGGTAGCTGACTAGTGAGCCTGCATCAACCTTAATGCTATTCAAGTGCAAGAAGATTACATTTGTCTTCGCCGTTCAAGATACACACATTCATCTGCTGTGGAGCAGTAGCAGGCGGTCTGATTCTCCCTGGAGGTGATGGTAGATCCACATGTGAACGCCGTTTAAACTATTATTATATTTTATTATTTATTTTAAATCCACCTGTCCCGAGAAATTGGCCATGCGTATGTATGCAGTGTAGTCACTCCTGTCCATTATATTAATAGAGGAAACCGTTTTAGACAACTAGTGAGCAACAAACAAGTGAGGAACAAAAAAAGGCGCGCAAAACCTCCGGCGCGTTCAAGGACTGGAGTCTTTGAAAATTGTAACATCGAGTAATTGATACATATGCCTTATACATGCTTGTTATGTTATGTATGCTTTCTGCCTGTTTTAACCTGCTGTGGCTTTCACTCCTGTATTACTATGTTTTATTTGTGTTTTCTTCCTTGTTATGTAAAGCACTTTGAGACCCTTGGTCTGGGAAAGGTGCTGTATAAATACTGTATAATTTTACTTACTTGTTACAATACACACAATCAGTACAGCATATACATTCGACTGATTTGTAGCACGCGAGGTCATCTCACTATGGAATTGCTTTCTTTTTTGATAGGGTGGGTGGCTCTTAAAAGAGCCTTTTGGGGTAAGCAGTACAGACGAAAATCAGTTTACTTGGAGCTGGTGTATTTGGTTACGGCCTTGGTGCCCTCGGACACGGCGTGCTTGGCCAGCTCACCGGGGAGTAGCAGACGCACGGCGGTCTGGATCTCCCTGGAGGTGATGGTACGACGCTTGTTGTAGTGGGCCAGGCGAGAGGACTCGCCGGCGATGCGCTCGAAGATGTCGTTGACGAAGGAATTCATGATTCCCATGGCCTTGGAGGAGATGCCGGTGTCGGGGTGGACCTGCTTCAGGACCTTGTACACGTAGATTGCGTAGCTCTCCTTCCTGGACTTTCTGCGCTTCTTGCCGGTTTTGGTGGCGGTCTTGGTGACGGCTTTCTTGGAGCCCTTCTTGGGCGCAGGCTTCGCAGGCTCAGGCATGTTGATAGTGGCTCGTTACTTCTCAGAAACGAATGAAGAGGCGGCAAACGCACACCCGTAATATAAAGGTGGGGCTATGCAAATTAGGCGGCTGCTGACATCCACTTCCAAAGCTCTAGTCTGCCTCGCGGGTAAATACATTATCTGCGCACGCGCGGGCTCCTCCCCCCACCCCTTCCTTACTTTTTCACCCGGCTGTCGGGTTGCCTTGTTTCCGATGGCGATATGAACATGAAAGCGTCAAGAGGAAGATTGAGAATGATATACATAGAACACCAAGTCCCCCAAACTCCCAACCAGCCTAGCGATTACTACCAGGAATTGTCCTTTTGGGATGGTACGACAAGGGCATGCATTATTATTATCACTAGATGCGCAATAGAAAAAGGGGCTGCACTGTGTTGTGTGCGTAATAATCCATAATAACCATGCGCATGTGGGATGGTCATTTCTAGTCGTGGAATGCCAAGACTACGCATTTACTTGCGTTGACATTGATTTGGCAACGTATGTTTTTATTCATGACAGCTAAACCCGTTGAATGTACAGGGGCCTCATTCATAAAGAAGTACTTGAACGTCATCTTTGACTTTCACGTAAGCAGTTTTCTAAACGGACGTAAGCATTATTTATAAAACGGGCTGAGATGGTTTAAAGTTGCGTACGTGCTTCCTTCTATAAATACCAAACATACTTGGAATTGAACGCAGGTGAATGAGGTTTGTATTAACGCCCTGTGAGGCTCAATTATAGCGGCTGAATGAAGCCAAGTGCTATAATATAATATAATACAGACAGACAATACTGACAATATTATATACTGTCTGTATTATATTATATTATAGCACTTGGCTTCATTCAGCCGCTATTTGAGCCGCCATCACAGGGCGTTAATACTATATGGAATGGACTTTATTTGTCATTGCTACAGTACAGGTACCAAACAACGAAATTTAGGAGGGGTGGCTCCCCTGGTGTTAGGAAAGGGGGAAAAAAAACATTTTAGAAAAAGCATAAAATCACAAGAAGGTAAGGAGCTGGTTTACATAAATAAAGGCTATGTACACAATCCACTGTACTATACTGCACAGATAGTCAACTAGGGTTGTCATATTGCACAAAAGTATTTTTTCACGTTATTTTAAAGTGTCACAGTTTGCAGGCTTGAAATGTACATGTTTGTGCCTCAGCACTAGCTGCCATACAATCCGTCCGGACTGTCCTGGGCCCAGAACTTAGGGTAGGCGTGCGTCTGGAAGCGGGAGAGGGCAGTAATACCACGTTCATTGATAAAATGACATAAGGGATGCAAAGGGGGGATGGCAGTTTTAGAAGGGGGATGATTTGGACTGTTTTTATTTCAGGGGGGGTGCCATCCCGACTCAACTCGAAATCCAGTATCATTTAGCGCGTGGCCGGGCAAGGCATAGGCATGTTGAAGAGAGATAGACAGCTCCGGAGGGATATAAAGAAAGACTGAAATACAATTATAAACATCAGTTGCCTTTAAATATTGAATTTAACTCATTTTCTCGGCTGGTAACAACATCGTTAATTTTATGACGAGCCACTTAATTAAACTTCGCATGAATTACATGTAGACAACGTTTTTCCAGTGCGGCTCACATGCCTGTAATAACTCCGCATAACTAGTAGGTAATGTACGTAAGCAAGTTGAATACTCGACGTCGAGCTACGATCGTTTCCACGTTCAAATCGACTCACGTTGAAATTTTATAAATCACTACGTTGACGTGGTTTTCTACGTACGACACGGGTAAGATCAACATTTGATCTAAGCACGTGTTATGAATGAGGCCCCAGGCCTGACAAAATGTGTTATAATAATGGAATCAACTCTCTTGTGTGGAGATGGGTGGCTCTTAAAAGAGCCGTTGTTTTTTGTAGGGGGTGGTTGAGTTTACGAATAGTTTAGCCGCCGAAGCCGTACAGAGTACGTCCCTGGCGTTTCAGAGCGTATACAACATCCATGGCGGTGACGGTCTTCCTCTTGGCATGCTCGGTGTAGGTGACGGCATCACGGATAACGTTCTCAAGGAACACCTTCAGCACACCACGGGTCTCTTCGTAGATCAGACCAGAGATACGCTTGACTCCCCCACGGCGAGCCAGGCGGCGAATAGCGGGCTTCGTGATTCCCTGGATGTTATCACGGAGAACCTTGCGATGACGCTTGGCGCCTCCTTTTCCGAGTCCCTTTCCTCCTTTCCCTCTTCCAGACATATTGAGTTCAGTAAGATTATGGCTTCGATGAAGTTGTGGGTTGAATTTATCTCAGCTACGAGGACGTGATTGAGACCAGGCTGTACAGGAACCGCGCGCTATCGCTTGCCTCTTTTTTTCTTTTTTCTTGTGGGGGATTTTTGTCGAGGGAGGAGCTTCTGCTAGGGACAACGTTTGGCATTATAGGCATTATTGAAGCAAAAGGACATCACACACACACACACACACACACACACACACACACACACACACCTTTACTGATCCCTACTGCCCTCAGGAGCCTTGTGGTGGAGCTGGCTACAAAGCCTCTGCAGCCCACCTCCACTGGCCACACCTTCACGTTCCAGCCCCGCCCCTCTGCTTCGACTGCTAAGTTGGCATACCGCAGCCTCTTCCGTTCGAATGCCTCATCGATGGCCTCCTCCCATGGGACCGTCAGTTCTACGATGAAGACACGCCGGCAGGACTTGGACCAGAGGACTAGGTCTGGGCGCAGGTTGGTCGCTGCAATTTCGGGTGGGAAGGTGAGCCTCTGGCTGAGGTCTACCCGCATTTCCCAATCCCGGGCTGCGTTCAGTGGGCCTGAGTCTGGAGGTGATGGCTTGGTCCGCTGTTTCTCCCCTTCCCGGATGAAGATTGTTTTCCGTGGAAAGGTAGTCTGGGCATTTAGAGGCATGGCGTTGGTGGTTACCCTCTTGTGCTCAAGTTCGGCAGCCAAGCACTTTAGCACTTGGTTGTGGCGCCAGGTGTATCTTCCTTGAGTTAGACTGGTCTTGCAACCCACCAAGATGTGTTTGAGGCTTGCTGGGGCTGCACACTGGAGACAGGCTGGGTCCTCTCCATACCAGAGATGTAGGTTGGTAGGAGAGGGCAGGACATCATAATATGATTATGTGGCTCTGATGATGAAACTTAGCCTATTAGACTCCATGCTCCACAGCTCGTTCCATGTGATTTTCCTCCTCTCCACGCTCTCCCACTTCATCCAGCGGCCTTGCTGGGCTTGGGAGACTGCCTTGGCGCACCTGGCTGCTTCCTCCTGGTGGCGCACCTCCTCAACCACCATCTTCCGCCGTTCGGTTGGAGTAGCCTTTTGCCATGTGGGTGTTGTTGTTTCCAAACCAAGGCCCCCTCTGCCATGTTGGACATGCCCCACTATATCCCGGTGTCTGAGGGCGGTCTTTGCCACCGCAACTGCTGCAGATGGCTTCCATTTCCTCCCCGTTGCTAGGATCGGAGCAGCACCTCTGACGAATGGATCCCGGGATTCTGTGAGAGTCATTTCCAGCCTTGATTTGGCACATTTGTACTCCTCCACCAGGCTTGAGATTGGTAGGGAGAGGGCTCCGTTGCCATACAGGCCTATGCTGCTAAGGTCTCTCGGCAGTCCAAGCCACTTCCTCACTTGTGCATTCACCAGTCTCTCCAGCCGGTTGGCATGGGATAGTGTGACCTCGTAGATGGAAATTGGCCACATGAGACGGGGCAGCAGCCCAAACTGAAAGCACCACAGCTTCAGCTTCCCAGGGAGAGCAGTGTTGTTGATCTGCTTGAGGCCACTGATTGTATCCTGCCTGAGTTGTTCCACCTGCTTCGAGTCTTTGAGTTCTGCGCTATACCAGCGGCCAAGGCTTTTGATAGGCTTCTCCAGAACTGTTGGTATTGGCTCGTTGTTGACGTGGAACCTCTCATTGGCGAGCTTGCCTTTGACAATGGAGATACTGCGGGACTTGCTGGGTTTAATCTCCATTCGTGCCCATTTGATGTTTCCCTGGAGTTTATCCAGCAGGCGTTTGGTGCATGCGTTTGTTGTTGTTATTGTCGTCATGTCATCCATGTACGCCCTGATTGGAGGAAGACGCAGCCCGCTCTTCAACCGTTCCCCTCCAACGACCCATCGGGATGCTCGAATAATGAGCTCCATTGCCATGGTAAACGCCAGTGGAGAGATGGTGCAGCCCGCCATTATGCCTATCTCGAGGTGCTGCCATGCAGTTGTACTGGCTTGTGCTGTAACACAAAACTGGAGGTCCTGGAAGTAGGCTTTTGCCAGCCTTGTGATGCCCTCTGGGACTTGGAAGAAGTTGAACGCTGTCCACAAAATCTCATGAGGCACTGACCCGAAGGCATTGGCAAGATCTAAGAAAACCACATGCAGGTCTTTTTTCTCCTTCTTGGCCGTTTGTACCTGGTGCCAGATAACATTTGTGTGTTCCAGGCATCCTGAGAATCCACTTATCCCTGCCTTCTGCACTGAGGTGTCGACAAAGTTGTTCTTCTGCAAGAATACTGAGAGCCTCTGGGCCACAACACTGAAGAAAATCTTTCCTTCCACATTCAGTAGACTGATCTGGCGGAACTGGTCGATGGTTGAGGAATTCTTCTCTTTGGGAATCAGGATCCCTCCTGCCCTTCGCCATGCCTTTGGTATGATTCCCTTTTCCCATGCCACTTTCATTAGCTTCCAGAGGTATTTCAAGACGCCTGGACTGTTCTTATATAGCCTGTATGGAACACCGTTGGGCCCAGGGGCTGAGGCTGTTCTTGCCCGTTTTACTGTGCTCTCAACTTCGCTCCATGTAGGGGGCCTTGTTTCCATCTGGTGCTCAGGTGGTTGGATTGGTGGCATGTCATCCGGAATGCTGGCTGGCACATGCCTCTGGTTGTCAGAGTAGGTCTTCCTCAGGTGCTCCTCTAGTTCCCTTATGGGTACTTTGAGGGTACCCGTTTTCTCCTTGACAAAGAGGTCTTTGACGAACTTGTAGGGATCTCTGTAGAAGGCAGTCCTCGTTCGCTCTTTCTTCTTGTGTTGCTTTCTCAAGCATATAAATATAATAATGGTTTAAACGGCGTTCACATGTGGATAATCTAGTACAATCAAGAAGTTAGCCTACCACTACCGCCAAGACATGCCCACTTATCTATCGATAAAATGCTTTTATATCACCCCCATGATGTCATTATGAATGAATGAATGGTCTTTATTGTCATTGCTATAGTACAGGTACCAAACAACGAAATTTAGGAGGGGTGGCTCTGTCAGGGCAAAACCTTCCGCTGGGCAAAAGCTACCGGGGGTGCGGCCTAACGCGTCACGACCAGCTGGCACGCGCACGCGTCACGACCAGCTGGCGAGTGTTTTTGAAACCTCCGTTTTGGCCGCCATTAGCGAAAAGCTTTAATTTGGCTCTACAAGTGTTAATATGTCATTTTATGAAGTTTTAATATGTTTTCAGGCGAGAAAGTAACCATATATATTCACAAAATGTATCCGGTTTATCAAAATAACCCTTATATCTATCTGATCTGACGGTTTTTTTCACAACGTTATTACTTGTCACTTTAAGCCCAGGAGGGAGTTAGCGATTAGCGATGTTTAGCTTAGCTTAGTTTAACAGAAGTATCTTCACTTTTAACATGACTTCCCGTGGTCGTAGAGGGCTGGTCGACGGCTTAAAATGACCGTGTAGACCGTGTAGACCTTATCCAGCTATAGTCTTGTGTTTCTACCCCGGGCATAGCCGGTGTTATTCACGGACAAACACTCCTGTTAGAGTGGTCTGATCAGCAGATCATTTTCTCATAAAGTTGCAAACGCAACTCAGCAATTCAACTTAATTTAAAAAATGCGCGTTTCGTTCAAGATCCATTAGAGTAGGACATGTACAGTTATGATAACTACAGTCATATGTAACTTTTGGACTAGTATAGTAGTTGATATTGTAATAAAACGTGCCAATGTCAGACGATGAACAAACACACCACGAGTCCACACTGATTCAGAAAACAGAATAAACTTTATATATAAATACACAACACTTCAGGGGGCTAACGTTTGCAAAAGAACTGTACAGGTTACAATCAGGTATATAATAATAGTTAGGGAGTAACATATCATTCACAAATTCAACAATAATAGAACAGATAAATACACAGATAGCCCTGCTACGTCCTCCGTGAGGGCCCGTTCCCCTGTACATAAGTCCCTGTCCAGCCCTGCTACATCCTCCGTGAGGACCACCTCTACCACATCCTGGTGGTGTGTCTGAGGTGGTGGTGGTGTGTCTGAGGTGGTGGTGGTGGTGGTGGTGTGTCTGAGGTGGTGGTGGTGGTGTGTCTGAGGTGGTGGTGGTGTGTCTGAGGTGGTGGTGGTGTGTCTGAGGTGGTGGTGGAGGGTTGGGGTAACATCTGGGAGGTTAGGGGATAACATCTGGAGGGTTGGGGGTAACATCTGGAGGGTTGGTGGGTA
Source organism: Nansenia antarctica (assembly GCF_963989245.1). Lineage (NCBI taxonomy): Eukaryota > Metazoa > Chordata > Actinopteri > Argentiniformes > Microstomatidae > Nansenia > Nansenia antarctica. The sequence continues at coordinate 104,800,167 of NC_137674.1, forward strand.
ACATCTGGGGGGTTAGGTAACATCACACCAATCAGCTCTCCTGTTGAGGTAAGCAATAACCATCTTGTTAGTGTAAACACACAAACAAGCACAGATATGTACAGTCAAAATAACATTTTGTGAGTAAACACATTTCTAAATAATCCCTATTCAATGTGACTTACCAGTGTACTGGGTGGATGGGGATGAAAGGTAACTGTCCAGATGTAATTTTGTCCAAAACATCTTGGTGCTGTGTGAATGAATGAGCATACATGTAATGTATTAGTAATGAAACAATCAATATGAACATTTAAAAATAACAATGATGTAATTGTGGCTCATACTTGCAGTAGCCTGAGGTAGAGGTGGTCCTCTCTGAGGATGTGGTAGAGGTGGTCCTCACGGAGGATGTGGTAGAGGTGGTCCTCACGGAGGATGTAGCAGGGCTGGACAGGGACTTATGTACAGGGGAACGGGCCCTCACGGAGGACGTAGCAGGGCTATCTGTGTACAATCTGGAAAATACTTAAAAAACAACTTTACAAGCAGTACAAACAAATTCATTAGGAAACATAATATTAATTGACACACAAGACGAATGGAAAAACTTGGAACACCTCCTGCAGGATACCTGAAGCTCTGGTCGGATGGTCCTCCTTCAGATGCAGTGCACACTAACGTCCATAGTGTACACTGACTGGGCCGTGCGTGGACACCGTATGGAGCTGGGGAATGGTCTCAGGTACTCATCCTGAAAGCAGGAAAAGAGGTGCTTACGCATATCAGACTGATCAAATTCCTTGCTTGCTGGGTCCTCACCTCTGCAGCATGTGAGACTGTTCGCAATAGCAAACAGCCCACAGTCTGAGCTGCCTCTCTGCTGCTGGACATCAGGCCACTGCAGAAGGACCTTGGGACCTGAAAAAGAGAGGAGACCTGTTATTTGAGAAATGAACTCCTCGGTCGACCCGTGACCAGCGGAGTCATAAATGTTAACAGTACCTACCTCGCAGTTGATGTTACTTACCGTAACCCAGTGATTTGAACAAACATTTAAAATCTGAACAAACCCCTGGGTTGATGCAGGCACGGAGGAGAGGAGGGAGAGGGACGTTGTGGCGTAGAGGCCTCCTACATGGGGATGTTGAGCCTGTAAAAGAGCCTGAGCATGGTCAATGGAGAGATCATTCAGCCAACAATTGGGATCCAGAAAGAAAGGCCTAAGCACCTCCAACCCGCTACGTAAAGCTGGACAGGCCCGCCCCAGCTGAACATCTGTGATGGTGACATCTAGCAGCTGAGATGGTGCCTAAAAAACATAATGATGTTGGGTTAAAGGGACTGTCATGTTACAGTACTCAGCCATTGGAATTTTGATTATTTAAAATGAATGAAGCTAGGATTTGTAAGTGTACCTGAAGTGAGTCCCACTCCGGCTCAGAGTTTAGCGGTTCAGGGTCATCAGAACACACTGGCTCCGGTGGATGGGACACAGCTTTCTGAGTGGGCGGGCAGGCTCGGAATCCTTAAGTCAATCAACAAAACAATTTTAGAATGACATCTTGTGGTAAAAAAAATACAGTTTCACATTACATTAACTTTAAAATGTGAACTGTATGTTACACTTACTCGTCCGCAGAGGCTTCACTGAGGCATAGGGGGTTTTGGTTCCCAGTTGTTGGCCATCCAAGGTCTCCAACTGCACCAAATTGTTGTCCCCAACCTCAGTCACCCTGAAGAAAATATGTATTAATAATGGCAAAATTGGACATCACACATCACCCTCTCATTCTGAATATTCTTAAAAGTCTAACATTTACCGGTACGTAGTTGGCCAGTCTGGGTCCATTGTGCCACCAGGTCTCCCACGTTTCCTCTCATTCTTCTTCAGGACCTCCATGCCCGGGAGGATCTCAAACCGCTTGGTTCCCTTCTTGATCCTCTTCCGGTAGCTTTCCCGCTGTTTCTCCTGGGCCTTCTCCACGTTGAGTCGCACCTTGATCGTTGAAGAAAAAGCGAAGCAGCAGAGATTGTAATTCTCTGTTGTGCAGTATAGCTCTGTATATTGCTGAGGCATTGTTATTGCTTTAGCAGTTACTTAGCATCACTCAGGTGGTTGTTCAGTATATAGTTGTGTAATATCTTTCACCTCGTCAAAGACCTCCTCATCCTTCTCAGCCCTGGCGTGGAGATAGTCTGCAGCGGTGTCTTCATTAATCTCGTCCATCTCCACAAAAGGACGGTCGCCTGTGATCTGAAATGAGAGGCAAATAGAGATACGCAATACATACATTTGCATAGAGTTAGTGTTTTATTTTTTGTTTATATTGAGAATCAATTTGCAAAACAAATTATATATTATAAGAACAATAATATCAAGAGTTGACATACCTCACAGGACAGCCGTGGCTCCCGACCGTACATCAGGCGGTAGGGCGAGTACTTGGTGGAGGCCTGGACGCTGGTGTTATGTGCGAAAAGGATTAACTTAAGGTTGTCCTCCCACCGTTCCTGGTGCCCTTCCAGAGATTTCCCGATAGCCCTCTTGAGTGTTTGATTGGTCCGCTCGTCCAGTCCGTTGGTCTGGGGATGGTAGGCAGAGGTAATCCGGTGCTTCATCCCCCACTTCTCAAACAAAATCTGGTTGACCTAAAAGTAGTAAGACAGAAGTCATTAGTTTTGTCCATACAAGTATGTCCATAACTGTTACAAGATCATATGTTTTAGCAAGTACATGACCTTGTTGCAGAACTCTTTGCCCTGGTCAGTCAGGATGACCTCCGGCGCACCATGGGTGTGGAAGATGTCTATCAGGGCCTGGGATGTTGCCACTGCCGTCTTGTCCTAGCAGTGTATACACACAGGATATGGTACTATTATATTAATACTTATAATGTTAATTTTAAGATGAAAATTGGGATACATGGTGATGAACTGTTCAAGTACAATACATTCAAGTATTTTAAAAAGCATGGTCATGATCATTATATTTGAGAAAACAACACTAAACACAGATATAACACACCTGGATAGGAATGGCCTCCACCCACTTGGTGAAGAAATCTGTCGCTGTGAGGCAGTAGCGATTGCTATTCTTGGATGAGGCCTTGAACGGTCCGATGAGGTCCACACCTAGCAAGAAAAATGTGTTGGCATACTCTAACATTGGACAAGCGGAAGTAAAACATTCACACTAAAAGAGCATACTGAAAGAAAGCATGGTGGGAAACAAGTCAAAACCCAAAAAATTAATTGGGATATAAAAGTGTAGAACTCACCAATCATGTACCACGGTGAAACAGGCTTGATGCTCTTCAGCTCAGGGGCTTCAGTCTTCACCTTCTCAAACCTCTGGCAAGCCACGCAGGTACGGACCTTGAAACAAACAGTAAAGTGCAAGTTGAAATGAAATGTGAATGAATGAATGAATATTATCTGTGTGTAAAATACAATCTTGCTACTGTTTGTAAAACATAAAAACTAACTAAAGAAATAATAGATTTGCTTGCCCAGTCTTCACAATCCTTCACAATGCCAAACCAGAAGAAGCGCTGATTAATCTTGCCAATCATGCGCTTCTTTCCGAAGTGACCGGCATGGACCTCGGTCAGCACTGCCTCCCTTTCCTCGTCTGACATGATGACCCTCCTTGGTGGCTGTCCCTCCTTCTTGGGCCTCAAATACATGCGACCATCTACAACATCAAAAGGATTAGAGAAAAGAGACCAGGACTTGTTAAATAATGTTTTTTTGTTGTTGTTGTTTTTTTACAGTAGTACACTACTTTATTGCTTTATGGGTTAATTTAACAAATCTTACCCTGAAGCATGTATTTCTCAGCTGCTCTCCGGAGAACACGCTTCTTCTCTGCAGACATATCCTCCTGGAACTGGTCTTTGGACAGATATAAGAAAATGTCACTGTGGCTAGTATAGGATGCCATTGTGTGTATATATATATATATATATTAAAAGGAAATGATAGGGTTATCTGTAGTAGTTCTCTAGTAGTTCTCTGTAGTAGCAGGTGTGTCGTGTAGCAGGTGTTTCCACAGCGCACTAGAATGACGTCACAGTCGCCAGGTCGTGACGCGTGCGCGTGCCAGCTGGTCGTGACGCGTTAGGCCGCACCCCCGGTAGCTTTTGCCCAGCGGAAGGTTTTGCCCTGACAGCTCCCCTGGTGTTAGGAAAGAAAAAAAAAACTGGAAAAAAAACACAAGAAGGGAAGGAGCTGGTTTACATAAATAGAGGCTATGTACACTATCCACTATACTATACTGTACAGATAGACGACTAGGGTTGATCATATTGCACATAGTATATATCAAGCAGCAGTATCTCACTGCTATGAAGGTTGGGAGCTCCTTTTTGTAGTTATTTAATTATATCTATCTATCTCCCTCTCTCTCTCAAGCTCTGGTAGATATTACATACTCCATACACACTCTGGCCCAATCCCAATACACCCCTTACAATTTAGCCTACCCCTTCATTTTGCACATTCACTTAAGGCTGATTTGTGCATAACAGTCCTGCATTTTGACATGTTTCCATGTCACATTTCCCCCCTTTGATGGCATATGACGCCTGAAATGTAACTACTGATGATGTATCAGGGTGTTGAAGTGTTGTCCCATTTCATTGGGGAAGATTTAAACCACTACCCTTTTTTGTATGTATTGTGGCAAAACTAAGACAATATTTTTGTGTGTCTAAGACCTCATGAGAATCATTCTGGCTGCTAGAACTCTCCTCGCCACCAGATGACTTTGTGGTTGTTTCAAACCAGCTCTACTTTAATCGTCAGAGATCATTGGATCTAGCGCTATCGCTTGCCTCTTTTTTTCTTTTTTCTTGTGGGGGATTTTTGTCGAGGGAGGAGCTTCTGCTAGGGACAACGTTTGGCATTATGGGCATTATTGAAGCAAAAGGACATCGCACACACACACACACACACACACACACACACTCATAATCAGTAAAATAACATAACATTAATCAAGATATTTGGAATGGTAAGATTGACTCCTTACAACAGCACATGGTCAAATTTAGACACTATTATGACTGCAACCATTTCAACCATTTCAATGTTGTAGTAGGAAATGTAGGCTCAACTGTTCTATTGTGTGGAGCTCTGCCCCATAGGAGAGCTCTGCTCCTATTGGTTTACTCCTATAGGTAGCCAATGACTGAATTATTTATTGATTTATTCAGGGGGGGGTGAGAGAGACTGTTTTGCCCTGCCCGGTAAAGACAAGGGCACTCCGAGAGGAGATTGCGAATCTGCTGGCAAAGGGTGCAATGGTCCTAGTCCCCAGGGACCAGTGGTTTGTACTCCCCCTCAATCTGCTGGAGCTTGAGGCAGTCAGACTGATTGCTCAGCTCAACAGCAAAAAAAAAAAACTTCCCACCTACACTTAATTTCCCGCCTATTTGCACACGCCTTATATGGCTCTCCCACTTTATCTCTTCTGATCTCTTCTTTCTCCTCCCAAAATGAGAGAGAGATAGAGATGTACTAATTAAAAGTCACTCAGACCAGTTGCACCCTGGAGTCATCCTTAACTAGCCTAAACCTGTCATAGCTGACCATTAGAGGAGGGGGAAAGCACACACTGAAATATCTTATTGTACGGCTCCTACAAGGACAATTTAAGGATTTACTAAACTGCTGTGCAGGTAACAGCTGCCGTTATAAGCTGTTATCCAACTTTTTATGGTCTGTGTGCATCCTGCTCTGTTATCAGTTCAAATAGCCATACCTTTCAGATACACATTTAATAGATACACAGACAGCTGACTGCACCTTACATGAATGTACCCGCTTTGTCTCAGTGTTTGTGAGGTCAACATGAGCCCACGTTCTTCAGTACAGGGCCTATTGTAAATGCAAATTCCCAATATTTGGTATTGTAAATGTAAATGTAAATGTATTGCAGATCAGACCTGGGTCGAACTAATTGTGTATTTAAGTATTTGTAGGTACAATTGAGATCCACATTGATCATTTGAAAATAAAAACCTAAAACAATTATACCTCTTGATTACCTGACACCTTTGCTGCAGAGAGGGGAGGGGGGATTTCCTGGGAGATGAAACTATGTTTGTGAGGCGCACGCGCACACACACACACACACACACACACACACACACACACACATTTTAATCATTTATTTCTGTCCACATAGAAACAAGTATACAGGGACACAAATACTGAAGGCACAGATGGGATGCATTCACAAACAGACATGGACAATGTCTTTCACATACAACAGGACAAGACTCACGGGTACAAGTAACACCGTCTCCGCCATATATGGCGGCTGCCAATAATCGCAGAGACAGAGCAATACTTGCTGAGCCTTTTTGCTTCTCCCTTGGACATTCCCAGTAGACGTAGTCCTCTGACAACCAATCTGTGCACATGTCCAAGACTGCCAAATATAAAGACTAATAGCGTACACCTATAGCCTAGCTCTGAGATGGTGTCTACAAGCTGCTGGTATTTCATGACCTTAGTCATGAAGGCTTCCTCTAGGCTTATATCAAAGGTGCATGCTACCTCTAATACAGACACCTCTCTGGACTCTTCATTAACAACAACAACATCTGGTGTGTTAGCAGACAACTGTGAAAAGTGACATTGGTCATTACAGAAATTGAACATGGATGCATTGACACAAGCATGTGTATACATTTTCACTGTAACTGGGAAGTGGAGTGATATGTCCTTTACTATAAGGCTCACAATTCTGTCATGACGTGCTATATACATTCCTTTGTAAACATAACAGCCATTCAAGATATGTGATAGTGTTTCTGTAACCTGTTCTGTGGTGTGGTGCAAGCAATGAGGAACCTGAGTGGAGGGAAACCAAATAGAGAGGTTGAGTCTGGTAGGAAGGACTTGTAATCTGGCCTTGGTTGTGAATATGACAATGTCCTCATCGAGTGCAGTGTTTTTTAGAAAAGAATGGGAAACAGAGTGATCAGCTGTGGGAAGACATGCCAGTTTTCCCTGGAGTTTCAGACCAGTCCAGTGTTGTTGTTGTTGATGTTGATGAAGGTCCATGAGAGTCCGTCTGGCCCCTCTAGATGTTAGCTGGTGGCTCTGTCCAGCAAAGGAGGCTGTTGCCCTGACCTGTGTGAGAGGGTCAGATATACAGTTCTCTGAGACCCGAACAGTCTCAGAGTCAGACCGCACCCACTCCAGGGACACCCCGGCTCGGACACAGAGGTCATTCACACACACACACACACACACACACACACACACACACACACACACACACACACACACACCTTTACCTGGAACACAGCACAGAGGGGACTTTCTTTGGTGTTGTACTTGTCTTGTTTATGGTTATGGTTTATGAGGCACTGAGGTCAGGAGTCCTTCCTGCTTCTAACAACTGAGGGAGAGAGGGAAATCAGAGAAAGGAAAGTAAAGGAGAGAGGGAGTGAGAAGGAAAGAGAGAGAAAAAGACATAGCAAAGGTAAAAGAGAGATAGGGAGAGAGAGAGAGAGTGTGTGTGTGTGTGTGTGTGTGTGTGTGTGTGTGTGTTTGTGTGTGTGTGTGTGTAGCAGCATTTAGAAACTCTACACTGGCTTCCTGTTAATAATTTAATTAATAATAATTTTATTGTTAAGTTCAGAATAAATTTCAAGATCCTTCTGCTTGTTTATAAAGCTCTCACTGGCACAGCACCAGAATATCTGAAAGATCTTTTGCTAGTATATCAGCCCAATAGAGCTCTCAGGTCTTCTGACGCTGGTTTTCTCTGTGTACCACATGTACAAAAGAAGAGATTTGGTGAGGCTGCATTCTCATTTTATACTCCCAAATTGTGGAATGCACTGCCAGTTTACATTAGGGATGCAACCTCAGCAAATATTTTCAAGTCAAGACTAAAAACCCATATTTTTAATATTGCCTTTAAATGACTAAATGATTAAATGATGATTATATAATGATTGGAGCACTTTGAGCTGCAACGTTTGCAGGAAAAGCGCTATACAAATAAAAGTTATTATTATTATTATAAGTGGACCGGTTCTGGTGGCCATACGTATGCCTTTTTCATGGCAAAGATCAGGCTCAGTTATGACTGCTCGAGTTGGTCCCGATTTTTCTTCCTTTGCTTGAGATCTGTGTTCTTGTGGCGGGCCGGATCCGGTCCATGGGCCTTAGTTGGACCACGTCTGCTCAAGTCCCTTTAACTTCAGACCAAGGTCCTAATCATCACTTTGCTCTAGTCCCTTTAACTTCAGACCAAGGTCCTAATCATCACTTTGCTCTAGTCCCTTTAACTTCAGACCAAGGTCCTAATCATCACTTTGCTCTGGTCCCTTTAACTTCAGACCACGGTCCTAATCATCACTTTGTGTACAGTACATGATGTGTGTGTAATATGACATGATGCGAATGTTTTCTCTCTCTGTGAATGTGTTTGTGTGTCTGTAGTGAATGCAGTGGATGTTTTACTGCCACCAGAGCCCAAGACCTAGGGCATCAGCAGGGGGTGGCAGGGAGAGATCCCTGCCATCGCTCCGCCACCAGGAGATGTACTGGGGTTAAAGGAGCGAAACGTCAATGACTGGTGGTCCCCAGCTGATGACCCAGTTAGGCCCACATAGGTGTTCAGTGAGGTGTCACAGCACACCTGTTCTAAAGGCACTGTTGGAGGTGCGTCAGGCAGTAATGCCCAGCAGGAGTACCATCACCTGTATCATGATTTGATTTTGTTGTTGTAGTAATGGTTACAGTTTCCATCACAATAATGTTCCTACTGCAGTATCAGGCCCTCTGTCCTCCAGAGTAGGAGTGTACCTGGATCACAGGTCAGGTACTCTGTCCTTCTACAGCGTCTCCTCTGACACAATGACCCTCCTCCACAGAGTCCAGACCACATTCTCTCAGCCCCTCTATCCTGGGTTTGGGCCTCATTGGGGTGACAGTGCTGAGCTGTGTGATCTTAGAGCTCCCCATAAGTGAGTGATGCTTTATTATAAGCTACTATTCTGTAGAAATATATTTCTCTGTGATTTGGTTTTAAGAGTTTATATGTAATTATTTCCCACTTCAATGAATCTCAGAGGGTTGACTCTCAGATTGAGCTCTCTCTGTGAAGTCTAGAATCTGAGATTATTGAATCCCAATCCTGTGATGGTGTCAACAGTCAGAGGATGTTCATATCTGGTCATACTGGAGCTCTATTACATATTCCAGGGTTCATGTCTGGTGAGGTTGGACCTCTATTACATATTCCTGGGGTCAGGTCATCTTCATTTGAATGATCCAATGATTGCAAATAGGACATTTGTTTTCAATGTTTTCTCAATAAACTGTAAAAGAGAAGTTGTTTTTTTTGAGAGATTATTATTATTATTTTCTACATTTAAATGTTTTCCTTGTACAATGTAAATGACCCTAACCATCAAATCAGATTAAACTTTATTTACAATACATACTGTGGCACATTTCATTCACATATGCAGTATAGTCTAACATGTTTTAATAACCCTGACATATTTAATACAATACAACATGCTTTTATAATGTGCTCATTGTGTGTGGATTTATGGCAAATTCTTCTAATTTAATCCATTTTAAATTGAGTCTATAACACCACATAATGTGGAAAATTGAAGGGGTCTGAACACTGTATATATACATATACTATCTATTTTAAGAACAGCCTATGGGGGTACCGCATTTTGATGTCCTCCCTAAGCTTTAGCTGAAGTAAATCAGACCTTGTGTGGAGAAAATCCGTGATCTACAGAATACACTGACTGACCCTGATTTACCTGTACTTCGGATTATTTTACAAGGACAATCACAACGAATTCACACATTAAGGCCTTATGCTGCTGTGAATTGGCCTACATGTATTTCGGTTACCGAGATGGCACGGTCAGCATCCCTGCAGGCTACTCATTTGAGTCGTATAAGTTATAGATTAACGCCCTACACGGGTGGTAAATGGAAACACGCCTTTGAGGGAAATATTGAGGTGGCTCTTAAAAGAGCCTTTGGGGATTTCCTCTCAGATCGGTGTGGTCATCTTAGGCGCGCTCTCCACGGATACGGCGAGCCAGCTGGATGTCCTTGGGCATGATGGTGACTCTCTTGGCGTGGATGGCACACAGGTTGGTGTCCTCGAACAGACCGACCAGGTAAGCCTCGCTAGCCTCCTGCAGGGCCATCACAGCAGAGCTCTGGAAGCGCAGATCGGTCTTGAAATCCTGGGCGATTTCTCTCACCAAGCGCTGGAAGGGCAGTTTGCGGATCAGCAGCTCGGTGGACTTCTGGTAACGACGGATCTCCCTCAGAGCCACGGTGCCGGGCCTGTAACGGTGAGGCTTCTTCACGCCGCCGGTGGCCGGGGCGCTTTTACGGGCAGCCTTGGTGGCGAGCTGCTTCCTTGGGGCTTTGCCGCCGGTGGATTTACGAGCGGTTTGCTTGGTTGGTGGAGCCGGCCACGGAGCACTCTCTGTCCAGTTTACAGCTAACCCCAGCTGAGTGAGGTGCTGCACCAGTGAGGTTGCGTCCCGAATGGCTCGATTTGGGCATTGGGCCAAGACCAGTAGGTCGTCGAGATATGCTGATATGCGTATCTCGTTTCGCCTCAGTGGTTCGAGTGCTGTCTGCACGCATTTGGAGAAAAAACGAGGAGCAAGCGTGCACCCGAAGGGCAGGCGCGTGTACTCGTAAACCTTCCCTTGGAAAGCAAAACTTAGGAATTTCCTGTGCCACTCTGTGATTGGCACACGAAATACGCGACCCTCAGGTATCTACGAAAGGGGCGTTTCGCCACTCTCTCGTTGAGGACCCTGAAATCTAGTATGGGTCTCATGTCTCCCGAATTCTTTGGGACAAGGAAATACGGGGAGTACCATCTCATGTCCCACTGGTCCCTCGGAACCAATGTCACTGCGCCCTTTGTTAGGAGATTCGTAATCTCCTCCTGGAGCGCACGTGTCTTTATCGGGCAGGACAAAAAACAGTCTCTCTCACGCCCCTGAAGGGCGGAGGAGGCTGAATGAACTGTAGTGCATATCCCCTCCTCAATGTCCTGTCTAGCCAGCCCGACAGAATACCTGTCCCTTCTAGTCATTCTGCATAACGCAACGACAGCGGCTGGACCGTCTGTTGTGGTGCAGTCGACAGAAAAAACTTGAATTTCTGTATGATCCCAGCCGCCGCTGCACACCGAGGAGGTGGCACAGCCCAAGGTGGGGTCATTTCGAAAGGGATGGGCTGCCGTCTGTAAAGAGTGTTATGTGTAACAATGCTCTTTATTGACGCAGGTTTATTATGCCTGATAATCAAAGAACCGGCCGCACGCTCATGAGCTGGGCCAGGTCTTGATAGACATGGAGGGGTTTTTGATGTACATAACGACCCCTCTATACGGCTACATACAGGGGTGTTTAACCCGCTACGTGTCGTGATAGGGGTAAGTCCGTTAGGCAGAGAGCTGGCCACACGCCGGTAAGCTGGGCCAGTCTCCGGTTTGTTTCTAACCGTTAGCGAGTCGACCACACTCTGACAAGGCAGGTCGATCTCCGCTCTGGTAGATAACGGTCCCTCTATACGGCTACAGACAGGGGTGTTTAACCCGCCTCGTGTCGTGATAGTAGTAAGTCCGCTAGGCAGAGAGCTGGCCACACGCCGGTAAGCTGGGCCAGTCTCCGCCTTGTTTCTAACCGGTAGCGATTCGACCACACTCTGACAAGGCAGGTGGGTCTCCGCTCTGGTAGATACCATGGAAAATCCTCCTTAGGGATGGTTTGCCGTCTGTAAAGAGTGCTTGTTTTGAGTAACAATGCCCTTTATCGACGTAGGTTTATTATGCCTGATAACCAAAAAACCGGCCGCACGCTCATGAGCTGGGCCAGATCTTGATAGACATGGAGGAGTTTTTGATGTAAATAACGGTCCCTCCATACGGCTACAGACAGGGGTGTTTAACCCCCTTTGTGTCGTGATAGGGGTTAGTCCGCTAGGCAGAGAGCTGGCCACACGCTGGTAAGCTGGGCCAGTCTCCGCCTTGTTTCTAACCGGTAGCGATTGGACCACGCTCCGACAAGGCAGGTGGGTCTCCGCTCCGGTAGATAACATGGGAAAAATCTCCTTTACTGAAAAAGTAAGGTGGGGATTTTCCTTCTTTTGCCTCTTTATGAGGTAGCAGCCATGAAGAGGAAACCGGTGGTGGGGTCATTACCGACCCCTCCGCCAGTGAAACCGGGCCACGCTGCCGTGGGGGGCCGTAGCTGGCCCTCCCAGTGGTCAGCGGCGGGGGCTGGGGATGCCGAGTGGGGCATGGCTCCGTCGTTTAGAGGTAGAGCCAGTGCCGCATCACGCCGAAACCTCCGTTTCGCAGTCGTTGACGGTCTATTCGTCACCACGGCGGAAGAAGAAGAGGTGGAGCTTGCTCAGAAGCTCCGCCTCCGCTGCAGACAGACCGTTGGGTCGGTCTGTGGTGATTTTCGCAATGGCGGCGTTAAACACGGCGATGTTATTCGCCGCTGCCGCCGCCTGCGCACCGAGATGGGGCGGCGAGGGCAGGGAGCTCGTGAGCCTCTACCTGCCGCTCGCTCTCATCAGAGCTTTCTGATTCTGACACCGGCACCGACCACTCAGCACATCCCAACACTGTGGCCCTGTTATGACATGTTGACCATCTATATCTGCCCCAATTGTCACACAGCCATGTCCCACACATGCCTAAATGTCGTTCAGGTTTGTATTGTTACATATCAGAAATGTAAAACAACATTTGCATTTATTTGTCATCCTTCATGCCAATCAGAATGACGTCATATTGACTACAGACACATTTATGACAGGTCATCAATTCAAACAAGCTAAACTTTCTACTAGGCTGCAGTCTACTAGACACACCAACATTTAAGACCGCATACGTATATGGCCACATACACATCGACACAGTTTGTCACAGCACCTTTATTGAACAAGACATCACAGATGACGGTGGGCTTATTGTATTTTGCCCCAAATTCCTGACTGGTGAATTAGTCGATACAGCCGCCATACCATGACCTGATCAGGAGGGACAGTACAGGGGGGTAGTAGATGTCTCAGGAGGGACAGTACAGGGGGTAGTAGATGTCTCAGGAGGGACAGTACAGGGGGGTGGTAAATGTCTCAGGAGGGACAGTACAGGGGGTAGTAGATGTCTCAGGAGGGACAGTACAGGGGGTAGTAGATGTCTCAGGAGGGACAGTACAGGGGGGTAGTAGATGTCTCAGTGTCCAGCCTGTTACCTGTGTTACCTGCCTCACCTTGTTCTCCCTATCCATGTACCCCTGCTGAGGATTATAAAGAGCTTCTACTTCACATTTACATTAACAGGATCCTGAGTGTTAGGGTTAGAGTTAGGGGGGTTGATGTTGAGCTGGCTACATTTTCCATTTTACCAACAGATGTCAGTACAGGTTTGAATGACACGGATACATGTATGTAGTTATATCTTATAGCAAATAACCAATTAAATAATAGTGCGGTGCCTCCACTGTGGAACTACTAGTCACACTTTATTAGCTGTAATTGTAATTTCCTTTTTTTTGTGTGTAAGCTCAGGTGTGTGTTTGTGTGTGTGTTTGTGTGCAACTAGGAGTGGGTGTCCTCTGTTCACAGTAATACTTGTGCCAACACTTGAACAGTATTTCAGTCTACGAGTATTATTATTATTTGTTTTATTTGTTTTTTCAGATTTTATCCCTTTTTTCACCCAATTTGGGAGCCAATTGAACCCAACCTAGCATCCAATTATCCCCTGCCTATTGCGAGGGATCCGCCGCACGACCCCGCGGCCGGCAGTCCCAGAGGAGGCCGCCAGGCAGACTAGCTGACTGGCTCCTCGAGCCCAGCACCGTTATTCCAGCACCAGACGGGGGCGCTGTTGCGCGACGGATCCTTGTCCGGAACTACTCCTATACCCCCCCTCGGGAGCGGCCGCCCAATATGCCGTTCCCCGTGTGTGCCCTGCCCATATCCGGGTCTGGCGAGCCGGGATACGAACCCCGGCCCCAGTGGGCAGCATGCACTAGTGGCCAGTGCTTAGACCGCTACACCACCGGGGGGCCCTACGAGTATTTTCACCTTGACAAGTGTAGTATATTACCTTGTTGGTTATGGATCAAAGAATCAATTCTGAGTTTAAGACGATTTATTTAAAGTATAAAAGTAAGTATACAGATACCAAAGCTGGATTCTGGTCTGGTCTGCTCTGCTGGGCTGGGGTGGTTAAGAGAGCCCCCCTTGGGCCCCACACCCTTATTTATACACAATATGCAAATACAGTCACAGGCAATGGCCTATCACCTTCACTGTAGAGATGGTCAAGATGTGAAAAGGGAGAGCCCAATATGATGTCACCTGGCCCTAAGTCAGGGGGCAGGTCACAGACCACAAGAGCCATTCCACAACACTCCCCCACAGCATACATACAGGCCCATTATTATACAATCCATGCATCTGTGTGTGTTTAAGTAGAAATATACTACATATTCCCCCCTCGGAACACCCTCGTGTTCCGAAATTAAACGACCACAAAACAAAAACAAAAACACAAAACCCCACATACTGCAGCTAAGAAACCAAAGAGAATTTTTTTTTTTACAAAATAAAAAATAAATAAACAACAACAGACAGAAAAACTACACCAACACACAACACAAGAAACATAATAACACAGACCAACCCAGCACCAGTACCAGCAACCAAAGATAACATACAAACCAAATATAAAATAATCAACAATAAAAAAAAAATTTAAATCCTAAAAATGACAATACAAATTAATCTAAACACAGTACATCATACACATTTCAACACAAAAACTTCCAACGACCGACGTCTTCTTGGTTCTTGCATCATCAGGGTCAGAGGTTACTAGCACTTGACCCCAGTTGGAGAACAACCCTTACCGCTGTCTCAGATTGATAACCTTTCCATAGTCAGGAGCTTTTTCTTCGTTGCGTTAGGAACAGAACTTCTTTCCTATCTTTGCATAACCACCACATCACTTCTCAACTGACATCAATCACATACGATATAGAAATAAACAAACAATGACACAAATAATGACATTCAGTTATCATAACACATAATTCCCCAACAGTAAGCACAGGACAAAGGGAAAGCATGAATGCATAGATCTTCACCTCAGATGAGGACTAGTCTTCTGAAAAGTTCATCAACGTGGACTGAGTGACTGATTTTCCAAAAACAGTCAATGAGGCCCTGTCTCCTAAGAAAGTCAAAAATCATGTCTGCTATAATAGGTGCTCTTATCTTAGCAAAATACGTTTCCCATGCCCCTAAGACTGTTTCCAGCCATGCTATCATCTGCTGTCCATTCCCGTCGTTCCCTTTGATCTGCTGCTTCACTACCCTATTCGTAGACTTTAATCTCTTCCTAACTAGTCGTCGTCTGTCAGTGTCATTCAGGTTCAGGCAGTAATCTGGTCCCCTCCCACGCTGATCAAGGTCTGGGGAGTCGCCCTCAGCATCATCTGAAGCATGATGCAGGCACTCGCCAGCATCCCCAGTAGCACAGGTGTCCAGGCTTTGGACACTCCCAGGCTGGACCTCCAGACTGTCAACACTCTCTGCTTCATTGGTTTCTGGTTCATTGGCATCTGGACAGCTTTCCACTGTCCCCTCGGTTTCAGGCATTGCCGGTAATGTCACTGGCTGTAACTCTGGCATTGCCACTGGCTCTGGCAACACCACAGCATCTCCTCGTAGCTCCTCCTTCACAGGTTCTCTGGGAACCTCGTCACCTGTTGGCACAATATCCTGCCTACTCTGTACATCCACCCCCCTGTCCACCACCCGTGGCCCAGTTGGGGTAGGGATATGCCCAGACACCACTGGTGTACCCACTCTGATGTTGTTTCTCCAACAGACCCCACATTGACCTAAAGCATGGTCAATCTGTTCCATCAAATATGGACTCCAAAACCCATATTCCTTGGTGATCTTGCGTCTTACCTCCCCCCTAGCCACATGTGCTAATCCATGAGCCTCCCGCATTAACATGCCTAATAAATCTGAGGGTGCTACAACCAACCCCTCATGATTCCTCCACAGACCTGTGTCATCCTGACTTGCCCCCCTTGCTAGCCAAACGTTCTTGTCTAACGTAGTTGCTCTACTCTGTAACATCAATAAATCCTCAAGTGTGACCATGCCCTGTAATTGCACTTCATGTGCGACCAGAAGAACTTTACCTGCCTTGTCTGCTCCTGTAATGGCTTTGGCTGCATCATCTGCAGCCCTGTTACCTTGTGTGACATGTGATGAGTCAGACCTGTGTGCGGCACACTTCACTATGGCTAATTCCTTTGGCTTCATCATGGCCTGTAACAGCTTCCTGATCTGTGCGTGGTGCTGTATAGGCGTACCATCAGTTCTCTTAAAACCCCGCCCCTTCCATACGGCTCCATTAAAATGACAAACATTATGTGCATAGGCAGAGTCGGTGTACACTGTCACTCTCCGTCCGGTTCCCAAGTTGCATGCTTCTGTGAGGGCAATCAACTCAGCCAACTGAGCTGAGCAAGGCTGAGGAACTGCCTCAGCCTGTTCCACAATAAACTTTGAATTTTGTGCTTTAACTAAGGAATACCCAGCGCACAAAGTTTCTCCTACCCGGTAACAAGACCCATCAACCCAATATTCTATATCAGCTCCCTTTAAAGGCAAAGCTTGTAGGTCTGTTCTATGCTTAAACACTCTGGCTGTCGATGGAATCTGAGTCAACAGCACATGAGGAACTTCAGTTGGGTAGCTGACGACCACCTCATTCACAGCATGTAGGTCATGTACCAGACGATATGAACCATCAGGTTTCTTCACTGGCAGAAGAGGTGTGTTACTTAACGGATTTGCCCACGGGTCTGCTGGCACATTCTGCATAATTTCCTCTCTGAGGTCTCTTTCCGCTTGTACAGGAAGGATTGGCTTGTTCATTAGCTTCACAGTGTGTGGATGTCCCATTCCTTGAGCAGAGATCATCAGTTTTGTAAACTGTCCATCACTGCTCCTCCAGATAGCAGGGTTTTCTTTTGTTGTTACAAATCTGGCCTTTTCTGAGTCTGCCATCATTGCCCCTAAATGCTTCTGTTCATAGTGTTCAGATATCATAAGTGTCACATGAGGGATGCTACCCTCAACCTTATGCTCCTGATCTAGATAAGTGTCACTATTTATCTTCATAGCCACTCCCTGAGGGCCTAGGATTATACAACTTGTGCTAAGCTGTACCTGTTTTGGTTGATGCTTCAGCCACTCATCTGGGTTTGCGTCTGCAGCATTTCTAAAATACTGGAGTGTACAATGCAATGGATCAGTAGGCCTTCTGGCCCCTGACATGTTTGTCAGGATGTAATTGTCCCACATCCTTGCTGGTTCCATTAGGTCTGGGCTAAGCCCTCCCACCCAATACACCATGGATGCGTTGTTGTCCATCATGACAGACAGCTGTCTGTTTTCTGATGGCACCGTCATTTCACTGTACAGTTCAATTGGCATAGAGCATCTCTCCCTAGCAGCCCTATTGGCGTGTGTTCTGACACAAGTATTGACAGAGTTGCTCTCTGTCCCTTGTACTCTAAGTCTACAAGCTCAGTTGTAGGAATCAGCTGTTTAATTCCCTCAAATCCGATTGTCTTCACATATTTTCCAGACATAGGAAGGTGCGTGGCGTCTTCAGGCTTCTTTGTCACCACCAGCTGGCACCTCCCACTCGGATCTTCCGGGCACCCCTATAGCCCAGCTGCTGGGCCTCCGTAGAGGTTCATCACTCCTGGAGCAGGTGTAGCAGGAGGCCAATATCCTCCTCCTTGGCTCCCCCCTGCGCCCCCTTGGGGCCTGTTGTAGCAGGTACGGGCTAGATGTCCATACTGGCCGCATTGGTAACATGGTCCTAGAATCTTCCTCCCTGCTGCTGTCCATCCCCCTGGTGGTGGTCCTTGGCCAGGCTGTGTGTATGGCTGGTATGGAACCGCTTGCACCCCTGGTGGCCCCTGTGGGTATGGCTGGTAAGTAGCAGGATACCCCCCTTGTGGCCCCTGTGAGTAGGACTGGTAAGTAGCAGTCTGCACTCCAGGTGGCTGTTGCTGTGGCTGAGATGGGACCTGTAGAGCTAAAGCCTGCACCCCCTCTATGTTCCTCTTGCTTTCAGTCAATTGCACATGAGTCAATATTCTGAGTGACTCTTCGTCTTGTGTCTTCTGTATCTGAATATAACGGATAACGGATTATCTTCAGCGTCCTTCCCTGTCACACTTCTCCATTGAGAGTGCACACGGGCAACAAATCCTCTGGGGTTCTCATCTCCCCCTAGTGGCTTCACAATGATATTGTCTGGGTGAACGTGAGTAGGGTAAGTTTCCCTGATTGCCTTCCACAGCTTGCCTCTGTTTGCTGCGAAGAGCTCTGGATCATAGACTGATGTATTGATATATCTATGAAGTCCTGCCTTCATCAGTATTTCCTGCATTGTATCCAATCCTGCAATAAAAGCTAAGAGTCTTTTCAGGTCTCCCATCGCTGCTTGCGTTCCTGTCAGTCTCACGTCCACTTCTGTAGTCCACGGGTGGCCACCATCCTCCAGGACTGGGAGCTTTTCTATCACTTCAGACAGATCTGTATGATTCCAAGGATGATATTCTATCTTGTTACCCCGAATCAGCACTGGACAGTTCTTTAATGTATTTGATGACATTCGATGACAATCTTCCTCTTCCTCCCTTTCCCGTTGCTCCTTCAGCCGTCTGTGGTGTCTTTCTTCCTCTCTTTCCTTTTTCTCCCGGCGTCTTCTCCCACCTTTCTTTTCGGCTGTGGCTATCATCTTCCTGACCTGAGCGTTGTAGCCTTCATCTGCATTGTCGTCATCACTTGAGTCTTCACTGCCATCTTCGCTGTCATCTTCCTTGTCACTCTTGTCCTCCCCTTTTCCCCTTGGCTCCTTCTTCTTCTTCTGGGAATTGTCCTCCAGTGCCTTAGCATATGGAGGGGGACTGGAGACTGGACACATGTTTGTGAATGGAATGTTCAATTTCTCCTCAAGTGTTTTGGCCAATTCATTTTTCTTTTCCGTTCCCATTTGTGCTGTTTTCTCATTCCAAGCTAATGCTATTTTCTGCCCCTCTACCTTAAATAGCTTTAAAATAGCTAACTCTAACCTGCGTTTTTCTGATCTATTCTTTGCCTTTTTCTGGTTTGCTTTATATGTTTTAATAAGTACCTCTAAAGTTGCAATAACTCGTAAGTCGAAGGTGCCCTCTTTCGGCCACGGCTGTTCAATGTCTGCCCAACGACTATTCCATTTCGTTGACATTTTGCTAATTACCTTAACAAGAGGATTCATTTTTTCTACTATAGCCATAGGGGATAAAGTAGCCAATATTCCACTATGTTCACTAATATCTTTTAACATCTTACTTGAATCTGCCCCCATCTTAAGCTGATTGATTTCTACTGCTCAATATGCTGAAAATATTCTTAAATCTAATCTCTGTGTAAGTACTTTATACTTAAATGTTTTTCCTAATTGTTTATGATATGTCACTTAATTACTCATTCAATACTAATCACAGTTCTGGTCAACACAATTATTAAACTACAAAGGCTGGTCAACACCTAAGTATTCACTGATTTACAAAAACCCTTTTACTGCTCAACTATCAAATATGTACTATTCTGCTATTCCTTAATCAAAAGCTGAGGAAATGACCTAACTAAAATAAAAGATGTAAATGTAATATTCAACAGTCATTTACAAACATCAATCTATGACTGTAAATGATTATTTCATCAACATTCTGCAAGCACACACACAGTCACAGAGACGTTTTATGGGGGTAATAAATGTCCTGCTGTGACACTGCGCTCTCTCTGTGTGGAATGCGCCTTCAATGCACATGCGCGAGCCTCCGTGTATACTGCGTGTAAACTCCTCTGTTTCTAGTCTATGAATGTTTAACCGTATCTTTAAACTATTTAAAATACCCCGATGATCAATTCACTATATATATATCTTTATAAATACTACAATCTATGTGTATGGATTTATCTTTATCTGTAAGAGATGAGTAATGAAATCCATCAAATTCAGCTCCCCTTTTTCTCGGAGCTTGAATGAATGAGTATGTGTGTGAGCGGACGCTCGTGCGTGTGTGTGAACGCACGTCTATTTGAAAACGAACAGGAGAGAAAAGCCAGAGGGCACAGGGGGAGGGGTATTATTACTTGTCTTACCTCTGGGGAAAACCGCGCCTGTGTTTTCGCTTTAATCAATCACTTAACACAACTTTGTTTTCACAAACAAATTACAATCACGACACAGCAATATCAAGATTATCTTTCAATGCAGTTAAACTATTAGTTACCAAATTAAATCTCATTAAAATATTCTACAATGCATATGCTTTTTCCACGTTCTCTTCACAGAGATCTTAAAGGCCTCTTTTGTCCGCGTGTCTGCGCGTGCCTGAGCGCGTGTCTTTTCTCAAGGACAATGGACAATGGATTCTCAAAATACTTGTAGGCCACAGTTTTTAAAGATTTGATTTCTTAATATACTACAATAATGCTCTTTCTTACAAAATAGACTTCACAGTCCAATAACACTTTATCAAATTAGGAATACTTATTCCATAAACACAATTTTACACACACACACGATATTCCATAATACTCTACTCAAATCACATTTCCTTACCATCAAATGACTATATTTACAAAAACGGACTTCGTAATCCGGCTCTCACCAACCCCAGCTTATTAAAGATTATGAAAGATTTGTTTCTATTCCAACAAGATTACTTATTAAAAGATTCTTTAGCCTCAAAGAAATGTTTGAAAATCACAGCTATTGCGCACGGTTTAAAGAAAAAATTGCGCTTTTTTTTCCCCCCTTTACCTGTTTCCAGCTGGATTCTTCAAACTCAGATTTCCTCTTATAGGCCTCCTGGCTGGCTCGCCATTTCTGTAGTATATTACCTTGTTGGTTATGGATCAAAGAATCAATTCTAATTTAATAATTAATAATTTTGCCATTTAGCAGACGCTTTTATCCAAAGCGACTTACAATTACGAATTACAGGGACATTCCCCCTGGAGTAACTGAGGGCTAAGTGCCTTACCCAAGGGCACACTAGTAGTGGTGTGGCTTCAGGCGGGATTTGAACTCACAACATTCCGATCCCAAGTCCAACTCACTATCCACTAGACCACCACTACCCCATTTGTGTGTGTGTTTCTGTGCAACTAGGAGTGGGTGTCCTCTGTTCACAGTAATACTTGTGCCAACACTTGAACAGTATTTTAGTCTACGAGTATTTATTTATATTTTTTATTTTATTTTTTCAGATTTTATCCCTTTTTTCACCCAATTTGGTAGCCAATTGAACCCAACCTAGCATCCAATTATCCCCTGCCTATTGCGAGGGATCCGCCGCACGACCCCGCGGCCGGCAGTCCCAGAGGAGGCCGCCAGGCAGACTAGCTGACTGGCTCCTCGAGCCCAGCACCGTTATTCCAGCACCAGACGGGGGCGCTGTTGCGCGACGGATCCTTGTCCGGAACTACTCCTATACCCCCCTCGGGAGCGGCCGCCCAATATGCCGTTCCCCGTGTGTGCCCTGGCCATATCCGGGTCTGGCGAGCCGGGATACGAACCCCGGCCCCAGTGGGCAGCATGCACTAGTGGCCAGTGCTTAGACCGCTACACCACCGCGGGGCCCTACGAGTATTTTCACCTTGACAAGTGTAGTATATTACCTTGTTGGTTATGGATCAAAGAATCAATTCTGAGTTTAAGACGATTTATTTAAAGTATAAAAGTAAGTATACAGATACCAAAGCTGGATTCTGGTCTGGTCTGCTCTGCTGGGCTGGGGTGGTTAAGAGAGCCCCCCTTGGGCCCCACACCCTTATTTATACACAATATGCAAATACAGTCACAGGCAATGGCCTATCACCTTCACTGTAGAGATGGTCAAGATGTGAAAAGGGAGAGCCCAATATGATGTCACCTGGCCCTAAGTCAGGGGGCAGGTCACAGACCACAAGAGCCATTCCACAACACTCCCCCACAGCATACATACAGGCCCATTATTATACAATCCATGCATCTGTGTGTGTTTAAGTAGAAATATACTACACAAGAAAACACAGCTCCTCCGTACCACATGCGTCTCTGCCCCTGTACGTGTGTCTGTCTGACTACCTGCCTACCTGCCTATCTGACTACCTGCCTGCCTGCCTACTTGCCTGCCTACCTGCCTGCCTACCTGCCTGACCCTCACCTGTCTGACTACCTGCCTACCTACCGCGTCAGCGCACTTTTGGAAGCTAAATAAACACACTTAGTTTGAACTCCTAACCCTAACCCTGCTCTCTTGTTGCTTTAGGGTCCCATCTCTGGTTGTGACAAGAGCGCAGATAATCTGTATCAAGGAAGTTTCTCATCCCCCAAAACATTAATGAGATTTTGGATGAGTTCTATGGAACTATGGAGGATGAGTTCTATGGAAGGTTGGATGAGTTCTATGGAACTGTAGACTGCCGATGGCACTGATGACTGATGTGATTCACATACTGACAGACTGTCCTTACTGTCAGTGGCTTTGGAGAAAAGAGTCTAACAGCTTGAATGTTAAACCACTGGTTCAGGAATCTGTTCTTCTTCATGATGAAGAACACAGTGGTGATGATGATGATGGCAGCCAGGAGGAGGAGTCCGACCACAGCTCCAATGATGACGCCCAGGGGGGCAGTGGGATCTGTAACCAACACAGAGCAGTCAGACTGGAACTGAAGGTCACAGTTTGGTTTCCTCTCAACCAAGACACTTTCTCAGTCACTCAGTAAGAGTTCCTGAAGGGACTTTGTGAATGTGAAGAGTGAACATGTTGTCAGAGAGGGGTACGCTGACCAGGTCCACTGAGAGATGGAGAACATGAGGACGTTTAGTGAGGGAGTCCATGGTGCTCTGCTGTGTGTATTTTGAGTCACTGAGAATGATCACGTTGTATCTTCTTACCTCTGTTGGTCTTTATCACGGAGCGCTCCAGTCTGATGACGATGTCGTCCTCCATCCCAGAGAGCTGAACCACACAGTCATACTGGTTCTTCTCGCAGTCCTCAGGCTTCACAAGGAGGCGAGTCCTCATCTGGAAGGTTCCGTCGTGGTTGGGGAGAACCTCTCCGTAGTCCACATCCTCATACACATGCTGTCCATCTCTCCTCCAGAACATCACAACTTCTCTGGGGTAGAAACCTGTAGCGTGGCAGGTGACTGGAGAGGAGGGGGTCTTCTGGAGCAGAGACACTGAGGGAGGGACTGGGGGGGGGGAGAGAGCGGGAGGGACGAGAGGGAGGGGGAGAGAGAGGGAGGGGAAGAGGGGTGGGGAGGAGGGAGGGGGGGCAGGGGAGAGAGAGATGGAGGTGGAGAGAGAGAGAGAGGTGGGAAGGTGAAAAAAAAGAGGAGAAAATAAAAGAGAGGGAGAGAGAGGGGGAAAGGTCAGCAGTAAATAGGGCAGGAAATAAAAGCAATGTAATTGTTCCACTTCAACGTAGTTGAATATGAACATGTTGTGTCAGGTGACGTGTCAGGTGACGTGTCAGGTGACGTGTCAGTGTGTACCTGTCCTCTTCAGAGTGCTCTCCCCGTACTGCAGGAGCTTCTTCAGCCACTCGTTGCACTCCTGGGTGAGGAAGTGCTTGTTATCATCTAGCTGTCCATCTACAGTATGTCCATCATAACCATACTGACTAAACCCCTCTGAGACTCCAGTCTCCTCATCCCAACTACAGCTAAGCATCCACTGGGCAATGTGTACATCTGAGAGAGAGAGAGAGAGAGAGAGAGAGAGACAGAGAGAGAGAGAGAGAAAGAGAGGGAGGGAGGGAGAGAGAGAGAGAGAGAAAGAGGGGGAGGAGAGAGGGGGACGGAGACGAGAGACAGAGAGGGGAAGAGATAGAGAGGGAGAGAGAGAGAGGGAGGGAGAGAGACAGAGACAGAGAGAGAGGTTCAGTCAGACAGGGTCAATCAGCAGTAATAAAACACAGTGATGTCACACCTTCACTCAGACACAGACAGAGTGGCTCAGAGAGTGTGTGTGTGTGTATGCGTACGTGTGCGTGTGTGTGTGTGTGTGTGAGAGCATGTGTGCGCATGTGTGTGTGCATGTGTGCGTGAGAGCACGTGTGTGTGCGTGTGTGTGTGTGTGTGTGTGTGTGTGTGTGTGTGTGTATGTGTGTGTGTATCTAATGAGAATGTAAACGTCGTAAAGGTGTAAGGTTGTGAGTTCAAATCCCGCCTGAAACCACACCACTACTAGTGTGTCCTTGAGTAAGGCACTTAGCCCTCAGTTACTCCAGGGGGAATGTCCCTGTAATTCGTAATTGTAAATCGCTTTGGATTAAAAGCGTCTGCTAAATGACAAAAATAGAAATAAATAAAAAATAGTATGACATGGAGTCATATTCTGTGTTAGTTTAGTTTTCATAAAAGTGCATTTCTCAACAACTAACACATTAATAAAACTGCAGTTGTTGGTATGTGTGTTGGTGTGTGTGTATGGAGGGATTACCACAACAACAGTTATCAGGCGATGAATCAAGGACTGGAAAGTCCCCTGGAGAGAAGCAACACACACACACACACACACACACACACACACACACACACACAGAGCCGTGGTGCGTCTCTGTGGTCAGAGCGCCCTCTACAGGTGGAAGGTTGTATTACACATCATTGATGCTGTTAAAAGAAATCATGTGACTATTCTAATCTCCCGGCCGCGTCCTAACGATTCCCACCCGAGTTGGGGTAGACCACGCCCCGAGTTGGGGTAGACCACGCCAACTTCTGGAATATGTAGGGGTGTTCTCTGTATCTTGTTCTTCCGCCCCGCAGGTCGTTCCGCAACCCCATTGGATTTTAGTTTGTGACGTAACACGGGGTGCACGATTAGATATAGGTTACCCATCTCTGTATGCAACTCGGCGGCGCTAAGTGTGCCGCGGGCCAATGGCAAGCAGCCGGGCGCGGCGAGGATTTCGTACCTAAAAGTTGGACTTTTCCCATAGGCATATACATAAAGCGGGATTCCATATAGTGTTTCCTGACAGCAGAGCTCCGCGCCCATGTTAAAAGACACAGAACTGTTTCGTATCTTTTATAGAGCTAGCTGGATTCTTGTGCAGGAAGACCCGATGACCTGTTAGTGGCGCCAGAGAGTCCCCCACATCCCACATCATGGTAAGGAAGTCCAATACTATGGTATAAGTCCCTAACCACCCTAACCTAAAATGTTTGCCAAAGTGCATTATGGGGCATCCCACATCATGGTAAGGAAGTACAACACTATGGTATAAGTCCCTAACCACCCTAACCTAAAAACTTTGCCAAAGTGCATTATGGGGCATCCCACATCATGGTAAGGAAGTACAACACTATGGTATAAGTCCCTAACCACCCTAACCTAAAAACTTTGCCAAAGTGCATTATGGGGCATCCCACATCATGGTAAGGAAGTACAACACTATGGTATAAGTCCCTAACCACCCTAACCTAAAAACTTTGCCAAAGTGCATTATGGGGCATCCCACATCATGGTAAGGAAGTACAACACTATGGTATAAGTCCCTAACCACCCTAACCTAAAAACTTTGCCAAAGTGCATTATGGGACATCCCACATCGACATAATGTGAAAACCAGACCTCTAGCTCACTCAGGAGGGGAATTATGAATTCGTTCTGGCCACGAATGGCCGATGAAGCCGAAACGTTGAGAAAACACTTGTCTCACCGAGATGTTCGACATATGTGAAAACCAGACCTCTAGCTCACAGCTAGGAGGGGTGTTATGAATTCTCTGCACTTACGAATGGCCGATCAAGCCGAAACGTTGGGTAAACACTTGTCTCACCGAGATGTTCCACATATGTGAAAACCAGACCTCTAGCTCACAGCTAGGAGGGGTGTTATGAATTCTCTGCACTTACGAATGGCCGATCAAGCCGAAACGTTGGGTAAACACTTGTCTCACCAAGATGTTCCACATATGTGAAAACCAGACCTCTAGCTCACAGCTAGGAGGGGAGTTATGAATTCTGGCCACAGGGGTCGCCGCAACCGAGTCGGGGCTCGGATATGTGTTCGGCGGGCCCGAGCCGATTCGGAAAATATCTGAACCGTGTCTGTGGCACTTACGGTTGCTGAGCTAAAGTCCTTTAAGAAAGGCCTTTTTCACAGCCCTGTCAGACAAAGTGTGTGTCTGACATGATTTGAAGATATGTGCATTTACTTCAAAGCTCCCCGTTTGGGCCACGAATGGCCGATCAAGCCGAAACGTTCAGTAAACACTTGTCTCACCAAGATGTTCCACATATGTGAAAACCAGACCTCTAGCTCACTCAGGAGGGGAGTTATGAATTCTGGCCACAGGGGGCACCGCAACCGAGTCGGGGCTCGGATATGTGTTCGGCGGGCCCGAGCCGATTCAGGAAATATTAGAACGGCGTCTGTGGCTCGTACGGTTGCGACGCAGCGGTACTTTGACCTGAAGTGCCTAGGCCGAGAAGCCTGAATTTGAGTTATTTTTAAATGCTTTTCGGTCAGCGCGGCCGTTCCGAGGCGCAGAGACGCACCGTTTTCGACGAGGTCATTCGTAAGGGGCTTGGCACCCGTACTCTGTCGGGTTTTTTCTGCTAGGCGCGACCGAAGATGTTCGACATTTGTGAAAACCAGACCTCTAGCTCACTCAGGAGGGGAGTTATGAATTCTGGCCACAGGGGGCCATACAATGGACTAGAGACTTGAAAACAATTTTGTCTGAAAGCTGGCATCCCACTGATGGTGTGTGTCTTTTTCTGTTCCCCTGGCTACGTAGGAAGTGTCCCAAAAGTGAGCCTAAAGTTCAGGAGGTCGCCAATGTTAAACGGCTGAGTGGGGAGGGGTAGGCGAATAGTGAGTGACTAAATTGAGTGCTGTTTGGTGATAAATTGGGCTAGAGACTTGAAATCACTTTTGGCTGAAAGCTGGCATCCCAGTGATGGTGTGTGTCTTTTTCTGTTCCCCTGGCTACATAGGAAGTGTCCCAAAAGTGAGCCTAAAGTTCAGGAGGTCGCCAATGTTAAACGGCTGAGTGGAGAGGGGTAGTGAGTGACTAAATTGAGTGCTGTTTGGTGATACATTGGGCTAGAGACTTGAAATCACTTTTGGCTGAAAGCTGGCATCCCAGTGATGGTGTGTGTTTTTTTCTGTTCCCCTGGCTACATAGGAAGTGTCCCAAAAGTGAGCCTAAAGTTCAGGAGGTCGCCAATGTTAAACGGCTGAGTGGGGAGGGGTAGTGAGTGACTAAATTGAGTGCTGTTTGGTGATACATTGGGCTAGAGACTTGAAATCACTTTTGGCTGAAAGCTGGCATCCCACTGATGGTGTGTGTCTTTTTCTGTTCCCCTGGCTAGATAGGAAGTGAGCCAAAAGTTCAGGAGGTCGCCAATGTAATGTCAATGGAGTCCAGCTTCTGTAATACGAAGATAGCATGAAGTCCAATAGTATCGTATTGGCCCCTAACAACCCTAACCTATAAACTTTGCCTAATATGAATTATTATGACCTTCTACCATCCTGCAAAGTTTCGTAAAGTTTTGAGTCTCTTAAGAAACTTTTTTTTGTCCCTTTAAGAAAGGCCTTTTTCACAGCCCTGTCAGACAAAGTGTGTGTCTGACATGATTTGAAGATATGTGCACTTACTTCAAAGCTCCCCGTTTGGGCCACGAATGGCCGATCAAGCCGAAACGTTCAGTAAACACTTGTCTCACCAAGATGTTCCACATATGTGAAAACCAGACCTCTAGCTCACAGCTAGGAGGGGTGTTATGAATTCTCTGCACTTACGAATGGCCGATCAAGCCGAAACGTTGGGTAAACACTTGTCTCACCAAGATGTTCCACATATGTGAAAACCAGACCTCTAGCTCACAGCTAGGAGGGGAGTTATGAATTCTGGCCACAGGGGTCGCCGCAACCGAGTCGGGGCTCGGATATGTGTTCGGCGGGCCCGAGCCGATTCGGAAAATATCTGAACCGTGTCTGTGGCACTTACGGTTGCTGAGCTAAAGTCCTTTAAGAAAGGCCTTTTTCACAGCCCTGTCAGACAAAGTGTGTGTCTGACATGATTTGAAGATATGTGCATTTACTTCAAAGCTCCCCGTTTGGGCCACGAATGGCCGATCAAGCCGAAACGTTCAGTAAACACTTGTCTCACCAAGATGTTCCACATATGTGAAAACCAGACCTCTAGCTCACTCAGGAGGGGAGTTATGAATTCTGGCCACAGGGGGCACCGCAACCGAGTCGGGGCTCGGATATGTGTTCGGCGGGCCCGAGCCGATTCAGGAAATATTAGAACGGCGTCTGTGGCTCGTACGGTTGCGACGCAGCGGTACTTTGACCTGAAGTGCCTAGGCCGAGAAGCCTGAATTTGAGTTATTTTTAAATGCTTTTCGGTCAGCGCGGCCGTTCCGAGGCGCAGAGACGCACCGTTTTCGACGAGGTCATTCGTAAGGGGCTTGGCACCCGTACTCTGTCGAGTTTTTTCTGCTAGGCGCGACCGAAGATGTTCGACATTTGTGAAAACCAGACCTCTAGCTCACTCAGGAGGGGAGTTATGAATTCTGGCCACAGGGGGCCATACAATGGACTAGAGACTTGAAAACAATTTTGTCTGAAAGCTGGCATCCCACTGATGGTGTGTGTCTTTTTCTGTTCCCCTGGCTACATAGGAAGTGTCCCAAAAGTGAGCCTAAAGTTCAGGAGGTCGCCAATGTTAAACGGCTGAGTGGGGAGGGGTAGGCGAATAGTGAGTGACTAAATTGAGCGCTGTTTGGTGATAAATTGGGCTAGAGACTTGAAATCACTTTTGGCTGAAAGCTGGCATCCCAGTGATGGTGTGTGTCTTTTTCTGTTCCCCTGGCTACATAGGAAGTGTCCCAAAAGTGAGCCTAAAGTTCCGGAGGTCGCCAATGTTAAACGGCTGAGTGGGGAGGTTAGTAGTTAGCTGATGTTAGTAGTTAGCTGAAGTTAGTAGTTAGCTGATGTTAGTAGTTAGCTGATGTTAGTAGTTAGCTGATGTGAGTAGTTAGCTGATGTTAGTAGTTAGCTGATGTTAGTAGTTAGCTGATGTTAGTAGTTAGCTGATGTTAGTAGTTAGCTGATGTTAGTAGTTAGCTGAAGAGAGGTGAGTGACTAAATTGAAGAGAGGTGAGTGACTAAATTGAGTGCTGTTTGGTGATACATTGGGCTAGAGACTTGAAATCACTTTTGGCTGAAAGCTGGCATCCCAGTGATGGTGTGTGTCTTTTTCTGTTCCCTGGCTACATAGGAAGTGTCCCAAAAGTGAGCCTAAAGTTCAGGAGGTCGCCAATGTTAAACGGCTGAGTGGGGAGGGGTAGTGAGTGACTAAATTGAGTGCTGTTTGGTGATACATTGGGCTAGAGACTTGAAATCACTTTTGGCTGAAAGCTGGCATCCCAGTGATAGTGTGTGTCTTTTTCTGTTCCCCTGGCTACATAGGAAGTGTCCCAAAAGTGAGCCTAGAGTTCAGGAGGTCGCCAATGTTAAACGGCTGAGTGGAGAGGGGTAGTGAGTGACTAAATTGAGTGCTGTTTGGTGATACATTGGGCTAGAGACTTGAAATCACTTTTGGCTGAAAGCTGGCATCCCAGTGATGGTGTGTGTCTTTGTCTGTTCTGCTGGCTACATAGGAAGTGTCCCAAAAGTGAGCCTAAAGTTCCGGAGGTCGCCAATGTTAAACGGCTGAGTGGAGAGGGGTAGTGAGTGACTAAATTGAGTGCTGTTTAGTGATACATTGGGCTAGAGACTTGAAATCACTTTTGGCTGAAAGCTGGCATCCCACTGATGGTGTGTGTCTTTTTCTGTTCCCCTGGCTAGATAGGAAGTGTCCCAAAAGTGAGCCTAAAGTTCAGGAGGTCGCCAATGTAATCAATGGAGTCCAGCTTCTGTAATACGAAGATAGCATGAAGTCCAATAGTATCGTATTGGCCCCTAACAACCCTAACCTATAAACTTTGCCTAATATGAATTATTATGACCTTCTACCATCCTGCAAAGTTTCGTAAAGTTTTGAGTCTCTTAAGAAACTTTTTTTTGTCCCTTTAAGAAAGGCCTTTTTCACAGCCCTGTCAGACAAAGTGTGTGTCTGACATGATTTGAAGATATGTGCACTTACTTCAAAGCTCCCCGTTTGGGCCACGAATGGCCGATCAAGCCGAAACGTTCAGTAAACACTTGTCTCACCAAGATGTTCCACATATGTGAAAACCAGACCTCTAGCTCACAGCTAGGAGGGGTGTTATGAATTCTCTGCACTTACGAATGGCCGATCAAGCCGAAACGTTGGGTAAACACTTGTCTCACCAAGATGTTCCACATATGTGAAAACCAGACCTCTAGCTCACAGCTAGGAGGGGAGTTATGAATTCTGGCCACAGGGGGCGCCGCAACCGAGTCGGGGCTCGGATATGTGTTCGGCGGGCCCGAGCCGATTCGGAAAATATCTGAACCGTGTCTGTGGCACTTACGGTTGCTGAGCTAAAGTCCTTTAACCTAGCCCACTAGGCCGGAAAAGCCTGAATTTGAGTTATTTTTATATGCTTTTCGGTCAGCGCGGCCGTTCCGAGGTGCAGAGACGCACCGTTTTCGACGAGGTCATTCGTAAGGGGCTTGGCACCCATACTCTGTCGAGTTTTTTCTGCTAGGCGCGACCGAAGATGTTCGACATTTGTGAAAACCAGACCTCTAGCTCACTCAGGAGGGGAGTTATGAATTCTGGCCACAGGGGGCCATACAATGGACTAGAGACTTGAAAACAATTTTGTCTGAAAGCTGGCATCCCACTGATGGTGTGTGTCTTTTTCTGTTCCCCTGGCTACATAGGAAGTGTCCCAAAAGTGAGCCTAAAGTTCAGGAGGTCGCCAATGTTAAATGGCTGAGTGGGGAGGGGTAGGCGAATAGTGAGTGACTAAATTGAGCGCTGTTTGGTGATAAATTGGGCTAGAGACTTGAAATCACTTTTGGCTGAAAGCTGGCATCCCAGTGATGGTGTGTGTCTTTTTCTGTTCCCCTGGCTACATAGGAAGTGTCCCAAAAGTGAGCCTAAAGTTCCGGAGGTCGCCAATGTTAAACGGCTGAGTGGGGAGGGGTAGTGAGTGACTAAATTGAGTGCTGTTTGGTGATACATTGGGCTAGAGACTTGAAATCACTTTTGGCTGAAAGCTGGCATCCCAGTGATGGTGTGTGTCTTTGTCTGTTCTGCTGGCTACATAGGAAGTGTCCCAAAAGTGAGCCTAAAGTTCCGGAGGTCGCCAATGTTAAACGGCTGAGTGGAGAGGGGTAGTGAGTGACTAAATTGAGTGCTGTTTAGTGATACATTGGGCTAGAGACTTGAAATCACTTTTGGCTGAAAGCTGGCATCCCACTGATGGTGTGTGTCTTTTTCTGTTCCCCTGGCTAGATAGGAAGTGTCCCAAAAGTGAGCCTAAAGTTCAGGAGGTCGCCAATGTAATCAATGGAGTCCAGCTTCTGTAATACGAAGATAGCATGAAGTCCAATAGTATCGTATTGGCCCCTAACAACCCTAACCTATAAACTTTGCCTAATATGAATTATTATGACCTTCTACCATCCTGCAAAGTTTCGTAAAGTTTTGAGTCTCTTAAGAAACTTTTTTTTGTCCCTTTAAGAAAGGCCTTTTTCACAGCCCTGTCAGACAAAGTGTGTGTCTGACATGATTTGAAGATATGTGCACTTACTTCAAAGCTCCCCGTTTGGGCCACGAATGGCCGATCAAGCCGAAACGTTCAGTAAACACTTGTCTCAACAAGATGTTCCACATATGTGAAAACCAGACCTCTAGCTCACAGCTAGGAGGGGTGTTATGAATTCTCTGCACTTACGAATGGCCGATCAAGCCGAAACGTTGGGTAAACACTTGTCTCACCAAGATGTTCCACATATGTGAAAACCAGACCTCTAGCTCACAGCTAGGAGGGGAGTTATGAATTCTGGCCACAGGGGGCGCCGCAACCGAGTCGGGGCTCGGATATGTGTTCGGCGGGCCCGAGCCGATTCGGAAAATATCTGAACCGTGTCTGTGGCACTTACGGTTGCTGAGCTAAAGTCCTTTAACCTAGCCCACTAGGCCGGAAAAGCCTGAATTTGAGTTATTTTTAAATGCTTTTCGGTCAGCGCGGCCGTTCCGAGGCGCAGAGACGCACCGTTTTCGACGAGGTCATTCGTAAGGGGCTTGGCACCCGTACTCTGTCGAGTTTTTTCTGCTAGGCGCGACCGAAGATGTTCGACATTTGTGAAAACCAGACCTCTAGCTCACTCAGGAGGGGAGTTATGAATTCTGGCCACAGGGGGCCATACAATGGACGAGAGACTTGAAAACAATTTTGTCTGAAAGCTGGCATCCCACTGATGGTGTGTGTCTTTTTCTGTTCCCCTGGCTACATAGGAAGTGTCCCAAAAGTGAGCCTAAAGTTCAGGAGGTCGCCAATGTTAAATGGCTGAGTGGGGAGGGGTAGGCGAATAGTGAGTGACTAAATTGAACGCTGTTTGGTGATAAATTGGGCTAGAGACTTGAAATCACTTTTGGCTGAATGCTGGCATCCCAGTGATGGTGTGTGTCTTTTTCTGTTCCCCTGGCTACATAGGAAGTGTCCCAAAAGTGAGCCTAAAGTTCCGGAGGTCGCCAATGTTAAACGGCTGAGTGGGGAGGTTAGTAGTTAGCTGATGTTAGTAGTTAGCTGAAGTTAGTAGTTAGCTGATGTTAGTAGTTAGCTGATGTTAGTAGTTAGCTGATGTGAGTAGTTAGCTGATGTTAGTAGTTAGCTGATGTTAGTAGTTAGCTGATGTTAGTAGTTAGCTGATGTTAGTAGTTAGCTGATGTTAGTAGTTAGCTGAAGAGAGGTGAGTGACTAAATTGAAGAGAGGTGAGTGACTAAATTGAGTGCTGTTTGGTGATACATTGGGCTAGAGACTTGAAATCACTTTTGGCTGAAAGCTGGCATCCCAGTGATGGTGTGTGTCTTTTTCTGTTCCCTGGCTACATAGGAAGTGTCCCAAAAGTGAGCCTAAATTTCAGGAGGTCGCCAATGTTAAACGGCTGAGTGGGGAGGGGTAGTGAGTGACTAAATTGAGTGCTGTTTGGTGATACATTGGGCTAGAGACTTGAAATCACTTTTGGCTGAAAGCTGGCATCCCAGTGATGGTGTGTGTCTTTGTCTGTTCCGCTGGCTACATAGGAAGTGTCCCAAAAGTGAGCCTAAAGTTCCGGAGGTCGCCAATGTTAAACGGCTGAGTGGAGAGGGGTAGTGAGTGACTAAATTGAGTGCTGTTTAGTGATACATTGGGCTAGAGACTTGAAATCACTTTTGGCTGAAAGCTGGCATCCCACTGATGGTGTGTGTCTTTTTCTGTTCCCCTGGCTAGATAGGAAGTGTCCCAAAAGTGAGCCTAAAGTTCAGGAGGTCGCCAATGTAATCAATGGAGTCCAGCTTCTGTAATACGAAGATAGCATGAAGTCCAATAGTATCGTATTGGCCCCTAACAACCCTAACCTATAAACTTTGCCTAATATGAATTATTATGACCTTCTACCATCCTGCAAAGTTTCGTAAAGTTTTGAGTCTCTTAAGAAACTTTTTTTTGTCCCTTTAAGAAAGGCCTTTTTCACAGCCCTGTCAGACAAAGTGTGTGTCTGACATGATTTGAAGATATGTGCACTTACTTCAAAGCTCCCCGTTTGGGCCACGAATGGCCGATCAAGCCGAAACGTTCAGTAAACACTTGTCTCACCAAGATGTTCCACATATGTGAAAACCAGACCTCTAGCTCACAGCTAGGAGGGGTGTTATGAATTCTCTGCACTTACGAATGGCCGATCAAGCCGAAACGTTGGGTAAACACTTGTCTCACCAAGATGTTCCACATATGTGAAAACCAGACCTCTAGCTCACAGCTAGGAGGGGAGTTATGAATTCTGGCCACAGGGGGCGCCGCAACCGAGTCGGGGCTCGGATATGTGTTCGGCGGGCCCGAGCCGATTCGGAAAATATCTGAACCGTGTCTGTGGCACTTACGGTTGCTGAGCTAAAGTCCTTTAACCTAGCCCACTAGGCCAGAAAAGCCTGAATTTGAGTTATTTTTATATGCTTTTCGGTCAGCGCGGCCGTTCCGAGGCGCAGAGACGCACCGTTTTCGACGAGGTCATTGTGCGTGATTCCATGGGTCGTTCTGAAAAAAAACTATTTCTCACACATACAAAAAACTAAAAAGTGTATGGCACCATTGATTCTCATTAATTGTGTCTCCTCTAACACAGCTGCTTCTCTTTGTCTTCCAGTTTTCGTTTGTGGCTGGTGGATGGCTGAACCATGACATGTATGTATGTTCTATTAGACTGTGGAGGGTAGTATGAACTCCCAGGATGTACTTAGGCTGTGGAGGGTAGCATGAACTCCATAGCATGTAATTAGGCTGTGGAGACTACTGTAGCAATACAGAGACTTTTAAACCAAGTTCTC
Organism: Nansenia antarctica; assembly: GCF_963989245.1. Classification (NCBI taxonomy): domain Eukaryota; kingdom Metazoa; phylum Chordata; class Actinopteri; order Argentiniformes; family Microstomatidae; genus Nansenia; species Nansenia antarctica. The sequence goes on from NC_137674.1 coordinate 104,834,818, forward strand.
TGTAGCCCACTTAGTAGAGCGTGCCACTAACAATGCTGAGGTTGTGGGTTCAATCCCATGGGACTACATGTACTGAATGTATGGTGTGGGATGTCCCATAATGCACTTTGGCAAAGTTTATAGGTTTATACGTTTATACCATAATATTGGACTTCATGCTAATTCATATTACAGAAGCTGGACTGCTTGATTGTAGGGTCAGAAAAAGCTAAATCAAAATTTAAAATCAACAATAATTACCCACAATGATGTTGGACTTCATTGCATATAACAGAACTTGGATCCGATATAGAAGTTGGATCCGATATAGAATACCATAATATTGGACTTCATCCTAATTCATATTACAGAAGCTGGACTGCTTGATTAGAATACCATAATATTGGACTTCATCCTAATTCATATTACAGAAGCTGGACTGCTTGATTCAAAGGTCAGAAAAAGCTAAATCAAAATTTAAAATCGACAATAATTACCCACAATGATGTTGGACTTCATTGCATATAACAGAACTTGGATCCGATATAGAAGTCGGATCCGATATAGAATACCATAATATTGGACTTCATCCTAATTCATATTACAGAAGCTGGACTGCTTGATTCAAAGGTCAGAAAAAGCTAAATCAAAATTTAAAATCAACAATAATTACCCACAATGATGTTGGACTTCATTGCATATAACAGAAGTCGGATCCGATATAGAATACCATATTATTGGACTTCATCCTAATTCATATTACAGAAGCTGGACTGCTTGATTAGAATACCATAATATTGGACTTCATCCTAATTCATATTACAGAAGCTGGACTGCTTGATTCAAAAGTCAGAAAAAGCTAAATCAAAATTTAAAATCAACAATAATTACCCACAATGATGTTGGACTTCATTGCATATAACAGAACTTGGATCCGATATAGAAGTCGGATCCGATATAGAATACCATATATTACAGAAGCTGGACTGCTTGATTAGAATACCATAATATTGGACTTCATCCTAATTCATATTACAGAAGCTGGACTGCTTGATTCAAAGGTCAGAAAAAGCTAAATCAAAATTTAAAATCAACAATAATTACCCACAATGATGTTGGACTTCATTGCATATAACAGAACTTGGATCCGATATAGAAGTTGGATCCAATATAATGGCAAAGTCATATCATTAAAATCAATAGTATTGGATTATATCACCCCTCCTGAGTGAGCTAGAGCAGAGGTTCCCAAACTTTTTTCAACCAAGGCACCCCTGAAGCTTTCCCCCTTCTCCAAGGCACCCCAACTCTACGAAGATTTAAAAAATGCCTCGGAGCTTAAACTAAAAACAATACACGATGAATTGGTTTGAAAATGTGTGTTTATATATAATACATAAGTATTGCCCCAATGAATTTTAACAAGATAATAAAAGTCATAAATGAACTGTAATGGATGGGCAAGAATGCATAGGTCAGTCAAACTATCGCTAAATTAAATAAAATTGTGTCCCTCAAGGATTGTACAATATGGGAGGAGACTCAGAGGGAATTCTTCACACAAATAAAATATCAAAGGCCTGTATAATCAATCAATGGAACAATGCTTTTTTTTGGGGCTTAAAATAATGCCTTAAAATGTAATTCTCATTTCAATGCTCATTCTGAGATTATTATTTCACATCTGAACCAAACGGGTAACTCACAACTATAATAATTTAACAATAATAATCATGACAGAATTGTAAAAATTGAGAGACAAAGAAATATGTTGTGCGCATTAGTGGGACACATGCGCCTGCTTTTGGGAGCAGAGTCTCTTTATGCGGGGAGAGATAGTGGACAGCGCGACACGCAGGTCCTGTTCCACTGACAGACGCGTGCGTGTCTTGTTCTTGACGTATGCTAGAGAAGAAAAAGCCAGCTCGCACAAGTAGGAAGTTGGGAAGGGTAAAAGCACCTTGATGGCGCTCTCTGAGAGAGATGGATATTCATGTCCCACAAGCAGTCAAAACCTATCCAAACCTAGCTCACCATGTTTGAGCTTCAGTGTGCGGTCCATAATGAGCTCTGCCAGTTCATCTTGAGCTTTGCTGCTCAAACTAGCGGCTGATGCTGATGAGAGGGGGTTGAACGGATCCCGGAGCCAGTCGTAGTCTTCGTTCATTGGAGGGAAATATTACTCAAATCTCTCCTCCAGCATACGTAGGTGCGCAGCGATCAGATTCAAGAAAGACGCTGACTTGTGTGCTGCGTCATTGGCCGTCAACGTAAACATTTCAATGTTTTTCTTGGCCACCCCGTCTTGCCACCGTCTCAATTTGGATCGGAATCCGTTCAGTTTGTCTGTCGCTGTCAGGATATTCTCAGCCTTCCCTTGCATTTTTATGTTGAGGTCATTAAGGTGGCTGAAAATATCTGCCAGATAAGCAAGCTTAATCCACCACGATTCATCTTCCAATTGTTCTTTGTATGGCAAGTCGTGCTCACTGACAAAAGTGATCAGTTCATCTCGGAGCTCATAGACACGGGATAACACCTTGCCCCGCGACAGCCAGCGGACCTCTGTGTGTAATAAGAGCCCCTCATGCTCGGACCCCATCTCATTGCACAATGTGCTGAACAGCCGTGACTTCAGCGGGCATGATTTTACATAATTAACCATTTTCACCGCTTGGTCCAAGACTTCAGTGAGGAGTAGTTAGTTAGTAACTAGTAGGCCTAGTTAGTAAATTAATATCTTTCAAATCTGAGAAATATATATTTTATTTGCTTATGAACTCCATTGCACATGTAATAAACAAACGTTTATTAATGTATTATTATTATAATTTTATATTATACTTTTATTTTTTAATATATTTTTTATATTATACTTTTTTTATTTTATTTTTACGAGCAGATTTGGCGGCACCCCCGGACAGGTGCTAGAGGTCTGGTTTTCACATATGTCGAACATCTCGGTGAGACAAGTGTTTACCCAACGTTTCGGCTTGATCGGCCATTCGTGGCCCAAACGAATTCATAACTCCCCTCCTGAGTGAGCTAGAGGTCTGGTTTTCACATATTATGTCGAACATCTCGGTGAGACAAGTGTTTACCCAACGTTTCGGCTTGATCGGCCATTCGTGGTCCAAACGAATTCATAACTCCCCTCCTGAGTGAGCTAGAGGTCTGGTTTTCACATGTCGAACATCTTGGTGAGACAAGTGTTTACTCAACGTTTCGGCTTGATCGGCCATTCGTAAGTGCAGAGAATTCATAACTCCCCTCCTGAGTGTGAGCTAGAGGTCTGGTTTTCACATATGTCGAACATCTTGGTGAGACAAGTGTTTACCCAACGTTTCGGCTTGATCGGCCATTCGTGGCCCAAACGGGGAGCTTTGAAGTAAGTGCGAAATCCGTAATTAAAGGGGGCGCCACGGAGCGACCGTTTGAGCTAGCGCCTCGAAACTCGGGGCACGCGACCGGACCCCTATGCCGCTTCACGGTGCCGAGAGCCAGAACTCTAGCTCACTCAGGAGGGGAGTTATAAAGGTTAGGGTGGTTAGGGACTTATACCATAGTAATGGACTTGATACCCTGATGTGGGATGCCCCATAATGCACTTTGGCAAAAATGTTAGGTTAGGGTGGTTAGGGACTTATACCATAGTATTGGACTTGATACCCTGATGTGGGATGCCCCATAATGCACTTTGGCAACATTTTTAGGTTAGGGTGGTTAGGGACTTATACCATAGTGTTGGACTTGATACCCTGATGTGGGATGCCCCATAATGCACTTTGGCAAAAAATTTAGGTTAGGGTGGTTAGGGACTTATACCATAGTATTGGACTTGATACCCTGATGTGGGATGCCCCATAATGCACTTTGGAAAAAAATGTAGGTTAGGGTGGTTAGGGACTTATATAATCTTATTTGTACTTCCATACCCTGATGTGAAACCCCCCAGAAAGTCAAAGTCACCCGCCAAATGGACAGGTGGGGTTACTGCCGAGAAAAAACTTTTGATAGGAAGGTCGGAAAGGGTTAATTTTAATGGCTAAATTACCGGCATGCCGTGCCGAATCCGACGGTGTGCCATTATTATTATTACCATTATGATTTACTATTTATTCCATGATGCTGGACTCGATACCTAAAAGTTGGCCTCGGAAACCCTAACAAACCCTAATTAGGGCTCTCATTGCCCTGTGGGCCCTGTGGGCCCTGGAACGCGCGCCTATTCTTGTGTGTCAGTGATTGTGTTTGTGTTTGAGAAAAAAAAGAAAAAAAAACACCCCTACATATTCCAGAAGTTGGCGTGGTCTACCCCAACTCGGGTGGGAATCGCTAGGACGCCTCCCGGCCAGACCGACACAGCAGCATTTGGCAGGACAGATACAAAATGGGATCCTTGGGATGGCCAACGTTTAACCCTAACCCTGACCTTAACCCTACCCTTAACTTAACACTAACCCTGACCCTAACCCTGACCTTAACACTAACTCTGACCTTAACTTAACACTAACCCTGACCTTAACCCTAACCTTAACTTAACACTAACCCTGACCTTAACCCTAACCTTAACTTAACACTAACAGGGTTGCCACGCTTGCCTTGAAATCATTTTCCATACCACCTATTGATTTTCCAGGTACCATGTTTTGTGATGATATCTAGACCGTTAAAACGTTCCAACCCCGCCCGTCGACCCAATTTCTGGGTGGTAGAATTGTTAGAAGTTTGACTTGCGGTCAATGCAAATGTATGGTCTTTGCTACTTTTATACGTTAAAATAAGAAAACAGTATTGCTTTTTAGCTATTAGGAGCCCAAATCGGATGGCCAGTCAGGCAAACAATGATATAGTGTCGTTGCCGATCAATGATCTACGTCGTTATATATTTAAAAAATCATGAAATAGAGGTTGATGTGTCACTTGCTGTAGTTTTTTTGTATTTTTCTGTTTTGGTAGTCTGTCCAATGTGACACTTGCCCTCCTCCACCGGCCCTAGTTTTGGATCTTGCTTGCTGTTTATTATTTCGATAATAAATCGTAGCTAGCTAGATATAACATCTTCATATAAATATATATACACACATACATATACTATATATACCATACAGGCTAAATACTGATCACTTGGTAAATGCATCATCTATTAAAGTAGCAAAGATCACACATTCGCATTGACCACCAGTCAAACTTCTACCACTTCCTGAGTAAATCCAACGTTCCTACGCTGAGACCGTTTTAACTTGCGCCCCCCACTCGTGGATATCAGGAAGTATTAGAGCTATAGCGCTATTGGCCGTTACCGTTAGCAACACATTCCAAGCGCTAGCTAGCTAGCAAGCACATCAATGTTTGTTTGCAACAATGAACCATGTGCTTGCCAACCAACATTGATTAAGCCACATTTAAAACAGCCACAGACAGTTCCAAGCCAACTACTTAAATTTGAGACTAAACTTAAATGATTAAATGTTTTAGAAAGCCTATACAATTTTCCAGGACAACACAAGATTTCCATGTACATTTTCAATTTTGTTCAGTTTTCATGCCTTTTCCAGGTATGGAACAGGGCTCAATAATTTCCATGTTTTCCCTGTTTTCCAGGTAGCGTGGCAACCCTGACTAACCCTGACCTTAACCCTAACCCTGACCTTAACCTTAACCCACACCATAACTCAGATCAGAATCAGAATTGCTTTTATTACATCAATGTACGGATACATAGAGTTAAATTATTGGGTTCAGGTTTGATAGACATTGACATTAACTTAGCCCTAACCTTAACAGACCTTGCTGGCACACGTGATCAAAACACGTTGCATGCTGGGAAAATTAGGCAACTAGCGAAGGCGAGCAATGAGGTAACACATAGGTGACGCGGTCTGGTGAAATGTGCAACCAGAAGGCAAAGTTGTTTTGCATGTGCTTAAACTACAGATTGTAAGCTTTCAAATTACGTGTCATACATTGAAATCGGAGAAAATTTGAACACGACAGGTGTATTTGAATGTTGGTACACCCCTGACTCTCAGGGTTGCCAGATGGGATTAACAATGTACAGCCTAACCAGTTAATAATTTACCGCTAAATCGGTAACCCGCCCCATCTGGCAACCCTGGTGACTCTAAATTGGGCTTTAAACGCAGCCACAGCTACGAACGCTGCTAACAGCTAGCGGCTAACAAAACACATCCCTACGAACGTCTAAACTGTATTTTAATAACACAACAACATGCAGAGAGAACATCGACATGCTAAAAACACATAACTAGATAAACACACAGTTCTTGCTTTTGAACACGACCGAGAACGAAACTATGTTGTCAAGTCTAGTGAATCAATCCAATCCACAAATGATAAGTATTTAGTGATCTTTAAACTGTTGTTTATTATATCGAGTGGGTACTTTAACATGTCAAGTTGGTGTTATAAAAAACCCGAAAAGTAGATATTGTTGACACAATACGTTTCGAGTGAGCGTGTTGTTCGCAAGTTCACCAGACCCCGTCAACGCCAGTGCCTTGGATTCAGTCTTTGAATGCATTACTTGACTGTTTGAATACTTGAATTACTTGAAAAGTTACAAAGCCACTTTACTTAACTAGTTTGCAGTGTAGCTTTATGTTCATTCCATTCGATGTTCACACAAATGTAGCTGTGTTATACCATTAGATAGTCATTATATCTATTTCAAAGGGCTGGACGCCCATGGAACACAACCATCTAAACACTGTAAATAAGTACCTGCATGTCTGCACCAGGCTGCTCTCTGTACATAATCATGTTTACACTGTTCTCATTCATTTGTATTCATATTTTTAAACTGCAATTTCCATGCTTTTCTATTTTTCTTTAAAGATATCTTTATTTACCTGTATATTATATTTATACACAGCTTTGTTAACAATTTCTTTATTGTAGTCGTACATTACTTTATTTTTGTTTGTTTTTTATCTTCACACTTGCTTTGGCAATGAAAACGTATGTTTCCCATGATGCCAATAAAGATTTTGCCTACGTTTAAAGGGTGCAGTGACTAGAGAAACACTAGTTTAGTTTAGTTTAGTTTCAGTTTAGTTAGGCCGCGTTCGTAAATTCGCTCTGAGAGCGTCGGAGCGTCCACGTGACTGAATTTCATTCTGTAGGCTAAATAATTTAAGAAAGGTCAAACAGGCCCATGATTTGATACAGCAAACATAATAATGTAACAATAATCTGAAGTGCGTGTCTTAAGTGAACGAGGCAAAACAACACCTGTTTCCATGTGTTAAATGTGTTGTAGCTCACTGACCTGCAGATGCGCTGTGAACGCAGAGGAGCAAACCCAGGAAACCCCTCATCTGGATTTGTTACTGAAAATAAACTCCAGTTTTGACAGAAAAGTGCTGTCTGTCCCTCGGTGGAGCCCTACTATACTATACCAGTGGTGTAGTCTACGTGATACGCAGGACTACGCCTTATACCCACTAGGAAAGGCCAAGGATTTCCATATACCCACTTAAACATGTGTGAGGATACGTAACGGCGTTTTGTGACAGAACTTTCACTTTCATTCATAAATTCACCCCGTCTGTGTTACGAAGCACTTGACTTTTGGACCATTGGGACAGTAGTATCTAGCTGCGTCCTTGCAGCAGAGGGCCGAAAGGAATGTGAGGACGGAATGGAATGTGGGGCCGAATGGAATGTGCCTTTCAGGACGGAAAGCGCCACCCAGTGATACATTTGAGTATTGCAGCGGAGAACAGTTTCCAGTAGTGATAAATTGGAGTATTGCAGCGGAGAACAGTTTCCAGTAGTGTGCTATACAAATACAATTTATTACTATTATTATTATTATATTATTAAAGTGTACTATACACTTTAACCATTTATTATTATTATTATATTATCATTGAGACAAAGTTACTAAAGTACATGGTTACAATAGCAGATGCTAGGAGTTCTATGGTACCTTGGTTATGATTTCAGCAGAAAAATACTGTACAATACTGTACATAATGGGATCCCTGAAGGGAAATTAATGAGTTACAGCAGCTCACTTAAGAAACAACAAAATAAATAAGTGGCAGGGGAACTCCTAACACTAGCATTATGATGCTTTTCAGTGGTCTAGTTTTTACCCTCTCTTAAAAGAGGATCTAGTTTTCAGTCTTTCTAGAAACACAAGCCACATGTTAGACCATTCCCGTGGTTACACAGTAAACCCCTAGCAGACGAAAGAACCCAGAGCATTTTATGGAACTCACCTAAGATCTTATGCATTTCCTCATGGCCAATCATGCGTGGGAAACACCTAGACGGAAAACACCCAACAACTGGCATTCTCCTTTATATACTATGTCCTTCATGAACGATTGATGCTCTCTCATGGCTGAACATTCAATACACACAATCAGTGAAAGTTTTTGTAAACCACCAAGACATGAAATGCTAAGTCTATTTCACGTGTGACATAATGCTTACTCCTCCCAAAAAATCGCCAATACCTACTGTTTACAAGAGGGAATCCAGTTGGATTCTATTGAGTTTATCATTGAACCATTGAGTTTAACATTCCGATTTGTAGAACTGACTGATGAAGTGAGTCAAATGATGATCTCTAGCATTTATGAATGTTACATCTGTGATTTATGCAATACTTAACATGAAGCCTGAAAGACTCAGCATAGATTGTGTATTAGTTATACATAATTGTGACACCAACCACATGTACTTGATTCCCTCATAACCTAGGGTTAGATGGCAAAGTGTTAACACACAATTGTTACCTATGAGGAACTACAAACAGAACATATACACACAGTCAAACCAAGAAATGGAACACGGATGGTGTTCCAAGTGCTATCCAGTTACCCCTAAACGCTGACCTTTCCTCAGTACCAAATCTTAACTCAGTAATGCAATACTGACGGCATCCTCTCGTGTTCCCAGTAGACTTCATATCAATAGGGTTTAGCTTTGTCAACAATACAGGGCAGTTCTACAAACAAGCCAGAGGATATACATACTGTATATGAGTAAATTAACTATACTTCATAAAATGTATTTTTCTTTTCTTTTTGCTCACACAATATATTAACAATATAAAACTCATAAGTAGTCACTGCAGCCGTTATCACAAGCTGTGCTCTTCTGTGTTCACTTACTTTTCCCAAAACTGACTTGTAATCTAAGTTGCCTAAACCAGATTGTCTACTTTTAAAAGGTCAGAGGACGGAACAGGTTTATTTGTTTATTTCTTTTATTGACAATCCGTGGCAGCTAGGAAGGAGGTAGGGTTGAATAGATAGAGGGATGGATGGAGGGCGGACGAGGGCCCTGGAGGAACAGCTGGGGGACGGCCGTGGTGCTCAGGTATTGACAGGTCTGCTGTCATTATCAGCTGGACTCCTTCCCCTGCAGGAGAGAGAGAGAGAGAGAGACAGAGAGAGAGAAGTTGACAAGACCCTGGCCTGTACCGACGTTAACGGATCCTAACGCACCTGGACTGGTTCATTAAGATTGTGCTCAAGAGTCTGGAGGGGGTCAGGTTTATGTGACTGTGAGGACCAACCGTTTCTCTCTGTCTTACCAGCTGTAGAACGAGGTGGAGGAATGGCTCAACATGTGTGTGTTATGGGGTACTACCCGGGGGGACCAAAGAGGCGGCACAGAGCGAGAATCCGTTAGCCCGTGGGCGTGTTTATTCACAGGATTTAGGGAGGGGGTGTGCGGGAGAATGTGTGGTGTGCTGATAGTCTTGGAGTATGGGATATGTGGATACCTATGTGTAATGCGTAGTCAAGACTATGTGTGTGGTCTACCGTGGGTGCGGGGTGACGTAGGCGGGCAGGGTGTTGTCAGTATGTGCGTGCGCCTGGCAACAGTACAGTCCGAGAGTCCAAAAGGGGATGTCCAAGGGAGGAGGCGAGGGTGGTACCGGGAGATCCGTCCAAGGGTGTCCAGGGGTTCGGGGGTGGCTCGAGGGGTTCTGAGGGTCCGTGGAGACGGGGCAGGGATCCGCGGGAATGCGAGAGCCGGGGCCGGGGAGACGCGAGGGAGGGTCCGTGGGAATCTTGGGAGAGAACACAAACGGGGTAAGGCAGGGTTTGGAAAGAAGGCAGGTTACTAGAAAAACACAAGGAGCAAGATAGTACCGTGAACATAAGGCTACGATCTGGCGATGAACTGCAGGTCTGGCAGGACCTCACTCTTTTCAGATTTCTCCTTGACCCACGCACCCGCTACCATTTTTACCACAGCAAAGCCGGCACCAAAAACCAACCCAAAAAATACCTTTCAATATCTTCCCTTTTGCTTCATTTCTTTGGCAATCTTCCGGTCAAATTCCTCCCTTTCACTGAAATAGTAGACATAAAAATCACAACTTTGTTGACAGAAACGTTGTCAACAGTAAAAAATAAAAAATAAAGAGTACATCAATAACAATAATCATACATAATTCTTAAGGTATTATGTAACAGTAAATAGGGCGATAAGAGTTCAGGGCATTCTGTAAAAAAAAAAAAAAGTACTCTCACCTCTGATGTAAACATGGACCATCAAGGAAGAGCTGTTCAGCCTGCCGCAATGTCACATTTTTGAGGAGGGCAAGGCCATGAATGATAGCCTACCAAAAAAAAGTAAGTAATTTAATTTTTACGATTTTTTATATCTGATCCAGTCTACCAATACAAAACACAAAGCCATTATATGGGTCCATACACAATGGCACTATTGCAGGCAACCTCTTTATATGTTTTGAAAGTGCAGGACCAGCAATGATTATCCCTACCTCCGGAAACAGAACATCCAGGATGAACTTCACTTCATCCGTGAATTGCACCAGACATGGTGTTCTGTGTAATATTTCTCCAAGATGGCCGAAGAGGGTTTCCTGGTGTTCCTCGGTGCAGAGGTAGACAGGCACCTTAGGGGACTTCTTTAGAAAGTACTTCGCCTTCCCATTGAGTACATCCTGACAACAATTTTGTGGAAATTGGATCAGTGCATTGTGTGGTGGTTATGTGAATCAAAACAGGCATGAAATGTCACTTACATTCATACATTCATTCAAAAGATACAGTACAAGAAATGAGTCATAGTTAAATGATGTAAGTTGATCCTATTCCTAAAGACCCTAGGTGAAGCTTTACTTTGAGATCAAATATGATCATTTTGCAAAATACCAACAAATGCTGTTCAGCCGCCTGTGATTGGACAATGAGGTCCACCAGTCTCTTCTCCTCTGCAGAGTGGTCAATGGCTGCCTGGACATGGGCTGGAAGTTTTGTCGTGCTGGCCCTCCCGCTTGGGACTCTGTAGACCGGGTTATGGTTACCCTTAAGCAACCCTCTGGCCTCATTGGTCCAAAAGGCAAACATCTGGCCATACCTTTCAAACAACAAAATTAATTTTAAGTATTGGATAGCAAAAGGCTATGGCCTTGATGCCTGGGTGGACGAGGGTCCCTGATTGGACACGCCTAGAGGGTCGTGGCTTACCTGCACTCCTGTGAAGTTCAACATGGACTCCATGTTCTTCCCGTTGAAAATGTTCACCTGTCAAAGACAAAATATCCCACTCAGTTCCCTTACGCCCAAGCTTACACAAATACTTTGAAAGCGATGCTTTGTTTGAGCATTGGCTTGGCCAGGTGGGCGGGGGGGTTTGGACTTTTGGGATTATTCCATTGGATGCCTTGTTTCAGGCAACACTGAATCAAGCACAAGTATTTTTCAATGAATCAAATACTATACGAACACAGGTCTGAGTATCTGTGTGTGTGTGTGTGTGTGTGTGTGTGTGTGTGAGTGAGTGAGTACTGGATACACAACACTTACATAGCCAAGGGCCTTATCTCCTCTGGGAACTCCAGTAATGTAATCTGTAAAAAAGAAGAATGCAAATAACAGAAATCAAAAGGAGGTGAAAGGGTTCATATGAAATGCCATACAGGACTGTGCAAACATCATCTCCACGAGCAACATCAATAGACTAGTCTTACCCTCCAGCACATTAGGTATGTCTAATGATACAGTAGCAGAGTTAGGTCTGTCTAATGATACAGTAGTAGAGTTAGGTCTGTCTAATGATACAGTAGCAGAGTTAGGTCTGTCTAATGATACAGTAGTAGAGTTAGGTCTGTCTAATGATACAGTAGTAGAGTTAGGTCTGTCTAATGATACAGTAGCAGAGTTAGGTCTGTCTAATGATACAGTAGTAGAGTTAGGTCTGTCTAATGATACAGTAGTAGAGTTAGGTCTGTCTAATGATACAGTAGCAGAGTTAGGTCTGTATAATGATACAGTAGTAGAGTTAGGTCTGTCTAATGATACAGTAGCAGAGTTAGGTCTGTCTAATGATACAGTAGCAGAGTTAGGTCTGTCTAATGATACAGTAGTAGAGTTAGGTCTGTCTAATGATACAGTAGCAGAGTTAGGTCTGTCTAATGATACAGTAGCAGAGTTAGGTCTGTCTAATGATACAGTAGCAGAGTTAGGTCTGTCTAATGATACAGTAGTAGAGTTAGGTCTGTCTAATGATACAGTAGCAGAGTTAGGTCTGTCTAATGATACAGTAGCAGAGTTAGGTCTGTCTAATGATACAGTAGCAGAGTTAGGTCTGTCTAATGATACAGTAGCAGAGTTAGGTCTGTCTAATGATACAGTAGCAGAGTTAGGTCTGTCTAATGATACAGTAGTAGAGTTAGGTCTGTCTAATGATACAGTAGTAGAGTTATGTCTGTCTAATGATACAGTAGTAGAGTTAGGTCTGTCTAATGATACAGTAGTAGAGTTAGGTCTGTCTAATGATACAGTAGCAGAGTTAGGTCTGTCTAATGATACAGTAGTAGAGTTAGGTCTGTCTAATGATACAGTAGCAGAGTTAGGTCTGTCTAATGATACAGTAGTAGAGTTAGGTCTGTCTAATGATACAGTAGCAGAGTTAGGTCTGTCTAATGATACAGTAGCAGAGTTAGGTCTGTCTAATGATACAGTAGTAGAGTTAGGTCTGTCTAATGATACAGTAGCAGAGTTAGGTCTGTCTAATGATACAGTAGTAGAGTTAGGTCTGTCTAATGATACAGTAGCAGAGTTAGGTCTGTCTAATGATACAGTAGTAGAGTTAGGTCTGTCTAATGATACAGTAGCAGAGTTAGGTCTGTCTAATGATACAGTAGCAGAGTTAGGTCTGTCTAATGATACAGTAGCAGAGTTAGGTCTGTCTAATGATACAGTAGTAGAGTTAGGTCTGTCTAATGATACAGTAGTAGAGTTAGGTCTGTCTAATGATACAGTAGCAGAGTTAGGTCTGTCTAATGATACAGTAGTAGAGTTAGGTCTGTCTAATGATACAGTAGCAGGTCTGTCTGACGCCATCTTGCTACCTCCGTTAGCACCGTGCTAGCTCAGTCATGGCCTTGTACACGATAGAATAGCCATTACACTCGACAATGTGGACATTAAACATGATATTATGCACCTTATACATGATATTATGAACATTATAAACGATATTAAAGTCATTTATACCTTTCAGAGGCTGTTCTATCTTTCTTTGTTTGCACCCGCGACGCCATCTTGCTACCTCCGTTAGCACCGCGCATGCGCAGATAGCAATCAACACACAGGCACATTCCATTCGGCCCCACATTCCTTTCGGCCCCACATTCCTTTCGGCCCCTGGCTGCAAGCCTGCAGCTGGACCCTTCTCCCCTGGCTGCAAGCTTGCAGCTGGACCCTTCTCCATTGGGACTGACTATAGCGTCATATACCATCAACGGGGGGAGATGCGACATGAAAAAATGGATGGAGGGAGGGAAACACACATAAAGAGAAATGTGGTTTTGTGGTCAGAGCGCAAAATGGATGGAGGGACGGATTACCACAACAAGTGCAGTTATCAGGCGAGGAATCAAGGACTGGAAAGTCCCCTGGCGAAAAACACACACACACTCACACACACAGAGAGAACTGTGGTTCTGTGGTCAGAGCGCCCTCTACAGGTGGAAGGTTGTATTATACATCATTGGCGCTTTTTAAAAGAACGTTGTACGTCAGTGTCCCTGTAGGATACTCTTTGAAGTCGTAAGACCTATAATAGATAACTCCATATAATAGAGACTCATGCTCGACACGGGTGGTAAATGGAAACTCGCCTCTGAGGGAAATATTGAGGTGGCTCTTAAAAGAGCCTTTGGGGATCTACTGTTGGATCAGGGTGGTCATCTTAGGCGCGCTCTCCACGAATGCGACGGGCCAGCTGGATGTCCTTGGGCATGATGGTCACCCTCTTGGCGTGGATGGCGCACAGGTTGGTGTCCTCGAACAGACCGACCAGGTAAGCCTCGCTAGCCTCCTGCAGGGCCATCACAGCAGAGATCTGGAAGCGCAGGTCGGTCTTGAAATCCTGGGCGATTTCTCTCACCAGGCGCTGGAAGGGAAGTTTGCGGATGAGCAGCTCGGTGGACTTCTGGTAACGACGGATCTCCCTCAGAGCCACGGTGCCAGGCCTGTAACGGTGAGGCTTCTTCACGCCGCCGGTGGCCGGGGCGCTTTTACGGGCAGCCTTGGTGGCGAGCTGCTTCCTGGGGGCTTTGCCACCGGTGGATTTACGAGCGGTTTGCTTGGTTCTGGCCATGGCGACAAGTTCCTACGTTCAGTTGGAGTGTAGCCAGTCTACAAAGAAAGTGTTACATTTATAAACCCCAGTCGTGCCCCGATTGGGTGGCGACTATAGACGAGCTCATTGGCTCGTTGTCACCTCCTTCTCCGGCTGCCATTGGACACGAGCCTCGTCCACGTCATTGCCGCCATAAATTCAAAGATTTGAATCCTGCCGCTTCCTATGTTGTTGTTGTTCCTATGTTCGGCCCTTCCCCCAAACAGGCTTCAGAGATGTTTCCTTTATCCTGATTTATATCATTGATCTACAGCTGCTTCATTAGTTCTGCTTATACATAAACTGGAGAATCAAGACTGGTTAGATGAACTAAAAAGCACACAGGTTGAGGAGGCATGGCTAGGTTTTAAAACCAAATTCCTAAATATTATTGACAGTATAGCCCCCATGAGAACCACCAGGGTTAAAGCCCGATCGGAACCATGGATGAATTCGGACATTCTAAATGCTATGAAAGTCAGAGACCTAAAATGCTCTGAAGTTCAAAAATGCAAATCAAAATTAGTGAAACACTTAAACGAAGATCTCAAAACCCACTTTGAGAAAATTAAAAAACAATGCAACAAACTATGCAATCAGGTAATTACCATGACAAAATCTGCTAAGAAAAAATACCTCGATAACAAAATCGAAGAAAACTTAAACAAACCACGTGACCTTTGGAAGCTACTTAACACTAGAACAGCCATGGGATCGCCATTCATTCCACCGCAATCAGGTGTGAAACAGCACCAGCAGATTTTAACATGGAGAAGAGTGTACTGACGGACAAGGATCGCTGGAGGGCGATGTCACACAAGGCCGTCTGCCAGGCTCTTGACACCTTTTTCCCAGATCTAGTGAAGACAGACAGGAAAGGCCACCAGTATATCATGTATTGATAATGTATTATTTCACTGCCTCAGAAAGTCTACTTTTTACTTGGAAGAATTGACGTGAACATTGCAAGTAAATAAAAATGTTACTTGAATTATCTGTCTCTCTGTCTGTGTTCGTTTGTAGTAGAAATATCACATCTGATATATCAATGTAAAGACATTTCACTGCAACATGAACACACTATATTTTCACTTTTCACAACAGCTATTTTCATTTCATTTATAATGTGCAGTAAACAAACAAAATAATGTATACTCTCTGCAATTGGCTACTATACAATGGTGTCAAAATCAACTATCCAAATATGACGGGGTGACACAGACGGGGTGAATTGTATGAATGAAAGTCACGTCCTACACCACTGAAATAAACAAGAATAACTAGTTTCTAAAGAGAATGGATCATGCGAGGGGGAGCGTAATCTTATTCATGATGATTGCTTGCCGATCAGCAAACAAAGCATTCTACCATCCCCCCCTCACCTCCCACCAGAAAGGCTGTAGGCTACTCAACTCTCTCTGTTGTGCGGAGCAAAGTAATTGAAGTAGCCTACATTTGATTATGTAATCATCAACTAATATTATATAATATTATATAACGAACGGATATTTATAATAGGCCTACAGTATATGTATTATTATTTTTTCTGAGCAGTCCCACTCATAATTTTTCATTTTATTGGACAGATCTAGTGAAGACAGACAGGAAAGGCCACCAGTATATCATGTATTGATAATGTATTATTTCACTGCCTCAGAAAGTCTACTTTTTACTTGAAGAATTGATGTGAACATTGCAAGTAAATAAAAATGTTACTTTAATTATCTGTCTCTCTGTCTGTGTTCGTTTGTAGTAGAAATATCACATCTGATATATCAATGTAAAGACATTTCACTGCAACATGAACACACTATATTTTCACTTTTCACAACAGCTATTTTCATTTCATTTATAATGTGCAGTAAACAAACAAAATAATTTATACTCTCTGCAATTGGCTACTATACAATGGTGCCAAAATCAACTATCCAAATATGACGGGGTGACACAGACGGGGTGAATTGTATGAATGAAAGTCACGTCCTACACCACTGAAATAAACAAGAATAACTAGTTTCTAAAGAGAATGGATCATGCGAGGGGAGCGTAATCTTATTCATGATGATTGCTTGCCGATCAGCAAACAAAGCATTCTACCATCCCCCCCTCACCTCCCACCAGAAAGGCTGTAGGCTACTCAACTCTCTCTGTTGTGCGGAGCAAAGTAATTGAAGGAGCCTACATTTGATTATGTAATCATCAACTAATATTATATAACGAACGGATATTTATAATAGGCCAACAGTATATAATGTATTATTATTTTTTCTGAGCAGTCCCACTCATCATTTTTCATTTTATTGGACAGATCTAGTGAAGACAGACAGGAAAGGCCACCAGTATATCATGTATTGATAATGTATTATTTCACTGCCTCAGAAAGTCTACTTTTTAATTGAAGAATTGATGTGAACATTGCAAGTAAATAAAAATGTTACTTGAATTATCTGTCTCTCTGTCTGTGTTCGTTTGTAGTAGAAATATCACATCTGATATATCAATGTAAAGACATTTCACTGCAACATGAACACACTATATTTTCACTTTTCACAACAGCTATTTTCATTTCATTTATAATGTGCAGTAAACAAACAAAATAATTTATACTCTCTGCAATTGGCTACTATACAATGGTGCCAAAATCAACTATCCAAATATGACGGGGTGACACAGATGGGGTGAATTGTATGAATGAAAGTCACGTCCTACACCACTGAAATAAACAAGAATAACTAGTTTCTAAAGAGAATGGATCATGCGAGGGGGAGCGTAATCTTATTCATGATGATTGCTTGCCGATCAGCAAACAAAGCATTCTACCATCCCCCCCTCACCTCCCACCAGAAAGGCTGTATAGGCTACTCAACTCTCTCTGTTGTGCGGAGCAAAGTAATTGAAGTAGCCTACATTTGATTATGTAATCATCAACTAATATTATATAACGAACGGATATTTATAATAGGCCTACAGTATATAATGTATTATAATTTTTTCTGAGCAGTCCCACTCATAATTGCTCATTTTATTGGACAGATCTAGTGAAGACAGACAGGAAAGGCCACCAGTATATCATGTATTGATAATATATTATTTCACTGCCTCAGAAAGTCAACTTTTTACTTGGAAGAATTGACGTGAACATTGCAAGTAAATAAAAATGTTACTTGAATTATCTGTCTCTCTGTCTGTGTTCGTTTGTAGTAGAAATATCACATCTGATATATCAATGTAAAGACATTTCACTGCAACATGAACACACTATATTTTCACTTTTCACAACAGCTATTTTCATTTCATTTATAATATGCAGTAAACAAACAAAATAATTTATACTCTCTGCAATTGGCTACTATACAATGGTGCCAAAATCAACTATCCAAATATGAATCTGCGTATATCTATGTACAACCTTGTTGTAGCCTATTATTATCATGGTCGACATGAGAATTGTTGGCTACTTCATATCACAACTGAACATTCATATATATAGCCTTTAGCATTATTTGAAAATTGACAGCGCTGTACAGGCATAATCATCGCCGACATCATTTTAAATGTACACATTTCACTGCAAGAGACAGTTTATTCACCCAACAATTGTTTGTTCACTGCACAACATGAACACAGTGAGGATTCAAACAAACAAAATAATTAATACACTCTGCAATTGGCTACTACTACAACGTGGTCTACAGTGATATACAAAAAAGACATTATATACAATATTATAAATATCTGTTTGTTATATAATATTCGTTGATGAACTACTTTGCTGCGGTACCTATGTAATACCACACAGATTGATAGGTACATACTGTGCAGTGTATCATTCATAACTGTACATAGGCTACACATATCATAATATCTTATCACTATTGCATGGAACTTGGGTGAAAAAAAAAACATCAGCTCCAACAAATCTGAAGGGATTGGGAGACATACTGTACAGTTTATCATTTTCATAACTGTCTGTACATATACATATCTTATGTATCACTATTGCTATATATAGCCTATATATAAACACATTATGTTACAAATATCAGTCTTATCCACTGTATCTAATTCAGCACTGAAGCCTGAAGGTTGAGCACAGTGTGTGCCCCCTTGCTACCTCTGCTGATATAAAAGAGAATTGCAGCCTTGGAGAAAAAGATGGCAGCCGAATCCCAAGGCAAATACACAGGCACACACAGAAATACTGCAAAATCGCTTTATACTAACTCGATTTTGAAAATGTAAAGATGCTGGGTGGTAGAACGCACATATCTAGGAAAAGTCATGAAAGGAGGGTCCTGACATTTGATCGAGTGCAATGGTAGATTTTTTTTTGTACTCACTGGTGCTGTTTAACACCTCACGGCTTTCCTAGTGTTAATAGCCAACTAGGTTGCAGTCAAAAACTCAAAACCAGGTCTACAAACATCAGCATAAAATCTGGAGATTCTCTCTTTACAGACAAGCTGGATGTGGCTAAGTGCTTAAACACTTTCTTTACAACCATAGCCACTAAATTAGTTAACAATCTACCACCCCACTCAGGGCGTTATGGTGTAGAGCACATCCGTGCGTTCTACAATAAACTGGGTGTACGCAAAGATGATTTTAAACTCTCCATGGTGTCAAACGATGAGGTGTTTAAAAAACTGGGCGCTCTACACTCAGAAAAGGCCACGGGCCATGACAATATTCCAGCCAGATTTCTAAAAGACTCAGCTGCCTCCATTACCCCAATCATCACCCACATAATAAACCTCTCCATCAAACAGGGACACGTCCCCCTTGACTTTAAAATAGCAAGGGTAACCCCACTGTATAAAAAAGGAAGCAAATTAGACCCAGGCAACTACCGACCTGTTTCTATTCTTAATTCCATCTCGAAACTTATGGAAAAAATAGTTTATGAACAGGTTGATAGGTACCTTACCGAAAAAAATCTGATGTATGAATTTCAATCAGGATTCAGAACATCCCATTCCACTGACACATGCCTTCTCTATTTGAACGACCACATCAACCATGAGGTGGACTCGGGCAAGTACTGCGGCATGGTCATGCTGGACCTCCAGAAGGCCTTCGACACAGTAGATCACCACATATTGTTAGATAAACTGAAAGCAATTGGGTTCGATAGAACATCGGTGAGCTGGATGCAATCCTACTTAGAGGGGAGGGAACAGGTGGTTAGTGTGAACGGAACACTGTCCCCCCTCCTCCCAGTGACCTGCGGCGTTCCACAAGGAAGCATATTGGGACCTTTACTGTTCCTAATATATGTGAATGACATGTCATCAGCATGTGATTGCAATTTGTTCCTGTTCGCGGATGACTCGGCTCTGCTGGTCTCTGACAGGGACATATTGCAGGTGGAAAAAGCGCTAAGCACTGAACTGAGTAGAATCTGCATCTGGCTAGCTGACAATAAACTATCAATACACCTAGGTAAAACTGAAACCATCCTATACGGATCCCCATCTAAACTCAGAAAGGCTGTACATTTCAAAATAAAAGTGGGTAACATTAATATCACAAGAAAAGAGGATATTACATACCTGGGCTCCATCTTAGAGGCAAATCTTTCCGGAGATAAAATGGCAGCAAAAGTAATCAAAAAAGTGAACCATAGAACTAGATTCTTGTACAGGATATCCTCACTTGTCAGTAAAAACACACTGAGGACCCTATCAGGAGCTCTCATTCAATGTCACTTCGACTATGCCGTAACATCATGGTACTATAGAACCACAAAGGCCCAAAAAACAAGACTCCAGACAGCCCAAAATAAACTGGTTAGGCTTCTGCTAGGCCTCAACCCTAGGACACATCTAACCGCTGCTCATTTTTTGAGCCTTGATTGGCTACGAGTAGTTGACAGAGTGCAGCAGCTTGCACTGGGCCTGGTCTTCAAGATACGCTACACCACAAAGACACCCAAGTACCTGTCAACATACTTCCAAAAAGTGAACAACGTCCACACATACAATACCAGAGGAAGCTCCACGAACCACGTTCAACCGCGTTGCACCACAAACAAGGGGTTAAACTCGTTTGCAAACTATGCAGTAAAAATGTGGACGCCCTTCCTATAATCTTAAAGGAGTGCAAAACACTGCCCACCTTCAAAACCACTCTCAAAAAACATTTACAGGAGGCTGCAATCCGTAACTGGACCCTCTAAATCAAAAATCAGATTAAAAGACCCGAACTACCCACTGTACATACTTTGTGTTTTGTCCCCCGCCCCCACCTGTGGTGTATGTCCCCACCTGTCCTACCCGCTGTACATACCTAATGTTTTGTTGTATTGTTCTTCCCATGATGGATGTATGTTTATCTTGTAGATAGTACTAGTTATTTGTCTGTATTATCTTGTAGATAGTACTAGTTTTTTTTTGTCTGTCTTACATGTAACGATGAATTGAGAATCCCAGAAGGGAATCCCAGAAGGACCCCAATTGAAATAAGCCAGTGGCTTTCTTGGGTTTTTATCCTGTTAGTTGACCTTGTATGTAATATGTACTTTCATGTACCTACTTCTGCAAATCTTCTAATAAAGTTTTCAATCAATCAATCAATCAACCAAACAACAACACGGTTCACTACAGTATTATAACTGTTCACTACAGTATTATACGTCCCACGCACTACTGGATTACTTGTATACCATTGGAGTAAATTAATACCGTATTATATTATATTATATTATATTGCATTTCATATCATCTACTTTGCACTATTTTTTTTCAACAATATATTTATTGAGTTTTTTGAAAAAGATAAAACAAATCTTGAAAATAAATAATTAGTAATAATGATATATGTATATACTGTACATACAAGCAGATAACTCACCAGAATTGCCATACACATGTAGGCCTATATATAGTACGTACATTGATGGAGAGGCAATCATATAACTGAGCTCATATATACACATACAAAATAAAAGGGAGAGAAAAAATAAAATAAAGGTAATAATAAAAACATGAAACTGTAAAAAAAATAAAAATTAAAATATAATTATATATATAATAAAGAAAAGGGTACATTGCAACAGATACATTAATTATATCCAACTCCTACTCTACTCCTGGTCAATTCACACACCTGTTCAAATGGTTTATTGCAGAGTTTACATTTGTTCACGCCCAGGTTCGTCCATCCAGTGTGATAAGTCCGTGTCCTCCAGATATTTTATGAATGGGCCCCAAATACTTTGGAATCTTTCCTGCCTGTCTTTGAGTGTGTATGACATTTTCTCTAATGGTAGACACCGAGACATCTCCCTAAACCATTGCACAATACTTGGTTTACCTGTGCTTTTCCACGTTAGTGCTATTGATCTTTTGGCCTGTAAAATACACATATCCATAAAGATCTGTTCACTGCATTTCATCCTGTGTCCCTCTGGATAAATGCCAAGAATAAACAGCTTAGGCTCAACAGTAATTTTAATTGACAGAATGTCCTGTATTATTATTCCAAGTTCTTCCCAGAATTCTTGAATTCTTGGACATTCCCATATACAATGAAAGAATGTACCCTTGTCCTCTCTACACCTGTTACATAAGTCTGGAATGTTGGGGTTAAATTTATTGAGTTTTTCTGGTGTTATATATACTCTCATTATCCAATTGTACTGTAGAAGCTTTAAACGAGTGTTAGCGGTCTGGGTTTGAGCTCTTTTGCATGCCTTGTTCCATTTTTCCACTGATATATCCTCTTGAAGGTCACTCCTCCATGCTTTCAATTTGGGTTCTGAAGATTCTAGTGATCTAGCAATCAACAAATCATATACATCCGAAATAATTCCCTTTCCGAAAGGATTTTTAATTAAAACTTTCTCCAATGAGGATAGAGCGGGTATGGCCAGGGAGTGATTTTGATTAGAATAAATAAAGTTCCTGAGCTGTAAGTACTTAAAGAAATGCTTGCGAGGGATAGAATGTTTGTTTACTAGAATTTCAAATGATTCCATATGCTCATCCTTTGAGTCGAATATGTCATTAATTTGTGTTATTCCTTTGTCAGCCCATAATTTAAAGCCCCCGTCTGCCCTACCTGGCACAAAGTAATTATTGCCCCAAATGGGACTATAGCGAGAGAGAACAGGTGTTTCCGACAAGTATTTTTGTACCTCGTACCATACAGAAATCATGTTTCTCAATATAGGGTTCGATGTTTTCCTTTTAAGGTTTTTCGGATTATCAGAGTATATATATGTCGGCAGTTGGAGCCCTATAGAGTTACACTCAATGTCTTTCCATGCTGGTGAAAGTAGTCCTTCTGTCGAGTAGTAAAACCTCATAGTTCTGATTTGAGTTGCCCAGTAATACCACAACATGTTCGGGCATTGTAGGCCACCTCTGTCATAAGGTAAATACAGAAGAGACAGGCGAAGTCTGGGGCGTCTATTTTTCCATATAAAGTTCGTGAATAATGTCCTTAGTCTAGGAAATAAGTTTGGGGGAGGCGGCAAGGGGATGTTTTGAAAGAGATATAATAGCTTTGGGAGAGTGTTCATTTTCAATATATTAATTCTGCCTATCTGGGAAATAGGAAGAGATGACCATCTATCAATTGATTCGCAAATAGAATTTACAACAGGGCTATAATTAGTCTGTACCACTTCTTCTAACCTGTGAGTAATTTGTATTCCTAAATATGTAAAGCTGTCAACTGACTTAAAGTGACCAATATAATTGGGTGGGTTCTCTCTCTCATTCGAATTAAGCAGTAATATGGCAGATTTATGGCTATTAACTTTGTACCCAGAAATATTGCCGAATCTTTTAATGAGGTCCATAAGAGCCGGGATCGATTCTCCCAGATTTTTAAGGAACAGGATTACGTCATCCGCATATAGAGCTATGCGATGTTCAAGTTGGGTATGCCTGATATTGATGTGTGATTTCGTATTGCAATTGCTAAGGGCTCAATTGCCATCGTAAATATGAGAGGGCTCAATGGACACCCCTGTCTGCATCCCCTGTTGATTTTAATTGGCATAGATATATTGTTGTTAGTAATTATTTCTGCATATGGTTCTTTATATAATAATTTCACCCATTTACAAAAGTTTTCTCCCAGCCCAAATCGTTCGAGAAGCTCAAACAGGTATGCCCATTCCACCCTGTCAAATGCTTTCTCAGCATCCAATGACAGAAAAGCTGTATCTGGTAACTCTCTTTGGGAATGTAAGATATTTAAAACCCTTCTTACGTTATGAAATCCCTGACGACCCACAATGAACCCATTTTGGTCTCCCTTTATGATATCTGGTAGAATAATCTCTAATCTTTTTGCTAGAATTTTGCAGAGTACTTTTAAATCTGAGTTGAGGAGGCTGATTGGCCTCATGTTTTCGCATTTATCATTTGATTTTCCAGGTTTAGGAAGGAGAGTAATCAAAGCCCCTCTCAAGGAGGGAGGGAGGATCCCTTCCCGAAATGATTCATTAAACATCTCAAGAAGATGGGTAGGCCGTCTGGTCCTGCCACCTTCCCAGATTTCATGCTCTTTATTGCCATAGTGATGTCTTCTAAGGATAAGTTGTCACCCAGTTCCATCCTTTCTTCCTCTGATATACTAGGGATATCAATATTATTTAGGAATAGCTTTTGGTCTGGTAATTCTGGAGCTCTTTCGGAACTATATAGTTTTCCATAATATTCTCTAAATGCCTCATTAATTTTAATAGGATCTATAATAGAGTCATCATTATGAGTCTTGAGGTTGGTAATAGCTCTTTCGGTTTGAAGTTGTTTTAAGCGCCATGCCAAGATTTTTCCTGATTTTTCCCCTTGGTCAAATATAGTTTGTTTAAGTTTTAAGAGATTATCTGTAGCTTTTGCAGTTGACATTTCATTATACTGTGTTCTCAACAATAACAATTCCTGGTGAGTTTTTGGATCGGGATTTTGATAATAATTTCTCTCCAAAACTTTGATTTTTGACTCTAACAATGTAAATTTTTGTTTAGCTCTTTTAGATTTAGAACTTGTAAAACTAATAATCTGGCCCCTAATGTAAGCTTTAAAAGCTTCCCATCTGGTGCTTGCAGAAGTCTCATCTGTGTTGATTATGAAAAATACATCAATTTGTACCTCAAGGAAAGAGATTAGATCTGGGTCCCGTAGCCAACTTTGCTGCAATCTCCATTTTGGTGGATCCTTTTTCAAGCCTGGGTCTACATAACACAAATTATTTGGGGCATGATCTGATATCAGAATACTGTCATAATTACATTCCTTGATTCTAGACACCAGGCCTGCAGAAATTAAGAAATAATCAATTCGGGAGTATGTTTTATGTGTACTGGAAAAACACGAATAGAATAATACCTCAGGGTTTCTGTCTCTCCATATATCTCTAAGATTTAATGTCTTGATAAACTGATGTATAATTCCTCTGCTTTTATTATGGGACTTATCAATATGTGTTAACCTATCTTTAGAGGGATCTAGTGTACAGTTGAAATCTCCTGCTATTATATATTGACCTTTGAGGGTTGATAGAGTGAAA
Source organism: Nansenia antarctica (assembly GCF_963989245.1). Lineage (NCBI taxonomy): Eukaryota > Metazoa > Chordata > Actinopteri > Argentiniformes > Microstomatidae > Nansenia > Nansenia antarctica. Next base: position 104,859,967 of record NC_137674.1, read on the forward strand.
AACAAATTACTGAAAAATTCAGGGTCATCATTATTTGGCGCATAAATGTTGACCAGGTTGAGAAGTTCTGTCAGAAGCATGCCTTGAATTATTAGGTATCTACCTGCCGTATCAGCAATTATCTTTGTGACATTAAGAGGAATAGATTTATGTACAAGAGTCATGACCCCTCTTGCTTGAGTGTTAAAGGGCGCTGAGAATACCTTACCCTGCCACCTCCTCCTAATCCCAATGTCTTTGTCTTTTGAAAGATGTGTTTCTTGAAGAAAAATTATTTGGGAATTAATACTTTTTAATCTCCCCATCACCTGCTTTACCTTTTTTATTTTTTGTAGCCCTCTGCAGTTCCAGGATGTGAACTTGATGTCTAATTTACCAGTCATAGATAGCAATACATTTGTAAATTCCTTGTATCATTGTGCAATAATGTAAAGAAGAAAAAAAAAGAGGTCAAAAGAGAAAAACGAAGAAAAACAAACAAACAAACTGGGTCTCTCAACAAACTAACCGAGACCCCCCCAATGCTCCAGAACTGAGCATTCCCCCCACCCACCTGTTCACTCCCATAACGCTGAAAACTACTCCACACCGAGTGAGGAGTAGTGAGGCTGAACTGATTAATCTCCTTATAAAGAATAACCTTCTCCCTCCACTAAATGTGAAATAAAAACCTAATTAACAAAGTTGGTATATTGGTCAACCACCACTAAATGTTAAGTATAGAAGCCCATTGTGAATTGTATATTATAATAACTAAAGAATGTGGATCAGCAGTTGACACCCTGAAAATAACTGAGCCCAAACTGAGTTTGAGCGGCATGTTATGGGGTGTTGCTGTTATAGTACATACACATACATACATACACACACACACACACACACACACACACACACACACACACACACACACACACACACACACACACACACACACACACACACACACACACACACACATACACAGTGCTTAACATGCCCTATTGTGAAAGTTTCCTGGCCCCCTGGTTGAATTTAGTAACCAAAATAAAAAGTAGAAGAATACATTGGCATATAATGTATTATATAATTGACATTATGTATTATGTATTTTATCATTTAGATTCACCACTTCAATAACGATATGTTGCCAATCTGATCTGAGGTTCGTTCGGGGCTGTTTTCTCTCCATTCTATCTCCGTTGTTCAGGAAACAGTGCTGCTCGAATAGTGCATTGTGGGATTATGAGTTTTAGTGTACTTTTTTTGTTACTTTCTGACCTACCGATCTACTCTAATATCCTCAAGGGAAACACATTGGCATATTAATCGCTTAAATAGACACAATTCAACTTGTTTCATGTAACTTGAAAAAACGAATAACTGTGAAATAACATTGTAAACCCGTATCATGGGTCTAGCGTAGCATTGAATCATTGTTGACGGTGAACTGTGTTCGAGTAGTGCATTTTGGGACATTGAGTCTTAACGTGCTAATTTCTGAGCTACTCTCAACTGAATGACCCCAATATTTTCTCCGAAAACATAATAGTATGTTAAATCACCTAGACACACACAGTTTAACTGGTTTGCAAATAAACATATAAGAAAAAAGAACAATATAAACCAGTGTTAGAGGTCTAACATGACGTTGCTCGTTATCAAAGCCAGCAGTAGTGTCTCATATACTCATCCACTACCGTTCTCTTCTTGGATTCGTTTGATGAAACTTTCCACTTCTGTCGGTGTGCCAAAAGTTTGTGTTTTGTCCTTGTGTGTCACCAGCAATCTAGCCGGGATCAACATGCCATGTTTTATCCCCATGCTACGTAATTTCTGTCTGGCCGAGTCGAATTCCTTCTGCTTCTTGTGTTCTCCTGTCGCTAGGTCGGGGTAGAAACGTACTGGTTTGTCCTTGTGTAGGATTTGTTTTTGGGCTCTGGCTGCTCTTAATACAGTCACCTTATCTCTGTCGTTCAGGAATTTCATGATCATCGTTCTCGGAGGCGCGTTGGGCTCCCGTCTCTGACCAATGCGATGAGCTCTCTCCAGTGTGAGTTTGGATCTTAGTGCTGCGAGCCCCAGTGTCTCCGGTATCCAACTCTCGAGAAAGGTGCAGGCGTCGTCTCCCTCCTCTCCCTCCCGCAGGCCAACGAGTCTCAGATTAGACCGCCTGGCTCTTGATTCTAGGTCTGTCACCTTGTCTTCTAGCTCTTGTTTCTTTCCCTCCAGAGAGTGGACCTTAGCCTGGAGGACATTCACCTCATCCTCCATGTTGGAAATACGGACCTCTGCATGTGTAATTCGTTCCGTACATTCTCCCATATCTTTCCTCAGTCCATCAATTGCGACCAACATTTCTTCATGTCGGTTTGCAGACTCGGACCTCAATTCTCTGATAGCTTCCAGAATCCTGTCATATTTTCCCCCTTCTTCCTCGGCAGTTTCTGTGATCCCCGCGCTGCTCGAGTTAGCTTTAGCATCGTCCTTGTTTTTAGGAGAGCTGAAGTCCATAATTTTAGATTGTACTTGTGGGTTCTTTCGGGTACTCGGTTTCCCTTGTGTAGACGACATCTTTTACGAGTGGTATGGCTGATTTTCGTTGACTTTAGCTAGGTTTGTAACAGAATTTGTTTGACGATTTTAGTGGAGGTGAGAAAACCAGTCTTCTCAGCACGCCGCCATTACCGGAAGTCTACTTTGCACTATTGAAACCACTGTACTTTATTACTTTAGCAATGTATGATTGACTTACTTTACTTGCTTACATTACTTATTATTATCGTGTTTTGTGTCTGGCTCATGCCTACTTGTAGTACAATATGTAATAAAAGCGATTCTGATTTTAAAACCCTCATGAAGGAGAAAACATTCTGAAAGTGACATAACGAGGAATGTTTCTGTAGCCGTGTGTATTATGGTGCGTGTCCTCTGCCTCATCTACGCGCACATGACAGAATGAGGACATTTCACAACATGAGACTCACAGCACAGACAAACAGAGGATGGAGTGATGCATTGCTCTTTTGGAGAGAGGAGTGGTTGGCTCTTAAAAGAGCCTTTGGGGTTGAGGAGGTGAAGTCGTTTACTTTTTGGCGGCCTTCTCGGTCTTCTTGGGGAGCAGCACTGCCTGGATGTTGGGCAGCACACCACCCTGAGCGATGGTCACACCGCCGAGCAGTTTGTTCAGCTCCTCGTCGTTACGGACAGCCAACTGCAGATGACGGGGGATGATACGAGTCTTCTTGTTGTCGCGGGCGGCGTTGCCGGCCAACTCCAGGATCTCAGCCGTCAGGTACTCGAGCACGGCGGCCAGGTAGACCGGTGCGCCAGCGCCCACACGCTGGGCATAGTTGCCTTTGCGTAGGAGCCTGTGGACACGACCCACAGGGAACTGAAGCCCAGCGCGAGAAGAGCGGGTCTTTGCCTTGGCTCTGGCCTTGCCTCCGGTTTTGCCTCCGGTTTTGCCTCTTCCTGACATGGTTCAGCGGGATCTCAAAGAAGCTGAAGAAAATAATTTCAGATAACGGTTCTGGAGCGTTGTTCTTATAGCTCGCCTTGACGGCGTTCATTGGCCACTGGGTCGACGTCACCTCATCCAATCAAGAGACAGAGATTGTGGATACATTGTGAATATTGAAGATTGTCTTTGTGAGTTTCCCTCGCGCGCCATAAATCGAAGTTAAAATCAAACTCGTCCCACGTGACATAATCAATATACTAAAAGTAGTATATGTCATAAAATAATAATAATAATATATAATTGATACGTATATAATTTATACATTGTGAAGTTCATTCCCAGCTCTCTGTAGTACGTTACTCCTGACTGAGCGAAAAGTGTTATCGCCCGCCTGTCTGTCCAAATATAACGTAATGGTGTAACGGAAAGAGTATCTCATAACTATCTGTATATGTTGATATTATATGCAACTTTATGGACACTGTCATACCCCCACCATCCTCTCCCGCACACAGATCTACCGAGTGACACTTATAGCGTCAAAGTGTAAACTAGACCTAGATGTCAAATCTCTCATTACTGCTCATTATTTACTCATTAAGTAAAAACATGATTGTCGTGTTTGTAAGTCCGTGCTTGACACTGACACTGGGGGCGGCTGTGGCGGAGGTAGAGCCGCTGTCTAATGATCACAAGGTTGGCAGATCGGCGGTTCGAGCCCCAGCTGGCCACATGTTGAAGTGTCCTTGGGCAAGATACTGAACCCCAAATTGCTCCAAGTGAGCCGGCCGGCGCCTTGCATGGTAGCTTGCCGCCATTGGTGTGTGAATGAGAGGCCGTTGTAAAGCGCTTTGGATAAAGGCGCTATATAAGTCAGTCCATTTACACTGGTGTAAAATACTTTCTAAAATAAACACTCGATTTTTTTCTGTCGTCATGGATGATAATGCGTTTTACGAAAATGTGGGTGGCTCTTAAAAGAGCCTTTTTGTGGTACAAATGGTGTCGGAAAGAACACTTTGAATGTTTATTTCTTCTTTGGGGCTGCCTTCTTTGCCTTGGGCTTCACCGTTTTGGGTTTGGCTACCTTGGGCTTGGCTGCCTTCACGGCCTTTTTGGGGCTCTTAGCCGGAGCCTTCTTGACCGGTGTGGCCTTCTTCGCCTTCTTGGGGCTCTTGGTGGCCTTCTTGGTGACTGCCGCGGGCTTCTTTGCCTTCTTGGGAGACTTCTTGGCCGCAGCAGCGGGCTTCTTTGCCTTTTTCGGAGACTTCTTGGCAGCGGCGGGCTTCTTTGCGGCGGCCGCCTTCTTGGGTTTCGGGGCGGCGGATTTCTTCGCCGGCTTCTTGACCGCCTCGGTGGCTTTCTTGTTGAGCTTGAAAGAGCCGGAGGCCCCGGTGCCCTTGAGCTGGAGCAGAGTGCCCTTGGTGACGAGGCTCTTGACGGCGACCTTGACGCGGGAGTTGTTCTTCTCCACGTCGTAACCACCGGCCGAAAGCGCCTTCTTGAGCGCGGACAGGGACACGCCGCTCCTCTCCTTGGATGCGGACACGGCCGTCACGATGAGCTCGGCGACGCTGGGGCCAGCTTTCTTGGGCCTGGCTGCTGCCTTCTTCTTGGGGCTCTTGGCCGGCGCGGGGGCTGCTGCTGGTGCGACTTCTGCCATGTCTGTAGAAAGTCTCGTTCTATATCGTGGAGCTCCGCCCCATAGGGGAGCTCTGCTCCTATTGGTTTACCCGCTACCTAAAGTAGCCAATGACTGAATTTTTCAATGCCTGCGCCCGCCTGGGGTGCTATATAAAGGGGCGTACTTCGCTCCATCATTCTCCCAAAAAGTTCAGCACGGGTTTATATCTGAAGACTGAGAAGGACGACTACTAAGACTGGAGAACCCGCCAGACTTTTCCCTTCAAGATATGGATCGTCCGCCGCCTATGGAGAAGTTCCTCTGGGACGCCTGCCGCTGCGACTTCCAAGCAGCGGAGGACAAGCACGACTTCTGCCACGTCTGCCTCGGCCCCGAACATGCCGAGGCGGCGTTGGTCGCCTCCCCCAGCTGCCTCCCCTTCCACCTCCTTTCCGTCGCGGAAAGGCGAAAGGGGATGGCCTGGTTCAAGGAGAGCGTTCCCCTGGCGGGCGCTATCTCGGGGATGCTATCCGACTCGAATAGCTCTGCCGATGATGCGTCCGGACAGGCCCCAGAGCGGCGTTCTGGGCAGGCACCTCCCCAAGTAGGGATGGTCCCGCCCGCTCAGCCGGCCCTGACATCACGCCGCCCTCACCCAGCTGAGTGGTCGGTGCCGGTGTCAGAATCAGAAAGCTCTGCAGCGGAGGCGGAGTTTCTGAGCAAGCTCAGTGCCGCGACGATGTACCTGGTCCACCTCTTCTTCTTCCGCCGTGGTGACGACTAGGCCGTCAACGGCTGCGAAACGGAGTTTTCGGCGTGATGCGGCACTGGCTCCACCTCTACCGACGGAGCCATGCCCCACTCGGCATCCCCAGCCCCCGCCGCTGACCACTGCACCGCTACGGCCCCCCACGGCAGCGTGACCCGGTTTCACTGGCGGAGGGGTCGGTAATGACCCCACCACCGGTTTCCTCTTCATGGCTGCTACCTCATAAAGAGGCAAAGGAAGGAAAATCCCCACCTTACTTTTTCAGTAAAGGTGATTTTCCCATGTTATCTACCAGAGCGGAGACCCGCCTGCCTTGTCAGGGCGTGGTCCAATCGCTACCGGTTAGAAACAAAGCGGAGACTAGCCCAGCTTACCAGCGTGTGGCCAGCTCTCTGCCTAGCGGACTAACCCCTATCACGACACAAAGGGGGTTAAACACCCCTGTCTGTAGCCGTATGGAGGGACCGTTATTTACATCAAAAACTCCTCCATGTCTATCAAGACCTGGCCCAGCTCATGAGCGTGCGGCCGGTTTTTTGGTTATCAGATATAATAAACCTACGTCGATAAAGGGCATTGTTACTCAAAACAAACACTCTTTACAGACGGCAAACCATCCCTAAGGAGGATTTTCCATGGTATCTACCAGAGCGGAGACCCACCTGCCTTGTCAGAGTGTGGTCGAATCGCTACCGGTTAGAAACAACGCGGAGACTGGCCCAGCTTACCGGCGTGTGGCCAGCTCTCTGCCTAGCGGACTTACCCCTATCACGACACGAGGCGGGTTAAACACCCCTGTCTGTAGCCGTATAGAGGGACCGTTATCTACCAGAGCGGAGATCGACCTGCCTTGTCAGAGTGTGGTCGACTCGCTACCGGTTAGAAACAAACCGGAGACTGGCCCAGCTTACCGGCGTGTGGCCAGCTCTCTGCCTAACGGACTTACCCCTATCACGACACGTAGCGGGTTAAACACCCCTGTATGTAGCCGTATAGAGGGACCTTTATTTACATAACCCCTCCATGTCTATCAAGACCTGGCCCAGCTCATGAGCGTGCGGCCGGTTCTTTGATTATCAGGCATAATAAACCTGCGTCAATAAAGAGCATTGTTACACATAACAAACACTCTTTACAGACGCCAGCCCATCCCTTTCGAAATGACCCCGCCTTGGGCTGTACCACCTCCTTGGTGTGCAGCGGCGGCTGGGATCATACAGAAATTCACCTTATTTCTGTCGACTGCACCACAACAGACGGTCCAGCCGCTGTCGTTGCGTTATGCAGAATGGCTAGAAGGGACAGGTACTCTGTCGGGCTGGCTAGACAGGACATTGAGGAGGGGATATGCACTACAGTTCATTCAGCCTCCTCCGCCCTTCAGGGGCGTGAGAGAGACTGTTTTTTGTCCTGCCCGATAAAGACACGTGCGCTCCAGGAGGAGATTACGAATCTCCTAACAAAGGGCGCAGTGACATTGGTTCCGAGGGACAAGGGATTGGCGGCGGGAACTATTAAAGTTTACGCGGCTGCCATCTCAGCTTGTCATGAGGGTTTTGCGACAACGACACTGTTTTTTCAGTCATTCGCTGGTTAAGCGTTTTTTGACTGAAGTGTGTAGGCTTAGACGCCCTCATAGGACTCTAATGCCAAAATGGGACCTGTCGATTGTGCTAGAGGCGCTGTGCGTGCCCCCATTCGAACCCATTGTCACTGTGTCGTTGCGTTTTATTGTCTCTCAAGACGAGTCTACTCCTCGCCTTGACTACGGCTGAGCGAGTGAGTGATTTGTGCGCTCTCTCGTCACGGGCAGATTGTTTGATCATATCTGATGACGAAACAAAAGCTGTATTACGCCCTAACCCGGCTTTTATCGCTACGGTTAATCGTGGGTTTAGGGTTCAGAGCTGTGCTCTGAGCGCCTTTTTTTCCTCCTCCTCACGACGGAGAGAGGGAGAGGCGTTTACATTGGGACATGAGGTGGTACTCCCCGTATTTCCTTGTCCCAAAGAATTCGGGAGACATGAGACCCATACTAGATTTAAGGGTCCTCAACGAGAGAGTGGCGAAACGCCCCTTTCGTAGATACCTGAGGGTCGCGTATTTCATGTGCCAATCACAGAGTGGCACAGGAAATTCCTACGTTTTGCTTTCCAAGGGAAGGTTTACGAGTACACGCGCCTGCCCTTCGGGTACGCGCTTGCTCCTCGAATTTTCTCCGAATGCGTGCAGACAGCACTCGAACCACTGAGGCGAAACGAGATACGCATATTAGCATATCTCGACGACCTACTGGTCTTGGCCCAATGCCCAAATCGAGCCATTCGGGACGCAACCTCACTGGTGCAGCACCTCACTCAGCTGGGGTTAGCTGTAAACTGGACAGAGAGTGCTCCGTGGCCGGCTCAACAGTTTTCCTATCTAGGCATTCAGTTGGATACTGCCGAGATGAGGGCCAGTTTATCGGCACCACGGAGAGCGACACTGACGTCAGCTCTCCGGGTGTGTCGAGTGACAAATACAATCACCGCTCTGTCAAGGATGTCCTTACTAGGACTGATGTCTGCAGCCCATGTAGTGGTCCCCTTAGGCCTGTTACACATGTGCAGACTGCAGAGGCGGTTCGCACGACTGCGACTGGTTCCAGTGAGACGCCGTCGCAAGTTGATTGTAATACAGAGATCGGTCAAAACCGACCTGAGCTACTGGAGAGACCCGCGCGTCATCGCGCGCGGAGTCGCCTGAGTTCGCTAAAAGCTCTCCACATTCCAGGTCTGCTCAACGAAGGAGCAGATCTGTTATCACGGGGAGGCCCGAGGGACGACGACTGGAGGTTAGCACCCTCCATTGTGTCGCTGATTTGGGCACGGTTCGGGCAAGCAGAAGTGGATCTGTTTGCGTCACGGACGAATGCGCAGTGTCGCCTTTGGTTTCTCCCTGCGCGAACGGGACAACCCGCCATTGGGAGTCGATACATTCGCACACCACCCATGGCCGAGGGTCCTGTTATACGCGTTCCCACCCCTGACATCTATCCTCCCACTGTTGGCACGAGTGAGGTCAGAGAGGCTAGAGTTAATTCTGGTAGCCCCGGACCGTCCCGGAGCCCCGTGGTTTCCGGAACTGATGGAGATGTTGGTAGAGGGCCCATCGCCCATACCTCATCGACAAGATGCACTCTCTCAAGCCGGAGGCTTGGTGAGGGGGCCGCCTATGAGGGGGGGCCCCTCATGGCCTGGTTACTGAGAGGGATTTGTTAGAACGCAGGGGTCTGACAGACGCGGTCATTCAGACCATTCAGAGTGCGCGCGCGCAATCCACTGCAAAGGGATATGCGGCGCGCTGGCGAGTTTTTACACAGTGTTGTGAGGGACAGGACGTTGACCCTGTCTGCTGTCGGGTCGAAACGTTCTTGTGCTTCTTACAGTCGCTGTTGACAAGGGATTGGCGGCGGGAACTATTAAAGTTTACGCGGCTGCCATCTCAGCTTGTCATGAGGGTTTTGCGACAACGACACTGTTTTTTCAGTCATTCGCTGGTTAAGGGTTTTTTGACTGAAGTGTGTAGGCTTAGACGCCCTCATAGGACTCTAATGCCAAAATGGGACCTGTCGATTGTGCTAGAGGCGCTGTGCGTGCCCCCATTCGAACCCATTGTCACTGTGTCGTTGCGTTTTATTGTCTCTCAAGACGAGTCTACTCCTCGCCTTGACTACGGCTGAGCGAGTGAGTGATTTGTGCGCTCTCTCGTCACGGGCAGATTGTTTGATCATATCTGATGACGAAACAAAAGCTGTATTACGCCCTAACCCGGCTTTTATCCCTACGGTTAATCGTGGGTTTAGGGTTCAGAGCTGTGCTCTGAGCGCCTTTTTTTCCTCCTCCTCACGAAGGAGAGAGGGAGAGGCGTTTACATTGTATATGTCCGGTGCGCGCGTTGGCACAATATGTGAAGCGCACGGCAGGACTGAGATCTTCTCCCCGGCTTCTGATCTGCTATGGCGGACAGAAAGCCGGGACACCACTCTCGAAGCAGAGGCTGTCCCTTTGGATTTGCGAGGCCGACTGGCATTCGGGCTCATTCCACCAGGGGCATGGCCACATCAGTGGCCATTCTCAGGGGAGTGGGAGTGGAGGAGATATGTGAGGCGGCGTCTTGGTCGTCGCCATCACTTTTTGTACGGTATTACTTGAAAGATATTTCTTCCTCATCCTTTACAACGAGGTGCCATGCTGTTGTGACTGGCTTTGGATCTTCCAAACGGTACTGAGGTCCCTGACAGTGTAAAATGAATAAAGTGTAAAAATGGCCAATATGTTTAGTTTTTTTCCATATTACTGTTGGAGTGCAATCATCCAATCCACCAAGCAACTCAAAACGAGAGTGAATACCAACAGAAGAATATTGCAGGCGATTTTGTCAAAAAAAAAATTGGGGCCGCTACCCACACGTTCAGCTGTGTTGCTCCTTCCACGCATGCATTATCCTTACAAGTTGTACCTCGTTGTAAAGGTGAAAAATCAGGCTTTCCAACGATATAACATACAATACCAATTGGTATTATTAAAGGGGAGAAATATTATATATATATATATATAATAATCGACAAAAATAATGTTTCCGAACTTTTTTTTGAGGAGTTTAGAATACCTAGAATAAGTCCCAATAATACTATAAGGCTTGCACGTACGCAATAAATTGTCTTTTGGAGGCAGTACATTGCAAGGACATGCATTACATGTATGGTCGCAGATATTTGCCGGACAAAATATAAACGACCAGGTCTCCATGGAGGGAAATGAGGACTGTTGGGAGCGTGGAAGCGCTCAGTGGCGGCTGGTGCTAAACATTTTGGGTGGGGCACAGGTTATGGGGGCATGCTCCACGGGGAAGAATATCAACTTTAAAATCTGGATTTACAGTCGATTTTAGCATGAGAATAGCTCTACCCCCCTGTACAGACCTCGCCATCCCCTCTACCCCCCTGTACAGACCTCTTCATCCCCTCTACCCACCTCTACATCCCCTCTACCCTCCTGTACAGACCTCTTCATCCCCTCTACCCACCTCTACAGACCTCTTCATCACCTCTACCCACCTCTACATCCCCTCTACCCACCTCTACAGACCTCTCCATCCCCTCTACCCCCTGTACAGACCTCTCCATCCCCTCTACCCTCCTCTACAGACCTCTTCATCCCCTCTACCCCCCTGTACATACCTCCTCATCCCCCCTACCCCCCTGTACAGACCTCTCCATCCCCTCTACCCCCCTGTACAGACCTCTTCATCCCCTCTACCCCCCTGTACATACCTCCTCATCCCCCCTACCCCCCTGTACAGACCTCTCCATCCCCTCTACCCCCCTGTACAGACCTCTTCATCCCCTCTACCCCCCTGTACAGACCTCTTCATCCCCTCTACCCCCCTGTACAGACCTCTTCATCCCCCCTACCCCCCTGTACAGACCTCTTCATCCCCTCTAGTGAGTGTGTGAGTGTGAGTGTGTGTGTGTGTGTGTGTGTGTGTGTGTGTGTGTGTGTGTGCGTGCGTGCGTGCGTGCGTGCGTGCGTGCGTGCGTGCGTGTGTGTGTGTGTGTGTGTGCGTGTGCTGAATACATAAACAAACAAGCTAAAAGACGACAATAGAAAACGTACCATGCTGACGATATTACTAAATGTTTGAAGTAGCTTTTATCTTAGCTGGCTCTCTTACCTTCAGGTCGAGTTTGTGTATTCTGGCTTCGCAAAACACCAACAGTAGCAGGCTAAACACAGCCGGTGCGGAGATTGCGACCACAAACGAAGTTTGACTTCGGTAATAGGTCCAGTTGTAATATCCTCAAGTTGGGAACAAAAGATGCCTCCTTCTAATCCATTTGTTCAATTTGTTTACAGAAAGAAATCCTCCTAAATCCTCGGTTATACGATTTTCCCATTACATCACATTACTAGCCGCCATAGCGATGGTAAAGCAGGTGAACGAAGCTACGCCGGACATGACGTAAGCACGTACGATTCTTTGTGCATGTCCCAAAACCCCATAGACAATTGACCGAATGGCCTGAAGTTACCAAAATAGATTTTACATGCAAGTCTACGAGAACAGCCTAGTGCAATTTCGAGTAGACTGAAAGTTGCCCCGAAAGGGGCGGGACTTGAAGCTGATTGGAACATACTCCACAGAACACTAGCTGATTGGACTATGATATACTCCACAGAACACTAGCTGATTGGACTATGATATTCAGAAGCAACACTGTCTAGAAGTCATAGAAAAAAAATCTCTCTCTTCTCCCTTTGGTGGGGCATTGTCCAATTGCACCTAATGAACCAGCCTCCCCTGGAAGCGCTTGTAAACTACTGGCAACGTAAATGGTTAAAACGTCCAGTTCAAAAATTAGTGGTACTAGTGGAGAGTTCCTGAACTATCATTGAAATAGTAACAAAACGGAAGCCGTAAATATTTAGAAATAATGGGTTGGTTATTTGAAAGTTAACCAGGGCCATATTCCACAAAGCTCGATAAAGTTCTAAGCCTCGATAAAGTTCTAAGCCTCGAAAATGTTAGCTTGCTTTCGGTGCCATCAATGTGGCTCAAATAATTCGCTGCTTGGTTGAGCTCCTTCTGAGTCAGATATAATTAGCCTGGTCCCGACCAGGCTAAAACACAGGCTATAGTCATCCGTGCGTCAAAAAAGGCTCACAGGCGGAAACTAAACCCTGAACGAAAGTTCCTCATGTGTCTTTTAGGAAATATTAGTTCCCACTTCACACGAGATAGATAGATTAGATAGTTTGATTAGATAGTTTGACTGTGTGATAGATAGATAATTTGATATTTTGAAAGTGTGATCGATCGATCGATAGTTTGATTGTGTGATAGATAACTTGATATTTTGAAAGTGTGATAGATAGATCGATAAAGAAAAGAGTGTAAAAAAAAAAAGAAGTAATTGTCTCAACTTGCATTGCTGTCATCACAGCGGTCTGGTTGGCGTAGTGGTTAAGGCTGCGGACTCGAGTTCCAAAGGTTGCGGGTTCGAGACTTGAGTAAGTCATTAATTTTATTTTTTTTACATTTAACCGAAGATTTCATGCAAAGGTTTCAAACACCATTGTAATCGTGTCAGTTCTTGTAAATTAGCCTGCACCATAATTTTATAGCCTACATACTTTTTTAGATGAGATTTTAGATTAGATTCAGACAACGAAATGCAGTAAAAAGTGCGCCTGAAGAGGGATTTGAACCACCGATATAAAATGACGAATAAATCCTATGGCAGCGGTCGATACCACTAGGCCATTGTGGCAATATGACGGTTTGTAGCCTGCTGCTGATATCACCACAGTAGTAAATATTCATTTATTAAAATATGAACATATAACAATAACTGGGGCTAGTATGACCTACGCATTTAATCGGTCAGCAATTTCTTGCCAAACTATTTCCCTCGCCTTGTTAATTGCGGCAGTATTGCACTATTTTACATCTTATTTTTCCGTCTTCATAAAAAATCAATAATTCGGAATGCTGCGCAAATGTAGTACCCCTGCAGAGTGGAGTATCTTCATTTCGACAGATCGACTCTTCTGGGCTGCGTATGTCTGCGTGCACGCGCCCATATCGAAGATTTGTAAGCCTGTCTTCTGTGAACACTGATGACACAAGGCTGATCCTCATTCGAGGAATCACCTGAGGCTTGAATACCAATCTCGAGGTCCCTGAGCGCCGCATTTAATTATAGCGCCGCTATATTAAGCCACCGTTAGTGGAATATGGCCCAGATCTTATCCACCTCATTTTTCTGGTTTTCTGCTCGAAATGACATGCCCACAGTGAATATAGAATATCTCCACAATCACAAGGGCCTTCATAATGATATTGTTATCAAATGAAAGCTAACACCTGTGGGGTGGCTGTAGAAGTGTCAGAATCAAAATATATGTTACTGTGTCAGAGCAAATAGAGCTAGAACATTATAAAACATCTCAAATTCAGTCTCCGCCTAAAAAAACAACAGCTTTTACAGTGAATATCACCTTGGAAACCTGATAACGAAGCCCAAATCATCTAGGAATCAGTACTCCAGGGTCTTATTAGTACTTGTGCCAAAGTCGATGCTAATAATGTGAGCAAATGCAACTTTGTACCTGTTTTAGTACAGGTATGTTTAGGCGGACACCTATATGTTTAGGCCATTTGGAGATATTTTGGCACCATCTTTGACCTTTGACCTTTCTCATGTATCAGATTTATTTTCTTTTTTTTGGGGGGGGGGGGATTTTTTGGGGTTGGCCTACCAATGGTATGGAAATTCGGCGTTGAAACCGGACATGACACATTCTCCAGTTGGAGAAAACTGGATGTGACTTAGGCCGTGTTTACCGTCTCGGGAAAAAAAATGGTGGCATCGTATAGCATGCAAAGTTGTGAAAAAAATGTGATATCGATGAAGAGAATTGATCAAGGTAAACTCTTTATATCACTTCGGATCCCCATGGGGGTCCGTTGGCTCCTATGAGGTTTCCATCTTATAGGAAAATTACAGGATTTATTGATAAGGTAAAACATTTGGTTAAGAAAATCTTTGTAATTTTGGTGGCAGTGTAACTGTCATAGTAAATAATCCAAAGATGTTCCGGAAAACCACTGGCCTCTGTTATTGACATACAGCTGCATGCTGTTGTATAAGAAATGAGAAATGTTGCCATTTACAAAACCATTGTGTACATGTACTGCAGAGTGCCTTTGAATAATTATTAAAATTATACTTGACGTTCCTGATGTTGTTGTTGTTAGATGCTGACGTTCCTGATGTTGTTGTTGTTGTTGTTGTTAGATGCTGATGTTCCTGATGTTGTTGTAGTTGTTGTTAGATGCTGACGTTCCTGATGTTGTTGTTTATGTTGTTGTTAGATGCTGACGTTCCAGGGGCCCATTCCACTAAGGTGGATTATCTTCTAAGCCTCGATAAAGTTCTAAGCCTCGATAATGTTAGCTTGCGTTCGGTTCCATCAATGTGGCTCAAATAATTCGCTGCTTGGTTGAGCTCCTTCTGAGTCAGATATAATTAGCCTGGTCGCGAGCAGGCTAAAAGACTGGCTAAAGTAATACGTGCGTCAAAAAAGGCTCACAGGCGGAAACTACATCCCGAACGACAGTTCCAGTTCCTCAAGTGTCTTTTAGGAAATATTAGTTCCCACTTCACACGAGATAGATAGATAGATTGGTTGACTGTGTGATAGATAGATAATTTGATATTTTGAAAGTGTGATCGATCGATAGATAGTTTGATTGTGTGATAGATAACTTGATATTTTGAAAGTGTGATAGATAGATCGATAGATCAATAAATAAAAGAGTGTAAAAAAAAAAATAATTCTTTCAACTTGCATTTCTGTCATCACAGCGGTCTGGCTGGCGCAGTGGTTAAGGCAGCCAGCTAGAGTTCCAAAGGTTGCGTCTTCGAGACTTGATTTAAGTGATTATTTTTCTTTTTTTTTTACATTTAACCGAAGCCTTCATGCAAATCGATTTACAATATATATTATAGTAGGAATATATAGTATTGCTGTGGGGCTGTGAAGTAACAAAGGGGGGAGGTTGCAAGCAGAGCGAGGGGAAAATCAATAGACAGTGGAAGTGTATTATGGTGCCTGTGCTTTGTTTACATACAGACAGGCTGCAGGGCTGCAGGCTTGTACCTGTCTGATGTCCCGATGCGCGCACACACACACACACACACACACACAAACGCATCTAGGCTACACACAAAAGCTTGCACGCACACACACAAAAACACACGTACACACAAAAGCACACACGCACACACACACACACACGCACATACGCACACACACACACACACACACACACACACACACACAGCCTATGCAAAGCATCATTGTCTGCTTCCTTGTTCCGTTAGTCATTAATTCGCGGCGCAACAAAATGATTCTGTATAAATTCAATATTCATAATACCTCTTATTATTTATTAGGAGGATAGGAGAGGTGAGGGAGGACAGGAGAGGTGAGGGGAGACAGGAGAGGTCAGGTAGGACAGGAGAGGTGAGGGAGGACAGGAGAGATGAGGGAGGACAGGAGAGATGAGGGAGGACAGGAGAGGTGAGGGAGGACAGGAGAGGTGGAGGAGGAGGAGGACAGAAGAGGTGAGGGAGACAGGAGAGGTGGGGGAGGACAGGAGAGGTGAGGGATAACTCACTATAATATCAGGGGTGTTACAGGTATAGGTGGAAGGGAACATTCATTGTGAGCACGTAAAATGTGAGTCTCTCACAACGGCTTTGCATTGATGAAACCAGGTAGGATGAACGTATAGTTCGCTGTCCATTCCTCTTTAAATGCCCTGTTTTCACAGTCAACTTTCCTCTTTAGACCTTTGGAGAGTGACATTATGTTTCTCTTGCTAGCTAGCAGGTTAAATGTTTAGCTAACTTCACCCAGCACGCAAACAACCAATCCAATAATAATGTGAGAATCCTATACTGCGCTCCGACTGTCGTGACAGGAGTCATATGTCATTATTCTACCCGAGTTAATGCAATGAACACTTTGGATTTGAATACACAAGAGAAGGTATCTATATGATTCAAGGGGTAGTGGTGGTCTAGTGGATAGTGAGTTGGACTTGTGATCGGAAGGTTGTGAGTTCAAATCCCGCCTGAAGCCACACCACTACTAGTGTGCCCTTGGGTAAGGCACTTAGCCCTCAGTTACTCCAGGGGGAATGTCCCTGTAATTCGTAATTGTAAGTCGCTTTGGATAAAAGCGTCTGCTAAATGGCAAAATTTATTAAATTAAATTAACTGATTGACCCCTCTAGCAGATTCGTCGACTGTTTGTAAACAGCCAGCACATATTCAGTCCCATCTAGTTAATCTATAGTTCTAAATTCTCTTTGGATTTTCATTAAGATCACTAGATCATCACAGAGGCATTGTATTTTTAGCAACTAATTAACATATAACCTAATCGTAACGTTAAGTTAGGCCTATGAATGTTTGTAGACTATAATAGGTGGCTCAAGGCTATATTTTTCAATCAGCAGAGTTTAACTTTTTTCCGCTAATGGAGCCCTGGTCTCAAACTGTTATCTTGTTAGCAGTCTCTCAATTTTTTCAGAAAAAACGTGGTATAGGTTGTGGGGTTGTGGTATGGGTTGTGGGGTTGTGGTATGGGTTGTGGGGTTGTGGTATGGGTTGTGGGGTTGTAGGGAGATCAAGTTCTGTTTCAACATCAAGTTACGATATGAAACTATCGAATCAAGCGCAGCTTAAAGTATAGTATTGAAAGATTGTGAGCTGACCCTTACCTGCTTAACTACGCTAGCAACCCTGGTGACCTGCTTAACTACGCTAGCAACCCTGCTTAACTACGCTAGCAACCCTGGTGACCTGCTTAACTACGCTAGCAACCCTGGTGACCTGCTCAACTACGCTAGCAACCCTGGTGACCTGCTCAACTACGCTAGCAACCCTGGTGACCTGCTTAACGACGCTAGCAACCCTGGTGACCTGCTTAACTACGCTAGCAACCCTGGTGACCTGCTTAACTACGCTAGCCAAGCCTCCCATGTAGGGCTGAAGGTTCACCACGGTGTCTAGTCAAGCCTGGCGTGGAGGGCTGAAGGTTCACTACGGTGTCTCTGGGTAGAAGCAGCAGAGGTGAGAGGAGCTAAGTGAAGTCAAACAGGATGATGGCTAATGACTGTAGACAGGGGTGCTGTCCCTCCGAGCTGGCTCAGGTGATGACCAGCCCTGTCAATCAAGCTGTGTGTCAGTCCAGGCAGACAGAGCAGATGGAATAACACAACAGCTACACAAACCCTTCTTATTAGCCTGTACTGTAGTTATATGCTCTTGTAAATCTATGGGTTTTGTAACCATAGTACCGTAAATATCACACTTTCACTTGCAAAGTAGGAGGGTGTGTGTGTTGGGGGGGGGGGGCACACATCAGGTCTGGTCACCCTAGGGCACCCTAGGGGGTTAATCCGGGCCTGTTTACCGGGCAGGGCAAAACAGTCTCTCTCACCCCCCCTGAATAAATAAATAAATAATTCAGTCATTGGAATAAACCAATAGGAGCAGAGCTCTCCTATGGGGCAGAGCTCCACAAAATAGATCAGTTGAGCCTACATTTCCTACTACAACATTGCTAAAAGATTGAAATGGTTGCAGTCATAATAGTGTCTAAATTTGACCATGTGCTGTTGTAAGGAGTCAATCTTACCATTCCAAACATCTTGATTAATGTTATGTTCTTTTACTGATCGTGAGTGTGTGTGTGTGTGTGTGTCACCACCATCACCACCCAGGGACAAGCTCCCAGCCCCATCCAGGCGATTGTGTTTTACGCCCCCCGAAAGAGCTCACATTTAAAACGCCCAGCACCACATTGGGGAACCCTCAACCTTGTAACTCCCAACCAAACAACCTGGCTACCAGGACAACGAGTATTGGTCGCAATCGTATACATTTTAGCCAGTTTAGGACACAAATAGCACAGGGAAAGCTGTGCGCATCGCTCCCTCCGACGGTGGAACGGCGGGGTTTTGAGCGAATCACAACAAAATACACGAGGCCTTCGCGGCCCACATGATTTTATTCTGAACGGAGGCATGTCTGGTCGCTGGTCCGTTCAAATTTGGACCTCAAGCCGGTTCCATCGGTGACTTTTGGCCCATTATTGGCGAGGAGAAAACACAGACGCCAGCACATTTTGTCAGCCAAGATTGCCGAGCATCGAGGGTTGAGTCTGTACGGTTCTCATGTAGCGTTTAAGACCAGCCCCCATCTCCGGGTTGAGCTTCATTATCACAGAGCAGCATCGCAGAGTGATTTGTAGCCCGCAACAAACGAGACTTTTTACAGTCATGGCAGAAGTCGCACCAGCCGTCGCCGTCGCCGCTCCGGCCAAGGCCCCCAAGAAGAAGGCAGCAGCCAGGCCCAAGAAAGCAGCTGGCCCCAGCGTCGCCGAGCTCATCGTGACGGCCGTGTCCGCATCCAAGGAGAGGAGCGGCGTGTCTCTGGCCGCGCTCAAGAAGGCGCTGTCTGCCGGTGGTTACGACGTGGAGAAGAACAACTCCCGTGTCAAGGTCGCCGTTAGGACCCTCGTCACTAAAGGCACTCTGGTCCAGACCAAGGGCACCGGTGCCTCCGGCTCTTTCAAGATTAACAAGGAGGCGGTCAAGAAAACGGTGAAGAAAGCCGCCGTCGCAAAACCCAAGAAGGCAGTAGCAAAGAAGCCCGCCGCCGCTAAGAAGTCTCCCAAAAAGGCCGTTGCAAAGAAGCCCGTCGCCGCTAAGAAGTCTCCCAAGAAGGCAGTCGCAAAGAAGCCCGTCGCCGCTAAGAAGGTTGCCAAGAGCCCCAAGAAGGTTAAGAAGCCCGCACCTGTCAAGAAAGCCCCGACCAAGAGCCCCAAAAAGGCCGTCAAGGTAGCGAAGCCCAAAGCAGCCAAGGCAAAGAAGACAGCCCCAAAGAAGTAAACTTGTGTTGACAGTGTTCATGTTGACACCACAAAAAAAGGTTCTTTTAAGAGCCACCCACCTTTCCATAAAAAGTGCATTTTCATCCATGTCGACATAACGGAACTTTCTCAAATAAGAAGGTCCGTTTTACACCAGTCTCAATCACTGACCTATGCACACGAGAATAATAGCTATATTAAATATTGAAATGGCCTTAATGAGAGTTTAATACTTTACACAAACATGTTTTAACAAACGATATATATTGTCTCACTCTGTCTCTGCGTGAGGGGGGGGGGGGGTCTATGGTAGACTCCACAAAATACCTTTCAATATCGACATACGGTAGTTTGCTATATATAAATGTTATTTGGATAGAAATGGTCAACTTTTCGCTCTAGTAGTAGCCTACTACATTGCGTATGGGGAGAGCTGTGAGAGCCTAATGCACTTCACTTTTCGCTGTAATGCCAATAAGGAGTATTGTTTCGCTATTTAGTATATTATTAGGAAATTATTGGTTTGATTTGAACTTTGATTTCTGGCGCGCGAGGGAAACTCACAAAGGCCGAGTGAAACAGCGCCCAATCGCTGGGCGGCGGGAAGAGGCGCGCGTATCCGGGTTGCTGATTGGATGAGGTGTCATCGGCCCGGTGGCCAATGAACGCTGGTCAGGCTGAGCTATAAGAACACCACCCCAAGCGAACAAGGAGTATCTGCTTTTTCTTTAACTTGCACAGAATTCGCTTTAAGTTTCAAGATGTCAGGAAGAGGTAAAACCGGAGGCAAGGCCAGAGCAAAGGCAAAGACCCGCTCCTCTCGGGCTGGACTCCAGTTCCCAGTGGGCCGTGTACACAGGCTCCTGCGTAAGGGCAACTATGCCCATCGTGTGGGCGCCGGCGCACCGGTCTACCTGGCCGCCGTGCTCGAGTACCTGACTGCTGAGATCCTGGAGTTGGCCGGCAACGCCGCCCGCGACAACAAGAAGTCTCGTATCATCCCCCGTCATCTGCAGTTGGCTGTCCGTAACGACGAGGAGCTGAACAAACTGCTGGGCGGTGTGACCATCGCTCAGGGCGGTGTGTTGCCCAACATCCAGGCAGTGCTGCTCCCCAAGAAGACCGAGAAGCCCGCCAAGGCGAAGTAAACGTCCCACCGCTGCTTCACCTCCTCAAACCCCCCAAAGGCTCTTTTAAGAGCCAACCACTTCTCTCTCCAAAAGTGCAGTCCATCTCCCTCCACTGTTTGTCTGCGTTATGAGTGTTTCATGTTGTGAAGAACACTAATTATGATTTCATGTACGAGGCAGAGAACGCACCATACATATTACACAGGGTTGGGCAGAAAACATCCTCGTGATGTCACTGCCTCAGCATTAGAAATAACGTTCAGTCCTTCATAAGGTTTTAAACATCACCCCTTCCTTGTGTAGTGGACCTTGTTCTTCCATAATTATAGTTTGCGTTTGTTTGGTTCATCATTTGTATGAACTGGATGAGGACAACTAGTTATGAAACTAGATTAAAATTAGAGGACAACAATGATGAAATTATAGATTAAGAATAGAGGACAACAATGATGAAATTATAGATTTAGAAAAGAGGACAACAATGATGAAGTTATAGATTAAGGATAGAGGACAATAATGTCCACAACAGCAGCGAGATTAAAGGACGTCCAATGGAACACAACCGGTGACAAAATAAGTGTCTGCACCACGCTGATCTCTGTACATCATGTTTACACTGTTCTTGTTCATTTGTATTCATATAGTCGTACATTACATACTTTTTTGTATCTTCACACTTGTTTTGGCTTTAAAAAATAATAATTTAAAGGATAGATTATCATTGACAAAAGATATCGGAATTACATCTCTTTGAAGCCAACGGTTTGGGGGAGGGGCCAAACAAAGGAAGCGCGCGGCAGGGTTTAAGTGTTTGAATTTGTGGCGGCAATGGCGCGGACGGTGCTCGTGTCCAATGGCAGCCGGAGAAGGAGGCGCAAACGAGCCAATGAGCTCGTCTATAGTCGCCAACCAATCGGGGCACGACTGGGGGTTTATAAATGTACAACGTTCTGTTGAGATTGGTTATACTCCAACTGAACGAAGGAAGATATCGTCATGGCCAGAACCAAGCAAACCGCTCGTAAATCCACCGGCGGCAAAGCCCCAAGGAAGCAGCTCGCCACCAAGGCTGCCCGTAAAAGTGCCCCGGCCACCGGCGGCGTGAAGAAGCCTCACCGTTACAGGCCCGGCACCGTGGCTCTGAGGGAGATCCGTCGTTACCAGAAGTCCACCGAGCTGCTCATCCGCAAGCTGCCCTTCCAGCGCCTGGTGAGAGAAATTGCCCAGGATTTCAAGACCGATCTGCGTTTCCAGAGCTCTGCTGTGATGGCCCTGCAGGAGGCCAGCGAGGCTTACCTGGTCGGTCTGTTCGAGGACACCAACCTGTGTGCCATCCACGCCAAGAGAGTCACCATCATGCCCAAGGACATCCAGCTGGCCCGCCGTATCCGTGGAGAGCGCGCCTAAGATGACCACACCGATCTGAGAGGAAATCCCCAAAGGCTCTTTTAAGAGCCACCTCAATATTTCCCTCAAAGGCGTGTTTCCATTTACCACCCGTGTAGTGCCTTAATCTATAGGTTATACGACTCAAATGAGTAGCCTGCAGGGATGCTGACCGTGCTATCTCGGTAACCGAAATACATGTAGGACAATTCACAACAGCATAAGGCCTTATTGTGTGAATTCGTTGTGATGGTCTAACTATGATAAGCACTCCTTATGTAAAATAATCCGACGTAAATCAGGGTCAGTCAGTGTGTTCTGTAGATCACGGATTTTCTCCACACAAGGTCTGATTTACTTCAGCTAAAGCTTAGGGAGGACATCAACATGCGGTACCCCCATAGGCTGTTCTTAAAATAGATAGTATATGTATATATACAGTGTTCAGACCCCTTCAATTTTCTACATTATGTGGTGTTATAGACTCAATTTAAAATGGATTAAATTAGAAGAATTTGTCATAAATCCACACACAATGAGCACATTATAAAAGCATGTTGTATTGTATTAAATATGTCAGGGTTATTAAAACACGTTAGACTATACTGCATATGTGAATGAAATGTGCCACAGTATGTGTATTGTAAATAAAGTTGAATCTGATTTGATGGTTAGGGTTATTTACATTGTACAAGGAAAACATTTAAATGTAGAAAATAATAATAATAATCTCTCAAAAAAAAATCTCTTTTACAGTTTATTGAGAAAACATTGAAAACAAATGTCCTATTTGCAATCATTGGATCATTCAAATGAAGATGACCTGACCCCAGGAATATGTAATAGAGGTCAAGTCTGACCAGATATGAACATCCTCTGACTGTTGACACCATCACAGGATTGGGATCCAATAATCTCATATTCTAGACTTCACAGAGAGAGCTCAATCTGAGAGTCAACCCTCTGAGATTCATTGAAGTGGGAAATAATTACATATAAACTCTTAAAACCAAATCACAGAGAAATATATTTCTACAGAATAGTAGCTTATAATAAAGCATCACTCACTTATGGGGAGCTCTAAGATCACACAGCTCAGCACTGTCACCCCAATGAGGCCCAAACCCAGGATAGAGGGGCTGAGAGAATGTGGTCTGGACTCTGTGGAGGAGGGTCATTGTGTCAGAGGAGACGCTGTAGAAGGACAGAGTACCTGACCTGTGATCCAGGTACACTCCTACTCTGGAGGACAGAGGGATCTCTCCCTGCCACCCCCTGCTGATGCCCTAGGTCTTGGGCTCTGGTGGCAGTAAAACATTACATTTACATTTACATTTTTGGCATTTAGCAGACGCCTTATTCCAAAGCGACTTACAATCAATACATTTGAATACTAAGCATGTGAATCAGCAGTCCACTATTCGTTGCAGGAAGAGTACTCTAGCTCAGGCCCGGGGCCACTGATAGAAAGAAAAACCTTCTCCCTATTATCGCCTTCTACTAAAACGTTTTTTATTTTATTTAATTTTTTTACTGGAGAAACTGAGAAACAGTACAAGGGGGGCAGTAGAAGTTCTTAGGGACACAGTAAAGGGGAAAGCGGGTGTCTTTAGGAGACGTAGTGGTGAGGGTCGGAAGATGTCTCAGGAGGAGCAGTTAAGATGTAACCTGAAGAGATGGGTCTTCAGTCTACGACGGAAGATGGGTAGTGACTCTGCCGTTCTGACAGTCGTGGGGAGCTCATTCCACCAGCGGGGAGCCAGTGTTGTGAAGAGACGTGATCGGGCAGCCCGACTGCTGTGTAGAGGAGGTGGGGCCAGTCGGTCAGCCGAGGTGGAGGAACGGAGTGAGCGGGCAGGGGTTTGGGGGGTTACCATTTCCTTCAGGTAGGCAGGGGCTGTCCCTTTAGCTGCCTGGTATGCAAGCACCAGGGTCTTGAATCTGATGCGAGCTGCTATCGGGAGCCAGTGCAGGGTGCGAAGGAGAGGGGTGACATGCGAGTATTTGGGGAGGTTGAATACCAGCCGGGCAGCAGCATTCTGGATGAGCTGCAGAGGTCTAATGGCTGAAGCGGGGAGCCCAGCCAGGAGTACATTGCAGTAATCCAGGCGGGAGATGACCAGTGCCTGGGTCAAGAGTTGCGCTGCCTCTCTGGTAAGGAATGGTCGTATCCTTCTGATGTTGTAGAGGAGGAATCTGCAGGAGCGAGCCGTTGCTGCAATGTTCTCCGCACAGGATAGTCGGTTATCCAGGATCACTCCAAGGTTCTTGGCTGTCAGGGAGGGGGTTACAGTAGAGTTCTCCACTTTTTTTCTCCACTTTTTCCCGGGGATGAAGAGGAGCTCGGTCTTGTTAAGATTGAGCTTGAGATGGTGGTCAGCCATCCAAGTTGAAATGTCAGCGAGAGACATTCCCCTAGGACGGAACCCTGGGGAACTCCAGTGGAGAGGGTTCGTGGAGAAGATAGCGATTCTCTCCAGGTCACCTGGTAGGAGCGGCCCGCCAGGTAGGAAGAAAACCAGGAGTGTGCGGTGCCAGAGATGCCCAGGTCTGAGAGGATGGAGAGAAGGATCTGGTGATTGACTGTGTCGAAGGCAGCAGACAGGTCAAGGAGAATGAGAACAGAGGAGAGGGAGGAAGCTTGGGCAGAGTGGAGGGCTTCCGTGACAGCAAGGAGCGCAGTCTCAGTGGAATGCCCAGCCTTGAAGCCGGATTGGTGGGGGTCTAAGTGATCCATCTTCCGGAGATAGTCAGTCAGTTGTTTAGATGCCGCGCGTTCAAGGGTTTTGGAAGGGAAGGAGAGAAGGGATACCGGTCTGTAATTGTGGACAGATGATGGGTCAAGGGTTTTGAAGGCCGCTGGGACAGATCCAGTGGATAGGGAGGAGTTGATTAGGGTGGTAAGGTAAGGAAGGATGTCGGCGGAAATGGATTGGAGAAGAGGGGAGGGGATGGGGTCAAGAGGGCATGTGGTTGCCCGCTTTGATGTGATAAGTGTGAGAATATCATCGGGGGAGAGGGGGGGAAAAGATGACAATCCAGAGATCGAGTGTCGAGGGGAGAGTTTGGAAGGGGTGTTAGCATTGTTAGTGGGAACGGTGTTAGCATTGTTAGTGGGAGGAGGGAGCGGTGGGGGGAGAAAGGTGCTGCTGATGTCGTCCACCTTTTTTTCAAAGTAGGTGACAAAGTCATCGGCGGACAGGGAGGAAGGAGGAGGGGGAGGAGGTGGATTAAGGAGTGAAGAGAAAGTGGAGAACAGTTTTCTAGGATTAGAGGCAGAGGAATGCATTTTTGAATGATAGTAGGATGTTTTAGCAGCTGATGCCGAGGAGGCGTAGTTGGCAAGGAGAGAGTGATAGAGGTTAAGGTCATCAGAAAGGCCAGTTTTTCTCCATTTCCTCTCAGTTGCTCTGAGCTCTAGTCTACAAGCATGTAGCAAAACATCCACTGCATTCACTACAGACACACAAACACATTCACAGAGAGAGAAAACATTCGCATCATGTCATATTACACACACATCATGTACTGTACACAAAGTGATGATTAGGACCGTGGTCTGAAGTTAAAGGGACCAGAGCAAAGTGATGATTAGGACCTTGGTCTGAAGTTAAAGGGACTAGACTAGAGCAAAGTGATGATTAGGACCTTGGTCTGAAGTTAAAGGGACTAGAGCAAAGTGATGATTAGGACCTTGGTCTGAAGTTAAAGGGACTTGAGCAGACGTGGTCCAACTAAGGCCCATGGACCGGATCCGGCCCGCCACAAGAACACAGATCTCAAGCAAAGGAAGACAAATCGGGACCAACTCGAGCAGTCATAACTGAGCCTGATCTTTGCCATGAAAAAGGCATACGTATGGCCACCAGAACCGGTCCACTTATAATAATAATAATAACTTTTATTTGTATAGCGCTTTTCCTGCAAACGTTGCAGCTCAAAATGCTCCAATCATTATATAATCATCATTTAATCATTTAGTCATTTAAAGGCAATATAAAAAATATGGGGTTTTAGTCTTGACTTGAAAATATTTGCTGAGGTTGCATCCCTAATGTAAACTGGCAGTGCATTCCACAATTTGGGAGTATAAAATGAGAATGCAGCCTCACCAAATCTCTTCTTTTGTACATGTGGTACACAGAGAAAACCAGCGTCAGAAGACCTGAGAGCTCTATTGGGCTGATATACTAGCAAAAGATCTTTCAGATATTCTGGTGCTGTGCCAGTGAGAGCTTTATAAACAAGCAGAAGGATCTTGAAATGTATTCTGAACTTAACAGGAAGCCAGGGTAGAGTTTCTAAATGCTGCTACACACACACACACACACACACACACACACACACACACACACACACTCTCTCTCTCTCTCTCTCTCTCTCTCTCTCTCTCTCTCTCTCTCTCTCTCCCTATCTCTCTTTTACCTTTGCTATGTCTTTTTCTCTCTCTTTCCTTCTCACTCCCTCTCTCCTTTACTTTCCTTCCTCTGATTTCCCTCTCTCCCTCAGTTGTTAGAAGCAGGAAGGACTCCTGACCTCAGTGCCTCATAAACCATAACCATAAACAAGACAAGTACAACACCACTATGGGGTTGAAAGTCCCCTCTGTGCTGTGTTCCAGGTAAAGGTGTGTGTGTGCGTGTGTGTGTGTGTGTGTGTGTGTGTGTGTGTGTGTGTGCGTGCGCCTCACAAACATAGTTTCATCTCCCAGGAAATCCCCCCTCCCCTCTCTGCAGCAAAGGTGTCAGGTAATCAAGAGGTATAATTGTTTTAGGTTTTTATTTTCAAATGATCAATGTGGATCTCAATTGTACCTACAAATACTTAAATACACAATTAGTTCGACCCAGGTCTGATCTGCAATACATTTACATTTACATTTACAATACCAAATATTGGGAATTTGCATTTACAATAGGCCCTGTACTGAAGAACGTGGGCTCATGTTGACCTCACAAACACTGAGACAAAGCGGGTACATTCATGTAAGGTGCAGTCAGCTGTCTGTGTATCTATTAAATGTGTATCTGAAAGGTATGGCTATTTGAACTGATAACAGAGCAGGATGCACACAGACCATAAAAAGTTGGATAACAGCTTATAACGGCAGCTGTTACCTGCACAGCAGTTTAGTAAATCCTTAAATTGTCCTTGTAGGAGCCGTACAATAAGATATTTCAGTGTGTGCTTTCCCCCTCCTCTAATGGTCAGTTATGACAGGTTTAGGCTAAGGATGACTCCAGGCTGCAACTGGTCTGAGTGACTTTTAATTAGTACATCTCTATCTCTCTCTCATTTTGGGAGGAGAAAGAAGAGATCAGAAGAGATAGAGTGGGAGAGCCATATAAGGCGTGTGCAAATAGGCGGGAAATTAAGTGTAGGTGGGAAGTTTTGTTTTTTTGCAGTTGAGCTGAGCAATCAGTCTGACTGCCTGAAGCTCCAGCAGATTGAGGGGGAGTACAAACCACTGGTCCCTGGGGACTAGGACCATTGCACCCTTTGCCAGCAGATTCGCAATCTCCTCTCAGAGTGCCCTTGTCTTTACCGGGCAGGGCAAAACAGTCTCTCTCACCCCCCCTGAATAAATCAATAAATAATTCAGTCATTGGCTACCTATAGGAGTAAACCAATAGGAGCAGAGCTCTCCTATGGGGCAGAGCTCCACACAATAGAACAGTTGAGCCTACATTTCCTACTACAACATTGCTAAAAGATTGAAATGGTTGCAGTCATAATAGTGTCTAAATTTGACCATGTGCTGTTGTAAGGAGTCAATCTTATCAGACCATTCCAAACATCTTGATTAATGTTATGTTCTTTTACTGATTGTGAGTGTGTGTGTGTGTGTGTGTGTGTGTGTGTGTGTGTGTGTGTGTGTGTGTGTGTGTGTGTGTGTGTGTGTGCGCGATGTCCTTTTGCTTCAATAATGCCCATAATGCCAAACGTAGTCCCTAGCAGAAGCTCCTCCCTCGACAAAAATCCCCCACAAGAAAAAAGAAAAAAAGAGGCAAGCGATAGCGCGCGGTTCCTGTACAGCCTGGTCTCAATCACGTCCTCGTAGCTGAGATAAATTCAACCCACAACTTCACTGAAGTCATAGTAACTTAACCGTACTGAACTCAACATGTCTGGAAGAGGAAAAGGAGGAAAGGGACTCGGAAAAGGAGGCGCCAAGCGTCATCGCAAGGTTCTCCGTGATAACATCCAGGGAATCACGAAGCCCGCTATTCGCCGCCTGGCTCGCCGTGGGGGCGTCAAGCGTATCTCTGGTCTGATCTACGAAGAGACCCGTGGTGTGCTGAAGGTGTTCCTTGAGAACGTTATCCGTGATGCCGTCACCTACACCGAGCACGCCAAGAGGAAGACCGTCACCGCCATGGATGTTGTATACGCTCTGAAACGCCAGGGACGTACTCTGTACGGCTTCGGCGGCTAAACTATTCGGAACCAATCAATCAACCACCCCCTACAAAAAACAACGGCTCTTTTAAGAGCCACCTATCTCCACACAAGAGAGTTGATTCCATTATTATAACACATTTTGTCAGGCCTTCAACGGGTTTACTCAATTATGTACGGGTTCTTTCAACGGGTTTAGCTGTCATGAAAAAAAAAACATACGTTGCCAAATCAATGTCAACGCAAGTAAATGCGTAGTCTTGGCATTCCACGACTAGAAATGACCATCCCACATGTGCACTCTAGAAAGAAAATGGTTACTTGGATTATTACGCACACAACACAGTGCAGCCCCTTTTTCTATTGCGCATCTAGTGATAATAATGCATGCCCTTGTCGTACCATCCCAAAAGGACAATTCCTGGTAGTAATCGCTAGGCTGGTTGGGAGTTTGGGGGACTTGGGGCCGGTTTCACAGACAAGGCTTAAACCTAGTCCTGGACTAAATCACACTTTCAATGTAAAATCTCCATTGAAGATGCTTTTTAGTCTAGGATTAGTCCTAAGCCTTGTCTGTGAAACCAGCCCTGGGTGTTCTATGTATATCATTCTCAATCTTCCTCTTGACGTTTTCATGTTCATATCGCCATCGGAAACAAGGCAACCCGACAGCCGAGTGAAAAAGTAAGGAAGGGGTGGGGGGAGGAGCCCGCGCGTGCGCAGATAATGTATTTACCCGCGAGGCAGGCTAGAGCTTTGGAAGTGGATGTCAGCAGCCGCCTAATTTGCATAGCCCCACCTTTATATTACGGGTGTGCGTTTGCCGCCTCTTCATTCGTTTCTGAGAAGTAACGAGCCACTATCAACATGCCTGAACCAGCGAAGCCAGCGCCCAAGAAGGGCTCCAAGAAAGCCGTCACCAAGACCGCCACCAAAACCGGCAAGAAGCGCAGAAAGTCCAGGAAGGAAAGCTATGCTATCTACGTGTACAAGGTCTTGAAGCAGGTCCACCCCGACACCGGCATCTCTTCCAAGGCCATGGGAATCATGAACTCCTTCGTCAACGACATCTTCGAGCGCATCGCCGGCGAGTCTTCTCGCCTGGCCCACTACAACAAGCGTTCTACCATCACCTCCAGGGAGATCCAGACCGCCGTGCGTCTGCTGCTCCCCGGTGAGCTGGCCAAGCACGCAGTGTCCGAGGGCACCAAGGCTGTGACCAAGTACACCAGCTCCAAGTAAACCGATTTTCGTCTGTACTACTTACCCCAAAAGGCTCTTTTAAGAGCCACCCACCCTATCAAAAAAGAAAGCAATTCCATAGTGAGTTAAGCTCGCGTGCTACAAATCAGTCGAATGTATATGCTGTACTGATTGTGTGTATTGTAACAAGTAAAATGTATTTATACAGCACCTTTCCCAGACCAAGGGTCACAAAGTGATTTACATAACAAGAAAGAAAACACAAATAAAACATACAAGACTGAAAGCCACAGCATGTTAAAACAGGCAGAAAGCATACATAACATAACAAGCATGTATATGGCATATGTATCAATTACTCGATGTTACAATGTTCAAAGACTCCAGTCCTTGAACGCGCAGGAGGTTTTGCGCGCCTTTTTTGTCCCTCACTTGTTTGTTGCTCACTAGTTGTCAAAAACGGTTTCCGCTATTACTATAATGGACAGGAGTGACTACACTGCATACATACGCATGGCCAATTTCTCGGGACAGGTGGATTTAAAATAAATAATAAATATAATAATGGTTTAAACGGCGTTCACATGTGGATAATGTAGCCATGTCAGTGTGACAAGTCAATAAAAGAGCAATTCCATAGTGATTTGAGCTGACGTGTTACAATGAAGTCGACGGTATAGTAGATATTATATATTACTGGTGTTTAATAACTCGATGTTACAATCGTCAATGACTCCAGTCCTTACGTGGTATCCCTCCCAAATACCTCTCAATCCCCACTATCTCCCAGTACAGTTTATCCACAGTAAATAAGTTAATAATACAAACATGTAATTCTTCCTTTTTCTAGCATTGTGACTGCCTGGTCCTAGCATAGATGTATTTTCTTATGATGACTGATGGATAGGTGATTCTTAGACAACCTGGCTAACTGGACAACGAGTGTTTTTTCAAATGTTGTTCAGAACCAGACTCGACCAATAGAATCTAGTGTCAGGAGTCTTCTACTTTGCATAGCTCCCCCTTTATATAGCGGCTGCACTACCTCCACCCATTTATTCGTTTCTGAGAAGTAACGAGCTGTTTTCATCATCATGCCTGAGCCTGCGAAGCCTGCGCCCAAGAAGGGCTCCAAGAAAGCCGTCACCAAGACCGCCACCAAAACCGGCAAGAAACGCAGAAAGTCCAGGAAGGAGAGCTACGCCATCTACGTGTACAAGGTCCTGAAGCAGGTCCACCCCGACACCGGCATCTCCTCCAAGGCCATGGGAATCATGAATTCCTTCGTCAACGACATCTTCGAGCGCATCGCCGGCGAGTCCTCTCGCCTGGCCCACTACAACAAGCGTCGTACCATCACCTCCAGGGAGATCCAGACCGCCGTGCGTCTGCTGCTCCCCGGTGAGCTGGCCAAGCACGCCGTGTCCGAGGGCACCAAGGCAGTGACCAAGTACACCAGCTCCAAGTAAACAGGTTTCCGTCTGAATTACTTACCCCAAAAGGCTCTTTTAAGAGCCACCCACCCTATCAAAAAAAGCAATTCCATAGTGAGTTGAGCTCGCGTGCTACAAATCAGCCGAACTTATGCTGTACTGATTGTGTGTATTGTAACAAGTAAGTAAACTGTATTTATACAGCACCTTTCCCAGGCCAAGGGTCACAAAGTGCTTCACATAACAAGGAAGAAAACACCAATAAAAACATAATACAAGACTGAAAGACACAGAGGGTTAAAACAGGCAGAAAGAATATAACATAACATAAGCATGTATAAGGCATATGTATCAATTACTCGATATTACAATTTTCAAAGACTCCTTGAACGCGCTGGAAGTTTTGCGCGCCTTTTTTGTTTTTCCACACTGCCATTGTTTCTTTCAACTGCTGGAGACTAAGGAGTCTACTAGGGAGTAGTGTACTCACTAGTCGTCTAAAACGGTTTCCTCTATTAATATAATGGACAGGAGTGACTACACTGCATACATACGCATGGCCAATTTCTCGGGACAGGTGGATTTAAACATAAATCATAAATATAATAATCGTTTAAACGGCGTTCACCGCCAAGACATGCTCACTTATCTATCGATAAAAATGCTTTCATATCACCCCCATGATGTCATTAACTGGCCAAGTCAGTGTGACAAGTCAATAAAAGAGCAATTCCATAGTGATTTGAGCTGACGTGCTACAATGAAGTCGACGGTATAGTAGATATTATATATTACTGGTGTTTAATAACTCGATGTTACAATCGTCAATGACTCCAGTCCTTACGTGGTATCCCTCCCAAATACCTCTCAATCCACACTACCTCTCAGTACAGTTTATCCACAGTAAATAAGTTAATAATAAAAACATGTAATTCTTCCTTTTTCTAGCATTGTGACTGCCTGGTCCTAGCATAGATGTATTTTTCTTATGATGACTGATGGATAGGTGATTCTTAGACAACCTGGCTAACTGGACAACGAGTGTTTTTTCAAATGTTGTTCAGAACCAGACTCGACCAATATAATCTAGTGTCAGGAGTCTTCTACTTTGCATAGCTCCCCCTTTATATAGCGGCTGCACTACCTCCACCCATTTATTCGTTTCTGAGAAGTAACGAGCTGTTTTCATCATCATGCCTGAGCCTGCGAAGCCTGCGCCCAAGAAGGGTTCCAAGAAAGCCGTCACCAAGACCGCCACCAAAACCGGCAAGAAACGCAGAAAGTCCAGGAAGGAGAGCTACGCCATCTACGTGTACAAGGTCCTGAAGCAGGTCCACCCCGACACCGGCATCTCCTCCAAGGCCATGGGAATCATGAATTCCTTCGTCAACGACATCTTCGAGCGCATCGCCGGCGAGTCCTCTCGCCTGGCCCACTACAACAAGCGTCGTACCATCACCTCCAGGGAGATCCAGACCGCCGTGCGTCTGCTGCTCCCCGGTGAGCTGGCCAAGCACGCCGTGTCCGAGGGCACCAAGGCAGTGACCAAGTACACCAGCTCCAAGTAAACAGGTTTCCGTCTGAATTACTTACCCCAAAAGGCTCTTTTAAGAGCCACCCACCCTATCAAAAAAAGCAATTCCATAGTGAGTTGAGCTCGCGTGCTACAAATCAGCCGAACTTATGCTGTACTGATTGTGTGTATTGTAACAAGTAAGTAAACTGTATTTATACAGCACCTTTCCCAGGCCAAGGGTCACAAAGTGCTTCACATAACAAGGAAGAAAACACCAATAAAAACATAATACAAGACTGAAAGACACAGAGGGTTAAAACAGGCAGAAAGAATATAACATAACATAAGCATGTATAAGGCATATGTATCAATTACTCGATATTACAATTTTCAAAGACTCCTTGAACGCGCTGGAAGTTTTGCGCGCCTTTTTTGTTTTTCCACACTGCCATTGTTTCTTTCAACTGCTGGAGACTAAGGAGTCTACTAGGGAGTAGTGTACTCACTAGTCGTCTAAAACGGTTTCCTCTATTAATATAATGGACAGGAGTGACTACACTGCATACATACGCATGGCCAATTTCTCGGGACAGGTGGATTTAAACATAAATCATAAATATAATAATGGTTTAAACGGCGTTCACCGCCAAGACATGCTCACTTATCTATCGATAAAATGCTTTCATATCACCCCCATGATGTCATTAACTGGCCAAGTCAGTGTGACAAGTCAATAAAAGAGCAATTCCATAGTGATTTGAGCTGACGTGCTACAATGAAGTCGACGGTATAGTAGATATTATATAGTACTGGTGTTTAATAACTCGATGTTACAATCTTCAATGACTCCAGTCCTTACGTGGTATCCCTCCCAAATACCTCTCAATCCCCACTACCTCCCAGTACAGTTTCTCCACAGTAAATACGTTAATAATAAAAACATGTAATTCTTCCTTTTTCTAGCATTGTGACTGCCTGGTCCTAGCATAGAAGTATTTTTCTTATGATGACTGATGGATAGGTGATTCTTAGACAACCTGGCTAACTGGGCAACGAGTGTTTTTTCAGGAGTCGCCTACTTTGCATAGCTCCCCCTTTATATAGCGGCTGCACTACCTCCACCCTTTCATTCGTTTCTGAGAAGTAACGAGCTGTTTTCATCATCATCATCATCATCATCATCATCATCATCATCATGCCTGAGCCTGCGAAGCCTGCGCCCAAGAAGGGCTCCAAGAAAGCCGTCACCAAGACCGCCACCAAAACCGGCAAGAAGCGCAGAAAGTCCAGGAAGGAGAGCTACGCCATCTACGT
The DNA here is from genome assembly GCF_963989245.1 of Nansenia antarctica. Classification (NCBI taxonomy): domain Eukaryota; kingdom Metazoa; phylum Chordata; class Actinopteri; order Argentiniformes; family Microstomatidae; genus Nansenia; species Nansenia antarctica. Next base: position 104,893,673 of record NC_137674.1, read on the forward strand.
GTACAAGGTCTTGAAGCAGGTCCACCCCGACACCGGCATCTCCTCCAAGGCCATGGGAATCATGAATTCCTTCGTCAACGACATCTTCGAGCGCATCGCCGGTGAGTCCTCTCGCTTGGCCCACTACAACAAGCGTCGTACCATCACCTCCAGGGAGATCCAGACCGCCGTGCGTCTGCTGCTCCCCGGTGAGCTGGCCAAGCACGCCGTGTCCGAGGGCACCAAGGCCGTGACCAAATACACCAGCTCCAAGTAAACAGATCTTAGCCTGTGCTACTTACCCCAAAGGCTCTTTTAAGCCACTGTACAGCCCTGCAAATAATCCCATATACAAATACATATATTACCGATTTAATCATGTCCAAGTACGTTTTTGTACTTTTTATTTTGGAGTCCAGCTTTATTATTCTTTTGCAGTTCCATTTTGACTTGCTTGAATCAGAATCATGTTTATTGTTACAACTAAACAAGTAAAATAAATAGAGACCAGAGACAATTGAGCAATAATAGAAGTAATACAAATAATAGAAAGACAACAGTCCCAAGGAACAAATACTTGTTGAATAGTTATCATACACTTTGTCTTCCATATTTTACTGTTCACAATGCATATTATTGTCCACAATAACTCTTTATTATTATCATCCATATGTATTGAAGACACCATAAAAGACAGACTGCATGCACAAGACTACTATGTTCACATATTTTCTTTGTTCTGTAACAGTTCAATAGATGGTGGCCATGAAAATTCCTTCTTTCTTTGTAAATGATGCCAATATATATGCCATATAACCAATATTGTCGTGTATATGTAAATGTCAATCCGTGGTGTATATGGAGTACAATACTAACTTTCTAAAACATACGCTTGACTTTTTCTGTCGTCATGCTGCTGACATCCACTTCCAAAACTCTAGTCTGCCTCGCGGGTAAATACATTATCTGCGCACGCGCGGGCTCCTCCCCCCACCCCTTCCTTACTTTTTCACCCGGCTGTCGGGTTGCCTTGTTTCCGATGGCGATATGAACATGAAAACGTCAAGAGGAAGATTGAGAATGATATACATAGAACACCAAGTCCCCCAAACTCCCAACCAGCCTAGCGATTACTACCAGGAACTGTCCTTTTGGGATGGTACGACAAGGGCATGCATTATTATTATCACTAGATGCGCAATAGAAAAAGGGGCTGCACTGTGTTGTGTGCGTAATAATCCATAATAACCATTTTCTTTCTAGAGTGCACGTGTGGGATGGTCATTTCTAGTCGTGGAATGTCAAAACTACGCATTTACTTGCGTTGACATTGATTTGGCAACGTATGTGTTTTCATGACAGCTTAACCTGCTGAATGTACAGGCCTGACAAAATGTGTTATAATAATGGAATCAACTCTCTTGTGTGGAGATGGGTGGCTCTTAAAAGAGCCGTTGTTTTTTGTAGGGGGTGGTTGAGTTTACGAATAGTTTAGCCGCCGAAGCCGTACAGAGTACGTCCCTGGCGTTTCAGAGCGTATACAACATCCATGGCGGTGACGGTCTTCCTCTTGGCATGTTCGGTGTAGGTGACGGCGTCACGGATAACGTTCTCAAGGAACACCTTCAGCACACCACGGGTCTCTTCGTAGATCAGACCAGAGATACGCTTGACGCCCCCACGGCGAGCCAGGCGGCGAATAGCGGGCTTCGTGATTCCCTGGATGTTATCACGGAGAACTTTGCGATGACGCTTGGCGCCTCCTTTTCCGAGTCCCTTTCCTCCTTTTCCTCTTCCAGACATGTTGAGTTCAGTAAGATTATGACTTCGGTGAAGTTGTGGGGTGAATTTATCTCAGCTACGAGGACGTGATTGAGACCAGGGGGAATTTTTGTAGAGGGAGGAGCTTCTGCTAGGGACAACGTTTGGCATTATGGGCATTATTGAAGCAAAAGGACATCGCACACACACACACACACACACACACACACACACACACACACACACACACACACACACACACTCACAATCAGTAAAAGCACATAACATTAATCAAGATGTTTGGAATGGTCTGATAAGATTGACTCCTTACAACAGCACATGGTCAAATTTAGACACTATTATGACTGCAACCATTTCAATCTTTTAGCAATGTTGTAGTAGGAAATGTAGGCTCAACTGTTCTATTATGTGGAGCTCTGCCCCATAGGAGAGCTGTGCTCCTATTGGTTTACTCCTATAGGTAGCCAATGACTGAATTATTTATTTATTTATTCAGGGGGGGTGAGAGATACTGTTTTGCCCTGCCCGGTAAAGACAAGGGCACTCTGAGAGGAGATTGCGAATCTGCTGGCAAAGGGTGCAATGGTCCTGGCGCTTTTCCATTACAGGGCCAAAGCAGGCCAGCCCGCTTCGGCCTGCTTCTTTTCCCCTTTTCCATATGTCGTCCCAGGTCGCGTCAGGTCGGTTCGGCTCGCTTCTTTAGCTCCCCTTCGAGACCAGGGTCTAAATTTTTTGATCCGGATCTTTTTGCCAGGCTGCGTGTGACGTGTGACGCTGCACACCGTTGATTGGTCAATGGAAATCGTCATCCCATGTTCATAGATTTTCTTCACTAACCGCCATCTTGAAATACCACATTCGCTCTTGGAAAATGTCACAACAGTTTCTGTAATAGCTTATTAATAAAGATTCGAAAAATTATGCTGACCATCGTATTATCTTAGTTTAATGTCATTTCAATGAATCATAGAACTTTTATTTACAACAAGCCCGTGAATAACACCGGCTGTGGAGGTGGTACAAACACAATACTCCTTTGCTAACTTCACCATCGGTCTACGGTCATTTTGAGCCCTTAACCACTGCGCTGACACCCCGAGAAGTTATGCTTTTAACCGTAAACTCGATGAACCGGGAGTTCACCCGCTGCTGCTGCTCGCAGCACCGCTTGGAGCACTCTATAAACGCGGAGATTGGAGCCCCACGTCAGTCAGCCTTTTCGTAGAAATACATCGCTTCCCAATCCCTGGTTGCGAGATCTAAACTACAAATCTACTAGAACTGAAAGCGGCAAGTAGGCTAACAGGCACGTAACATCCATATGCTGTATAAATAAATATATTTGACTACCAGCAAGACAGCGCTGCACTCGTATCTATCAGCCTAGCCTGTCTGTATGATGATGTCGTTGAATGCCGATGCTGAGATACTGTGCTGATGAACCATTCGCTGACTGTCTTAATAAATCAAGTACAGAGATTCCAACCCGTGTTGAACATCCTATTTCCTTGTCAAATCGTGTATGCTGTGCAGTGTGCACCTAATCTATCATGAGATGACAACGCATTTAAGATCACAATCCTCAATAGATTGATTCCATCGTTTTACCGACAAGAAGATTCTACAATCTATCAGCCTTTCCGTAGAAATACATCGCTCCCTGTATAACGATATATATCTAACGTTACATGTTTTAAGGCTGATCTGTGCATGATGGTGCTGCATTTTGACATAATTCTTATCGCATTTCCCCCCATTGTGCTGCCGTTCCGTAGTCCAGAGCTTCATCATCCCCTTTCACCCCTTTCCATCCCTGGCGTCATTTTATCAATGAACGTGGTATTATACATATTTACATATTACATATTTGTTGTTATTTATGGAAGTGTCCGGTTGCTGGAGGAACCAGGACGCCGGCTACACTGCACAGTTTAGCCCGAAATATATAGAGAGAGTGCAGCCCGTTGACAGAGAAACGTTTTAACAGGGAATTCGCTCCGCGCTGTGTCGACGGTGATAGGAGAGTAGGATCTACACCATTCAAATGGTTTTGGATTCCCTGTCTTCTCCTCTATCCGGACACGTTTGAATTGTTATCCTAACCCACGGTAAACCGAAGTTATTAACCCGCAAACGGCACCGTGTTTGTCCGTGAATAACACAGCACACAATGATACTACAGTTCATAAAGCAGACAAGTGAAGGCAGTGGTTTTAAGGGTTCAAAAAACATGACTTTATTATGTGTAGAACAACATATGTGCAGAACAAAATCCAATAGAAATGATTCAAACATGCAGACAATCAGGCAGTAGCCGTCTCTATGCTGAACATAACAATGATGCTACAGTGAGGTAAAGTAGCCATCTCCTTACGATAGCCCACATAAGTTTATTTCTCTTTCCAGCATTCCTCTTTCGAGTATCCTTCCTTCTGTCTTCGCTCTTCTGTCTTCTCTCTTTTCTCTCCCAAAAACCATGGTTAATAATATACCACATGCAGAGGAAAGGCATAGGATAGTTGCAAGTTCCTCCAGTCTGCTATTGCAGGGCTCTACGCTAACCTTTTTCACTAATAGCACATGTGCTCCTAAATGAAAAATGTTAGGGGCACACAAAGAAATTTAGGAGCACAGTGAAAAATGTAATTATAACACATTTTTATTAGTGATTTTGCAATTTTTGCACCAAAATCACACATTGGCCCATGCCTACAGCCCTACTAGACGCAGAGTTGATGGCATTGTATTATGGTAACTAGCTGTGTCAAGTTCTCCTGGTTAGCAGCATGTTCATTCATTCATCCATGTCATGCCTGTCAGCTAGCAGCTAGCAGCCCAGCCAGGCTTTAGGGCTAGGTCTGTCAGCTAGCAGCCCAGCCAGGCCGCGTCCTAACTATTCCCACCGTAGTTGGGTCAGACCACGCCAACTTCTTGAATATGTAGGGGTGTTTTTTTTTCTTTTTTTCTCAAACACAAACACAATCACTGACACTAAGAATAGGCGCGCGTTCCAGGGCCCACAGGGCAATGAGAGCCGCGCCCGGCCGCTTGCGGCCGTGCCCGCGGCGAACATTGACCGTTGGCCCGCGGCACACTCAGCGCCGCCGAGTTGCATACATAGATGGGTAACCTATATCTAATCGTGCACCCCGTGTTACGTGAAGAACAAGATACAGAGAACACCCCTACATATTCCAGAAGTTGGCGTGGCGTGGGCGTGGTGTGGGCGTGGTCTGACCCAACTACGGTGGGAATCGTTAGGACGCAGCCAGGCCATGCAAAGGTCTGTCTCCATGCTGCCCACCTCCCTGCTGCTGGGTCAGGCTACATCAGTCACACACGGTGGCCAGACAACTCCACATCTAGGGGTATTAAACTACCCCACATCCAGATGACCAGTCCCCAGCCCCATGCTGCCCGGGGTGGTGACATGTGGAGGTGGCCAGCCCAGCACGGTGCCTCTGCGGCGGCTAGCTGTTAGCACACCACCATCCCCGGGGGTCCCACCTCTCTGCCACACTCAAGTACAACATGTTGCATTTTCATGCCATTAGGCAACTTGCTTCCTAGGGTTTCCTAGGATTAGAGATGCATTTGGACTTCTGGAGTACCTCCACTACTTTCAATGGGTTCTGAAGGTCTGAGAGCTTTCTACTTTCTACCCTGGGTAGTTAACCCTGGTTGTAACATTGGGTTCAAATCTGGAGTGTGTGGGACCAAATCTGTAGATGTGGTGAGCTAATGAAGCTAATGAAGCTTGAGATGAGAAAAGGGCGCTTGTCTCTTTAAGGCCCAGGAGGGAGTTAGCGATTAGCGATGTTAGCTTAGCGCCAGTTTAACAGAAGTAACTTCACTTTTAACATGACTTCCCGTGGTCGTAGCGGGCTGGCTGACGGCTTAAAATGTGGCCACACGGTTCGCGCAGATTTATTTTTAGAATTAAAAAAATAAAAATAAAATAAAAAAAATCTGTACTCGCACAGTGTGCTCGTGAATTTATTTCTCTAGTCGCACAGATGTATTTTTTGTCGCAATTGCGAGTGAAATGGTCGCACTGTCGAGCCCTGTATTGTTGCTGTGTTGTGTCTCGTGAAAATATACGTCACCACCATGGCGCGCTGTTATGACGCGTAACTCCGCCTACTATCGCCTACTCCTCCTACTAGTCCGGGTCGGTTGTGTATAATGGAAAACCAGAACTGATCAAAAGCGGGCTAAAGTGACCCGACCCGACCTGAACCGACCTGGGCTGGGCTGCTGATGGAAAAACGCCACTAGTAGTCCCCAGGGACCAGTGGTTTGTACTCCCCCTCAATCTGCTGGAGCTTGAGGCAGTCAGACTGATTGCTCAGCTCAACAGCTAAAAAAAAACACTTCCCACCTACACTTAATTTCCCGCCTATTTGCACACGCCTTATATGGCTCTCCCACTCTATCTCTTCTGATCTCTACTTTCTCCTCCCTAAATGAGAGAGAGATAGAGATGTACTAATTAAAAGTCACTCAGACCAGTTGCACCCTGGAGTCATCCTTAACTAGCCTAAACCTGTCATAGCTGACCACAGTGGCGGCTGGTGATAAAAATGTTGGGTGGGGCACAGGTTATGGGGGCATGCTCCACGGGGAAGAATATCAACTTTAAAATCTGGATTTACAGTCGATTTTAGCATGAGAATATATATATAACTTAATTATTTTTATATATAACTTATTAAAGGGCAAACTGCAAGCACAACAAAAATATAATGCACAACAACTGACAAATCAACTGGAATAGTCTTTGTTAGCAGAGTAGACCTAATGTTAACAGAATGGACTTATACCCTTTGTCTATCTGTGCAGCGGTAAGGTGAATAATTCTAGCAGTACTGTCCAGACAGTTGTCTTGTTTAGCCATTCAACTAGGCATTATTTATTCAATGGAGAAAGACATGGAACACAATGCAATTGTGATAATAAATGTGTTCTTTGTTACTTCTTTAATTAAATTAAAGTGTACCTTTCTATTATCATACAATATTTCCTTGAACATGTAAACTCTATAATCATACAGTTGTCTTTCTATTAGTTGTCTCTGTCATACTGAACTGTTTGTTATCATCCTGAAGTATCTCTGTTGCTCACCTCACCTCAGTTCTGTCTCTATTGCCCTCCTCTCCTGTTGTCTGTCTCTCTGTTGCTCTCCTCTCCTGTTGTCTGTCTCTCTGTTGCTCTCCTCTCATGTTGTCTGTCTCTCTGTTGCTCTCCTCTCCTGTTGTCTGTCTCTCTGTTGCTCTCCTCTCCTGTTGTCTGTCCGAATATCGGTTGTTAAGTCGCGACGTGTTTCCGGGTCCAAAGTTGGCTGAGGCGCTGTCTTCGAAATGCAGCAATAATAATAATAATTAATTATATTTATATAGCGCTTTTCCGAGGCTCAAATACCCTGACAATATGGGGGAAACGGGAAAGTGCTGTGTCCCTTGTTGTATGAATAGATCCCAGTCTAAAAAACGATTAAACTGTCATTCTACCGCTGTAGTATACTGGTATTCTGGTGCGGAGAATTTCTGGTTTGAACCCGGAAATGGCAAAACCTCACGTTTGACGTCAGACTTAACAACCGGATATTCAGGGCTCTCAAGTCTCACGCATTTTTTTTTTTACTACCCCTAGTGGTAGTGGCCCTAGGCTGCAGCCTAGGTAAGCCTATAATCTGCGCATGCCCCGACTCCTCCCCTATGTATTTTCACAGTGAATTTTACACACACACAGATAAAATGTTTATTGTATTGGAGGATTTTTAATGAATGCTGATAGGTGCCGACAGAATATCAGCCGCATTTTATGAATAAACAATGTTTATTTTTAAAAATCTTTTACAAGTAGCAACTACGAAATGGGGCTGCGTTGGAAGGTGGGGAAGGTATAAGGTTCAGAGATAGGAAATGTTAGGATATTTATAGCATAGCATAGAGTACAGCACAGTGTTTTATTTGTATAGTATAGTAGCATAGTATAGTGGATAGTGTAGTAGCACCAGGGGAGCCCCCCCTCCTAAATTTCGTTGTATGGTACCTGTACTGTATTAATGACAATAAAGACCATTCATTCATTCATTGATTTTCAGACTTTGTCTACATGTTACGGTACATGTGGTAATACGGTACATGTGTGAAAACTAGGGTTAGGGTTAGGTGCTACGTTGACTTGGTACATGCTGGCATGTCTAACCCTACCCCTACCCCTAACCCTACCCCTAACCCTAACCTTAACTATAGCACCCTAGCACCTAACCCTAACCCTAGTTTTTCCACATGTACCGTAACATACACACTGTAAGATTGAGCAGAAACAGGCAGGGGCTCCTACTTCTACTGCCATCTACACGAGTTCTGCTGTACTGAAAGATTAAATTCAACAATTCACCTTTATAGCATGTGACCTCATATTGTGCTGAAACTAATTAGGGCATAACAGAATCAAATGTATTGTTTTGGTTAAAAGATGTTGGATTAAAACTCAGACATCTCCGGATCCGGTCCATGGGCCTTAGTTGGACCACGTCTAGTCTAGTCCCTTTAACTTCAGACCACGGTCCTAATCATCACTTTGCTCTAGTCCCTTTAACTTCAGACCAATGTCCTAATCATCACTTTGTGTACAGTACATAATGTGTGTGTAATATGATATGATGTGAATGTTTTCTCTTTCTGTGAATGTGTTTGTGTGTCTGTAGTGAATGCAGTGGATATCTTACTAACACCAGAGCCCCAGACCAGAGCCCAGTTTTCACAAGGTGAGTCTCTTTATCCTGAAGTAGCTAACAGTCTCTCTCCACTGATACTCTCCACAAACCCTGAGATATAATTAGAGAGATCTAGGAGAGGGAGAGACTCATGAAAAACAGGCTCGATATCTTACTCCTCTTATTTCTCTGATTTGGTCTCTGCTCTTCTCCCAGATGCCTGTGAGCTCACACTGGACCCAGACACACCATGCAGTGAATTCGGGAGACACACGCCATGCAGTGAAAATTGGGAAAGACAGGTACCAATCCCAGCCTCCAGAGAGATTCAATAGGGGGTCTCGGTATGTGCTGCGTAGTTATCAATGGTAACAAAGGGTGGGAGCCGCCACCGTTGAAAAAAGTCCTGCCAACCTACTTGCCACCCCAGTTACACAGACCAACTGATATAATTTGTTGTATTTTTATTATTGTATCTTTATTTTTATTTTTTTAACTGTTGCACCCTATTTCATGCACCCGAATGGTTGCACCCTATTTCACATGGAGAGATTTGAATTTGCCTGCTGAGCTGTCTCTTGTGCTGTGCGGTGTGGAGCCTCTTCAGGTAATGTTAAATGTGGTTTTAATTAATTATGTTATTACGTTTAGAATTCATTACCTAATGGATATGTTTAGTCAATTAATGGATGTTTTGTTCATCAATGTAACGTTATTTGCTAAGTTATGAAGCGAATAAGTTTTGCAGTTCAGCTGTTAGCACTAGCTAAGTTAGCTAGCTATTTAGCTAGCTAGATATTGTAAGGGTCTGTCTGGACGCTGTTACTGGGAGGTTGAGAGGAGTGGTCAGCAGTGTTGCCAGATTGGTCTGATGTTTACCAGCCCAATAAGTGCTCAAAATCCGCCCAAATTGATAAAAACCAGACCAAATATTATAGCATAGAATATATCATAATTATACATATCAAAAACGAATAGAATAGAGTAAACAAAGGGACTGCTCAAATACCAAAAATAACATTTGTTGATTGTTTCGATTAGCAATGCTGAGTCAAAGTAATGACAATGCTTAGTCTTGTTTCATGTTCAATGCAATGGCAAAATATGATCATGGAAGATAACCTCAATTCAATCATGGTATTATCATATGAAATCCATTTCCATGTGACATCCTCTATAGTCTCAATGAATGTGCCTTTTTAAAACCAACCCCCAATTGAATTGGCAATATAATAAAATGTGTTAATTGCACATTAGCATGGTCTGCAATTAAACACACATTAGCATGGTGATCACAGCATATTTAAACACAGTTAACACAGTCTCTGTCAAGTTATTTTAAAACATTTTTTTTCATGGGAAACCAGGCCAAATTCTGTCCACCAGCCCAAGCCCAATTTTACCAGCACAATGCAACCTAAACTAGCCCAATTGGGCTGGAAGGGGTCTTTGGGCCTTGTTGGGGTGACAGTGCTGAGCTGTGTAATATTAGAGCTCCCCATAAGTGAGTGATGCTTTATCATAACCTACTATTCTGTATTCTGTGATTTGGTTTTAAGAGTAATATGTAATTATTTCCCACTTCAATGAATCTCAGAGGGTTGACTCTCAGATTGAGCTCTCTCTGTGAAGTCTAGAATCTGAGATTATTGAAGCCCAATCCTGTGATGGTGTCAACAGTCAGAGGATGTTCATATCTGGTCAGACTTGACCTCTATTACATATTCCTGGGGTCAGGTCATCTTCATTTGAATGATCCAATGATTGCAAATAGGACATTTGTTTTCAATGTTTTCTCAATAAACTGTAAAAGAGATTATTTTATTTTTTAGAGATTATTATTATTATTTTCTACATTTAAATGTTTTCCTTGTACAATGTAAATGACCCTAACCATCAAATCAGATTAAACTTTATTTATAATACATACTGTGGCACATTTCATTCACATATGCAGTATAGCCTAACGTGTTTTAATAACCCTGACATATTCAATACAATACAACATGCTTTTATAATCACAGCAGTCGGGCTGCCCGATCACGTCTCTTCACAACACTGGCTCCCCGCTGGTGGAATGAGCTCCCCACGGCTGTCAGAACGGCAGAGTCACTACCCATCTTCCGTCGTAGACTGAAGACCCATCTCTTCAGGTTACATCTTAACTGCTCCTCCTGAGACATCTTCTGACCCTCACCACTACGTCTCCTAAAGACACCCGCTTTCCCCTCTACTGTGTCCCTAAGAACTTCTATTGCCCCCCTTGTACTGTTTCTCAGTTTCTCCAGTAATAAACAAATAAATAAAAATAAATAAAAATAAAAAAGTTTTAGTAGAAGGCGATAATAGGGAGAAGGTTTTTCCTTCTATCAGTGGCCCCGGGCCCGAGCTAGAGTACTCTTCCTGCAACGAATGGTGGACTGCTGATTCATATGCTTAGTATTCAAATGTGTTGATTGTAAGTCGCTTTGGAATAAGGCGTCTGCTAAATGTCAAAAAGGTAAATGTAAATGTAAATAATCATGTGCTCATTGTGTGGATTTATGGCAAATTCTTCTAATTTAATCCATTTTAAATTGAGTCTATAACACCACATAATGTGGAAAATTGAAGGGGTCTGAACACTGTGTATATATATATATATATATATATATATATATATATATATATATATATATACTGTATATACTATCTATTTTAATAACAGCCTATGGGGGTACCGCATTTTGATGTCCTCCCAGCACCATTAAGCTTTAGCCGAAGTAAATCACAGACCTTGTGTGGAAAAAATCCGTGATCTACAGAATACACTGACTGACCCTGATTTACTTCGGATTATTTTACATAAGGAGTGCTTATCATAGTTAGACCATCACAACGAATTAACACATTAAGGCCTTATGCTGTTGTGAATTGGCCTACATGTATTTCGGTTACCGAGATGGCACGGTCAGCATCCCTGCAGGCTACTCATTTGAGTCGTATAACCTATAGATTAAAGCCCTGCACGGGTGGTAAATGGAAACACGCCTTTGAGGGAAATATTGAGGTGGCTCTTAAAAGAGCCTTTGGGGATTTCCTCTCAGATCGGTGTGGTCATCTTAGGCGCGCTCTCCACGGATACGGCGGGCCAGCTGGATGTCCTTGGGCATGATGGTGACCCTCTTGGCGTGGATGGCGCACAGGTTGGTGTCCTCGAACAGACCGACCAGGTAAGCCTCGCTGGCCTCCTGCAGGGCCATCACAGCAGAGCTCTGGAAGCGCAGATCGGTCTTGAAATCCTGGGCGATTTCCCTCACCAGGCGCTGGAAGGGCAGCTTGCGGATGAGCAGCTCGGTGGACTTCTGGTAACGACGGATCTCCCTCAGAGCCACGGTGCCGGGCCTGTAACGGTGAGGCTTCTTCACGCCGCCGGTGGCCGGGGCGCTTTTACGGGCAGCCTTGGTGGCGAGCTGCTTCCTTGGGGCTTTGCCGCCGGTGGATTTACGAGCGGTTTGCTTGGTTCTGGCCATGACGATATCTTCCTTCGTTCAGTTGGAGTATAACCAATCTCAACAGAACGTTGTACATTTATAAACCCCCAGTCGTGCCCCGATTGGTTGGCGACTATAGACGAGCTCATTGGCTCGTTTGCGCCTCCTTCTCCGGCTGCCATTGGACACGAGCACCGTCCGCGCCATTGCCGCCACAAATTCAAACACTTAAACCCTGCCGCGCGCTTCCTTTGTTTGGCCCCTCCCCCAAACCGTTGGCTTCAAAGAGATGTAATTCCGATATCTTTTGTCAATGATAATCTATCCTTTAAATTATATATTAAAGCCAAAACAAATGTGAAGATACAACAAAGTATGTAATGTACGACTATATGAATACAAATGAACAAGAACAGTATAAACATTATGTACAGAGATCAGCGTGGTGCAGACACTTAATTTTATCTTTACGGTGGTTGTGTTCCATTGGACGTCCTTTAATCTCGCTGCTGTTGTGGACATTGTTGTCCTCTATCCTTAATCTATAATTTCATAATTGTTGTCCTTTATTCTAAATCTATAATTTCATCATTGTTGTCCTCTAATTTTAATCTAAAGTTGCATAACTAGTTGTCCTCACCCAGTTCATACAAATGATGAACCAAACAAACGCAAACTATATTAAGAACAAGGTCCACTACACAAGGAAGGGGTGATGTTTAAAACCTTATGAAGGACTGAACGTTATTTCTAATGCTGAGGCAGTGACATCACGAGGATGTTTTCTGCCCAACCCTGTGTAATATGTATGGGTGCGTTCTCTGCCTCGTACATGAAATCATAATTAGTGTTCTTCACAACATGAAACACTCATAACGCAGACAAACAGTGGAGGGAGAGATGGACTGCACTTTTGGAGAGAGAAGTGGTTGGCTCTTAAAAGAGCCTTTGGGGGGTTTGAGGAGGTGAAGCCGCGGTGGGACATTTACTTGGCTTTGGCGGGCTTCTCGGTCTTCTTGGGGAGCAGCACTGCCTGGATGTTGGGCAGCACACCGCCCTGAGCGATGGTCACACCGCCCAGCAGTTTGTTCAGCTCCTCGTCGTTACGGACGGCCAACTGCAGATGACGGGGGATGATACGAGACTTCTTGTTGTCGCGGGCGGCGTTGCCGGCCAACTCCAGGATCTCAGCAGTCAGGTACTCGAGCACGGCGGCCAGGTAGACCGGTGCGCCGGCGCCCACACGATGGGCATAGTTGCCCTTACGCAGGAGCCTGTGTACACGGCCCACTGGGAACTGGAGTCCAGCCCTAGAGGAGCGGGTCTTTGCCTTGGCTCTGGCCTTGCCTCCGGTTTTGCCTCTTCCTGACATGGTGACGGTTTAGTAGGATTTCGTGATAGCTGAAGAAAAGAACAAGCGATAACACTCCTGTTGCTCTCAGCGTTGTTCTTATAGCTCGCCCTGACGGCTTCTCATTGGCCACCGGGTCGATGTCACCTCATCCAATCAACGGAGACCGTTTCACTTCCGTCTTTGTCTGTCTCGCGCGCAGAAATCAAAGATGGATTCAAACTCGTCCCATGATTAACGAAACTAGTATATACTATAGAACATAATACACATTTGTATTTTAATTATTATTATTATTGCCACATACTAAGTTGTGTATTGCATTGTATCTGCGCCCCGGGCCGATGTAAAAGTTGGATGGGGGGCGCATTATAAATGAAATTAACATAACATAACATTAGGCTATCCCAGCTCTCTCTGCTACTTCTGAATGACTTAACAGCGAAAAGTTGTCTGTTATCTCCCGCGCATTTCTGTTCAAATGTAATGGTGTATTGGAAAGAGGAACTACATCTGAATGTGTTGATATTATAAGCAATTTTGTGTTTTCTGTCATACCCCCACCCCCTCTCTCCCGCACACAGATCTACCGAGTGGCACTTTATAGCGTCAAAGTTTATGTAAACTACGCCTAGATGTCAAATCACTCATTACTGCCATTTCAATCTCCTTTCTTACTATCATGTCAATGAATAAGTATAACCAATATTGTCGTGTATATGTAAATGTCAATCCGTGGTGTATAATACTAACTTTCTAAAACATACGCTTGACTTTTTCTGTCGTCATGGATGAAAATGCGCTTTTTTATGGACATGTGGGTGGCTCTTAAAAGAGCCTTTTTTGGTACAAATGGTGTCGGACAGAACCCTTTGAATGTTTACTTCTTCTTGGGGGCTGCCTTCTTTGCCTTGGGCTTCACCGTTTTGGGTTTGGCTACCTTGGGCTTGGCTGCCTTGACGGCCTTTTTGGGGCTCTTAGCGGGAGCCTTCTTGACCGGTGTGGCCTTCTTCGCCTTCTTGGGGCTCTTGGTGGCCTTCTTAGCGACTGCCGCGGGCTTCTTTGCTTTCTTGGGAGACTTCTTGGCCACAGCAGCGGGCTTCTTTGCCTTCTTCGGAGACTTCTTGGCAGCGGCGGGCTTCTTTGCGACCGCCTTCTTGGGTTTCGGGGCGGCGGCTTTCTTCGCCGGCGGCTTCTTGACCGCCTCGGAGGCTTTCTTGTTGAGCTTGAAAGAGCCGGAGGCCCCGGTGCCCTTGAGCTGGAGCAGAGTGCCCTTGACGACGAGGCTCTTGACGGCGACCTTGACGCGGGAGTTGTTCTTCTCCACGTCGTAGCCACCGGCAGACAGCGCCTTCTTGAGCGCGGCCAGAGACACGCCGCTCCTCTCCTTGGATGCGGACACGGCCGTCACGATGAGCTCGGCGACGCTGGGGCCAGCTGCTTTCTTGGGCCTGGCTGCTGCCTTCTTCTTGGGGCTCTTGGCCGGCGCGGGGGCGGCGGGGGCTGGTGCGACTTCTGCCATGTCTGTAGAAAGTCTCGTTCGTTCCGGTAAACCAACTAGTCTGCAAAGCTGCTCTGTGAGAATGAAGCTCAACCCGGAGCAGGGGGCTGTCCTTAAACGCGGCATGAGAACCGTGTAGACTCAACCATCCCTGCTCAGCAGTCGCTGCCGAAATATTCGGGCGCCTGTGTTTTCTCCTCGCGAATAACGGGCCAAAAGTCACCGGTGGTGCCGAGTTGAGGTCCAAATGCAAACGGGCCAGCGAGCAGACTTGCCTCCGGTTAGAATAAAGTTATGGGAGCCGCGAAGGCCTCGTGAGTTTTGTTGTGACTCGATCAAAACCCCACCGTTCCACTGTCGGAGGGAGCGGTGCGCACAGCTTTTCCTGTGTTATTTGTCTCCTAAAGTGTCTTAAATTGCATACGATTGGGACCAGCACTCGTTGTCCAGGTTGCCAGGTTGTCTGGCGAGGGAGTCCAAAGGTTGAGGGTCCCCCGTTGTGGTGCGGGGTGTTATAAATATGAGCTATTTTGGTGGTCGTGAAACACAGTCGCGGGGATGGGGCTGAGAGCTTGTCCCTATAGGTGATTTTTCAGATGGTGTCCCTCTCCCTCCTATTAAATCTAGACAAGACAGGTGAAAGCCATAGATAGACTATGGTTGCTGCATGTCGACTCTGAGGAATCAATTGCGATATTATCACCAGAATTGTGTCGTGGACATCAGCAGCCTTATGATGAATATGTTCGGCTACTAAACTAGTTGGTAACTAGCTGAAATTGCAATCATAACTTTGTTTGTAAATAAATACATAATAATAGTAATAAGTAAATTCAATAAATTAAATGTGCTTTTGTATGTGTTGTTTATCGATGGTGACGTAGTCAGCGTGCCTCCTCTCTCCATGTGTTTGTGGGTCTTTGTGGACCGGGGTGTTTAAATTACATCACATTTGTAATGTAACATAATATAATATAATATAATTGTTCTGCCGCTGCTTGGCTGTCCTTGAGCCTCGTATTAATCGTATTAAGGCTGTTGAGGAGCGAGTGACAGACAGACAGGCAGCGAGTTGTTTGACTAGTTTGACGTTGGCTGCATGTCAATCATCTAAAGTGGCTTCCCCTTATCTTCATGGACAAGACATGTGGGGAATTCACCACAATCAATCACCATATATTACCAGCTTTGTAATCACTCCTGTCGTTAACATTTGAATGTAACCTAAATGTACACCAATCTGTCTTTACACCTGGCCATAGCACAGGCTAGGTGTCTACACGTGTCTTACATTGATTCAGTCCAGGACCATCAGGAGTCTTAAATGATGGTGTTAAATCTGTTTTACTGGACATACAAAAGTAAATTCTTGGTCTGGTTCTTTTTAATATTCACCAATAATACAATAATATATATGCTTATGACACTGTTGTACAGTATGCTATTGCCCCCACGACTGACCAGGCTCTTTCTGAGCTACAGTCTGCATTCACTGTCCTGCAGAGAGCATTTGGTGGGCTGAGAATGAGAATGATACTTAATGTTGGAAAGATAAAAATCTATGTTCTACCATATCACAAATTGTTTTTATTTGATTCATGTTTGCATCTTGGGTGTGTCCCGCCACCTGGGCAGGTCGTTCATGGCGGTGTTTGATTATCGCTTTATCATAGATGATAGTTGTTATCCTCATCATTGCATTCTGTATAAATGGCTGGCTGGACCGTTAAATCCTGTAGATCTATTCATAACTCATTTTTGTATATAAAGCCCTACTACATAAACAAAACCCGCTACCTAGTGGTATTATTACAATTCAAAGACATGCATGACCGAACTCGTTTACAGAATTGGTTCTTGAGGTTCTGTCCAGGTAGCTGACTAGTGAGCCTGCATCAACCTTAATGCTATTCAAGTGCAAGAAGATTACATTTGTCTTCGCCGTTTAAGATACACACATTCATCTGCGGTGGAGCAGTAGAATGACGTCAAAGGCGGACAGATATTGGCCCTAGTGTGGAACACGTCGAACGTTCGAACAATTAGCAACAGCGTTCGAACGATTAGATTTTGATGGGCCGTTGATGGCCCGGTAAGATTTTGCATGATAGTCCCCCGGCTCTGTTGCAACAATCTACAGAAAGAAAGTCAATTTAGGGTGATGAGGACCTCCTTGGTGGAAAAATATTGTGGGTTTATGCTGTAATGATTTCTGTATTGAACTGTGTTATGTTAGGGTAAATACTGTGGACATGGTGCAGGCCTTGGTCTCTAGTGTACATGCGTGTGCAAAACGTAACTTCGTGCTCATTTGACAGACGAGGGGGACAGAGAGCCGCTCCAATTCTCGGGCGCGTTCATGCTACAAGTAAGGAGATGAATCATTATAGATGACAACATCGAGTCATTAAACAGATACAATACAACATTGTAACACGCGAGATCAACCCGCTATGGAATTGGTCTTATGTTGAAAGGGTGGGTGGCTCTTAAAAGAGCCTTTGGGGTTAGTGGAGCAGCAGAAGCGCTACTACTTGGAGCTGGTGTACTTGGTTACGGCCTTGGTGCCCTCGGACACCGCGTGCTTGGCCAGCTCACCGGGGAGCAGCAGACGCACGGCGGTCTGGATCTCCCTGGAGGTGATGGTAGAACGCTTGTTGTAGTGGGCCAGGCGAGAAGACTCGCCGGCGATGCGCTCGAAGATGTCGTTGACGAAGGAATTCATGATTCCCATGGCCTTGGAGGAGATGCCGGTGTCGGGGTGGACCTGCTTCAGGACCTTGTACACGTAGATGGCGTAGCTCTCCTTCCTGGACTTTCTGCGCTTCTTGCCGGTTTTGGTGGCGGTCTTGGTGACGGCTTTCTTGGAGCCCTTCTTGGGCGCAGGCTTCGCAGGCTCAGGCATGTTGATAGTGGCTCGTTACTTCGCAGAAACGAATGAGGAGGCGGCAAACGCACACCCGTAATATAAAGGTGGGGCTATGCAAATTAGGCGGCTGCTGACATCCACTTCCAAAGCTCTAGCCTGCCTAAATACATTATCTGCGCAGGCGCGGGCCCCTGGTCAATACATTATCTGCGCACGCGCGGGCTCCTCCCCCCCACCCCTTCCTTACTTTTTCACTCGGCTGTCGGGTTGCCTTGTTTCCGATGGCGATATGAACATGAAAACGTCAAGAGGAAGATTGAGAATGATATACATAAAACACCAAGGGGCCGGTTTCGGAGACAAGGCTTAAGCCTAGTCCCAGACTAAAATGCTGTTTGAGCTGGTTTAACTGAAATTCACTTGCACAGACGTAGCTTAAAATAGTCGTGGATTAAGCCTCTTCTGGATTAAACAAATAGGTGAATCAATCTATGAATAAAAAGCACTTAACCCAAAAAAAATTGATACAAAAGGTTTTTCGATGGATTCCGATAGTATTGGGCGTGCTAAATAACATACTAAAAGCCGACCAAAATCGACCCCCCCGAAAGCCGCCATTTCCAAGATGGCGTCCCAGATGGCGGTGGAGATATTAAAATGGCTATATCTCAAATTGAGAATATGGTGCAAAGGATTTCTCAACTGATTCTGGTACCTCTGGGCATGTTCACTAACATACTAAAAATCTAGGAAAATACACCTTCCAGAAAAAAATATATAACTATGATTTCTCACTTGATTCTGGTACCTCTAGACATGCTTGTGATAGTGCAAGCTCAGATCTTGTAATCGAAACAACATTGATGAGGTCATTGAAGACTACAGGAGGGATGACACATGGAAGTGGAATGACTGACAATCAGAGATCCCTTTGGACAATGTCAAAGGGCATAACATCAGAGTATAACACCGCAATGCAGGAGTTCTCAAACCAGACATACACAACATCAGAACAGCACAAGGATTCAACAGAGGCAAGGATGAAAAGGGATGCTGCTGACCTGGAGAAGATCACTTCAAAACTTGCTATATGTTCACCTTTCTCTCCAGACTCTTCTTTAAACCAACAACCACAGACGTCCTCCCAGCCCCAAAGTCCATCATTGAGATGGTACAATGCAAATGCAAAACTGACTGTTCTTCTGGCAGATGTTCATGCAGAGCTAAGAACTTAGCCTGTACCGACATGTGCAGCAGCCAGTGCCAGAACGATGACGATTCCCAAGCTGTGACGCACGAAAGTGATGATGATGAACTAATCTAACAGCCCAGCTCACATTGGCACGCATTGCACTCGCCATTCACATATCACATCACACATAGCATAAACGCTTATACATAATCAAGAGACACAACCCGCCTGTCATTACACATAGAGTAATACACATCCCACAAACAGAACAACCAGCACACCATACACTCCCCACATTCCTCCCATTCATTTATTTTGTTTCATTCCCTATTTTTATCATTAAATATGATATACGGAGCTTATTCTCCATGCCGCACCCGCCTTGAAGTCCTGCCTGAGAGCGTTCCTTTCAGACATCTGTGCAAATGGAAACATATATTTTCTGATTCCTCATACAATGCCCTTTCCAAAAATGTATAGATTAGCAAATCCCCAAAAAATTCCCACGAAATTATATAACAAACCTGACTAAATGGTGTTTTATACTCCATTTCGGGTTTTCATGAGCACAATTGGACCAACAGCCTGTGCTCCCACTTAGTCTAATGAGGCTTGAACTAGGTGTTCTCATTAAGCTTACTCCAGGACTCCATAGTCTCAGACTAACTAAGGCAAATTTAAGCCATGTCCATGCAAGCCATTTAAATAGCCAGGATTAACTAGTCTGATTTAGGCCTACTCCTGTCTTAATTTAAGCCCTGTCTCCGAAACCGGCCCCAAGTCCCCCAAACTCCCAACCAGCCTAGCGATTACTACCAGGAATTGTCCTTTTGGGATGGTACGACAAGGTCATGCATTATTATCACTAGATACGCAATAGAAAAGGGGGCTGCACTGTGTTGTGTGCGTAATAATCCAAGTAACCATTTTCTTTCTAAAGTGCACATGTGGGATGGTAATTTCTAGTCGTGGAATGCCAAGACTACGCATTTACTTGCCTAGTTTTTTTGACAGCTAAACCCGTTGAATGTACAGGCCTGACAAAATGTGTTATAATAATGGAATCAACTCTCTTGTGTGGAGATGGGTGGCTCTTAAAAGAGCCGTTGTTTTTGGTAGGGGGTGGTTGAGTTTATGAATAGTTTAGCCGCCGAAGCCGTACAGAGTACGTCCCTGGCGTTTCAGAGCGTATACAACATCCATGGCGGTGACGGTCTTCCTCTTGGCATGCTCGGTGTAGGTGACAGCATCACGGATAACGTTCTCCAGGAACACCTTCAGCACACCACGGGTCTCTTCGTAGATCAGACCAGAGATACGCTTGACGCCCCCACGGCGAGCCAGGCGGCGAATAGCGGGCTTCGTGATTCCCTGGATGTTATCACGGAGAACTTTGCGATGACGCTTGGCGCCTCCTTTTCCGAGTCCCTTTCCTCCTTTGCCTCTGCCAGACATCTTTGCGTTCAGAATAGTAAGAATGACTTCGATGAAGTTGTGGGGTGAATTTATCTCAGCTACGAGGACGTGATTGAGACCAGGCTGTACAGGAAGCGCGCGCTATCGCTTGTCTCTTTTTTTCTTTTTCTTGTGGGGGATTTCTGTAGAGGGAGGAGCTTCTGCTAGGGACAACGTTTGGCATGATGGGCACTCCTTGAAGCATGATGATGAGCACACATTTCAGGTCAGAGGTGTGGACACACTGCTAGTGTAGGTTTTCCATAGACTCAGTGTACTGTACTTCTACTGAAGTAGGCTAGTGAAATAATTTAAATTCACAGTATTATTCTACAGCAAATCTACATATCAATGAATGAATCATTATTTTTGATTCCACACAACATTATCGTTCATTACAAAAGCATTTACTTTTTCTATAATCTATTACATCTCTAACAAGCTAACACTTGTTTGGCTAGCTGGTACACACAAACACATTAAAATGGTGCATGAAACATACTGTACACTATGTTGCATGTTTAGTAGGTCTCCAACAAATGTATTTATTCATTATGTTTTATCTTTGACAGCCTATTTCTACCTCCCACCATCTCCTATTAGTTTTGTAGAGGGGTGGCATAATTGTGGTGAGCAGTTTCAGTGGTCTGATAACTGATGCTAACAACGGGGCTATCTACCTTACTCACAAAACAACAAATAACTGTTTGGCTATCCTAAGTAAACAACACACAATCCTAGTAAACAACACATGTAACTCACTAAAACTTACCCAAGAACACAGCAGATGTTCTGTCTGCAGACGGCTGTCCCAAGAATAGTGAACTGATGTGGAGATCACTGTCTGAAATTCCGTTGTCATCTGTCAGATTCGGAGTTCGGAGTTTCCGTTATGTATAGTCCAGTATTTAGGAGTTCATTAATTGCCCACTGTCGATATTTCTGCCTGCTTTTGAAATTCTGTTGATAGCTTTAGGGAGAGGTTCAGCTCCATCTTGTAAATTTGTCAACAGGTCCAGACACACACACGTGGCTCCTTACATAGAGCTGGGGTGGGTGTGGCTACACACACTGCAACACTAATACGAATAATACCCCCCACCCGACTTTGCTAACTAAATGTAGGTATTTAGTGAATGTAAAACTGTTGGATATGATATCGAGTGGGTTCTTCATCGCTTCGTTTGTCGTCCTATGCCAAAAACCGGAAAACACATTTTTTTCACAACAAGACTTGTTTGGCTCGATTGTGAGGTTTCACAATTGCCGAGATGGGGACCTATTAATCAAACCCTGTCACATATGATTTTTAGCCTGCTGACGAAATATCTACAACTAACCTCAATGAATGTAGTATACTGTATAATATGCTCTGAAGTTAATTAATGTGTACAGTAGAGACGTAGTGAGATCCATCCAAGGCAGTCCTGTGAGAAACACCTCCCCTTCAACCACCTCAGACATGGGCCTGAAGGGGAACCGGGCAGTGGAGGCCAGGTGCATGCTGGGAGCAGGTGAGGTCAT
The DNA here is from genome assembly GCF_963989245.1 of Nansenia antarctica. Classification (NCBI taxonomy): domain Eukaryota; kingdom Metazoa; phylum Chordata; class Actinopteri; order Argentiniformes; family Microstomatidae; genus Nansenia; species Nansenia antarctica. The sequence goes on from NC_137674.1 coordinate 104,915,523, forward strand.
GCTAGCACGGTAACCAAGAGGGGGGGGTAGCTTCAAAGGTTTGGCCAGCTTTTACAGTTTTTTTTAGGTGTAATGATACAAGATGTCACATAAGGACAATATAAATCAATCTGGTTCAGATTTACGGCCCTGTATCTGTGAGGGTACAGCAAGGCCAGCAGCACTTGGATGTGGCGTATCAGAACACCACAAACATCGTGCACTGCAGTTGAATGGGATCTGTTGATCAATGTGTGGCCTGGCATGACAATAGTAGAGAGAGGGAGAAATACATTTATTGGATTAGTAGAAGAAGATACCATTGTAATCCTTTAATATATTTAATCACAAGCTGCCCTTTATTACAGTTCCACACACCTGTGTACCTGGCAGACGATCTGCTGCCCCAAATGGTTCATAGTGCAATGAAATGAGATGGAATTACATGAGATTCATTCTATGAGATATTTTTAGCATGTGAAGTGTCATTGGGTTAGAGATATTAAAAGGATTTGGAATAACTGATTTCTTAAACTGAAAGAGTCACAGCAAGGATCAATTGTAATCATATACAAAGTGATGTGCAATTTCCTCAGCACTCATCTGGCCTCAGTATCACAAAAGTGAAGTTCAATTGAATGCCACACCCACTGCACTTGATTGTTGAGGTTATGAATGCCACACCCACTGCACTTGATTGTTGAGGTTATGAATGCCACACCCACTGCAGCATTGAGGGCAGGTGAAGGCCCTATATAATCAGCCTAATTTACTCAGAAGGCATTGCTGTGTTCACGGTAAGTAAGGAGGAATTTCTGTGTTGTAGAGTAGTGAAAGCAGGTAGGCTATGCTGCTTTCACTAACGCAAGTGAATTATTATAAACATGTGTGTTGACCTTGTGTGTTGACCTGATTTACGTGGCATATTTGTGAAACTCTTTCAAGGTTTTAACAATTCATTTCCCAGCTGCACATTCATTTCCCAACTGCTGAAATATGGTAAGCATACCTCCTTGAACTGGTGCATTTATAGCACTGAAGTTGTGTGCACACTAACAGAGTATTTGGGTCATCTTCAATTAATTGAGTTTGATGTGGTGAGCCCCACCTTTCCTGACTTAGCTGTGTTGGTACACACTTTGGATAAAAGATAGCTGGTACAGTATGACAATGATTTGATTTCATGGTCTAAGATGAAGGGTTTTTCTTAACAGAGGGAGTGCATCTCTGTACACGTCGGCCAAGCAGGTGTCCAGATGGGCAATGCATGTTGGGAGTTGTATTGCCTGGAGCATGGTATCCAGCCAAATGGGACAGTTCTGGCGGACTCTGGTGCTGTTGCTTTGGCTGACTCGTCATTTGGAACCTTCTTCAGTGAGACTGGGAGTGGGAAGTATGTTCCCAGGGCTGTTTTCATTGATCTGGAGCCTACAGTTGTTGGTAAGGAGGTGCACAATTGCTCTACACTGGTAGATGGTTCATAGTACCGACTACATTACATTTAGTCTCGATGCCTTGGTAGCATGTGAAGCCTAATTTATCTTGTGTGGTACTCCAATGACTAGTTGCCTTGATTCATTTTCTGCATGCATTTTAAGGTGACTGCTTCTCTAGATGAGATCCGGAATGGACCCTACCGTCAGCTGTATCACCCTGAACAGCTCATCAGTGGCAAGGAGGATGCTGCCAACAACTACGCCCGTGGCCATTACACCATCGGCAAAGAGATTGTGGAGCCTGTGATGGACAGAATACGTAAAATGGTAAGGCTCCACAAAAGTGATGCAGTACATTTATAATTATTCCTAGTCCATGTTCTATGGCTTTTCCTGTGCCATCTCTGCAAGGACGCAAGTCTCGATGTTGAACATTTGGGTGACTGTTTTGTTTTCAGGCTGACCAGTGCACCGGACTGCAAGGGTTCCTCCTCTTCCGCAGCTTTGGTGGTGGGACGGGCTCTGGCTTTGCTTCTCTCTTGATGGAGCGCCTGTCTGTGGACTATGGGAAAAAGTCCAAGCTGGAGTTTTCAGTCTATCCAGCTCCCCAGGTGTCCACAGCAGTGGTGGAGCCCTACAACTCCATCCTGACCACCCACACCACCCTGGAGCACTCTGACTGCTCTTTCATGGTGGACAACGAGGCCATCTTTGACATCTGCACGCGTAACCTTGGAGTGGACCGGCCGTCTTATGTAAACCTCAACCGCCTCATCGCCCAGATTGTCTCCTCAATCACCGCCTCCCTGCGTTTTGACGGAGCGCTGAACGTAGACCTGACTGAATTCCAGACTAACCTGGTGCCTTATCCCCGTATCCACTTCCCCTTGGTAACTTACGCTCCCATCATCTCTGCAGAAAAGGCCTACCATGAGCAGCTGTCTGTCCCTGAGATCACCAACGCCTGCTTTGAGCCAGCCAACCAGATGGTGAAGTGCGATCCCAGGCGGGGCAAGTACATGGCGTGCTGCCTGCTCTACCGCGGTGACGTGGTGCCCAAGGATGTCAATGCCTCCATCGCTGCCATAAAGAACAAACGCTCCATCCAGTTTGTGGACTGGTGCCCCACTGGGTTCAAGGTGGGCATCAACTACCAGCCCCCGACGGTGGTGCCAGGGGAGACCTGGCCAAGGTGCAGAGGGCTGTGTGCATGTTGAGCAACACCACTGCCATAGCGGTAGGGCTGCAACTAACGATTATTTTGGTAGTCGACTAATCTGTCGATTATTTTTTCGATTAGTCGTGTGGCTTTTCGCTGCGCGTAAATGGCGACGCAGAAGCATAAATCCGGCTTAACTAGCTATCTAACCTAACGTTACGCCAAGCTACAGCTGCTCACAGAGCTAGTTGATTGGCTAGCTAGCATTGCTGGCTAGACTACAGACAGCTCACGTTAGTAGGCTACGCTTGGCTGTTTATCTTACAGACAGCTCGCTGGTGGACTCAACATAATTGAAATAGCATTCACTTATCAAGCATCATTCATGATCATCCACCATGACTACCTGGTATTTTAATAGCGACCACCCCTCACTTCATTTCATCTCGCGTTCTCCTGGCTTCAACATGGAAAACCCCTGATACGTAACGTTACATACAAGCGCCTCTGTCTGTCACACGCGTGCCACAGGGCAAATAAATTAATAGCACAAACGCTCATAGCATGTACAGCCCTGTCCATGAGACGTTGTTTTCCAACATGAAAGAACATAAACATTACGACCCTAACAATATAACGTTAGCCAGTTGGCTAACAACGTTAGCTAAAACTTACCCAGCTGATTCTTGCATGGCTCCCGTAAAAAAAATAAAAAATAAAAAAAATAAAAACGTTTTATTTTTTTATACGATTAGTCGACACTAAAATTCCACGTCGACGAGTTTTTATAATCGACATCGTCGATTATGTCGACTAATCGTTGCAGCCCTACATAGCGGAGGCTTGGGCAAGACTGGACCACAAGTTTGACCTGATGTATGCCAAGAGGGCCTTCGTACACTGGTATGTGGGAGAGGGCATGGAGGAGGGGGAGTTCTCTGAGGCCAGAGAAGACATGGCTGCCCTGGAGAAGGACTATGAGGAGGTGGGGCTGGACTCTGGTGACGGTTGTGAAGATGATGAGGAAGAATATTAAACTGATCCCATCTTCAGTATGTATATTTGTTCTTAGCAACCCCTTGTCTAAACATTGAATAAATCCAAAAGCATTTTGCACTTGATGTTTTGTCATTTCCACTTAATTGATTTGTTCATCCTTTCAAAGCAAACAAATGTTTGGTTGCATCTGTCCAAGTTTTTAAAAAGCTAGAAAGCAGGGCTCACTTAAGATAAGCTACTAGGTTTTATAAATCAGGGCTCACTTAAGGATGGCTACTAGGTTTTATAAAGCAGGGCTCACTTAAGGTTAGCTACTAGGTTTTGGGAATGGACATGTACTAGACAGATGTAGGATTGACATGACAACTAGACTAGCGTGACTGCAAGTAGGATTCATCTAACTTTGTTGACTAGGTTTTCCTTGTTCAGAAGAACTGGTCAAATCTTCTGCATAGGTGTGCTGTGTTCCATGAACATTATTAGAACTGAAAGTGTAACCAGATTGTCCATCCATACATAGATGTGTAACGATGGTTCTAATCATGCCTGGTGCGGCAGGGATTCCTTTACAGCTTTAAAGGATGTGATGTTACCTTTGCTCACTGTAAAACTCTTAAACGAACAGAGGATCCAGTGACCTCACTCTTCATGGATACACAGCTGGGGGCAGAAGAGCTGTATCCTAGCTAATCTAAGCTGTAATACAAAGGTAGATAACTCACTCTGACTTAAAACACACTTCTCCATGGTCAAATGGTTTTATTGACAGTCTGTGCCACACATCTAACTACCTAGATGACATGGACAGGAAATTGTTTCATCAGCCTGCGAATTAACATGTTAGTGTGGTAGTAGGGGTTGGTTGTGTGTGTGTCAGGGGGTGGGGTGTTCTACTGGGGGGTGGTTTTGGTCTCGACTGTGGAGGGATGGGAGCCAGGGTGAGGTTAATTAGCACAGGTGTGGGGAGTTTCTAATTAACCTTTTACCCTTTTATTATTATTATTTTAATTATTTGTTTTACCATTACTGTCTAAATCAGCGTCTGTTTTCTCACAAGAAGGTGGGGGATTACAGTGGAACGTCACAACACGTATCTTCATACTGGTCCGAGTTTCCCGACAAACTCTGACTTGTGTCCAAATTGGGTGGTTTATTTCCCACTAGGGAATTCGTATCAGAGTTTCCTACATCTGCCGAACGCACCATTATTCTCTGATAAAGTAACACTTTTGACGCCTTTTTCTTACGGAGCCCCCCTGGGGTCACATGGTAGAAAAAAAGATTTGATGTGTGAATCTGTTTAGTAATTCGTTCCCTCGGTTTAGTAATCCGTTCACTCTGTTTAGTAATTCGTTCCCTCAAATGTTGCTCCCCAATACCCTTACTGGTTTGATTACAAATGATCTCTGTTTTGGTGATTTCTGTGCCCAAAAGAACCTGGGTCTCCTGCACATCAATGCAAGGAGTTTAATTCCTAAAATAGATCAGTTGTCAGTCTGGGTAAACGGTTCCAGTCCTGAGGTACTAGTAATCACTGAGTCTTGGTTAAGAAAGTCAATTTCCTATCCTGAAGTACACCTGCCAGGCTACAATCTGTTTAAGCGGGATAGGTCTTCTAAGTGTGGGGGGGGGAACCTTTCCAAAGTACACCTGCAGTGCTTTGCCCTAGCAAAATCCATCCCCAAACAGTTTGATCCATTAGTTCTTAACATCAAGCTATCAAATAGTTACTCACTGTCGGTGGCTGGTTGTTATCGTCCTCCATCAGCACCAGCATGTGCTCTAGAACAGTGGCGGACTCAGGCTGTTTGAAGGGCAGGGGCAAAAAGAAAAAAAGGGCACCTACTGCACAACATGGGACCCCATCAGCGAGCAAAGAGATGATGCGTCATTTGGTGAAATAGTCTTCATCCTTGATTAATTCAGATTAACATTATGTAGTCTAGGCCAGGGGCAGATTTCGGATTGTAGGAGATCCGGTGCTGAAAAATTGGCGCTTTTTTTGCTGCGACACCACAAACTTCAACTTACCACCACCATATAGCGGACAAAAGTCACTGGAGAACACTTATAGGATTTCACGAGAGGTATTAGAGAATTAATGTAAGGATGGAGGGTTGGGGTTGATGAACCTGGAGGTGAAAAAGAAGGCTATGAGAGTGAAAAGTTGTATTTGTATAGCGTATTTCTCACAAAATGTGACCCAATGCGCTTCACATGATGACAGAACACGCAAGCAGGCAAGGGAAAAAACTGCACACTGCATCCAGGAAAATTCCCTTGCAGCCCTCTACTCATAGAGCGACTACTTCCAGTTTGCAAACCAGCGCACAGCAGCAGCCCCCAAACCCTCCCCACGGGGGACCCCCAGCCGCCCCACACACCCGCCCCACCACCAGCACACCCGGCCCAGCCAACCAAGCACAGACCATAATAGCTCCGTACCTGGCTAGCCGAACCAGGTGCCCCGGCGGCGGAACAGACCAAACACACGGGGCGGCCGGGGCCGCTGAGGAGAGGCCTGAGGACCACAAGCGCACAGCAAGCAAGCAAGGGCGAAAAACCTGTACACCGTGTATCCAGGAAAGATTCCCTGCATCTTATTAGCGTATACACTGTTCACAAGTCATTCCTCGTCATCGGAACTGCTTTGTCCAGTGCGGAGCTCAGATCCTGGTGCAGGTCCTGGCGCTGGTACAGCCTGGTACTTCAGCACCCAGGTACTCTTTCGTGTCAACAGAAGATCTTATATAGAAGAACATATATATGAGACATTTTGAAATTGTATTGTTTTTTTTTACAGAAATAAACATTGAAAATACAGGCAAGATCCCTCCCACCACTTGTTGTCACTGTCATGAACTAATGGAAGTTAATGCCCCTTCCTCCTTGTTTGTTTTATCAATTTTGAAAAAGCATTTTGGATCTTTAAAATGTACATATTGGTGCAATTACATCTAATTGTCCACATGCCTATTATATTTGTATTAACTGGACTGTACAGAAATATTCTTCAAAGTGTTGAATTGATCGCTGGTATCACTCTGCTCTACGACACTTCCTGTGGATATCTGTGGGCTCAGTGGTCATTCGCGGGGCGTGGCGGGAGGGCGCGCGCACATGCGCGTCTCTGCTCCGAGGCCGGATTGGTCCGTTGCTCGCCAATTGAGAAGGGTCCAGCTGTAGCCGCAGCATGAACGGAGAGAGCCAATTGGATGAGGTGTCATCGGCCTGGTGGCCAATGAACGCCGGTCACGGTGAGCTATAAGTACGACACACTACGCAGGTTTTTATTATTTCAGACTCTTTTCTTCTGTACTTACGGAACTCGCTAGAATCCAGAAAATGTCAGGAAGAGGTAAAACCGGAGGCAAGGCCAGAGCCAAGGCGAAGACCCGTTCTTCTCGTGCTGGGCTCCAGTTCCCAGTGGGTCGTGTACACAGGCTCCTGCGTAAGGGCAACTATGCCCATCGTGTGGGCGCCGGCGCACCGGTCTACCTGGCCGCCGTGCTCGAGTACCTGACGGCTGAGATCCTGGAGTTGGCCGGCAACGCCGCCCGCGACAACAAGAAGTCTCGTATCATCCCCCGTCATCTGCAGTTGGCCGTCCGTAACGACGAGGAACTGAACAAACTGCTGGGCGGTGTGACCATCGCTCAGGGTGGTGTGCTGCCCAACATCCAGGCAGTGCTGCTCCCCAAGAAGACCGAGAAGCCCGCCAAAGCCAAGTAAAAGGCCCACTTCGTCATAACTATTGAACCCCAAAGGCTCTTTTAAGAGCCAACCACTTTTCTCTCCAGAAGTGCAATCCATTCCTCCGCCCTCTTAAAAGTTGTTAAAGTGTGGTATGATTAGTTTCGTGATGTAACATTATACACCCACTTTCATTTCACGGATATGCGCCCACACGAGGTAGAGAAGAGGCACCCACAACACGGTTAGACAATTCTTTCTTTCGGCCTCATGTGCTGTATCAATAACATTGTCCTACATCCTCAGGGTGTTATGCAGTTAATGTTGTTCCTCCATATGTAATTGAAGTTGGCTTGGTTGGTCATGTTACAAAGCAGAGCGGGTTGATGATAAAGGATTACATTGACAAACTTTCCATTTTTGTCCGTACATATTTTCAAATGCATCTCTTTGAAACCCAACTGTTAAGAATAGATTTGGCTTTCTATAAATGATTTTCAAGATTAGAATTCGCACTGGCGTCACTTTGTTACAAAAAAAAGATATTTAACTAATGTAATAGCATTAATAAACGGGGTAGAGGGCAAACAAAGGAGCGGGAGGTTTTAGGGTTTGAATTTAAGGCGGGCATGGTGGACGAGGCTCGTGTTCAATGTCAGTCCGAGACGTGAGGGAGGTGACAACAAGCCAAAGGGCTCGTCGATAGTAGCCGCCTTTAATGGTGACATGCATGGCCATGTGTTGGGTGCTAAGCCTTCTATTTCACTGGCCATAATAACTCACATTGTGAAATTAATTCATAGGGGTGGCTATGGCTCAGCCGGTAGAGCCGGCGTCTTAATGATCGCAAAGTCGGCAGCTCGCAGCGGTTTGAATCGGATTGTCACATTATGAGATGAATTCACTGGGAGGTTGGGGGGTCAAGGATGTCCTGTGCAACATCTGCATCTGGCTCCAGCATGTCCCCATTATCCAAACACACATTTTGTAAAAAATAAAAAAATAAAAGGCACAGGACGCAATAACGTTTGCTTAGTTTGTCCATTCGGGGATTCCGTTGTTCGACTCCCATTGGCTATCCAGAGTTGACTCTCTGATTGGTCGACACAGGAGGGTTTTGGTTTACAATGGCGCTGTCTGCGGGACTGTGAAGACACACCAACCCTACTCTCTCTGCAGAGAATGAATTAAACCGTTTTCAGTCAAATAGTTTTATTTCATGTAAAAGTTACGATAGCTAACATTGTTGGTCCCCTCACACCTCACCACGGTAAGATGCATCTGTGTTGTTTTTGTTTTACGTTAGCAAGCTAGCTAGCTGGTTAGCTAGCCTGTTATATGTGATGTGTCTCTTCTAGCGAGTTTGTTTGTTTGTGTGTGTTTGTGTGTGTGTGTGTGTGTGTGTGTGTGTGTGTGTGTGTGTGTGTGTGTGTGTGTGTGTCTGTGTCACAGTGTGAGTGTGTAAGGCTGTATTTCCATGTTCATATGACTCTCTTTCTGTAGCTCTTTGGTTTTCAAGTTTAGGGAAAGGAGATTATTATTTCCCTTTCCACGTGAAATAACTTTGTCTGTGATAGTTTCTTGTATGTGCACACATTACACACATAAACTTCAACTGGTCCAGAACTCAGCTGCACGCATCATCACTAGAACTCCCTCCATTCACCATATCACTCCAGTTCTCCAACAACTTCATAGGCTCCCCCATCAAATTCCGTATTCATTTTAAGATTCTCCTACTCACCTTTAAGGCTCTCCATAACCTAGCACCCTCATACGTCTCTGAACTCCTTCCTACTCACACTCCCTCCCGTAGTCTCAGATCCTCCTCTGCCAACCAACTTGTCATCCCTTCTGGCCGCCTGACTACTATGGGATCTAGAGCCTTCAGCCGTTCTGCTCCCCGCCTCTGGAACTCTCTGCCACCTAACATACGCAATATTGACACTCTCACCACTTTCAAATCCAGTCTTAAAACACACCTTTTCACAATGGCTTACTTGGTTTGATCTTCTGTATTTTGTTTGTTGTTATATCTGATTTAGCTGTTTTTATCTCATTTTGCTTTGTTGATTTGAATGTTTTGATATGTGGGTTTAAACTGTCTTGTAAGGTGTCCTTGAGAGCCTTGAAAGGCGCCCATAAATTAAATGTATTATTATTATTATTACCCTTGAACTCTTTCTATTTTCAGCCCACAAAATGCCTGCGTTCCGTCAAGTTGGAGAGAAGCAGCTTCCTAACCCTGTTCTGTGTATGGCATGGTCTCCAAAGAGAGATCTCATTGCCCTTGCGAACACAGCTGGCGAGGTAGGGCCGCAACTGATGATTTATAGATCAGTGGGTCAGACACATGAGAGAGGTGTTCCCATACGCACAACATGTTTGTTTGTCCTACAATGAGTCTTTTTGTTATTCAATTTGTATCAAGCTGTATTGGTAACAGTGTCTAAACCATGTTTGTGTAGCTGCTACTGCATCGATTGGCCAATTTCCAGCGTGTTTGGAGCTTGCCACCCAACGAGAACACAGGGAAGGAGATCACTGCGCTCGCTTGGAGACCTGATGGCAAAGGTCAGTAATGACGAGAGGCGGACCACATTATTATCAGTTATAAGTATAATATTTACTTTGAGATATTGTTGAGATAATGTTTTTGTTTATCCACATGTTCAATGATGATGATGATGAAAACAGAACAGGCTAGGCTGTATTATATAGATGTATTTTACCCATGTCATTCTCTAAGGTAGTGTCTTTGCCTGTCTGTGTTGTTCCCAGTCCTGGCCTTCAGTCTAGGAGACACCAAGCAGGTGGTCCTCTGTGATGCAGAGAAAGCAGAAATCCTTCACCTGTTCCCTGTGGAGAACCCTGTGTCCTGCATGCACTGGATGGAGGTGCTGGAGGAGAGCAGGTCTGGACCACAGTAGGGGAAGAGGGGTTCAACTAACAGATATGGAGAACTTGTGTTCATTTGGGTGAACTATCCCTTTAAATCGTGTCTGACCTGTGTGGTGAGGAATCTATATCCTTGTGTTTCAGTGTGCTTAGCTCCTTCTACAACTCTGAAGACGAGTCCAAACTTTTTCTTCCCAAGTTGCCGACTCTTCCGAAGAGGTAACCATGCATTTGCATTTTAAAGAATTATTATTATTTATTTAACCATTATTTTTAACAAGTAGGTCCCTTGAGATTAAAATCTCTTTCGAGGGAGACCTGGCCAAGATAGCACACCAGTACAAGTACAAGGTTACACAATTGGAGAATAATAGACAATAAAAGGGACAACAGATAAACATTACAAAATCCATTTTAGGATTTTTCATTTCTTAACCAGAGCGACCAGAACTCTCCCAGGGAGATGAGATTATTAAAATGTAGTGTGTTCTGGAAGTTATTCCATGACCAGGGTGCAAAATAAGACCTTGCTTGACCGTGTCTTATCTATTCTCAGTTACAGCACAACATCAAAGGTCTTCAGGTATGTCAATGTGTCATCAACTTCCAATGAATATTTCAAATAGATCTCTGCACTAGAATCCACGTGTTCTCATAACCAATCGCTTTGTGTTCCAGTGAGGAAAAGTCTGATGAGGCTATGAACCTCTTGGGAGAAGTGAGGTGAGGACTGAAAGTTTCACGTGATTGATAACACACCCATTCAAATAGACAAACAGTCTCCTTATCATACATGTGCTGCATCCCAATTAGATTAGATTTATATTGGATTAGATTCAACTTCATTGTCATTGCAGAGTACATGTACCAGACAACGAAATGCAGTTACCAGAAGTACAAATAGTGATATAGTGCAAAGGTATGATAGTGTAGACAAAATATGATATGTACAGTTATGGTATGATATTTACAGTATGGTGTATACGGAACAAGGTTGGTATAGTCCATATATGTAGATGTGTAATTTATCTATTATGAGATAGCTGAAGTGTGGACTTGGGCACTTCCCCATGTGGATTAAACAGCATATGATTGGTCTAAGTATGGCATCTGGCACCAATCCATTCTCATTTAAGTGCCCACAGAAAGAAATCTAATGTAGAAATTGTGCATGTTCTCATCCATTATCTATGTCCAATTTAGTTCCATTTGTGAGTTGCATTTTTGGGTGATTGTAGCCTCTGCTGTTGTCATCTGTGTGCAGGTTAAACATCCTGGTCCTTGGTGGAGGGTCTGGTTTTGTGGAGTTGTATGCCTACGGAATGTATAAGATCGCCACTTTAACAGAGGTAAGGCTGCGCTTGCTCACGCTCCATTTAGGTCACAATAGACCTATCACTAAGCCACGCCCCCTTTAAAAAAAAACTCAGACAATCAAACAACGCTCGCTCAAATTCTTCACTGACAGTGACTGACTGTGACTGAATGACATTCAATGACCTACAATGGCGGGAGTTCAAATTTCTGATTTACAAGTAAGTAATAGACATGTTTTTTAAAGATGACAAGAATATTTTGTCTAGAAGCTTTTCACCATCAGATATTAGCGAGTTGTTTGTCTGCCTGTAGTGACTTTTGCTGTGATATGATTGGACAATTTTTATTTTGGGGCGTGGCTTAGCGATAGGTCTATTACAGATGCCAGATTAAATTACTCCTTTGGTCTGTGGCTGATGGCTGTAAGGAAGTAGGAGTGTCCCATTTCTCCACCTTTCCCCCCAAAGTATGCACTTTTCCCAGAGTATGCACTTGGATTCAAAATGGGGATGGATCTGTGTGTAAAAGACAATACTTCGACCAATCCTGTGCTTTCAAATATACACAGGCAAGTGTACAAGTGTGTACTTCAGCAGAAAGAGGATGTGCCTTGTGTGTTTGTCTCACCTGCGTGAGTCACGTTGTGACTTCAAACTGCTCCTCCTCAGGTTCCAGGGACCTGTCGCAGCCTGTGTCTCTCCAGCGACCTCAAGTCTCTGTCTATCATCACCGAGGTCAGGTCCCCTGACAACGACCATGAGATCTGCTACATCCAGGTAAGAGTTATCATTCAGGTGACGGGAAGCCTCACTTTCTTTCATCCTGTCAGCCTCTCTTTCTTCCTGTCAGCCTCTCTTTCTTCCTGTCAGCCTCTCTTTCATCCTGTCAGCCTCTCTCTCTCGTAAGTTCCTGATACTCTGGTCCTTTTAGTTCCTCCTTCACTCCTCCTTCACTTCTAATGTTCCACTGCAATAATTCTTTTGATGCTTTTCGTTTTTTTTTGCTTTTTCTATTCTTTCACTAAGCATCTTCAAGTGTTATGCCGCAATTCATCTGGCTCTTGTTAATTCAGTGCGTTCATCACATCTGTCCCTACTACTTCCTAAACAATTGGATAAATAAATAAATCCATGTTCACTGTCTCCTCCAGCTGGACACAGGGCTGTTGTCAGACTGCCTCCCTGAGGTCACTAGGATGGCCCGCAAGTTCACCCACATCTCCACCCTGCTGCAGTACCTGCGCCTCTCTCTCACCTGCATGTGCGAGGCCTGGGAGGACATCCTGATGCAGATGGACCTGCGGCTCACCAAGTTTGTCCAGGTAAGCGCCGGGTCCCGTTTTGTTTGCTAAGAGAAATAACTACGGTGGCCTGCATAAGTCATGGGGCCGTGAAGCATTTTATTTTTTGTTTTGGCGGTATACTCGCAAAGTTTGGATTTTGAATCAAACATATATACCTGTGAGGTTAAAGTGAAGAATTTTTTTGTGATGGTATATATTTGTGAATATAGTGTACTAGGGATGCACGATATTATCGGCACCGATATTTATCGGCCCGATAATGGGAAATTAATGTTTATCGGTATTTATCGGTTTTATAAAATTGTAGCCGATATAGAGCCGATAATATGAAGCCGGAAATATTTCTGCTTCCGGTTTCCGCGCTCATGCTGCTGCGCCTGCGTACAGGCACGCAGTGTATAGACGAGACGAGAGCGAAACATGCCTTCCCCGGTGTGTCTGACATTCTGCAGAGTTTCTGAGGCAGATAGTGCGTTTGCAATTTGCAATACATGTTCGACAAAAGTTCGGAGAGGAGGGCAAAGGTCTACGAGTTACAACACAACGAATCTCATAAGTCACCTTAAGATTCACCATTGCAAGCACGCTGTATGGAAGGAATATCAAGCACTAGTAGTAGCAGAACAAGGTAGCCTAGCCGCGAAAAAAAAAGCTGCTGTGCCTATTGAACACGCATTTGAAAACTGCAGGAAGTTCACTCGAGACAGCTCAAAGGCTCAAGCAATCAATGAAAAAATAATGGAGTTGATGGCCCTCGACGACCAGCCTTTCTCTGTAGTAGAAGATAAAGGATTTCGCCAGCTAATTTCACATTTAGAGCCCCGGTATACACTCCCAAGTCGCCGCTATTTTGCAGACGTGTGCCTGCCTGCTATGTATGATACAGTCGCCACACACATCCATAGTCTGATCGATACTAGCGTAAGCCAGATAAGTTTTACCACGGACATATGGACTTCTGACATTAGTCCAGTCAGTATGCTTAGTTTGACGGCCCAGTGGCTGGATGAGGACTTCAATATGAAGAAGACACTGCTGCATGCGCAGGAGTTCTCCGGTTCGCATACTGCGACAGCCATCCGCGGTAATAAATTACTCTTAGGTGAGCCTTTTTTGTTTTCATAAAAGGAGGCCAGATCTTGGCAAAAAAAAAGCATTGTGCACTGTCTATAACAGATTCTGTTTGTTAGAGGAAATAATAAATGAACATTTGAAGAGTCAGAAGTGTTCTCTTTGTTGTGTTAACAATAGTGATGTAAGTTAGATTTGGTGAGATCACTATGGAATATTAAATCATCAATCTTTGCTCACTACATAGCCTTTCTTACCTTCAGGTGTGCATGAACTACAGGTTATCAACTGTGAAATTATATCTGAATGGTCTTTATTGTCATTGATATAGTACAGGTACCAAACAACGAAATTTGGGAGGGGGGGGGCTCCCCTGGTGCTAGGAAATAAAAAATAAAAAATAAAAATATCTGTTATCATATCGGTTATCGGCCACGAGAAGCGGGTTAACATCGGTATCGGTATCGGTTGGAAAAAATGCATATCGTGCATCCCTATAGTGTACTATACTCTATATTTTGACAGACATCAATGGAAGACCCCAAAGGCAAACGCAAAGCCTAGAATCAGTGCTAGACATTGACACCTGCACAAATTATGTGACGGATCAGACCTGACTTATCAGAAACACCTGTCAAGCCAATTGTCCCATTGCTTTTGGTGGCATGAAATAGGGGGACTATTATAAGTACTATACTATACGTGTTAGCATTTCTAAATGGTGAATCCAATATGTATACAATTACCCACAAATAAAGCTGACATACTCTAACCCTCATAAAAATGGTTTGATTTCAAATCCAATCTTTTAGAGTATCGAGCCAACTGAAGAAAACATTCTTCCCTGTCCCATTATTTACACAAGGTACATGGTCAACAAACTGTCATGACCTCATCATTACCGTACTGTTGGAGGGAAAACATTTGAAGTGTTTTTTGTTGTTTTTGTCAATCAAGTGTGATAGCACTAGGCGGGGACACAAACCACTGTGGTGCTTCTGGACCAGGATTGAGGACCACAGTTCTATAGTCTGAATTGATGCATGTTTTTACCTCCATGTTTTTAGGAGAAGAACACCAGCACGCAAGTTCAAGATGAGTTCCTGGAGCTTTTGCTGTGGGGGCAGTCGAGGTGAGAAAAAAGTCACTGTGGTCAAGTTTAGGGCTGCACGATTAATCGATTTTAAATCGAAATCGCGATTTGAAATTATGCGATTAGCTAATCGCAAAGCCTGCGATTTGCCTGCGATTTTCTTTTTTTTTTTTTTTTTTTACTTTTTTTTTTTTTTTTGCTATTTAGCTGACGCTTTTAATCCAAAGCGATTTACAATTACGAATTACAGGGACATTCCCCCTGGAGTAACTGAGGGCTAAGTGCCTTACTCAAGGGCACACTAGTAGTGGTGTGGTTTCAGGCGGGATTTGAACTCACACAACCTTCCGATCACAAGTCCAACTCACTAGACCACCACTACCCGTATGGGATACGTCATACAGCGCGTCGGATTCAACGTCAATGAACGTCAACGTCAATGAACGTCAACAATGAACGTCAACAATGAACGTGAACGTCAATGAACGTCAACGTCAATGAACGCACACCAACAACATCGCACGTGAAACGCCCACGTTTCGGTAGCTAGCAATAGCAACATTCATGGTGGATAATGGCTTCAGCAGAAGTAGTTTGATGGTATCATGTGGTAATGCTCTCTGAAAATAGATAGATTCATCCAATCACCTGCCAAGTATTTTTTGAAAGTACCTGCCCTTTTCCAAACAGCTTCCAATTAAGCTTTCCTAGATGGTTGTGTGAAACAAACCACCTGAGTCAGGTTAGTAATGCTCCATCACATGTTTTAATCTGAAGCTTGATTTTAAAGCAACCCAACTTTAAAGCAACCCAATGTAAGTTTAGTTCTTTCACTCGTAGCTCGGGCTGTGGGGGTGCTAGAGGAGGGAGCCTCTAAGTCCCCTGAAGACGTACAAACAAACTGCACGTTGATACGACCTTCCTAGCCGGAGATATGGCCACACTTTACAAAAACGTTTTTTTTTTTTTTTTTTTTTTTTTTTGCTATTTAAAAAAATAATAATCGCAAATTAATCGCAATCGCGATATCTGTCCAAATAATCGCAATTCGATTTTTTCCCCAAATCGTGCAGCCCTAGTCAAGTTGCACTTTTACGCTACTGTACTCAGCAGAATATGCTTTTTTATCAGCTAATGAAGTAGCTGTTGGAATACGAAGTTGGAAAGATGCTGTCTCACAGGTAGACAGTGTGCCTCCAAATATTGCCTGCACACTGTAAGTAGCTGTGAAGTCTGAGGGGCGAGATGAGGAATGATGGTGAACAGGTTATTAATTGTAGGTGCAATACTTTAAAAGTCCAGAAGGTGGCACTTGAGTATTTCACTGAACCAACTGTGCATGGAGATGGTTGATTTTGAGGTGTTTAGGGCTTTTCTTTTGACATGCAAACTCTAGTAAACTGTTGAATTAAACTGGAGGTGGCCATTTAGTAGTTTAGTAAACTCGCACGTTGTGTCAAATATGAATATGGAAAACAGATTGTAACTATTCTTGATTTCTATTCAGCCCTGAACTGCAGGCCCTCCTCATGAATCAACTGACCGTCAAAGTGAGTAAAAGAAGTTGAAATATTTTTTCCCTCCATTTCCTACCCGTGTGTCAACCCAGCCCACCTCAAAGTGCTCTGTGCTGAACTATATGTACTTTGAGAGGCTTAATACCTCTTTAGTACAGTGTAACTATTACTAACTGTAACTAATAACGATGATAACAATAATAATATTTTATTTTTGTAAGGAGCTTTTCACGTGTACAATCTCAAAGCACATACTATACGGTTGACCATATTGAGAATGTGGCTTGGGGTGTTGGGTTGATGACAGTATCTTGTTCATTTATCAATTCAACAATACTATGAGTTGCTCAGTTTTGCTTTGCTACGTTGCTGTGTTCCTCTCAGGGGCTGAAGAAGCTGGGCCAGTCTATAGAGTCCTCTTACTCCAGCATCCAGAAGCTGGTGATCAGCCATCTGCAGAGGTATCCACTCAGCTAGTCCTAATCCTCTCCTCTTATCCACTCATCTTAAACTGTGACCTGATGTTCTCCTGGCATAAAGTGAATGTTTAACTGTGAAGAAAATAGAATACCAATTATTCTTGATCTGCTATATTGGCTGAGGCAACTTTATGTGTATTTTGAATACAGTAGTAAGTTTAATTTTATTTTTCTTTACCTTTTTTTCTTCATAATTTATGATTATGATTATTATTATTATATACTACTGATTTTGCAATGCAGTATAATCACCATGAATGATTGATGGCACTATCACTAAATATAATTGTTGCAGGCTTATACATCTTTCTGTGCCTGCGGTTTAATAATAATAATAATAATAATAATAATAATAATACATTAGACTTATATAGCACTTTTCTAGACACTCAAAGACGCTTTACAAACTGAAAAGATTGAGTATTAAAATAAAAGGTTTAGTTATTTCCATTGCGTTCTTGTGGCTTATTGACATGAGAGAACACAACCATGTTGTACTGCTGTGAAGAACCCCTCCAGCACCATTAGAAGTTTCTTGTGGCAAACCTGGCACATTATTCTCCAACATTCAATTCCATTCCAAAGCAGGTGGGCTATGGCAAAGAGCATGCTATTTGGATATTTAAAGCCTAATAATAATAATAATAATAATGATGAGATTCCAGTTTTTATATTTGATAAAATAAAGCTTTTATAGCCATAGGACAAGCATTCCTAACATTTTACTCGTAAATGAATTCTCTAGGGGACCAGAGGGGTGAGATTTTGAGGCAGTGGCTATGATTTTACGAGCGCGTAAAAGTCTGGAACGCCTATGAATAATACATCTTGGAAAGTGTGGTGCCGGAAGTGCCTACAAGGCGCAGAGCATAAGGAAATCAGAATAGGCCCCAAGGTGGTTTTGTAAAACCAACCAATCCCACATTGTTGTTTCTCCCTCTCTCCCTCTCTTCCTCTCTCCCTCTCTCCCTCTCTTCCTCTCTTCCTCTCTCCCTCTCTTCCTCTCTTCCTCTCTCCCTCTCTCCCTCTCTTCCTCTCTTCCTCTCTTCCTCTCTCCCTCTCTCCCTCTCTTCCTCTCTTCCTCTCTCCCTCTCTTCCTCTCTTCCTCTCTCCCTCTCTCCCTCTCTCCCTCTCTTCCTCTCTTCCTCTCTTCCTCTCTCCCTCTCTTCCTCTCTTCCTCTCTCCCTCTCTTCCTCTCTTCCTCTCTCCCTCTCTCCCTCTCTTCCTCTCTTCCTCTCTTCCTCTCTTCCTCTCTTCCTCTCTCCCTCTCTCCCTCTCTCCCTCTCTTCCTCTCTTCCTCTCTCCCTCTCTTCCTCTCTCCCTCTCTCCCTCTCTTCCTCTCTCCCTCTCTCCCTCCAGCGGGTCAGAGGCTCTGTTGTACCACCTCAGTGAGGTGAAGGGGATGTCCCTGTGGAAACAGAAGTTTGAACCTCTGGGCCTGGACGCTGCAGCTATAGAAGGTACTGTGTGACCCACATCCCCGTTGTCTTCATTGATAAAAAGCACAGTTATGGTCGTCAAGGATCCTTCATAATAGTAATAAAAGGTTTATTTATATAGCACTTTTCCCAAAGCATGTGCTTCACGTAAAAGATGCTGTTTATCACGATGAGTAGAGGAATCTTGGGGCATAATTGATTCACGATTTAATCGGTGTGAAGATCATGGCAATATTTGTACTGTATTTTCTGGACTATAAGTCACACTTGTTTTCATAGTTTGGCTGGTCCTGCGACTTAGTCAGGTGCGACTAATATATATCAAATTCACTCATATATCATATTCATATTCATATATCATATTCAGTGATGTGGAATGAGATCGGGAGCTTGGTGAACTTGCTTACCGGTAACTCGCTTGTTGGACTCGTGGCTTGTTGTGTTAATTTAGCCTATTCAGCCTCCCAGGTATGTTCTTTATGCTATTGTGTAGCTGAATAACTGTTAATGTGTTACGTTAACATACCGGACTTCTATTCAGCCTGTTGTTCTGTGTGCTATTGTGTAGTTGAATAACTTTCCTTTCCAGATTAAATGTCTGTTCTTGGTGTTGGATTTTGTGAAATAAAAATGGAAAGAAATGCGATTTATAGTCCAGTTGTTATACACAGGTATATTATGTTATGTTTTTTTCCTCTTCATGACACATTTTTTGACTGATGCGACTTATAAAATACGTTATATATATAAATATATACGTATATACACACAGTAAGCTTTGTTCAAACTGTTTGTTGTTGAATACATATTGTGTGAATATTTCTTTTCTTTTTGTTATTAAACAGATGCTATTACAGCAGTGGGCTCATTCACGTTGAAAGCCAATGAACTTCTCCAGTGAGTTTGCAGACCTCTTAATGTGCTTTTCTCATCCAGTTTCTGTTCTAAAAGAACACAAACACAAAAACAAGCAAACTTCCTCAGTAAATTCCTTGGTGTTATGGTGTGAGACTTCTCCACTCTGTGTTGTTTACCTCTGTGTTTCTCTCACTCAGAGTCATTGACAAGAGCATGAAGAACTTCAAAGCTTTTTTCCGATGGCTGTATGTCGGTGAGTTCCCATTTTGGTGGGATTGACGGTGACTTGAATGGCACTTTTCATCTCATTGCTTGTGTATTAGTCTAGAATATAATTATTATTAGTCTAGAATATAATTTCAAATAGGATTGGTTTTGAATGACAAATCCTCCAAATGTTTATTCCAATGCAGCTATGCTCAGGATGTCAGAGGATCATGTCCCTCTGGAGCTCAACAAGGTGAAAGAGAATCATAATCACAGTTTACAATGGATGCTTTTTGTCAATTGTTTTATAATGTCATACCTGTTTCATTGACTTCTCAGATGACCCAGAAGGACATTGCCTTTGTGGCAGACTTCCTTTCTGAGCATTTTAGTGAGGTGAGATGAGGAGAATGACACTTCCTATTCCATAGCTTCTCACAGACGAGTCATTGACATGCCCTCTCCCCTCCTCTGACAGAACGAAGAGCTGTTCGACCGAAAGGGAAAGTACTTCAATGTTGAACGGGTCGGCCAGGTAAGCTGTGTGTCTGTGTGTGTCTGTGTGACTGATCAGTACTGATCTCTCTGTGTGGGTGTGTGTGTGTGTGTGTGTGTGTGTGTGTGTGTGTGTGTGTGTGTGTCTGTGTACCGCACCGTCATGAGATCAGTACTGGACCTTCTTTTATATTGTGCAGTACCTGAAGGATGAGGACGAGGACCTTGTGTCTCCGCCCAACACCAAAGGGAACCAATGGCTGAAATTTCTGAAGGAAAGCACACACTTGAAAGGTGAACTATGACCTTTAATTAGATGTTGGCGTTTGGTTTGTTGTGTGCGTTGTGTGTGCGCCTCAATTGTTTAACTGATTAACTTGGACTAAACTGATGTCACTGGTTGATTGATTGATTGATTTGACTGTAAGATTGATTTGTTGATTGATTTGGTTGTGTCTAGAGAGCCCATTGCTGTTCCCCTCATACCCTCAGAAGTCCCTCCATTTTGTGAAGAGGATGATGGAGGGTGTGATTGAATTGTGTCTACATAAACCCGCTGTAAGTAGAACACACATGCGTGTGCGCACACACACACACACACACAGGCAAAACATACACACTCACACACCTAGACCCAGACACACACAGTCCTGCTCACAGAAAGGAATTAATATTCTTGTAGCTTTAGTATCCCCTGCAACTCACATATACAGTATAGCAGGGGGGTGAAGGTTGGCTCAGAATCTGCTGACTCAAGAGCTTCTCTTATCAGGAATGCAAACCATCAATCGAACTAACTCTCCCCGTCAGAGAGAGGTCTGTCATAGTGTAATCTGCCTCTCTCTCCCTCTCATCCCTCACTTGCACATCCTCCCATCCCTCACTTTCCCGCCTTTCGCTCATTTACTTGTGGTAATATGATTTTACTGCAGTAACAAGATACACCACGCCAGACACTGTGTCCTTGTATGTATTAACGTGCATGAAACTACGTTAACTCTCAAATGCAGTCAACTATAACAGTTGAGATTATTCTTTTACTTTCTATTTCATTATCGTGGGAAATTCAATTATATTAAATACTATTATATATATATAGTATAATATATTAATATATTTGTCTCTGTGTATAGGAGGTCATTGGGAAGTCTGTGAAACAGGCTGTGTGTTTGCGTCTGTACACTGTGCCTGGGAGGTAAGGGCTTCATTTCACATTGTTTTTAATGAATGAATTCTGTTTGTTAAAGAGTACTGGTCTCATTTATGTGTCTCTTATCTTATCTAGTTCAGAAAACACACCAAGACTTTTTGAACTTCCATCATTGTAAGTACAGTAAAGCGAATAAGTATTTTCATCTCTCTGGTGACATTTCACCAAAAGCCCTCTCATAATGATCCTATTAATAACAGACTATTATTGCTTGTCCAGGTATAATGAAAAGAAGAACAATATGCACTATGTGCTGTTCTGCATGCCAGAGATTTCACCATGGAAGCTTTACCTACTTCGGAAGGGAACCGACCCATACAGGTACAACAAAACAATTACTACAATAACTACAATTGAAATGTGGTTGTCCAGTTTCATTTTGATCTCAAAACCAATGTTTTGTGTGTGTGTTTGCCTGTGTGTTTGCGTGTGTGGTTGCGTGTGCTGTGTGTTTCCCAGGCCTGTTCCAAATGGTGTCATGGCGATTGATCTGAGCAATGTTCTTAGCCACAGTATTGATGATGAGGCTGCAGGAGCTCAGTGAGTATCTTTATATTAACGTTTTGTTGACATTTAGCAGATGTTTTTTTATCCAAAGCGAAGTAAGTGAATCATCTATACATCAGCCATCATAAGAAAAATCTATGCTAGGACCAGGTGCCATTGGCAGTCACAATGCTAGAAGAGGTAAATTATACCACAATCCTGCATTTTAAACGATACTGTCTTAAGCTACACAGGCAAGGTACAGGGTCAACACGTGCATAATCTGCTATAACTGACACAACAGTATAAAAAGTATTCCCCCAAAATTATCCCCCAAAAAACATTATTTTAGTGGTAATGGTAAACTGCACAATTTTAGACCCACAGTACCCCATACCTCTGTATGTGTTTTTTTTCTTTCCAGCAATGACAGTGTGTACAGCTGTACAGATGCTCGTTTCTATGACGACGAGACATTAACAGTGGTGCTGCGAGCGTCGGAGCAGGAGGAGAACAGGGGGCGTGTCCTGGCCCAGCTCCCGCTAGGCTCCGCCCTCAGCTGCACGCAGGAGTTCAACTGGGACCCAGCCCTCAGGTGTGTGTGTGTGTGTGTCTCTGTGTGTCTCTGTGTGTCTTTGTGTGTGGGTGTGTGTGTGTGTGTGTGTGTGTGTCTCTGTGTGTCTTTGTGTGTGTGTGTGTGTATGTATGTATGTATGTGTGTGTCTCTGTGTCTTTGTGTGTGTCTGTGTCTCTGTGTGAGGTCCCAAATCACCTTCACACATAAACCTGTGTTCCTAACACCATTCAGTGTCCTTCCTTTCAGTGACTTTCCTTCATTGGTCCCACGTGGCAGTAAATACATTACTGTAATGCATAGGAATGTGCCACAATAAAATACATGGGTAAAAATATGGAAATACACAAACATATGACACAAACATTTGGCAACGGCTCATTCCAACTTATTGAATCTGGCTATTGTCTATTGTCTATTGTTAAGAAGCTGTGCCAGATGAGGGGCTGCGTATCCAATTGTACCTACACCGGGGAGGCTGGTGGAAGTAGAAATCGGAGGACGGGCTCATTGTAATGCATGGAATAGAACAAGGAATGGTATCAAATCACATCTATCTAACCATAACACGATTTCTACCTCCACCAGCCTCCCCTGTCCTTCACCTCACCCCCACCCCTTCAGTTCTGATCCACCTGTAACTGTGATTACAGGCAAGCACTGTCAGGAGTATAAAAGCTACCAAATTATGACCTAACATGCAGCTGACATGTAATGGACCTATCGCTAAGCCTCGCCCTGAAATAGACATTTTCCAATCATATCACAGCAAAAGTCACTACAGGCAGAACATTTGGACAAACAACTCGCTAATATCTGATAGTGAAAAGCTTCTAGACTAAATATTCTCGTCTGATCTTTAAAAAAACATTTTGTACTCATGTCCGAGGACCAGACATGTTGTCTCCCACGAGTTGTCAATTCTCCTCTCATACCTTCTGGAATTGTCTCCCAAATCCTATCGGCGGATGGGGAGGCGCGTGCTCACCGTGCCGTGCTGTCTGTCTGTGTTCTCAGGTTGGACCAGCAGAGCGGCGCCATCCCTGCTGAGGGCCTGGCGTTGGAGAACCAGTGGCGGGACCTGGAGAACTTGAAGGCCCAGTTTGTGGCTGTAAACGGGATCCGCAAAGTGGCCTGCGTGGTAAGAGTTAATGATGGGGTGTTACTAGGCTTCATTAAGGTTAGTTTGGGGGGGGGGGGCCTTTACCAGGGTTCATTAAAGGGTAGTTTGGGGGGGAGCAATATAATAATGTGATTATATACTATATAATCAGAGACCAATATAATAATGTGATTATTGATGACTACTGATTTATCATTGCCATTTAGCGCCATGTTAAAGCTCAAAACTACATACTGGACATTTAAGATTTAAGTAATCATGTAGCTGAGTGACCTTGCAATTATCACCAACACAGTAGACAGGCCTTTACCAGTAGTTTGAGAAATACAGTACATGGCTCAGAATCCCTGTCTGAGGTGGCATCTTTCTTCTCTGTGTCTGTCTGTCTGTCCGTCCGTCCGTCTCCCCAGCTGAGCTCTAACCTGCGGCATGTCCGAGTCTACGAGATGGACGTGGAGGATGAGGACGACGAAGAGGTGCCCGAGTCGCAGAATGCCACAGCTGACCAGGAGGGACTTGAGGACACCCTGACCTCCAGCCAGGCTGAGGGGGAGGCTGAGGCCCAGGCCAAGGAGGAGACGGAGGGCCAGGGAGGAGAGGACGTGGCACAAAGGAGCGCCGAGGAGCAGCTGGAATCTGAGGAAGCTTTGGAACTTTCATAGCAGCACTTCATTTTCGGCCCGGTATCATCCCCAACCCCACCTCCTCCTCCTCAGCTGGCTTCAGCCACTTTTTTAAATTCTCCCTTCCTTCTAGCACTTTTCCCTCAAACTCCCAAAAAATAAAAACTAATTCATATGAGCTTCTTGTCTTTGTGGTTAATCCTCTGATTTGTTGTGTTTAGACATGTCCAGTTGTATCTTAATGCCCTAGAGCCTTCATAGAGAACATCTGTTAAACTGACCAAACCCAGAATGTCATTATAAAAGTAGTATGTTAGGATTTGGTCAAAAGAATGCCTGATACATCATTTATTTTTGTGGTTGGGGTGGGGACAACGGTTAAATATTAAAGTGACTATCTTAAAAGGGCTTTGTGGTTAACATTGATGTGATTGTGTCTCTGATGTGAATGACAAACACTGACTTTGCATTTCACTGTGTATCACGTAGTAGCCTACACAGCACTTATTCATCGCGTTTCATAACGCGCGCGGAAATGGCGTGGCTTAACGTACTCGTGACCGATATCGCACGTCACGACGTACACGTACACTCACGACGTGCCTTGCCTGTTGAGTCTTTCACAGTTGGCGACGGGGAACAGCCGACGAAAATGGCCTCGACCCTGCCGCCCGTGTGGACGAACAACCGGACAAGATGACGACATTAACTTCGTCGAACACCCAAAGTGTCTTTAAATATACACCCTAAAACAATTAGATTAATGACTCGTCTATCGTGACTTTACCTGCCGACAAACAAACACGAAAAAGAGAGAGCAACACCCGCCTCGGATTTTTCTTTCGTTGGGGCTCGCGCCCGAGCAGCCACTACTATGGAGGACATCAACTCCAACATCAACGCGGACTTGGAGGTGCGCAAGCTGCAAGACTTAGTGAAGAAACTCGAGCAGCAAAACGAGCAGCTCCGGAGCCGGTCCACTTTACACCACAATTCGTCTGGAGGAGCAGTGTTGTCGGGGGGGAACCACAGACCCCATAGCGCCGGATACGACTCGCCCCTGTCAGCGGGGCTGGCTGGCTTCCCTGCTGGGGTGGGGTTCGGTGGAGGAACGGGTGGCTGCTATGGTGGTGGGCTGCTTTTGGACTCAAACTCCCGTTGTTTGAGCCCCAGACTCTCGTACGATGGCATCAGTTTTAGGAGGGCATACGAGGGCGATGGGGCATCGGCACTGGCAGCCACCACCTCCTCCATCACCACCGGCATGAACTCGTTTTATACTGACGCAGGGCAGGGTGGTTTTATGGATGAAAATGGGGAAACTTCTATCCTGGATGAGGTAGAGATCCTCGATCTCGAAGACATGGATTGTCTGAACGAAGAGGAAGACAGCTGGTGAGTGATACAGCAAGAATGAACCATCATCATTGGGTGGGCATCGACAATCGCCCAACTCGAGTAGATCTGTCTTTGAGAACAGACAGTGGCGATAACAGCACGCCTCGTGTAGCTATTATATTACAAAGTGTTTGACTATGCGCCCCCTTGTAACGTGATGTGATGTGACAGCTCAACGGGGGCAGAGCCCAGCTGTTCCAGACATGACAGCTATGAGGTGACACGCGTTTGGCGAGGGGAGGGAGGGAGGGATGGGGTCCACGCTGACATGTCAGCAGCACAGGAATGCATTGGTCAAGCACACACTCGGCACACCGCTTGTCGTTCAATGTCGATTAGGTTTTTGATGGCCTGGAATAAACCATCCATCACTTTGGCACTGGCGAATCACCTACCTCGCTGACATGGATAGATCTAAACTCACTACTGTGTGTGTGTGTGTGTGTGTGTGTGTGTGTGTGTGTGTATGTATGTATGAGTTCCTCAGTACAGTATAAGTTGAAACGATATTGTGTGTTGAACTAACCGTTGATCTAACTTCCCTGTCTCATCATTGCCAATATCGATTACCCATGTCTGCTGCGCTATCATGAGTGAGGGCAGCTTGCTCAGGTCTGGACTATGTTGGTGACAGATGGCACGAGTCGCCATGGCAGTAAGAAGAAATTGAATGTTGTTTGCCCAGCCAAAGCATATACACATGGATACACTGCCATGGTTACTTTCCCTAGTCACCCCCCCAAACCACACGTCTGGTACACCACACCCACACCAGACAGTGGCAGCCACAAGTGTGTACAAACAATGTCACTTGTGGCACTTGTGACCGTGTCAGTCTTTTTATTAGCTTCCTGGGACAGGGATAACTCTTTTGGGGATCATGCTTAACATTTGTATGTGTAACTTGTTGCGACAGCTAGACAAACAATGTGAGAACCATATTATTCAGCCCCGCTGGACATCTCAGTCTGTATTGTTTCCCAAACTCTGCGCAGAGCTGTTGTGGTCCTCAGGCTCAGGGTTACACGCTTTACACTGATTTCCTTTGGATGTGTAATCCTTGAAATGCGAGACTTGACTAGATTGGATTTGCCTCGCAGTGCTGATCCCAACTCGAGGAAATCCCTCAAAACAGAGCGGGAGAGTCGCAGCCTGGAGATGAAGAAGCTGATGTGAAAACATGTTGTTTAAATAAGCCTTGATGCGTTTACAGGGTCATGACTACAGTCATGATTGGTAGATGAGTGTTTTGTTTGTTGTAGGATAGCAATAGACATGTCTGTGATAAGTAGTCCAGGTCACTGCCCATCTCTGCCTTCTCTAGCTGGGTCATGATTAGGCTATTTGTCTTATTATTAGGTTAGATTAGATTCAACTTTACAGAGTACAAGGTTTGAGCAAAGGATTATCAATCTGTCATTTTAGGCTAGTCCTCGGCCACATCAAGCAAAGCCTCTCCTTGAATTGACTCAGTGCCAGTGTACTTTCAGAGTACTTTTTAAATTCTTTTTTTATTATTATAAATAATACCGGTACATCCACATACCGTACAGTACCTATCCAGTCAGTTCCATGGGGGGTTGGAATTACTAAGATTTTATTGATGCCATTGCCGTTGTCCTTATCGATTCTTCTTATCGGTCCGATTCTTTTATCAATTACCTTATCGATTCCTGATAACATTTTCTGTGTGGAAAAAGAAAGTAGGCCTACACAGGCTTTCAGCGTCAACACAGCTGTTTTATTATCTCTTGAGTCTCTGAACACAGTGTAGAATGTCTCACTCATATAACCTCTGCTTCTCAAACCCAGCCCCCCCCTAACATACACGACACCTGCTCAGAGGCCTCTGGCTGTCCTGTTGCTCTCTGGGTATAGATACACACACACACACACACACACACACACACACACAGGATTACGTCCATAGTACCAGACCCGTGCCAGCCCCTGTCATAGGCTGGGATTGCATGGCCAATGTCTGGTTCTGGTGACTACAGCAAGTGACTTTGACTCTTAACTTTTTGTCCTGTGTCATGACTTGAGTAATAGATCCACTAGCCTGCTTGATCCGGATGATTGTAGGGTCAGAAGAACAGTCTTAGTTCTAGACTAGAGGGCTATGTACCGGTAGGCGTGTGAGCCCGGCTGTAGTGGTGTGTGTGTGTGTGTGTGTGTGTGTGTGTGTGTGTGTGTGTGTGTGTGTGTGTGTCAACTCTCAGTCAGAGGATTCCTCATCTGTAGCTGAGAGACCGAGCTGACAGTTGCTGACTCAGACCTCTCTTTCTGGTAGAGGCACTCTCCTTCTGTTTTTCTATCACTCTCTCTCTGTCTATCGCTCTCTCTCTCATTCTATCCCCCCTCTGTCTTTGTCTCTCTAAATGTGATCCGGGGTCTATGTGAATGGGGCAGAGCTGAAATGCAGGTATGCTCATTTGGATTTGCATTGAATTCCACTGTCACTTGTGCCCCTATATACCCCCCCCCACACACACACTTCATAATATTATGCACTTCATAAGTCTTAAGCAATAAGACGAGGCGGTAGATCTAAACTTGAGGCGTGGTCAAGGCCACTTTGCTATTATGCGTGCGGTAGTGGGCGCCTAAGACCCGGCGCTAAGCCCAGAAATTAGTCATGGGTGTGTTTTGGGCGTCTTCTCAATCAACCCAATTAGCGTGCCAGGTGCCATTCCCTTTAAGAACCGGCTGCGTTAAGTCATAAGCGCTATGCTATTATGCAGTTCATAGGCGCTAGACATGCGAGGCGCGCTCGTGTTTCAAAACGTGCATGAAGTCTAGCGCCTAAGAACTTTTCAAACCACTTCTTAGCGCTAGGCGCAAAGTCAGATCGCATAATAGCAGGGGCGCCTAGCGCACTTCATTAACATATGAACACTCCCACAATGAGTAATATATGCACGGGAGTCTTACGTCTTATGTGTGGGCGCCTAGCGACACCTGCATAATAGCAGTAGCGCGTATGAAGCGCATAATAAGGGTGGCGGTAGGTCTTAACCTGGCGGTGCGTCTTAATTAAGACTTAAGACGGCAAGTTAAGAAGTGCATAATAGGGCCCTCTATCTATCTCTCTCTGTAATAATGAGCCAGATTAGCTGCTGTGTGTGATGAGATTAAACAGCAGGTTAAACACTCACCAACCCTGTACCCCCCCCCCTCCCCCCCCCTTTCATCGCAATTTCCCGCTGATTATCATCAGTCGCCTCACCTATTGATTATTGGTGTCATTGTCCCAGCCAGCCTGTCTTGCCTTGATGATCATGTTGTCCGCTGGGCAGCGTTATATTCATGTAGGTCCTAGTATGGTAGGGGGTGAGGGGCTGTTTTTTAGTTTTTTTTAACCTTGTTAAAGTAGCATGATGGATTTGGTTTTTCATCACTCAAGCAAGACTCTAGGGCGTCCTTTAGCTCAATAAACAGAAACACAGTGTCCACTTACCTTTGGAAACAAGACTAGTAAACCTGTGCAATGTAGGCCTCGGTGTGCGTGTGCGTGTGTGTTAGTTAGTGTGTTAATGTGTGTGTCTGTGTCTTTTTGTGTGTCTGTGTCTGTGTCTGTGTCTGTGTCTGTGTCAGTTAGTGTGTTAATGTGTGTTGTGTTCCTCCAGGCTGTACGAGGCGAAGCTGAACAGCCCTCTGCAGAAGGCCCTGAGCCCCATTGTCTGGTGCCGCCAGGCCCTGGACAACCCCAGCCCCGACATGGAGTCAGCCAAGCGCTCCCTCATCCACAGGCTGGACCTCACCATGTCAGGTAAGAGTACCACCGTACCACACACACACACACAATGTTAGGTAGAGTACCACCGTACCACACACACACACACAATGTTAGGTAGAGTACCACCGTACCACACACACACACACACACACACAATGTTAGATAGAGTACCACACATGACACACACACACACACACACACACCTGTGTGTGTATGTGTGTGCTAATTTTAGACAATCCCTAAGTCAGGACAGGCCTCAAAATCATCCCCACTAAGGGCAGAGAGGTCATTAGAAACACCCCACCAGACAGACAGACAGACAGGACAGACAGACAGACTGGACAGACTGACTAGACAGACAGACTAGACAGACAAACTGGACAAACTGGACAGACAGGACAGACAGACAGACTAGACAGACAGACAGGACAGACTGACTAGACAGACAGACAGAACAGACAGACAGAACAAGACAGACAACAACCTCAGGACCGACATCTGAACCAGTGGGAACATGTTGTGTTCTCCACCCAGTAGCCCCATTTCCACAGCGGGGCTCAATGGCATTTTCATTTTCCACAGTCACTCCCGGGCTTCAATGCTGCTTACTCATCATGCCAAACGGGGCTGGAGGGTGCAGTTTTTACCCCCCAATTTGTAAATTTCTTATCACCCAAGTGCTTTGGCTAGGGTCTTGTTGGGTGGCTAACATAATCCATAGCTCCCTGCGACTACCAAATCTAATCCCAATCTGCCCTCCCTGGATCTTTGATCTTTGCTTTTCCGAGAATCTCTGAGCTAAAAAAAAAAGCTGGATGACTGGAGGAACAAGCGGAGGCGGGTGATGTCATCATCACATTAGGTGTGTGGAAAGGACAAAGTAATCTGATGGGAGATGGGCATGAGGTAATGCTCCAACCCCCTCCCCCACCCCCCCCCCTATCTAATTACAGACAAAGGGAGGTGCTAGAGATTAGTATTAATATCACAGAAACATTATCATCAACATGTTGATGATCGTGATTAGTCTTGACACCATGGCAGGAAATAAACTGTCAAGACACCTGAAGCAACAGAAAGTAGCAGCCGTTAGCCCAGGAATGACACTGATCATAATCATAATGTATTCGGCACGCCCAGCGCACACAGACATAATTGATAGTGAAATGCTTTGAATGGGCCTAGACATGTACTAGACCTTACATGGTTGTATGTCAGCTCCTCCGTCAAACACACACACGCACACAGACACACACACACCCTCTTATGCCTGCAGGTTACCTTTCTATCACACCCTTTCTCTCTCTCTCTCTCTCTCTCTCTCTCTCTCTCTCTCTCTCTCTCTCTCTCTCTCTCTCTCTCTCTCTCTTTCTTTCTGACAGGAGTGTGCAAAGTCGGTTGCCGTGGTGGGTGGGTGGGGGTTGTGTTTGCGCTGGTACAGGAATTTCACTTTCATTTCTCTCAGAATTTCACATTTCACATTTCTCTTAGTCCAGCCTGGCTTGTGACAAATGTAGGGCTCCGTTTGACTGTGCATGCGTGCCTTTTTGTTTTTGAACCCATCCATGGTAACCAAGGCTACACAATTGTAGCAATTTGTAAACAATGCAATCCCCAAATGCCATGCCTTGCTTATGTAACCAAAGGGAGGGAGGGAGGGAGGGAGGGAGGGAAGACAGACAGACAAGAGACGGGCACTCCTATCACTCCTCTTAACACTGGCTGGAGACAGTGAATCTTTTTGAACATTGCTTTGACAACAGGCCTTAGGTACGTTCCACAAAGCTCTGCAGCAGAAAGGCCCTAACCTCAGGCACATGGTTGACCTGTTTCTCTCCCACTAACCACTAATAATGGATCTACCTACTGCCTTTCTGTACGCTCTGTTCTGTTTCTCTCTCTCTCTCTCTCTCTCTCTCTCTCTCTCTCTCTCTCTCTCTCTCTCTCTCTCTCTCTCTCTCTCTCTCTCAGACACAATAAGAGCCTCTGTTGTCTCTCATTTGAAATGCTCCTAGCTGTCCCAGTGTTGTCTTAAAGACCCTCTCTCTTTTAAAAGCTTTTAATAAAGTTTTCTCAGATTTTCACCTTATGCAGGCTTCTATGTCAACCATTGTTTAAATAGTTTATTCTGAGTCCTCCTGCATGCCCTTCTGTCTGTCTGTCTGTCTGTCTGTCGGTCACTGACGTCATGCTGTCTAATATCAGTGGAACTGAAGGTTGTAGCTTAGCCAAACCATCATCTGGGAAAACCATCAGCTGGACAAATGAATGGAAATAGTGATATATAGGCCTAGTCAAATTTCTTCTGGGTTTCCCTAAGTCCTCGGTGACAGGAATTGTAGAAATGTATTTGACTAAAAAACAACTCTGATGTTTCAGTTTTTTTTTTCCGTTTTCACTTTCAACAATGGTTGACATTGTTAATTCAATCGGTTTGTGTGAAGCCACACCTCTTGCATTCTTCGGGGAGAATCCTGAGGCTATTTCTGTATCTTTCTTGTAATATTTTTAGGGGTGTCACGTGAGGACACGCTATTTGCGTTGCTCCCTGATGTCCCTGTGCTAACAGGTCCCTGCAGAGACCCACAGCAGAACACTGTGTCTCTCTTCTCTTCCTGTTGAGAGATTTACTGTTTGAGCACCGCTCTGCTCTGCCCTGATATCAGGCATACTCTCCAATCACCTCCTGGCCACATCATCACTCACACCGGTACCGCCGGATATATATCTGAACGCACCCCTCCTCCTCTCCCGCTCCCTCACTCACTCAAACTCTCTTCTGTCATACTATCCTTGTGGTTTGGCAGCCTGTGACTGGAGCAGCAGAGAAGGCTCCCAGTCGCATTGCTCAGGGTCTCCCAAGTCCTCGGGGGGGAAGGGGGGGGGGTTCTTTCTTGGCTGTGTCCTTCCCCGAAACCCCCCCCCCCCCACTGCATGGCCAGGAGTTGTGTGTTGTGTGTCCATCTGCTGTCATGGACACATGGAGGTGTCACACAGGGAAGTGTGTTAAGACCCATCACTGTCTGTTAGATCAGTCGTGTGTGCGTGCGTGTGCATGTATGTGTGCATGTGCGTGTGCGTGCGAACGCAAGAGTGCCCGTATATGGCATGCTGTTGAGATCTTGCCAGAGAGGGACACACAACTGAGCGGTCTGTGAACATGCAGAAGACAAAAAGATTGGATTTAGAGTCTGTGGTGCCTCCTAGCTATGTGTCCTTGGTTGAAGCGTGCGTCGGTAGTACGCCTAAACGTTCTTCATGTTCCTCTGTGGAGTTTTTTCCTAAATAATGCAGTAGGGCAGAGTGCAGAGCGAGAGAGAGAGCATGAGAGAGAGAGCATGAGAGAGAGAGAGAGAGAGAGAGAGAGAGAGAGAGAGAGAGAGAGAGAGAGAGAGAGAGAGAGAGAGAGAGAGAGAGAGAGAGAGAGAGAGAGAGAGAGAGAGAGAGAGAGAGAGAGAGAGAGAGAGAGAGAGAGAGAGAGAGAGAGAGAGAGAGAGAGAGAGAGAGAGAGAGAGAGAGAGAGAGAGAGAGAGAGAGAGAGAGAGAGAGAGAGAGAGAGAGGATACATACACACACAGAGGGAAAGCCAGGAGAGGGAGTTGATCATAAAAGGCTACTTTCCAGTCACCACCCAACAAGCTGTGTAAATACGTCCAGGGAGGGAGGGAGGGAGGTGTAAACAAGTGTCCCTGGAGATGGGAGGATCCTTTACGCAGCAATACTGCAGCCTGACCTACGCTGAGCGTAGTAATGGTCGCAGTCACACACACACACACACACACACACAGCCCTGGCCTAATGAGCGAGGCAAGGTGAGACTCCGTGGTGAACGTGCCCTAGTGGGACTGTGAGGAGTCTCTGTGGAGTGGACCAGCCTAGAGGACACACACACACACAGAGTGCTGCATTGTACTGGCCTGACTGTGTGGATTATTGACTGAGTGAAAGGCTTGATTGTCCAACTCTTTTCTCCAGTCTATGATGCAGACGCTCACTATCATGCCCACGCTGGGCCCGCCATACGCTTTAAGAGACTCACTCTAGAAGGGCAGTGCCCCGCTGCCAACACACTGCAGGGCTCTGACAGAGGGCTTGTGTGTGTGTCTGTGTGTGTCTGTGTGTGTCTGTGTGTGTGTGAGAGCAAGCGAGCGAGTACATAATCAATGTGAGTGTGTGTGGTATAATGCAGCATGGCAGAACTTGTGACTACCTCCTGATGAAGTCAGCCGGCAAGTCCATTACGCCCTCCGAAGGGGACACGCGGTATTACAACGCCTACGCTATGGAACTGAATGGTTTATATGCATCATGGAAATACAAGAGAATTCAAGAGAATGTTAGCGGATTCATTCATTGAAAATTGTAACAGTTTTTAGCGGGTTCTTGTTGTGTGATTCCGATATCTATTGCTTCTGTCTGTTATCTACATAAGGGTTCATATTGTTGTTGTTGTTATCATTTTCGTTATTTCCATTCATGGTTTTGTAGATTTCCACAGTTTCCCTCTGTTTTTTAGTTTGTTGAAAAGTTGTGTGATTTTATCTGTGTGGATGTTCCTTTTATCTTATTCCCTGTTGCTTTGTACCTTGTTCCTACTGCGCTCTTCTGTAAAATAGGCTCAGGTCTCACTAAGATCTCCCAGTTTAAATAAAAGACACATAAACCATAAACCAAAACACATACCATCATTTCACACGATAAGCTCGATGAATTCATTGATTCAACCCCAGGAAATGGTTTCATAACTCTACAACAGAGCTGGGTGCCTCTACATCATTCGGTGTCAACGTTTTGTCATCGATATTTAGTTATTATTATTAATTAATAAGATATTTATTGTCTGTACTGACATTGCCCCCAAGGAGATTAATACAATGTTATTATTGATTATGAAGAGACTAAAAACAGCTATCCCCTCCCCTCCCCTCTCCTCCCCTTCCCTCTATAGCCAACAAGCGCAGGAGTCTCTATGGGAGCCAGTACAGTCCACAGGTGGGCTACGGAAGCCCCTACAGCCCAAACACCGCCAACAGCCCCTACAGCAGCGGCTTCAACTCCCCCAGCAGAGCGCCCATCGTCAGACAGCAGCTGATGCCCTCCAACGCCGGTACGCCGTCTGCCTCATCTCTCTCTCTCTCTCTTTCACCCACTCTCTCTTTTATCTCACACTCGCTTGCTCACACTCACACTCTCCATGTCTCTCTAACTCCCTCCCTCTCTCTCTCTCTCTCTGATCAGGCATTAAATCAGTTTGGTTTGGACACACTCAACTTTGTTATTATTATGATTTAATATTTATTTGATTAAATCATTGCTGTTGTGCCTGTTCTTGTGTGTGTGTGGTCTCCCCAGGTTACCAGCGTGGCAGCGCGGCAGAGAGGAACCCCCCGGCGGTGAGCCCCCAGTCGTCCATCGACAGCGAGCTGAGCACCTCGGAGATGGACGAGGACTCTGTGGGCTCCTCCACCACCTACAAGCTCAACGACGTCACGGACGTCCAGATCCTGGCCCGCATGCAGGAGGAGAGTACGTACCTGCCACCGCCCTACTCTATCCTGCAGTGTGTGTGTGTGTGTGTGTGTGTGTGTGTGTACGTCTGTCTTCTTCTGTGTATATCATGTACAGAGCCCTCTAACTGTTTCTTTATACTGTGTGCGTGTGTCTGTCTGTCTCTGTGTCTGTGTGTGTGTCTGTGTGTCCGTCTCTGTGTGTCTGTCTCTGTCTGTCTCTGTGTGTCCGTCTCTGTGTGTCTGTCTCTGTCTCCGTCTGTGTGTCCGTCTCTGTATGTCTGTGTGTCTCCGTCTGTGTGTCCGTCTCTGTGTCTCTGTCTGTCTGTCTCTCTGTCTGTGTCTCTCTGTGTCTCCGTGCCCCCCCTCCCCCCCCAGGTCTGAGGCAGGACTACGCGGCCACCGCGTCCCGCCGCAGCTCGGGCTCCTCCTGCCACTCCCTGCGCCGCAGCGCCTTCTCCGACCAGGAGCTGGACGCCCACAGCCTGGAGGACGACGAGGAGGCCACCACCTGCACCTCGCACCCGGCCTTCCACCTGCCCTCCTCCTCCTCCTCCCAGGGCAGCAACCGCTTCAGCCCCTCGCCCCGCCACTCCCCCCGGGGCTCCCCGCGCAACTCCCCGCGCTCCCGCTCGCCGGCGCGCACCCTGGACGGCTACGGCCACCCTGGACACAACAACCACAGCCGGGGGTTAGGCTCCCCGCAGCCGGCGCGGGAACTCAGCCGTCTCCAGCAGCCGCGGCACTCCCTGCAGGGACAGGGACAGGGCCAGGGACACGCCCCCGCCGCTGCCGTAGACCTGCAGACCAACGTGGTGAAAAACGAAGGTAGAGGAGGAGGGTGGGGGAGGAGGAGGAGGAGGAGGGAGGAGCTACTGCGTTTTTCGGATTCTCTCCCCCGGATGATTTGTCCCTTTTTTTACCTTGAAGTGTGTTTCAAACTCTGAAAGTAGTGTACACAAGGGAGTAGGGTTGCACACTTTGAAGGGGGGGAGAGAATGGGACGCGTGTGTCTGACAGCAGGTCAGGTCAGTGCTGCAACGGAAAGGGGATGTGAGAGAGTGTGTGTGGGGGGTGTTTCTCCTGTGTTTAATTATATGCAATCTTCCTGGCCTCCACTTGATGTTTCACAGTTGTATGTGTGAGTGCCACAGTGGTTTCAGTCCTGTTCACCCTGTGGTGGTGGTCCACAGAGAAGCTGAGGCGCAGTCTTCCTAACCTCACGCGGGGCTCCAGCACAGCAGAGCCCGTCAAGAACAGCAGGAGCTGCGAGTCCAACCTGCAAGTGCCAAACGGAGGATCACCCAGACACCAGAGTCACCAGAGTCAGTCTGCCAGTGAGTATCTACACACAAGCGCACACACACACACACACAAACACACACACACATATACACACACTGCAGAGTCAGTCTGCCAGTGAGTATCTACACACAAGCGCACACACACACACACACACATATACACACACACTCCTATGTCAGTCTGCCAGTGAGTATCTACGCAGAAGCGCACAGACACACACACACACACACACACACACACACACACACACACACACACATATACACACACACACACTCCTAAGTCAGTCTGCCAGTGAGTATCTACACAGAAGCGCACAGACACACACACACACACACATATACATATACACACACACACTCCTAAGTCAGTCTGCCAGTGAGTATCTACACAGAAGCGTGCGTACACACACACACACACATATACACAGACACACACACACACACTGCACCCATTATGCACACTTGAACCTGTCGTTGTGCTAGAGAGTACACACTTATACCCTTATACAATTATACCCTTTTCCATCCTATCACATGCTCACTTAGTAACGGTCATCAAAGACAC
The DNA here is from genome assembly GCF_963989245.1 of Nansenia antarctica. NCBI lineage: Eukaryota > Metazoa > Chordata > Actinopteri > Argentiniformes > Microstomatidae > Nansenia > Nansenia antarctica. The sequence goes on from NC_137674.1 coordinate 104,951,998, forward strand.
ACCTGCCGTTTCCATCAATGCATGTTTTGTTTTATTGTATATTGACTTAAAAAAACTAACTTTTGATTTTTCAAGCCAACTCGGTCATAAAAGGAACAGGAGTAGACCTCATGTTATTCTGGGGGTGCGTCCCAATCGTCTTTAGTCTCCTCATTCCTGGCATCCTCTCTCCTCACTTGCTTCTCAAAACGCCTTGGAGAAGAATATCTCTAACAGGAGGGACCTTGGATCTTCTCCACCAGTGCATTTTGGAAGGAAGGAAAGCAAGCAGAGAGGATGTGAGGAAGTAGAGGATAGACTCACTATTAGGACGCACCGTGGGTGTTTTGTGCACCCTTCTCCTCCAGTTACACCTTATTTGAAGCTTTATTGATTTGGTCTTGGCTTTGGAAGGTTGGTTTGGGGACCCCCCGCCCCCCTCCTCTCTCTCTCTAATCATTTTCCACATTTTAATAAGTCCTCATTTCATGCTCCTTTCTCTTTTCCTCTCATCCTCTTTTATCTACAATCCCTTGCGTAAGACGTGGGACAGTGAAGGTTTTGGCTCTACACTCAAAAGTTTGGATTTGAAATCAAACAATTGCTATAGGGTTAAAGGGTACCCTAAAATAGGGGCGTCGACTATACTATGCATAACAAATGTTGTAATTTATATATGGTGAAACATATATGTACACAAATATCATCAAATAACAGCTGAGAATCTCTACTTTAACCTCATAGTAATTGTTTGATTTGGAGTGTAGAGCCAAAAGAAGAGAAATTGCTTCACTGTCCTATTACTTACGCAGGGCACTGCATATCAGTTAAAAATCAAATGGAAATTAAGTCATTGTTATAGTTTATGTTGTTATGAATGCCGGCAGTCATAGTAATAATCTTCCTCTGAAATCACAAACCTCAGAGTTATCTTAGAGATCAGAGTTTATGGGTCACCCGCTGGCCATGTAATGTAATCCCAGCATGACAGATGGGACGCAACAGTGATGGTCTTTGTTGTGTTTTAATCCAGACATGTTAATCCCTCACCGCAGTTATCTGAAGTATAAAAAGATGTTTGTTGCTAAAGTCAAAGGACAAGTGTAATCTATCTGTCAGTTAAAGTGTTCCCTTTAACAGCTTTATCCAGTGGTAATCAACTTGCCACCGTGTGTGTGTGTGTGTGTGTGTGTGTGTGTGTGTGTGTGTGCGTGTGTGTGTGTGTGTGTGCGCGCACACTGTACTGTACTGTACTGTACTGTATTGAATTTTAGGACTAATGAATTGTATTTACACTGAAAATAGGAGTTTTTGTTTTTCCTTTTTTCCCTCTTTGGTCTTCTTCTTTGGCCTACGTGGGCATGCCATGCGTGACACCCAAACCCCCTGCCTCCGTTTCTCTCTTTCTCTCACCTGGAGCATGTGCTGCCTCTCTCGCCCAACCCTCTCTCCTTGCTGAGGTACTTTGGCTGCGGTTTTTGCCTTGTAGTTGGCGTTGGCTGTCTTTACTGACAGTTCCTCTCCCTTTCTCTCTCTGTATGAAGCTAGACTCTGTGAATGTCCGATTTTACAACAGCACCCTCTTGTGTCTCACTCTGGCTGCGTTTTTTTTTTTTTTTTTTACACCTTTGGCTGGGAATAAATAACATCAGCCTTGGAAGTCCAGGCTTGACTGGCTGGCTGGCTGGCTCACTGTGGCTTCTTCCACTGTGCCTCACCCTCCTCCTTCTCTTCCCCTCTCTTCTGGCTGACTCACCTATGCATATGTATAAAACCCTGACCGGTTCTCTGGACCCTACTTGCTATAGCAGGTTCTGAGAGTTCTGACTCTGGGTCAGTGTCGTCCCACCACATATCCTGTCCCCCACCCTTGTTTCCCCAGCAGCTCCTCAGCAGCACCAAAGGTACTCAGCCCCCCCTCGTTCCTCCCCGAAACCCAAACAGCACCTCCAAAGCCCATCGTCCCTGCGAGGTAACAGACTGACTAGTGACTGCAGTAGTCACGCACTTGGGGGTACACACACACACGCACGCACGCATAGACAAGAACACTTTATACACATCGTACAGACTTAGAGGAGTCAAGTTTTTTTCCCCTACCTCATAAAAAGACCACGGGCAGTTATTAGCTGCTACTAAGCCTGTTCCTCTCCTAGATTTGCCGGTCAGATCTGTGTGATTGTGTCCAGTAGGCTAGTGGTTGTTGGCGGTACGATGCTGGCTGCTGTCAGCAGGGCCGCTACTGATTCCTCTGCACTGTCGGTTGAGGGACGAGTGCCAAGTGGGAATGACACCACCTGTCAGACGCCACCTGTCAGAAGACACTCTGGCGTTTCTGATTGGTCACTGGTGGGTGTGGATGGCCAATCCAACAGCCACACCTCCAACACAGTTCAGCTCTACCTCGTTTGTGACCTCTTTTCGACAATTGGTGATTGGTTGAGTAACCACTCTACTGTCGGTCCGGTGGAAGGTTCCCATTGCTTGAAGTCGGCCATCGATGGTGTATTAGCCTAGTAGCTAGCTAACATAGTGCCATTCTGCCTCAAAGGCATATTCAGTCCTTTAAGTTCTTTTTTTTCTTTTTTTCTTCCATCAATCTCACCGACAGTATTGCACTCTTCCTACTGATCTGAATGAAGTAAAGGCCCTGTTTGAATACTCTTAAAACGCATCCTCCTTTCCTCACTTGCTTTAAGGAATCACTGATCATGACATGAGGGAATTAGTGAAAGCAATGCAGCAGACAGCCTTCTTTGACTAATCCCAAAATGCATTGGAGTGCTCACCCGGAAAACTCTGAGCTTCCCACCAAGATTAAGCATAAGATGTATGCATGAAAGCTTCCTAATTGGCTTATTCCACGCTGGCTCCGAGTGGTGGAAACTCAAAAAAAGGTGTGCGAGTTGCCGAGTCGACATTCTTCGAACAGCACTTTATAGATCAGTGGTTCCTTCAGGAAAGGAAGCGAGGAAGGAAGGATGCATCTCTAGAGTGTTGGAACAGGGCCAAAAATCTCTCCTGTGTTCGTCTTTGTTTAGTCCCTCTTTCCTGTTGCTTTGGAGAAGAAGGTGATTTCAGTGAGTATTCACTGACGCTCCCACGTTTTTATATGTTCTATATATATATATTTCAATATTGTGATTGTGGTCTCATGCTGTGGACATTGTGTTGATGTGGTGGTATATATGATGTGCTCCTGGTTTCCTACCACTAGAGGGCACTAGTGTATGCCTCACGAATACACACATGAACGAGCATTGGACAAGTTTGCATTGTTTAAAATGACCTCTCCTACTACTCGATATTACTGTGTGTGTAGTTTTTTGTGATGTGTAGCAACATTCCATCATATCAGATTGTTGAAATGATTGTACATGTATGTATGCCTATGGCTGAATGCTTAAAGGTAATAGGCTCCACACATACAGTATGACTCATTCATACATATATACTGTTATTGTGTCGTCATACTGCCTCAGATCATAGTGTTCACTGCTCCAGAGGTGAAACCACTGAGTGGGCGTCTATGGTAGATATGATGATGTTACGGGGCGATCATGCGAACTGGGAAACTCTGAACTTCTGAGTTAAAATTATCATCAGTTATTTCGCATAGAGCTTTGCTATTGGTTAATCCTGATACTCAGGTATCATCTTTGTACAGCCAAAGAGTCTGAAAAATATTCGAGTTTCCTAGCTCCGAGCGCATTGTGTGAACTGTGAACACAGCATCACTGTCTGTAGTAGTACCGTATTTTCCGGACTATAAGTCGCGGTTTTTTTCATACTTTGGCTGGTCCTGCGACTTATAGTCAGGTGCGACTTATATATCAATAATTCATAATCTCTGACTGACATGAACTGACATACGGTAATCTCTGACTGACATGAACCAAGGAGTAACTTCCGCTAGCGCCTCATACACGATAGAATAGCCATTATACTTGACAATGTGGACATTAAACACGACAATGTGGACATTAAACATGATGTTATGGACCTTATACACAATGTTATGGACGTTAGAAACGATATTAAAGTCATTTATTCCTTCCAGAGGCTGTTTAACGTTGCAATGTTGTACCCGCGAGTAGCATTTTGCTACTTCCGGTAGCGCTTCATACGCGATAGAATAGCCATTATACTCGACAATGTGGACATTAAACACGACAATGTGGACATTAAACATGATGTTATGGACCTTATACACAATGTTATGGACGTTAGAAACGATATTAAAGTCATTTATTCCTTCCAGAGGCTGTTTAACGTTGCAATGTTGTACCCGCGAGTAGCATTGTGCTACTTCCGGTAGCGCTTCATACGCGATAGAATAGCCATTATACTCGACAATGTGGACATTAAACACGACAATGTGGACATTAAACATTATGTTATGGACCTTATACACAATGTTATGGACGTTAGAAACGATATTAAAGTCATTTATTACCTTTCAGAGACTGTTCAATGTTACATTGTTTGTAGACTGCAAGTCATCCCCACTACTTCCGTTTTCACAAAGCTATCTTTGTCATGGCCTCATACACGATAAATAGTCGTTACACTCGACAATGTGGACATTAAGCACTATATTATCAGCGTTATACACGATATTATGAACGTTATACACGATGTTAAAGTCATTTATTACCTTTTAGAGGCTGTTCAAAGTTTCATTTTTCCTCCGCGACGCCATGTTGTTAGCCCCGCGCTAGCTAGCGGACTTTACACTCGATAATACAAGTATTCCTTAACCTTTCAGAAGAAGTTTCAACGTGAATTATGTCCTTCTTGGGCTTACAAATCCTCTCATGTCTCTTCACAGTGCCAGACTAGAGTCAAGCTCAACAGGGTCTTCTTTCCCCGCTGATTCCGCCAAGCCCGTTCCCTTGAACCATGCGACTTATAGTCCAGTGCGACTTATATGTGGTTTTTTCCTCTTCATGACCCATTTTTGGCCTGCTGCGACTTATACTCGGGTGCGACTTATAGTCCGGAAAATACGGTACGTACTTCATCCCTACGTAGTAACAGTGTAGTATACTGACCTGTCTTCTCCCCCTCCCTCGCCTGGCCGCGCCCTGCCCTGCTCAGTCCCTTCACCCAGTAAGCTGCGGACCCCGGCCACGCCTTCGCCCCTGGCCCTGAGGCAGCCTGTGAGGGCCACCTCCACCCCCGGCTCCGGCACGTCCACGCCCACACGCTCCCTGGCGCCCCCGCGGAGCGGCCTACCTCGCCCCAACGCGGGAGGAGGGGGCGGAGGAGGAGGAGGGGGGGGTGGTGGTATCCCTATGCCTCGTAGTAAGCTGGCCCAACCAGTGCGCAGGTAAGTACACACACACACACACAAAATGTACTTTTACAATTGGCACACAGTCTCAAAGCAAGCAGGGAGTTGATTAAGGATTTTGGTGTCTATACATCCATCGTGACATGAGTTGACAGAGAACCCTGCATGAGAGCTGCGTGTGCAGGGACTAGATGGTTTATGTATTATTACTGTATACAATATGACTGTATTGTACATACATTATTGTATTGCTGTACATATACGGTTTGTATGGCTCTCCTTTCAGGTCTCTACCTGCCCCACGGAGCTACAGTGGCATGAGGGACGGCGATAACTGGAGAGAGGGCTGCTACTGAGGCTGTCCAGCAGAGGGCGCTGCTGTCCTCACATCAGCACAACAGAGGCGGACATTACAATGTGGCACTTTATATCAACCCAAGATTACTTTTATCATGAATAAAAAAAAAAGACTGCATCAATAAGACGAAAGTCACATTTTTCATTCTATTAAGAGGAACTTTTCTTAAGAGGAACTCATCTAAAGCAGTGTGTGTGTGTGTGTGTGTGTGTGTCTCTGTGGAGTGGTTCTGGAGCGGCCCAGGCAAGCAGAAAGCCCTGTGAATGCCAAAGAAACCAGCCAAGTTCCAGCATCGTCACCTGGGGACGCTCTCACACCTGCCTCAGTGTATCTGCGCAACCAGCCATCAGTCTATCACACAACAATCCTCTCGCTCTCCCCCACTCGTTCCCTTTTCACCTCCCTCAGGTTGAAATGTTTGTACACATTTCTCTTTTTTGCGGTCTGTTGTCAACAGATTGTCAGAGATCTCTATGATGATGCTGTGCAGGTTCAATGTTCCCTTAATGTTAAAGAACGTTGTTGATGTCGTTTTGTGAACGCACCTCTTGTATGGTTGTGTTGTCAAAAGAATTGAGTTTTTTCCTCTTGTGAATTAACTTAGAATGTATTTGAGTGTTTGGGACATTAATTTATTCAAATCATTATTTAATGAGTTACTTTTCCAAATATCAATTTTCAGTATTGTTTTCATATTGATTTGAATTTATTTTGGTTTTTTTATGTACATTTTAAACCTCAACTGCAAAGCTAATTCTCCAAAGCCTTTTCCTATGGTGTCGCCATAACAGGATACAAGAGTGTTGAATGTTTTTTGTGAACACAGGTGTTAAGTACAGTAGAAACAGGCAAGGCTCCAAGCCCCATCCCTGAGTGGTACCATAGTTTACCCTGGATTCACACTGTCACATCTGTAAGGGCTCGGCAGGGTCAGATATACCCAGCTAGGTCAATCAATGACAGTCCTCCCAATCAACTTCTGATGTTAGTTTCTCCTGCTCTTCCTCCATTGGATAAATCATGTTGCAGTCAACATGAGACAATATAGTCAGATACATACGCTCACACATACATGCACACAAATTCATACCGAAATCCACCCCTTGTAGCCGTGAGATCCAAGCATGCAAAAGGCTTAATGTAGTCAATGTAAGACCTGCAATAATGGTGTATTAATATACATTATGTCATGAACAAAGAGGGAATACATGATGACATTTTTCATAACAAGAAAATGTTAAATAGGTTAGAGTGGCCAATGCCTCTTGTGCTTTAACGTGAATCTAAAATGAATCTTAAAGGTGTGCTGGGATTCATGGGGACGGTGTGGTATATTGTGTACCAGAAGTTATCAAACTAGTGCCTATAATTTAAAGTTTCACTTTACTTTTGAATGTGCTTTGTATTCAATCATGTTATGATTTTGTGCCAATGTCTTGATTTGCCAATATCTTTTGCTTGATTTTGTTTGGGCTAATATTTGTTTTGTTTTGTTTGTTTGTTGTATTTGCATCAACAATACATTTATAATTGCTTTTGAAAAAAGTATATGTATAATATGCGCCTTGATATTTATAACGACTCTCGATGTGTAAATGAAACTAACTTATTAAAGAGAGGTGCCTCTGTATGTCAATGTTTGGATTTAGTGGGAGGCTTGGGCGGATGTTGTTGCAAAAAAACATGCCACACCATTTTGTGTGATAGTTTTTGTTAATGAACTTTTTTATATTCACCAACATGACATTCAGTTTCCCTGTGTAAACTCACATTTCAATTAAAAGTTGAGAAACATCTTGTCTACTGTGTCCAATGAGGCCTTTTACTAGGGCCAATGCCAGTCTCTTTCCAGTTATAGATCACGACAGGGAAGCCAATCCGTTAGAGGAAAATCTTAAATGTTCTCCATAGTGTTGGGATTCATTTCTTACACCCATCCTACAGTACATATTGATGCACCACCACCACCAGCATAAAGATGTTGGGACAATCACAACCTAACTGACTCCCCACAGAACTGCGTGCTTACATCTGACCAGTGATGAAGTTAAAATAAACCCTTTCAGAGCAAGACCAAGATCTAACTCAATATGTAATCTGTGAGGACAACTTGCAACATGGTTTCAGTAACAGCCTGTTACAAATGTTGCCACTTGCAATGAAGATAAATGCCCACAATACTATTGGTACCAGAACCAAATAATACAGTATACTGAGTGTCATAATAAAAACCCCACACTATAGTGACGCACCAGCATAATAGACGGGCCATGGACATTGGGTTATGGGTTATGTTATAGGGTTATGTCATAGGGTTATAGAGTTATGTTATAGGGTTATGTTAGGGTTATAGAGTTATGTTATAGGGTTATAGGGTTATGTTATAGGGTTACACTACATAGCTTTAGAAAGTTGGGGAGAAGGAATCGAGATATTTCCACAAGCTGCATGTTTTACCAGAAGGAATCCGGTTCTACCCACAATGCTATTAGTACCAGAACCAATTGGGCTACTCTAAATAATACAGTATAGGCCTACTGAGTGGCACTGGCGGACTCGGGGGGGGGGGGGGGGGCAGGGGGGGCGACCGCCCCTCCTGGTGCCCCCACGGTAAGTAAGTTTTTGATTGATTGATTGAAAACTTTATTAGAAGATTTGCAGAAGTAGGTACATGAAAGTACATATTACATACAAGGTCAACTAAAAGGATAAAAACCCAAGAAAGCCACTGGCTTATTTTCAATTGGGGTCCTTGAGTAAGTAAGTAAAGCTTTATTTATATAGTGCCTTTCGTACATGAAATGCAACTCAAAGCACTTTACAATAGAACATACACAACCAAAGATTACAAGAAGGGGGGGGGGGGGGGGGAGTGGGGAAACGAGACACAACAGCAGGGGAGGGGTGGGGGAATGGAGGGGAGGGAGGGGTTACATCACCCTCTGTTTTGCAACCCACGGTTGAAAAACATCTCGCTTAAGTGCCCTTTTGAGTGGCAAAAATGCCCTTTTGAGTGGCGAAAATGAGAGGACGTGCCCTATTGGTGCCGCTCCAATGGTCTGAACTTGACCATGTGCCCCCACAGTTGAAAAACGTTGCACTAAAGTGCCCTTTTGAGTGGCAAAATTAGAGGATGTGCCCTATTGGCTGCCGTTCCAATGGTCTAAACTTGACCATGTGCACAGATGGGGTCCCATGTTGTGCATTAGGTGCCCTTTTTTCTTTTCGCCCCTGCCCTTCAAACAGCCTGAGTCCGCCACTGCTGAGTGGCATAATAAAAAATAAAAAAACACTATAGTGATGGACCACAGGACCAGCATAATAGACGGGCCATGGACATGCAAATGTGATTTATCTGCTGCGCCACCATAAAATCCATTGTCCATTGTCTAACCATACATCAGGTCTCATGCCGCAACATGCCAATTAATTAGATTTGGCAAAGTGCTTTATCTGACAGCTGACATAGTCTTGGGATTGATTTGATCGGGAAACATGATCCTCTCTAACTAGAAAATCCAAGTAATTTAATGAATGGGTGCATTCGTGTAATGGCAGGACACGGAAACCATAGAAATAATTCAAAGCGCAAAGGAAATTACTTCAAATCGCAACGCCCAAACTAATACATGAAAGATAGAAATAGCAGAGAATTAAAGAAACGTGCCGCTGATTCTCACAGTCAACGCACGAATATAAAGACCACCACAGGCTCCCATTGTGTTTTCCTACTCAACCTCAACATTTGAGGGCTGCAGCTGTGGTCATCCAAAGCCTCACCACTAAATTACCAGCCTCACCAATAAATTGTAGCCTCAGTTTAAATACGGAACTATTATTCGAAAGTAATACAGTTATAACCTAAAATAGAATAGTAATAATATGAATATGAATATAAAGTACATGCCTAAAGTAAAATAAAATCCCACCACGAGTGTTCGGTAGAGCGCGTCAATTGCGCGCGTGTCAGCAACAAGCCAATCCGTGGCACCAGACCGTTCCGAGGGGGTCTGTCTTTAAAACACGCAGCTAAAGCCCTGATGTCTTCGCATTCTCGAACCACTGGAACCCCGAGTTGTTCCTCTCTCGTTGGTGAAAGCACGTCATGGCGCTGCGTCACTAGGGGACCACATTTACGCACCGGCACCTTGAAGGGGGACACCGACACCGACCGACTGTGGAGAGCTTCTGTCCCCTGGTAGCGAGATCATGGAGAACTCGAGCGTGGTGGACACTGCTGCTCTCACTGCTGGCCTAACACAATACCTCAACTTTACGATGAATGACACTATGACGCGACTTTTAGACAGCTTTTCGGAAGAACTCACCATGGCAGGATTACGCGTAACCGCCGAGCCTGTATCTCTGAAGGGAAGCACTCTGCTGTCCGCTGCTGCCGGGCTCAGGGCAGCGCCGCCGCCCACGGAGCCCACTCACCTGGTGGTCGCCTTTTGGGATTCCCCGCTAAGTCACGGAATCAATGTATTCGTGGGGCTTGTTCTTTGCTTCACAATGCTGGGGCTCGGGTGCACGGTGGACGTGAGTCAGCTTGGAGAGCACATCCGCAGACCCATCGGGGTGCTGCTGGCGCTCATCTGCCAGTTTGTTATAATGCCACTGGTAGCCTTCCTGCTGGCCCTGGCTTTCTCTCTCGACGATGTGGCGGCGATGGCCGTTCTTCTGTGTGGCTGTTGTCCCGGAGGAAACCTGTCCAACATCCTGTCCCTGTTGGTGAACGGGGAGATGAATCTTAGGTAACAAAATCATTCTCAAATTAAAACAAAAAACAAAACAAAAACTATAACAACAGGAACAGAAAAACCTTGAAACGGAATCCTCGCCAAAAGTAACCATTCCAAGTAGAAAAGCAAATACATTTTGGGGAAAATTCTCAATCAAACAGCCTAAACAACCTAAAATGATATTAATTAATTAGCATTCGGCAACTGAAAGTAAATTCTAGGCATAGTAATCGATGTTTACGCATATTTTTTAACTTTACGCATATAACTTCAATTTTACGCATACGAATTATAGGTAGAATTTTACGCACGATTGCCTCTCCAGCATGGCACTATCCCGACGTCGTAAATTGTGATCGGCCTATTAACGGTTTGTTCCAAAAAAAAATGTTAGCTCTTTTAATTACAAGAAGCCTTTTTTAAATATAACACTTGTCCTTTTTTTTTTTTTTACCTGACAGTGACAATCCCTTGCCAAAAACTGTTTTTATGGATTCAGACTGTATTCTTAAGCAAACGGTCGACTGTGAGTTTATTATCGGGATTTTAAAGTGAATGTTTCACCCGTTTCCTTCTCTCTAGCATCATCATGACCATCTCCTCCACGGTGCTGGCGCTGGCGCTCATGCCGCTCTGTCTGTGGATATACAGCCGCGCCTGGATCAACACCCCCGTGGTCAACCTGATGCCGTTCGGCGCGATCATCCTGACCCTCTGCAGCACGCTGATCCCGATCGGCCTGGGGGTCGTGCTCCGCTACCGTTACACCAGGGCCGCGGACATCGTTCTAAAGGTAGGCTTCTAACTACAGACGGAAGGGAAGTCTCCGAACACAGGGTGTGGTGACTGGCTAAGGGAGTGTTACAGACTGAACTGGTCGGCAGTTTCAGTGAGGGATATGAGTGATTTCAGTTAGGGATATGTTTACAACATTTGTTATATGGCTTTGTCGCTTTGAGTAACTAACCAGCAACCATAGCACAATGATATTACATGACTTTTTATTAGCCTACATACATATCATGTCTGACTCACTGTATATAAACCAAAATCCACTGGTTTCTTATTATACTAAACCCTTTTCTGAGTCAGTGTCACGTGCAAATGGTTGATCCTAAAGGGACTTTTCTGACCAGCATCCCATTGACAGCCCGACTAGGTCAAAACCATAAACAGAATGAAACATGGTCAATAGCCAGTTGCAGATCTGATTGTATGCCATTACTTGTGTGACATTGTGCGCAGTGCGTAATATTGCTGTGTCTAGCTCTTAAGTGGAGACGACGTTGACCCGCAAGGCACCCAGTGACGTCAGAGGTGCATTGTCAGTAAGAGCTCCTCCCCCTTCAAGATAAACCTAATCTAAGAGCATCTTGAAAGGGAGGGGTTGGAGGTCTGTGACAGAATCATGAAATTGGATCAGAGATACAGAGATTGGAAAGCATGCATTAAGGATTAAATCAGACACAATTTTAGGAAAGAGGTTCTACAACTCCCTGTAGGATTACCCTTTGCAAAGCCTTCTGGGTAGAACCCTTTCGGGTTCCATGTAGAACCGTATCAACAGAGGGTTCTCCATGGAACCCAAAAAAGGCTCTTCAAAAGTTCTGCCTCGGGGATAGCCGAAGAACCTTTTTGGAACACTTTTTTTCACCCCGAGTGTGGATTCAAATGGACCGTGCTCACTTTTGGATCCAACCGTCAGAGAATTACAACAGTCGCAACCGGGTCTGTAACTCACCTTGTGTCTGCAGAAAGTGTGACGCTGGAAGGCCATAACCGTTAATCTGTCTCAGAGAAAAATCTAGAGAAAAATTATATTACAAGTGGAATGAAAGTCATATTAGTAAAGGCACTTTACAGCAACACAGGACTGTAGAGGAGCTGATGTTGGAACCACACTCTCGTAATGAGGGAGCCCTGCTGGACCTTGAGGATGTCCTCTGGGCCTAAGGGTAGATACTCGGGTCTTCCACGGTGGGAGACCCAGGGTCAAGACCCACACCTGTCACATCAGCAATGTCAGCATGTACAGCGCAATGCAATCTGGGAGTACTGACAGGCCTATGCTCTGGTCCGGTCTGAAGCCTGTCCTCATCCTATGCTGTGTCTGTGTGTTCCAACAGGTGTCCCTGTGGTCGCTGTTCGTCACCCTGGTGATGCTGTTCATCATGACGGGCGCCATGTTGGGCCCGAAGCTCCTGGCCACCATCCCCGCCTCCGTCTACGTGATCGCCGTGCTCATGCCGATGTGCGGCTACGCCGCCGGCTACGGCCTGGCCACCCTCTTCGACCTGCCTCCGCAGAGCCGCAGGACCGTATCCCTGGAGACGGGCTGCCAGAACGTGCAGCTGTGCACCGCCATCCTCAAGATGGCCTTCCCGCCACAGCTGATGGGCGGCATGTACATGTTCCCCCTGCTCTACGCTCTGTTCCAGGCGGCAGAGGCAGGCATCTTCATCGTGGCCTATCAGATGTACAGGAAGGAGGTTCTACACAAACCGGACGCGCTGGGGGACAATGTCGGGCGCACATCGGGCATAGGGTATAACAGGTTTGAGGACGAGGATAATGACTTTGACACTGCTTACGGCTCGGTGACAGTGAGCGACCCAAACACAATCATGCTGGAACACTGTCCGCCAGACTCCACTCCTGTGTAGGAGTGTGTACAGGAGGCAAGAGGACAATGGTCTGTCTGCGTTGTTGTGTCCATAATTAGATTTTTACCTGCTGATGGGATTCTAATTTATGGAATTATCAAAGGTCAGTGTCATGTGTAAGCAACCTGGAAGGAGGCAGATTGCAGGTAACACTATGAGTATGGAATGCGCCATGAGATGAATGTCAAAAGTGGTGCTTACAATAAGCTTTATGTTTCAAAGAATGGGAGGCTACAAAATGCAGATAATCATACATGAGCATATCGTACATGATCATGAAAAAAACTAAAACCATGAACAGGTTCATAGAAAACACGAGGCCTAAAAGAGTCCACATATCCATGGGAACAATCATCCGCTCAGCCAAGTTTTTCCATCAACGTTGTGTGTACTGTACGCATGAAAAAATGACTATTGAAAGTTGTATTCATCATATGAAATCACTATTAAGCCACCAAAAACTCCTAACTACATCACTGAAGTAGGACATTATTTCAAAGGTATTTTCATTTCAATTTGCTACATGGTCATTTGATGTACATATAGTTACATTGTCCTAGAATTTAGTTGTATTACCAGCAAGAAAATTAAGGGCAGTATCTGCACATATAAGGCCTATTGGTCTTTGGTGCGTTGTGGTTCTTGTGATTTCAATTCAGGAGGACCCCATGCTGTGCAATCAATCAACTACGAATTCTCCTAATTGTATATGACATATATGACGATTAGAAACAAACAGTCTACATCAAAATGTACAATTGTGTATAATCTGTATATGTTCACCATATGTATAATAAAAACAAATATATAAATAAAACAATCTACTGACAGGACTTGCCTTGTGTTATCTTGGGAGATTTCATGTCATTTGCGCCTTTTGTGAAATGATTTGATCCAGAATGAGTGGACCGTCACACCTGACGACAATCAATGACAATCGGGTGCCGTCAATCTATTTAAATTGGTGCCTAAAACAACCGCAGATGGCTGCTAGAAATGGCTAGGTATGGTGACGAGTCGATTGACAGCTATTTCTATTCGACGTATAACCCTTATTCTGGCAGGTATCCCAAAGCTAAAGGTGCGGGCTGGAGACAGAAGAGTTATTTAGCGAATTATGGGGACACGGACGCCTACTTTGATAACCACCAGCGTGCGCAACTGAAATCCATCTTATCTCAAATCAACCCCAAACTGACACCCAGGCTACGGAAAGCGAACACCAAGGATGTCGCCGTGCAGGTCAACCCTCGGACCGACGCCTCGGTGCAGTGCTCCCTGGGCCCCCGGACCCTGATGGCCAGAAAGCAGCGCGACGCTTTGCGCAAAAGGAGACAAGATGGACAACAGGAGGTCCAGATGCCCGGCAGCCCGGTGCGCTACCCCCGCACCCTGGCCGTGTACTCCCCCATCGCCTCCAGGAGACTCGCCTCCTTCCTCGACGACACCAAAGCAGAGATGTCCTGCAGCGCGCAGACCGGCGACTCACCCGAAGGGGTCGATAAAGGTGGTGAGGGACACGATGGCGAGGAGGATACCGCGGAGAACAAAACCAACAATACAACAAGGGACGACAAGCCTGGCACACGAAAGAAATCTAGTAGCAGCAAGAAGAATGACCAGTCGAACATGACCGAAGATGTCAAAACCGTCCAGGATGGACTGAAGGCGAAGAACCAGGCCCGGGTGAGATTCCAGGTGAGTCTCATGGTGACATAATCCACTTTTCCTGTTTTTAGACTTGAGTCTCACAGGAAGAATCTTAAGTTGTTTAAGTTTCGCAGCCATAGATGATTCACTTACTAACGGGTACGATCACTGTCTGTGCAACAGTTTCTGGAGCAGAAGTACGGGTACTATCACTGCAGAGAGTGCAACTTGCGATGGGAGAGCGCGTATGTGTGGTGCGTCCAGGGAACGAACAAGGTACGTACGCACGCGACATTATGACCTCGGGGACTGAGTGCTGTTATGGATCTTATTTGAATGCTGCCTTTTGTTCTAGGTATACTTCAAGCAGTTTTGTAGAACATGCCAGAAATCCTTCAACCCTTACCGCGTCGAGAACATCACCTGTCAGGTAGGAGGCCCACGTTTCTTTTTGTATTTTTGGGAATACACAGCAACTTCGTGACGTTAGAATTATAAGGTTCTATCTCCATTTTGGTCAAAATTTAGTTTTTTACATAATCTGATCCATTAGGTGTTTATTAATGCCTGTGTGGTGTAGTTAGTAATTAATAAAATACAAAGGTTCCATCTCACAGAACATAATGGAATGTAAAAACGTTGACGCTCAATATCTCTGAACAGCCCTAAACGGAGATAGAACCTTATAATTCTAAGCTCACGACTTGTCGTCCGTGCTCTACAGTCTGTTGGCATTGTGATGTAAGTGGCATTAGAATTCTCTGTTTCAGTGTTGCTTCCTTTAACAGGCCTACTGTCCATTCTCTCTTCCAGGCCTGCAACAAGGCGCGCTGCAGCTGCGCGGTGACGCCGCGCCACGTCGACCCCAAACGGCCCCACAGACAGGACCTGTGCGGCAGGTGCAAGGGGAAGCGCCTCTCCTGTGACAGCACCTTCAGCTTCAAGTACATCATCTAGCAGCGCCTCACTCGAACTTTGCCTAATTCATCCACATTTAAAAGTCCTACAGGAAGTGTCCTTAGTCCCAGAGAAGCCCCGCCATGCGCACATGGGAACGGGAATACTCTGGGAATGTAGGCGAATACTTTTGAGATTTCATTATTGTTTTTGTTCTCATGCCTTTTATTTGTGCTATGAATGTAAAAATAAAACGGCAATAATCAGCAGTCTATAGTCTCTGGTATTCCTCCTCACCCACTATGTCCAGATTTGCCTAGCCTACAGCCTACATGCTTGCTGTCCAGTGTTTGCATAGCTCTTATGAATATCCTACATGTCAGCAGTGAAGTGGTGACTTTAATCATGGTAATGATCATTATGCACCTGAACACGATGACACAGTAGCCTCCTGATGTGCCTTTAATGGTCTCCATAGGTCATAAATACCACAGCATACATCATAACGACAGCAGATGACTGTTGGGACGTCAGAGGCATAGACTAGACAGGCACGGTATTGAATCAAACACGTAGCATTCTGGTTCTGCACTATTCATGGGATGTTCCACTGAAAATATATTTGAGATGCCAAAACACCTTATGAACAACCTTATTGGAAGTGTGAGGAGTCTTATTAGACTATCAATTGTTGAATTTGATCTATGAAAGTGGACAAAGTGACAATGTAATGCTGAATGTAAATCACTGAATTCAGAAATATATTTCGTAATGAGTTGGATTGAGTCTTATTTAAAGGTGCTGTAGACATTATGATGAATAGGGTTTATCATTTCACCCACTAGTTCTGGTGCATATGGGCCAGAAACAGGACAGATGGGGCTCATTAGCAAAAGCGTATTCTGATAAAGTTTGTTGGCCCTAAAATCAGGACTGTGTGGTCTATTGACAAGAAATCAATTGACATATCATAAAACCAAGCAGTTCAGCAACACTGAACGTAAAACAAAATCAGTGGCAAATGTTCTGTAATGCATCTTTAAAGCCAGGTGTAGCATCACTATGAGTAATCTTT
Organism: Nansenia antarctica; assembly: GCF_963989245.1. NCBI lineage: Eukaryota > Metazoa > Chordata > Actinopteri > Argentiniformes > Microstomatidae > Nansenia > Nansenia antarctica. Next base: position 104,968,658 of record NC_137674.1, read on the forward strand.
TTTTTTTTACATTTTGGAATTTAGCAGCCGCCTTATTCCAAAGCGATTTACAATCGATACATTTGACTAAGCAAGTGAATCATCAATCCACCAGTCGTAGCAGGAAGAGTAATCCAGCTCAGGCCAGGGGCCATTGATAGAAGGAAAAACCTTCTAAACATATATTTTTTAAAATATATAGACAATGGAGAAACAGAAACAGTACAAGGGGGGCAATAGACGTTTTTAGGGACACAGTAGAGGGGAAAAGCGGGTGTCTTTAGGAGACGCAGTGCTGGGGGGCAGTAGATGTCTCAGGAGGAGCAGTTAAGTAATGTATTAAGATCTTAGAAAACTGAATGTGAGAGTCGGAAGACAAACTTTATATGATCAGGTTTTTATTTATTTATCCAGAGAGGAGAAGGCTGGTATGTGAGATGACGAGAAAAAAAGAAAGAAAAAAAAAACACAAAAAAGGAAAAAAAAATATTATGCACCTCTACATAAAAACTATATTTTCCAAGTAAATAATATATCCATTAAATAATTAAGAACAGCATTCAAATGTACCAGACAAGCAACAGACAGGTTGTCTCTCTGTGAGGAATGAGTACAGTGATGGTTTTACAATGTGCCATGACAAGTTTCCTGCGACGCTTTCAGAACATCAGTTTGTGTCCTGCAAAGGTTCGGGGCAGCAAGCAGTGCCTTTCTCTGAAGCAAAGCGGAGCCTAAAATGGCTGCAGTTTCCCTCAGGACACAGGGGCCGCGGCACCACCGTCAGTGCAGCTGTGTGCCGCTGGGATCAGCAGAGCCAACATGGACGAACACAGGCCACAGTTTCCCCCTCCCTCGTCAGAGAGGGACGCAGAGCCAACATGAAGATCACAGTGAAGAGAAGGAATGCATATGACTGGGCTTGGGGGCAGCTGTAGGCGGGTCTGACAAAGAAGCTAAATCTACTAACGCTAGCTAGCGCCTTTTTCCTCACTCTCTATCGGAGTGGTTAGATGAGGTGATTGTTCCAAATGACCTCTGACCCCTCCCTCCCACCCCCACCCCACCCCATGGACCGCGACCCCCGTCAACAGGCCAGTCTTTGGGAAATGTTAAAGTTTGTGATAGGATTATAATAAGAGGAGGCGCGGGGGGTCTTAGTGACTCATATCTCTGTTTCTCGCATTAGCTTCATACATCCTATTCGGACAGACAGTGCATTACACAAAAAGTACAAGGGAAAAAATACTGGTTTTACACTATACATTTTTTCTAAAATATATACAGAGTAAAATAAGTTATTGGATGTTTTTTCCATAATGAGTTGTAGCCAGTCTGCACTTGGGTGCAATTATATGCAATGTGTGTGCGAGCGTATACCAGAATATCCAATATAATCCCACACAAGTCTAAAGTCTCTAAAGGCAGCTATGTATTTGGTTACAGAGTGAGAGAGTTTCATTAGAAGACACGTCTGAAGGCGATGCTCCTCTCAAACGCAGGTCAATAAACTTAATGCAAGGTCAATAAACAGATACATTTCTCTTTTTACAGTTTCCTCTAGGGGGGGAGGGAGGGAGGGAGGGAGGATGGGGGTAACAGCTCCCCCTAGGGTTAACAAATACACTTTAAATATCCTAACATTTACAACCTAGGATGTTAATGGATCTCTAATAAAAAATACATTTCTCCCAAAAAATATTCTTGCAGTGCTTTTCTCTTTCAAGCATGCTTTTGAAAACTTTTTTTTTCTTTGTTGTCTGTGTGTGTGTGTGTGTGTGTGTTTTTGTTTATGAATCCTGACAGGAAGCGCCTGTTCCCTCACACACACACACACGTCAGAGTTTTCCCCTCTCCGGGCCGAGTCGACATGCTCCCACACCTCCTGCTAGGAGAACACAACACCTTGCTCAAGCCTTCTTCTGAGAGGGTCTGACGCCAGGAGGACCGTTCACTGATATGGGAGGCCCACCACAACAGGTCATATCCGCCAAAAAGCTTCCAGTTTAGCATCATCATCCCCCTGCCTCCTCCTCCTCCTCCCTCTCTCCCTCCCTCCTTCCTCTCTCTCTCTCTCGCCCAGCCAGTCTCATCAACCACCTGACTTATTGCAGCCGAATTTTGCAAGTTGGCTTATTCTGGGAAAACAGATATTAGCTTTTTAAGTATCTTATAATATATTAATGAGTCACAGTTATTCCCACACATCCTTTAGCCCTTTATAGGTGCAGTCTCTCCTGTTTGTCCTCCCCTGAGACCCTCACTGTCTTCCCCAGCCTTCAGAAGCAGAGGTGAGGCATGAGTGGTGCAGGGGGGTGGGGGTGGGGGGTTGTTGGAAGGGGGACTTCTTTAGTCCAGTCCAGTCCAGTCCAGGCCTGGAGGAGGAGGAGGAGGGCCCCCCCCCCCCCTCACAGTCCAGTACTGACCACGGTGGTCTGGGGCTGGCAGGCCTGGGCCTGGCTCAGAGCCTCGCGGATCTGCAGGTTGAGCTCCATGAGGCGGCCGCTGGCCTGGGAGAGGTCCCTGCTGGGCCCCACCACCGCCAGGCAGCCCGTCTGGCCCAGCGTCTGGTGGCGGAAGTAGATGTGCAGGAGGGTCTGGACAGCGTCGTCCGTGTCGTTGCCGAAGATGTCGTTAGGCCACAGAGACCTGGGGGGGGGGAGAGAGAGAGAGAGAGAGAGAGAGAGAGAGAGAGACGTCAAAGCAGATACAGAACAGATGTGGGACTATAGACCGGTGGTTCTCAAACCTCTCCTCAGGGACCCCCAGCCGCTCCACAAAATATTATTTGATCTGTTCCACCACCAGCACACCTGATTCAATTAATCAACTTTATTAGTTGAATCAGGTGTGCTGGTGGTGGAACAGATCAAATATGTGGAGCGGCTGGGTGTCCCCGAGGAGAGGTTTGAGAACCACTGCTATAGACCATACACAGTACTTAGACAGGGACCAGACTGCCTGACCGACAGAGAAATAGTACAATCTGCTAGAAGTTGTCGTGGCGTTTTTTTACCTGAAGGTTTTGACCTGCGTGAGGGCGGAGCCAAAGTCTCGGCTTCTCAGGGTCTCGATCAGGGACTGGATGGCCGTCTCTGTGCTGCTCTTGACGGCCTCGGACACGCACACGTCCACCTGGACGTCGCTGCCAGACTCTGCCTGCTTCAGACAGTTCTCCAGGATAGCCAGCTCCTCTGACATGTTGGTTACCTTGGGGGACACACACACACACACACACACACACACACACAGACAGACAGACACAGGCAGGTTAGAGTTCCACAAAGATAATCACATCGAGATAGACACACATAGATATATCTCTCTAGGGTTCATCACTCGAGTGTGTTACGCGCATGCGCTAAACCAGGAAGTCAGTAAAGCGATTCGGTTAGAATAGATCCGTGATTAACGGGCACAGCGAGCCTACCCCTCTCCATCTAATCTGATTAAACTCCTACTAGAAGCCATTATGAAACAGCATGGCTAGACTGATGAGAGATACGGGTGGGCAGGGAGATAGCGGCAGGCAAGCCACAGACTCTCTGTCTGAAAAGAGAAAGAGAGAGAGTGTGTGTGTGTGTGTGTGTGTGTGTGTGAGTGACAGAGTTTGTTCACAGAGATTGTATTCTTGTGTAATGTGTACATGTAGTAGTCCATCTAATACATGCAGACGTTTCGTCTCATGAGGGAGGGAGGACGGGAGCCTGGCCGATTTGGAGTCAACCCTGCGTTTGAATGGTATATGGACTGACTTATATAGCGCCTTATTCCAAAGCGCTTTACAACGGCCTCTCATTCACCCATTCACGCACACATTCACACACCAATGGCTGCAAGCTACCGTGCAAGGCGCCGGCCCCGCTCATTGGGAGCAATTTGGGGTTCAGTGTCTTGCCCGAGGACACTTCGACATGTGGCCAGCCGGGGCTCGAACCGTCGATCTGCCGACCTTCCGATCATTAGACGGCGGCGCCACAGTCGCCCCTGGTGAAACTGTGTGAAACAAGTTTGAGCTAAAATGACACCCCACCATTGTTGGATGAGGCTGTTGCTTCTCCATGAAGGTAGACTCAGTGGAGGGGGAAAAAAATGCATGAATGTGTGTGTGTGTGTGTGTGTGTGTGTGTGTGTGTTAGAGGTAATGAGTGTAATTTAGCGTGTGCGTTGTCACTGCTGGTTCCTCTGGCCGGGGTTAGATGGGCCGTTTCCGTGTCTCCCAGGCTTTCCTGACCCAACCTAAAGCCCAATTACACTGTAGGGACGTGCAGCAACACACCCGTCTATCTGGCCTGACCTCACACAAGGAATGCCTGTGTGTCATGTCGTTATTTAGATTTAGAGTGTGTGTGTGTGTCTGTGTGTGACCTTTATGAGGCCAAGCGTGTAATCTCAGATGTGTGTGTGTGTCGTGAGACATTTCTTGGTTCACTGTTATCTAAAGCATTGATCTACACTGCTCCCTATTACCACAGCTCATCTTCTCTAGAAGAAACGTGTCCGACCGTGCACGTCAGAGGAGTGTGAACCCCCCGCAGGGGGCGAGTGGACCTCCCTCCTGGTCCTGGAGGGTCTCAGTACTACAGCCTGGTGTCCCTCCAGCTCAGCAGGGACACACCTGATTCATCGCATCAAGGTTCTGAACATCAGGTGATGAGTTTAATCAGGTGTGATGATGATGATGGTACTGGGCTGGGACAAGAACCTGGACCTACTGGGGCCCTCCAGGACCAGGACCAGGAGTGAGGGGTCACAGGTGTAGAGAGAGCTCACCTCGGCCTCTCTCTTGATGGTGTCCACGCGGCTGACCAGCTTACAGTAGGCCTGGAACAGCAGCAGCAGCTGGAAGTGCAGCTTGTAGAGCCGGCGACACAGCTCCAGCTCCTGCAGAGAGGGAGGACAGAGAGAGTCATACACCCACCCCTCACACACATACACACACACACAGGCACGCACGCACACACACACAGCCGCACACACACACACACACACATACACACCGCACGCACACTCACAGGCACACACGTGCACACACACGAGCTCACACAAGCACGCCGCACGCACACTCACAGGCACACACGAGCACACACAGGCACACACAAGCACACACAAGCACACCACACGCACACTCACAGGCACGCACGTGCACACACACAAGCTCACACAAGCACACCACACGCACACTCACAGGCACGCACGTGCACACACACAAGCACACACAAGCATACCGCACGCACACACCACATGGCCCTTCTGGATTCTTAGTAAAAAATGGTCACATGATCAGTTGGATGGATACCCTGGGTTAAAGACGGGGGGGGTGAAAAGGTTAACGAGGCCCGAAGCGGAGTGGCGGTCCGAGGCCAGGAGCCAATCAGGGGAGGAGGATAGTCCGTCACAAACCAACCAACCACAGGCTTGTTGTCTTTGTGAGCCGATAGCCACAGACTACCGTGTCCCGCACCGACCACCACCCACCACCACGCCCCCCCCCCCCACCCCATGTTGTGCCCAACCAGAGACAATGCTACTGCAACATGTGACGCATGTATATTAGGAAGGATTCTAAAAGGTAACAACATCGTCCCTAATCCAGGAAAAACATTTGTGGGGAGAAATGGGCATTTGAGGAGAGTATGGGGATGGGGCGACAGGCATGCAGAATGAAGGTATGCTGATATGCTCTATAGAACACGGCTTCACGGCTCTCTCCGCCCCTCGCTCGTTCCCGTAACCCAGGGCAACATCCCCCTCTCAAATCAGCGATAAGACAAATGGCAATTAGGATTTATTTTCTTTTTAGGATTTAATTTCTGCAGAGCAAAATCAGTAGGGAGGGGTTAGGAAGTGGATACGATTAATTCTGTCAAAATGGAAGCCAAAAGTAGAAGCATATATCTAGCATACATGCTATGATAAACAGTATTATTGGGGGGGTCTTGAGCTGGGTTATATGGGAGAGAGAGAGAGAGAGAGATAGAGAGGGGGGGGGGGCGGAGGCAGAGAGCCTAGCCCTCGGTTGGCATGACGACAGCGCAGGTATACAACTAAAGAAATAAATAAAAATAAAAAAACATGAATGGATGAAATGGTCAGTGTGTTGGTTTTGTTTATCATATTGATTATCATATTAGGAGTCTAGAATACGAGGAACCACTTACTGCTAGTTTTTCCATTTGCTAAGCAAGAGAGGTGAGCAGGTCACAAAAACAACAAACAAAACAGGAGAAGAGAGAAAGACCAAGAATTAGTGAGCTCAGCTTTTTCAACATCGCAAACCAAGACACAGTGAACCTGACTGACAGGCAGAGGAGGCGGGGCATCTGGGCAGAACTCACATCAATACCTCAGGGACCAGTGTTCAAGTCAAAGCAAAATACATCCATATACATACACATATACACACACACACACGCATACATATATATGTTAGGGTAAATGTGGGAATACGGTTTATGTCGGCATTTCCGGGGACATGGCAGCATAAAACTTGGTACATGCTGGCATGTCTAACCCTAACCTTAACCCTAGCACCTAACCCTAACCCTAGTTTTCCCACATGTTTCATAACATAACATATATATATATATACTGTATACACACACATATATATATATAGACACACACACACACACACAGAAAAGGGAAATGAAAGAAAATGAGAGGAAGGGGGCAGGGATAGCGAAAAGGAGAAGAATGAGGAGGAGGGGGGGGGAGAGAGAGAGAGAGAGAGAGAGAGAGAGAGAGAGAGAGAAGCAGGGAAGAGAGGGTTTGGAGGAGGGGAATGAGGAGGATTAAGTGTAAGAGGCCAGTGAATGACTGTATGGCCCTGTGCTGTTGAGAACACAGAGCTGTGGTGTATAGACATCTCCTCTGACCTGGAAGAGAGGGTGAGAGGGGGGGGGGGGGGGGGGTAATGGGCAAGGCAAGCTAAAGGGCCATACTATCTATAACCTCGGGGCAAAACACCACTATACCATCAGGACTGAGGAAGAGACCTCCATGTCAGGTGACCGGGGGGTCAGCTAGATGTGCAGTGTGGGGGGTGGGAGGCTGGTGGAGGACAGGCTCTTTCGTAACGCACGGAACAGAGTGAGGAACGGTATCAAACGTGCGACGTGCGTGTCTACCTCCACCAGACTCCCCTGAGACTGAGACTGCACCGCGTCCAGCGGCCAGTAGGGGGCCACTCATCTAGGAGACCATCCCCCTGCCAAGGGATAGTTCAGCCAAAAATTACCAAAATAAAAAAAATCACATAATTTTGGTTCCTTCCTCATTCCTGAAATGAGTCTACGGACCAGAACCAGATGTCTAAACAATCAACACTTGGTTCTGTTTACCTGGGTACTGTGTCACTAACCGCTCACGGTTAGCTTTTTTTTTTTTTTTTTTAAACAATGGAAGTCAAGTGGTACCTAAATTAGCATGTTTGAAATGTCACGCCCCTAAATCATCACCTAAATTATCTTAAAAAAAAGAAGAAAAAAAGACTGACTTTAAATGCCTGAGGTGATTTGGGGGCAGGACATATCTAAACAGACTTACTGGGGGTCCAGCTGGAGGGTGGGGGTGGGGGGAGGCATGGGGACGCAGCAGATGATGTCCACCAGAGCTGCAACCTGTCTGACAATGTGTGTGTGTGTGTGTGTGTGTGTGTGTGTGTGTCTCTGCCCAGTGTGTGTTCAGAGAGAGGTGTGCAGGCTGCTCCTACCTGCGTCTGAGTGTCAGGTCTCTGGCCGCTGTCTTTGTCTCCAAACGTCTTCCTGCAGTTCTCCAGCCACTACACGAGAGGAGGAGGAGGAGGAGGAGGAGGGGAGGATGGAGGGAGGGATAGGAGAGAGAGAGAGAGAGAGAGAGAGAGAGAGAGAGAGAGAGAATGCAGTGAGTGATACCAAACCATGAAAGTGTTAATTTGTTTTTTCTTCCTTCCTCTGGGAGGTTGTGTGCACATGTGTGTGTGTGTGTGTGTGTCCATAGGGGTCGGGTGGGGGGTAGATTTAATAAGAGTGCTGTACTTAGTGAATTAAAGACGGGTCTGTTCCTGAGCTGGGGTGGGGTGGGGGCAGGCAGGCAGGGCCCAAACCTCCAGGGACCGCACCCCTGTCTCATTCAATTAGCGCCCCTGCTTCCCAGAGCCCTCTCTCAATCTCATCTGTCCTCTTTACCTCCCCCCCTCCCTCCCTCCCTCCCTCCCTCCCTCGCTCGCTCCCTCCCTCGCTCGCTCCCTCCCTCCCCGGCTCGCTAACTGACTTAGGGAGCCAGGCAGGGCTGTGTCTAGTCCCTGGGGGGCTGGAGGGGGGAGTCTCTAGCCACGTGGACGCTAACAGCCTCTAAATGTACTCTCGAGGCCTGAACCCCCCACCATGAGAGAGACCTGCCCCCTCCATCAACCTCCTGAGTCAGCTAATTCTCTCTCTCTCTCCTTTTTAGCCTGCCCTGGGTTGGGAGGGAGGGAGGGAGGGAGGAGGGAGGAGGGAGGAGGGGGAGAGAGGAGAGAGGAGGGAGGAGAGAGGAGGGAGGAGGGAGGAGGGGGTGAGCCTGCGTCATCAACAGATGACCCCCTGAGCCTGGGCGTCACAGGAGATGATGATAGAGGTTGTTCAGAGATAGTCCCCGGCAGTGCTGCGTACTTACTAACATGGAGGGCAAGACGTAATACAAAAGGGGAGGTCGGGGGCTGTAGAGGGGCCAGGCTATGAGTAAGAGGGTGTGGGTGTGTGTGTGTGTGTGTGTGTGTGTGTGTGTGAGAGAGAGAGAGAGAGAGAGAGAGAGAGAGAGAGAGAGAGAGAAGGAGTGTGTGTGTGTGTGTGTGTGTGTGACAGAGAAAGAGAGAGAGAGAGTGAGAGAGAGAAAGAAGGAGTGTGTGAGTGTGCGTGAGAGAGAGAGGAGTGTGTGTGTGTGTGTGTGTGTGTGTGTGAGAGAGAGGGAGAGAGAAGGAGTGTGTGTGTGTGTGTGTGTGTGTGAGAGAGAGAGGAGTGTGTGTGTATGTGTGTGAGAGAGAGAGAGAGAGAGAGAGAGAGAGAGAGAGAGAGAGAGAGGAGTGTGTGTGTGTGTGTGTCTCACCTCCTCAGCTGCCTCCCTCTTGCCGTTGTAGGTGTCCAGGTGTTCCTGCAGCTCCAGAACACTGAACTTCAGAGTCTCCAGCAGGCCACACGACACCAGCTGCCACACCAGACACAGCAACACACACGTGACCCCACCGCAGGACACACACACACACACACACACACACACACGACCGACCACAGCAAAACAAACCACACAAAGCACGGAAATATGTCAACATCCTCCAGTGTAGTGCTCTACAATCACGTCGACAAGCAACAGGGATAATATGTCACCTCTCTTAACTGTCCCTCCTAAAGACCTCCTCATCTCCACTACACCCCTGTGCAATTTCTCTACTAGAAATAAATAATATTATATAATATAATATTAAATAATACATAAATGTCCTTCTATAATACATTTTAATTTAATAATTAAATAATACATAAAAATCATCCTTCTTCTATAATAATAATAATACTACTAATAATAACTTGTTATTTGTATATAGTGCTTTTCCTGCAAACGTTGCAACTCAAAGTGCTCCTAAAGTGCTCCAAAGTGCTTCTAGCATGGTAACTGCCAATAGCTCCTGGTCCTAGCATAGATATTTTTTTCTTAAGATGACTGATGGATAGATGATTCACTTACTTAGACAAATGTATTTGTCTTTGGATAAAGGCGTCTGCTAAATGCCAAAAATGGAAAGGTTGTTCTAAAACGACACTGCCTGTAACACCTCCGATAGCATAGCCACCAACATGCTACAGGCTTCACTACGCGTTCGTCTGCCTGCGTTCGTATCCCCATAGTAACCAGGGATGGGGTTCAATCTATTTCAGTTCAGTAGTCAATTGAAATTCCAATTACCTATTTCCTTGACTCTTTTCAATGTGGAAATGTTTTCGTAGGATAGAAATTTTCGTTTTCGCCCTAAATTGAAACGGAATCAACCTATTCTCCTCCTCCTATTTTAAGAGGTTTGGAATTGAGCCGTGGTACTGCGTTTCTCAGAATGCCATGGTGGGGGGGGGGCAGACGGCAAACTCACCGTCTCTGCGTCCAGCAGCACCGTGGGGCATTGCGAGCGCGAGGTCATGACCTCTAGGGAGCTGAGGAACTGGTTCCCCATTCGCTGCAGCCTGTCACCCAGGAAACGCACGGACGAGTGGGTGAGGGAGCCGAACTTCCTCTGGATGCTCTGAACCAACGACAACACACGAGTATGTCAACACACACATGTAAACAACAACAACAACAACAACATCATCTCTCTCTCTCTCTCTCTCTCTCCTTCCCACCTGGAAGAGTCTGGAGAACACGTGGAAGGTGTAGACGGCGGAGGAGCCGTCGGTGTCCGACAGCATCTGGTTGACGTGGCAACGCCAGGCGTCCTCCTCGTCGTCGTAGGCGACCGGCTGGAAGGCGGCCAGGATGGCGGAGAGAAAGGGCGACGGGGGCGGGGAGGCCTGGGTCTCCGGGAAGCCGTCCGTCTCGCCTTCATCCTGACTGAGAACCACAGAGGCAGGTTTGACCAAACTGACACACACGCACACACGCGCACACACACACACACACACACACACACACACACACACACACACACACACTCAACTCACTTTGACTGCACAAGCACACAGACACCCTCACTCTGTCTGCGATCAAAACATCCTCACACTTTCTCTCTCTTGTTCTCTCTCTCTCTCTCTCTTGTTCTCTCTCTCTCTTTTCTTGCTCTCTCACTGCAGATGTTTTTTGCTGCAGTGTTGTTTCAGCTGAAATCTACTGCAGTGCCATAGGGCAAAAAAACAAGCTTGAAGCTTCTACGGTCTTAACACACACACGCATACACACGCAGACACACACACACCCACGCAGGGCTATACTCACAGGCCTGTGGGACCAAACAGCCTGATGAAACACACAGAGTAGAAGTATCTGATGCCTGCGCTGCCTAGCGCTGTGGAGGACACCGTCTTCGTCCTCATCCTCACCTCGCACCTCTCTCTCTCTCTGTCTCTGTCTCTCTCTCTCTCTCTCTCTCTCTCTCCCTCTCTCTCTCACTGTCTCTCTCACTGTCTCTCTCACTGTCTCTCTCCCTCTCTCTGTCTCTCACTGTCTCTCACTGTCTCTCTCTCTCTCTCTCTCTCTCTCTCTCTCCCTCACTGTCTCTCCCTCCCTCACTGTCTCTCTTCCTCTCTCTCTCTCTCTCTCTCTCTCTCCCTCACTCTCCCTCTCCTGCAGTCTCTCCCTCTCTCCCTCACTGTCTGTCTGTCTCTCCCTCACTGTCTGTCTCTCTCTCTCTCCTTCCCTCACTGTCTGTCTGTGTCTCTCTCTTACTGACTACCTGTCTCTCTCCCTCCCTCACTGTGTCTGTCTGTCTCTCTACCTCACTGTTTGTCAGTAAGTATGTCTGTCTGTCTGTCTGTCTGTCTGTAGCACAGCAAAGCCGCGTCTGCCTAGCACACTGAACTACCGTCCCACACAGACAGGACTGCACAGCACTCTCTCTCAGCGGAGCATCTAACACACACACACACACACACACACACACACGCACACACGCGCACACACACGCACGCACGCAGCAACACACAGAGCAAGGCCGACACACAGTCTGCTGAGTCACTGTTTCTCTGCGCACACACACACACACACACACACACACAGCCCCAACCCCGTTTTTCAGAGAGCCCCTCTGTTTTCAGAGAGAGGATCATTTGGAGGGCTGCCATTCGTACTAGCGATCAACCGAGCTGGGCTCGGCTACGTGTATGTGTGTATGTGTGTGTGTGTGTGTTTGTTTGGGTTTCTTTCTGCTCTCTTTTTAAGACTTGATTTGGAGCCCCGCTGTGGGACTACTGTCCTCTCGGCAGCCTTGGCCCACCTTCAGCGAGGAGGAGCCAGTGCTGGCCCACCTTCACAGAGACGTCCGCGGCCCCCCCCCCACCCGGCAGATGGGAGCCGTGCCAGAGATGAGCTCATCTGACGCCAGCTCGTACGTCCAGCTCCATGTGGTTTATCTCAGAGGCTAGGCAGCACGTGCACGTACACACGCACGCAAGCACATACACACATAGGCGCGCGCAAGCACACACACACGTACACACACACGTACGTACACACACACACACACACACCCGCACACACCCGCACACACACGCACCCCTCCATAAAAGGGCCTCATACCACCCTCAGGAAAAACACTTTGGCCTCAATACACTTTCGGCAAACAACAGGCCGTGAATAGCTTTCCTCCACCTCAGGAAAGGTAAACATGGAGAGAGACCCCCCTCTCCTCTTCTTCTTCTTCCCCCCCCCCCCCTCTCCTCCACCTCCTCCTCTCTTACCTGGACATGTCAGAGAAGTCGGCCTCCTCCTCCTCGCAGCGTTCGTCCAGCTCCTTCAGCGCCAGCGTCACGTCCTCCTCGCACACCGAGCCGCAGGGGCTGTCCGGGAGGGGGGGCAGCGCGGCCAGGGGGGGCACGTGTGGGAGGGGGCCGTCCTCCTCAAAAAGGGACCCCGGCGGGGTGTCTATGGCCGGCGGGGGAGGGGGGGCCGGGTCCAGGTCGTCGTGGGGGTCCTGGGAGTCGTGCAGGTCGTCAGGGTGGTCCGAGGGCAGGGTGGGGGCGCAGCTCCCGAACCCCGTGTCCTCGCTCACGCTGCTGCTCAGCTCGTCCGCCGCCGTCATGCTCACCGTGTCCTGTGTGGCGCCAAACACATCCAGGGGGGAGAGCTTGTGAGCATGGTCGGGTCGGTAGAGGTAGAAGGTACATTCGTGCAGAGGTAGGGTTTTTAGACAGGATTTTAAACATTCTCTGAGATGTGGGGTGTGTTCTCAAAATAAAATAAACTGGGAAAATCGTTCAGAAACTATTCCAGATTTTTCCCAGTCTGACTCAGAAATTCAGAATTAAAACGAACACATGAACGGCATATTACGGGAATAGGATTAGCCAGTTACCATACCAACAGCCGCTCTCAGGTGAGTTCACCAAAGAAAACCTCCCCCTTAACCGTTATCCGCGTGCGCCCGAGATGGAGAGCGACATTACCGCCAGACGGAAATTTCGACATAACAACATTATTCTTTTATATTATACGAGAGGGACTCTTACTAAGAATACTTTAAGAGACATTTTATTGACATCCGAAGTTTTGTGGGAGAAGAAAATCAATAGATTGATAAGCCCTATATCAATCTGGGAACGGGCGTGCTATTAGAGAGTGTGACCCGAGAGGTAATAAACCTTGGATGACATGCAGCCCAGACGACAAGACAGCAGGGAGAGGAGATTTGCTGCACTCTGCTGCCGTGGGTTTGACTGGTTAAAAGACGCCATAAACCACCAGATTTATGGACGGGTCCCCATTGTGACTGCAGAGTAGTGGAGGAAACGAGATGGTGGACAACGACGTATATTTGCATTTTACATTTGAGTCATTTTAGCGGACGCTCTTATCCGTAGCGACTTACAGTAATTACATTTGCCTAGAGCGAGGGAAACAACTATGCATCACAATCATTGGGAGCGTTCGTAAAAAATCTGCTCTGAGAGCGCCGGAGTGCACATTGGGTTCTACGTCATAGAGCGACCAAGTAATCTGATTGGACAAGAGGCGTTCCATTAGATTTAGTTATGTTTGATTGTCTGTCTTCCATGTGGACCTCAGGAAGGATAGTCTTCACTATGGTGATGACTAATGGGGATCCGTTTAAATAGCAAAAATAAACATGAGTGTTGATCAGGTTTCCAGAGCGTATTTACGAATGCACCCATTGTGGAATATGATGCGTTAGAAATCAGAGTAGGAAATGAACTCTTTATTTTTCAGGGGCAGTTTTGTGAAAGAATTCTAATGTGTCAGGCCTACTGGCAAAAATGGCAAACTTTCACTCAATTATTTTTATAATTATAGAATATGAGAAACTCTGATGTTAGACTTCAACTTATGTAGGGTAAATTCACATTCTTGTTAAAAATGTTCCCGAAAAGATACGAGTGCCACTATAGTATACTTTTTCCACTGTTGATGTTTTTTGACGGTCGACTGACTAGGCTCAGCGGAAGACAGGAGTTATGTTGACATGATTCTCCAGTGCTGCCGATGATGTTTGTGTTAACCTCTCCACCCCCCAACTAGTAACTTGGCGTGGCCAAACTCTCTCTCCTTGGGGAACTGCACAATTACCAAACTGAGAAGGGGGGGGTTATGATTTTAGCATATTAGGAACTTTAGGAAATTCCGACCTTGGTTAGAACTACAATAACAATTCTCAACATCAACTATAAACCTTCTAGGCTTTAGGAGACGCAGCAGCCAGCTGCTATTATACCTAGCGATACTGAAGACAACGTATCCCAGCGTACTAAAAACCTCCAGCTACAAAGCTACACTCCTCGTCCTCTGTGACACGCCACCTCTGTGACACGCGAGCACTCCGACGTTTTACGGGACTCACGACACGGACGAGGAAACCCAAGACGGGGACTCAGACGACCCGTGGTGTTCATGCGAGGCACGTCCGTAGCGAGGGATGACACACCGGAAACATCTACACTGAAAGTACTCTGTGTTTTTCCTCTCTTCTTTTTATTGAAGAGTCTAATGCATTAGAAGAGAGACAGAGGGCGGGGCTCCTGGCCAGTGACTCACCAAGGCTGGTGGCTGTATTACAGAAAGCTTTTAGTTGGGTGGAGATGGTGATGACTGTGGTGGAGGGAAGGGGATGGGAGGAGAGGAGAGGGGGAGGGGGGAGGGCGGAGGGGGGGGCATGAATAAGAGTACTGATGGTTTTATCTGCGGGGCTCATTACACTAAGAGCTACTGGGCACTGTGATGGAGAGGAGATGTCCTTGGGGTGATATTGAGATGATGAATGGAGCTCCATTCAGATGAGTGTGTGTGTGTGTGTGTGTGTGTGTGTGTGTGTGTGTGTAAGGCCCAATCCCAATTCACCCCTAGCCCTTCGTTTTCACCCCTATGGCTCGATTTGCGCGTTCACGTTTAGGGCGAGGGCTGTCTCAATTCATATTTCATCGAGGGCTAGGGGTAAGGGGGAGGGCTAACTATTACTTCGTTTCGAGGGATTTCAGGACCAGACTAGCTTCGAAGGGCTAACGGTACGCTACCCCTTGATACCAGGATGCATTGCGAATCATCTACAGAAATCTTATGTCGCTCTATTCAATGCGGAAATGTCATTTTACTTTCTCTGTAATTACTTATTAATAAAGATTTGAAAAATTATGATAACCATCGTATTGTCTTAGTTTAATGTCATTACAATGCATTATAGACCTTTTATTTATAACAAGCTTAACCCAAAAATCGCTTTTATGTCGGTGCTGTGTCTAACGTTACAGTAACGCAACGCTGCATGACAGTCGAGCATTTCAGAGATTACAGTCATAAATCAATTATTACCTGTGGCGTTTGACAGCGGATGATGGTACACATATGTAAAGTTATCTATCAAACGTTCATCTGACTACATGATGCGCATTTTGACCTATTTCCACCCGCAATCTAATCCGAGCAGTTGTTATTAGGTAATATTATTAATGGGTTGTATCATTCATTTCAATGCATTATAGACCTTTTCTTTATAACAAGCACAACAACAACAAAACGTTATCATGCCGATGTGCTGTGTGCTGTGTGTCTAACGTTACAAGCTGATTTGTGCATGACAGCCGCGCATTGACATATTTCCATGTCTGATGGCATATGACACGCGAAATGTAACAGTTAAGGATACGCGTAAAGGATGATGATCTATCACCGTTCGACTCTACTGAGAAATGTTTCCGCTTATTTGTCATCTCTCCTTCACGGGCAAATGTGGCCGTGTCCCCAAGAGATCCTCTTTCTACGTTTTTGACCACGATGGATTGATTTTTGGATTCTAGACGACGAATTGTTCTGAGAAAGGCGCTTGGTAACGTGATTTTTGGACAACGCTTTATGACTACTGATGGACTCGTGTGTATGTGGTGGCTGAGGATTGAGTCACGGGTATCTTTGGAGGAACATTGTGCGCTGACAGATGGTTAATACTCTGTGTTTTAGTTGGAGTCATTCATTGTCATTATTGCGATGTCCACAAAAAATACATCGCTGACGGAAGAGACTAAAAAAGGAACGTCTAAACATAGATGCTTATAGCACACGCAACAGAAATAAACACAGCTGAAGAAGGCATTGCGAGATGTGAGAATTCGCCGGCAACACAACGCGTCACCCGTACCGCGTCTAAACCACTGTTGATGACGTAGGCGCCGTGAAGGGCTGTCCCAATTCAAAGGGCTGAGATTTGAAGGGGTAGGGCTTGTGACGTATTCGAAGGCAAGGCCTTCGAATCGAGTGACACTCGAAAACGAGCCATAGGGGTAGAAAAGGGAATTGGGATTGGCCCTTAGACACAGGGTATCCTCACTGAACCCCCCCCCCCCATCTTCATTCACACATTCCCCAGGTACAGTTTGTGCCTGTGAGAGACCAACATTAGCAGCATCAACTAACAAAAGAAACTACAAATCCCAGCATTCCAACACACTGTTGCGGAGGAAGTGTTGAACACGTGTAGTGTACACTCACCGGTTGTTAGTTAGACACATTAGTAGAAGGAGACAGATGCTTAGAAATGCTGTTAGTGAGCGGTCTAGCCAGAGCACGGCATGTTAGTAGATACATGTACAAGAAAACGTCCCATCCGTTTGTGTGACTGTCCTCCCCTGCGGCTGCATTTCAAGTGCTCCTGTTACTGCGAAACTTGGACGTTTCCAACTGGGAGCCATTTCAGAATGAGTCAACATGGGGGAAGCTCCAAGTTTCAGGGGAGCACTTGAATGCATCTATTCAGGAACCCCTAAACAGGGCTCTCTTTTGTCTCATCTAACCTCATGTCTTTGGTGTTGCTGTTTGTGCTTTCTCCAGTGTGGCTCCCCGTGTGCCTCAGTTGGGTAGAGAGCAGTTGCTAGCTATGCTAAGGTTTGGGGTTCAAATTCCCAGCTTGGGAATCCCCGCTCTTCAAAAAGCGTATGCGCTTGCGCTCACTGTACTGCTGCTTTGGATAAAGACATGCTCAACGGCATGTCATCTACATTCAAAACTTCTGTCTCTTGTGTTGCTTGGACTACATTTCCTGGTGTAGCTGACTGAGGTACGAGAACTGACTCATACTCACATAGAGGTGCGCCACGGTGAGCTGGTGGGTCCTCTCGCTGCTCAGCAGCCACTGAATTGCCTTTGGTTCACAGCTTTTGACTGTTCAGTTTTTTTTTCCCAAATTCAAAATGGAGTGAGCAGTTTACAGCTGGCCTGAGGTGAGTTGTCTTTGGACAACCGTATCCCTCCCCCAATTATACAAGCAAGCCCCCGCACCCACACAACCAATAAGAGAGAGAGAAAGAGAGAGAAAGAGAGAGAGAGAGAGAGAGAGAGCAGTCCAGACCACAGCGTCCCACACCATCAAAGCAAGGTGACATGCAAAGAGAGAGAGAGGGAGAGAGAGAGAGAGAGAAAGAGAGAAAGACGAAGCGGGGCGCCAGGACAGAGAGGCCTACGTCCCCTACTGCCCAGTCCAGAGATCAACACATGCAGGCGGGTACAGGCTGGGCCAGCACACTGACCCCTGACCCCTACGCGGTCCTCTCCATAGAGGCAGACAGACGGGGGGGGAGAGCGTACACTGCTGTGTGAAGAGGAAGAGCGATAACGATAAAAATATAATAAATAAAAAGAAGCAACAGATTAAAAGATAAGAGGAGGCGGAGCTAAGCCTAGAAAGCACCCGAGCACCACAGTCTATTGCTGCCCCCGATTGGTCGCACCTCAGGCGGCTGGCTGCTGGTGCTGTCTGAGTGGGCCATGGCCATCTCCAGGGCAACCCTGTCCAGCCGGGGGAGGAGCACGGAGGGCAGGGGGGCGGGGTCTTCTGTGGAGGCGCCGCCGGTCGACTCCTGGGACTGCTGCAGGGATTCCACGTGATTGGACGTGGCGTCATCGGTGGCGGAGTCGCTGTTCATCTGGGGGGAAGGGAGGGGGAGGGGGGGGGGTGATACAGGGGGCAAGGAGGGGTTAATGTCTGAAAAAGGAAATTGTAGAAACACAGAAAACATTTCCAGAGTGTAATATGACTGACGTTATCAGATCTGAGTCTCCTTCCATCTGCTGGTGCCACCCTCAAACATATGTTCTAAAACAAAAAAATACGTCTTGTCTTTGCTGAACTTTTGTAGGGAGTTTCGCTAAAGAATAACCAAGGCAATTGTTAGAAAAAGTAAAAAAAAATTTAGTCTTTTTAGTTCACAGTTCGACCTCATTTCTTTCAATATGAGCAGAAGAGGTTTGTGGGCTACCGTTCTATTGAAAATCAGGATTAATAAGAAAAGACATGATTACAATTCCTTTCTGGTTAGGTTTTTCAAGACACATACATATTGAATTACTCTGTCAGCACATGCTTCATGCTCATTGTTCTGTGGTGTCATAGTGAATATCTGTAGTCTGTCAAGCTAAACTGGCTTCAGTCAGAGAGCCTCAGAAGGGACCCTAGAGCTGGCTTTCACAATGCACTACCCACAATGCACTACCCACAATGCACTACCAAACACAGAAGAGGAAGAGGAGGAGGAAGAGGACACATCCCCAGTAGACAGCTCTTGGTGTACCATCATATGGTTGATATCATAGACGGGGGGGAGAGGGATCTGGGGTGGGTGAATTTGCTTACTAGCATTTTAGTGCAAAGCAAAGAGGAGGAGACAGGTTAGAAAGGCAGGCAGGCAGCCAGGAGGTTTTGGGGATTAAATCAATCAAACTGGGTCATCATGCTCACAAAGGAACATGCTGTTAATTCAACTTCAGTTGTGGTGATGCTACTGTAGTACGCACTTCCCTTGATTTAGGTTTCACTTTGATGAAGTCATCTTCCTGTTAATGTGTGTGTGTGAATCATGTCTGTGACCTAAGGAAATTATAAAAGCAGGACTGGAATGTTTTACTTACCACACCCGACCCCCCCCCCCCCCCCCCAAAAAAAAAAGAAAGGGGAAAAAAAAGAACCGATAGGGTATTGGGTAGTGGCCTGGGTCCGGGAGCGAGGGGAGGGGGGTCTAGGACTGGAGGGGGGAGAAGGGGGAGGTAAGAGTGTCGGTAGGTAACCAGTGCGGAAGCAAAGCGCCTAGCCTCTGGCCCGTTCTGACCCTGCACGGCGCCACAGTGGCTCAGCCCAGCCCCCCACGCACATACACACTCCCACTCCCACTCTCATACCGACACCCACACCCACACGCACGCGCACACACCATGCCAGCAGGGCTGTGTGAGGTCCCGGGGGGGGACAGAGGATGGGGGTGGGGGAGGGGGGGCACCCTGGCGTGGGTCGGTAAGACTTACGAGGCCAGAAGGGATGAGAATCTGGCTAGCGCTCAGTACCTCCTCCTCGGATGACTCGTCCGTGTCCTCCTGGTTGGTGAGGTTGAGGCTCGGCGTGCTGCCTGTGTACTGGCACTCCTGCAGCGAGGGCGTGTCCCCTTTGTCCATGCTGTCCAGGGAGCGGCGCCGCACGCCCCAGTTGAAGTTGTCCATGGACTCCCCCTGCAGGTGACCCGAGGGAACAGCAAGTCAGACAAATTCACAAAGCACACACAAAAAAATATATAACGTTATTAAGGGCTCAGGAAAGCTTTGAGACATTGAATCCGATTAGCATGAGTAAAATAAACAATTTAATAAAAATAGAGACAGCATTCAATGTGAGTTTTGAGTACTTCAAAACTAGCGTTTGCGTGATGTGTCATTTTCGGACTGTTTAATATTCATTTTACATTGACATTTAGCAGACGCCAAAACGAATTACAACAAATACAGTTGACTAAGTAAGTGATCATCTATCCACCAGTCATAGCAGGAAAACGTAATCTATGCTCAGGCCTGGAGCCATTGGCAGACGTTGCGCTAGAAGACATATAACTATAACTACATATAACTATTACTACATAATAGATAATATAACTCTGATAAACAATGTTTTTGAGAAAACGGTGACACGAGGTGTAATCGAGTATTTGGAGTTGTTAGGTATTTTCTGGGGCTAAATTCAAAAACAATTTACTCAAGCTAATTGGAGCCCAATGTTGTATGGTATGACCAATCAAAACACAGGGAAACACGACAGAGGCAAGACACTCCTGCAACATGCCACGTCTGGTGGGTTTTCCAGACACATTCGAAATTCTCTGTCAAAGGTGCATTTTAGTCTAGGACCAGGCTTAATCTGGGTCTGGGAAACAAGCCCTTAGGTGTTTTCAAGTTTTTGACCTTTGACCTATGTTTAACCTTGATGGTTTGAGGCATAAATGGATGCAGAGCTTAAAAAATAAACTCAAAAAGTTGCAAAGGAAGGAAGAGGGTAATCCAGGGCAGATAACATGAACTGTAAATGAACAACAACAACAACAACACGGTTTGGCCGTTGATCATTTTAGGCTGACACGGTGGATGCTTTTAATAGGGTGACAACCAACGACCACATGACGGACAGAGGGACACGGGGGGGGGGGGGGGGGGTGGCAACTTGGAGAAGCTTTCGCTAGCCAACCAAGACTCACCTGCAACTCCTTGTGGCAGGAAGAGAGGAAAGATAAGTGGGTTAGAAAGAGTAGGGAGAGTTAAGAGTACACGGAGGAGGAGACTACGTGTACACACGTACACACACACACACGCGATGTTAAGAGCAGACACACACACATACACAAACAAAATCACAGACACATATGAACGATATTGGTATTGTTGTCAAATGTCTTGTCATTAATTAGTTCATAAATAAGTTACAGTTGAGGTGTGTGTGTGTCTCTGACATGACAGAGTGAGGTGTGCGTGTGTCTTACGTAGGAGAGTGAGGTGTGTGTGTCTGACGTTACAGAGTGAGGTGTGTGTGTGTGTCTGACGTTACAGAGTGAGGTGTGTGTGTGTGTGTGTGTGACGTTACAGAGTGAGGAGTGAGGTGTGTGTGTGTGTGTGCCTGAAGTAGGAGAGTGAGGTGTGTGTGTGTCTGACGTTAAAGAGTGAGGTGTGTGTGTGTGTGTGTGTGTGTGTGCCTGAAGTAGGAGAGTGAAGGTGATGGTCTCCTCTGTCCCGCCCCTCACCTCGGCATCCTCCAGCTCCACGTCCAGGAAGTCAAAGTCCTTGAAGACGCCAAACTGCTGCTCGCTGCCGGCGTCCTCCCCCAAGCCCTCCTCCTCCCTCACCACCTCCTCCACCGTAGGTATCAGACTGGTCTGCTGGTCCCCCGAGTCCAGGTCCTCGTTGGACGAGAACACCACCTGCGCACGCACACACACGAGCTAGCTATGTTAGCCTAGTATGGACACCTGCTGTAGGCTAGCTAAATCATTTAATCACTTAATCATTTAATCATTTAATCATTTAATCCATTGTCAACATTCTTTTTTTTTAACAGGAAGTACACGTGTGATGCCAGTAGAACAGCGGGGATCTCTCTATGGGGACAAGAAACTATTGATGGTTTAGATGTGCTTCTTCAGACTGGTTTGGTCCAGTCTGGACCAGTAACATGAGACAGCCATGTGGTGATTGGAACATGTTGGAGAGCAGGAGAGTGTGTGTGTGTGGGGGGGGGGGTCTTACAGAAGGGTTTTTGGGTATTCCAGACTCAGGTCCACACAGCGAGAGAACGTTCATCAGCTTCTCCCTCGTTCTCCTCTGAAATGACACCAGATAAAGAAGACAACATTATTAGTCAACAGGCAGTGGACATCACATCACATAATCCCAAATTAGGCCAACTACAGAACCAAACTGAGCTGAGCTGCGCCTACCTGAGACAGCTGCGGTCTCTTCCAGCTGACGGGCACCAGGCCGTTGGAGTTGGAACCCGAGGAGGTGGAGGACGTGCTCCTGGTCACGGCGATCACCTGCGGCTTCCCGTTCCGCCCCGCCGCCGTGCGCTGGTCCCCGTACTTGTGCCCTATGATGGGCGTCTGTGGGGGGGGGGGGCAAGGCCAACGTCTCAGATAGTTCATACACGTCTGACACACAACTGATGCTTAAACAAGGAACAAGGTATATCTGCAATACTGTATCAACCCTGTGGACAGCTGTGGAAAACCTATACTTATTTGTTTAAACAATAATAATAATAATGAGAGAAACAAGGGAAGAAAAGTGGACCAAGAGAGAAAGGCAGAATGAGAGAAGGAAGATAGTTATAATATATATATCAGTGTTTCCTCTATATGCATTTATTCGTGGCGGGCCGCCACCAAAGAATTTCCTCCGCCACCATTCAGACAGTCCACTTTGATTCAGGCTGCGCAGAAAAGGCAGCGAGTTATTACGACCGGAGAACAGAAAAAAAGCAGATTGAAGCTAGATTTAGGCCGCTTCCAGACCAACATTTCGTTACGATTTAGGGGTAGTTATTTACAATATGTTACAATGTTGCAATTAACCTCGTCGTTTGTGTTCGCACTGCAATCGAGACTGAATCTCTCAACAGGCGCGCGGGGCGAGGCGACGCGCTTTCAAAACTGGCTGCGTTCGTAAATTCACTCAGGAAATCCGATCAGCACTCGTGGAATGATTGATTGATTGATTGATTGAAAAACTTTATTAGAAGATTTGCAGAAGTAGGTACATGAAAGTACATATTACATACAAGGTCAACTAACAGGATAAAAACCCAAGAAAGCCACTGGCTTATTTCAATTGGGGTCCTTGATTCTCAATTCATCGTTACATGTAAGACAGACAAAAAAAACTAGTACTATCTACAAGGTAATACAGACAAATAACTAGTACTATCTACAAGATAAACATACATCCAACATGGGAAGAACAATACAACAAAACATAAGGTATGTACAGCGGGTAGGACAGGTGGGGACATACACCACAGGTGGGGGCCTCTCGTCCAATCAAATGACTCGGTTTCTCTATGACGTCGGGCCCAGTGTGCGCTCCAGCGCTCTCAGAGTTTAAAATTGGAGTTAGAAGCAGAGTTGTTGCCTTGTTGAAAACATATTCAGACTCCCCAGCTGTTCTACACGAGTTTATGACATGCAGCTGTATCATGCGGTGGTAGTACTAAACCCTCGTTGTGTATTGTTTGTTTTGCCGTGGAAATGAAACATTTATGAGTCTTACAACAACTCATGTGCGTGTAAAAAGCCGGTAAACGGATTTCTCTTTTAGTCCGTCGCCGGTGCCTTTAATCCCTTATCCTAATCGAAAATGCAACATCATCAGCGACGACTGTGGGTTATTGCATTTACTGCTGTTCTCTGGTTCATGTTCTTATACCAGTGCTCAGTATAGAGTATTTTAGATGAACATTCGTAATGTCTGTCTCTGATGTTCATGGTCAATTAAATCAGCCTATTTTGTGAAACAAATATAATGTTCCCGCTGTTAACCGAGCATTCTCGCACCTAACGTGCAAGCACCTAGCTTCGAACTATTCATAGCAATATGCGCGGGGCAACAATAATCTATTGCCTCTAAAATCACCACGATTGGTGTCGCGTGCACGCGTTTTATGCGCGTGAAAGATGACCGCCCCGCCACTAATGGGAAAAATCCTGGAGGAAACACTGTATATATAAAAGAAAAGGATGAGTCAAAAAAGGAGAGATGAATGAGAGAACAATGTGAGAGAAGAGCAGGACAGGGCTGCACCGTGTGTCCTAAATAACCATACAACCATTTATTGTATGTTTATGTTTTTATGCATCTTATGTATCTCCTGCCTACATAATTGCCCGTTTGTGGGATCAACAACAACAACAACCCGTTCTGACCTCTGAGATGTCGAAGTGGAAGTCCAGAGTCTTCCCAGGCAGCTCCTTGGAGGAGTTGTTGAAGATGCGTGTGAAGGCGATCTCCGGGGAGCCCGAGGACTCTGCGCTGTACGACCGCTGGACCTCGTCCGGGACCACCAGGCTGGCCGAGCGAGACACCACCAGCTTCAGAATGTTCTGGGCCTCCTTCCAGTACGGACTCTGAGGGAACACACACACACACACACACACACACACACACACACACACAAATGGTAAATGGACTGACTTATATAGAGCCTTTATCCAAAGCGCTTTACAACGGCCTCTCATTCACCCATTCACACACACATTCACACACCAATGGTGGCATTAGGGGGGGTGGGGGTGGCTATAACAGTTGCTCACCTGCACATATTTGCCGATGATCTTCATGATCTCCAGGTTGAACTGTTTGACGGGCGCCGTTGACAGGTCAATGTGACTCAGCAGACTGTGGATGATCTGCAGCAGGGACTGCTGCATGCTGGGAAGGCCCTTCTCCAGCAGCTGAGGGGGTCAAAGCGGAGGGGGGGAGGGGTTAGTGTTAGAAAGGTTCCAATATTCTAAGTTCATGATTATTATATTTGGTTATCATTTCCACCGTAAGAGCTAAGCTGTGCGTAATATCACCTGCCACCTTAAGTGCGCAGTGCATTCTGGGCCGCATTGATTCAGAACGAAGAATAAGTTGAAAGTTACCACAAGTTCATTTAGCATCGTTGTGCAGCATTACAGTGTCAATGTGCGTCACTGAATTACTGTAAGTACAATGTTTCACCCAGTATTTAGGTTGTACATTTGCTGTGTTGATTTGGATACTGCCGTTTTCTGCACTCTATATTAGCATTAGCAATTAGTTTGGCCATGTGCTTTCTATGGGCGCCGCTATTGCGTGCTCTTCAATGAAGCTCGTTTGGCGCAGTTCACGCTGCAGAGATTGATATTCGAGTACTGTCTTAAGTTGGTGTTATAATTCAGAATGTACGGCAAAGTGTACTGTTAAGTAGCCTAATGTGTATGGTTAAGTTACATGTACTTTTGTATTGTAGAATGCATTTTGATATTGTAGATCAGTACTGTATTATTAGTAACAACATGTGTACTGTAATACCTCTTTCTGTTTATTGCAGAACCACACATACACCCATTGTAGTGTTTGCAATCATCCTACCCATGCCTGAACTGTACCCTGTCTGAACCCACTAAAGAAACCTGAACACAAAGTCAATCTCCTGTCATGTGTGTCCTGATCGATGGCCCGGGGGCGAATGGAGCATACTCTCACTGAACTATTCACCTTATACAGTCCTTTCCCATAACCTCACTAACAGTTAGAGAGTAGAGACAGCCTCTCACAGCCAATCACCAGTCAGCCGTTTAAAAAAGATTATCTCAGCTGATCAATATTCAACTGACCAAATTCAAAACATGCTCATTTGAGGTATACTAACTAACTAACTAACTAACTAACTAACTGGTGACTAGTCTATCAAGCATACATACACTGGAAGAGCCTTTATGTACAACATGTAGTTGTACATAACTACGGTAGTACTGTCATTTGAGTATATGCAATGCGTCTAATGACCTCGTAAGGGAGCCTCCTCTCGTACTTAAGACAACAACAATATTCCTCCACAACGTAACCAAGTTCTAAGACAATATGATCCTCTTCACGACTCCTACAGAGGCCTATCATATCACTGCCAGAGGCCTATCATGTGACTGCTACAGACAGAGGCCTATTATATAACTGCTATAGAGGCCTATCATATCACTGCCAGAGGCCTATCATGTGACGGCTACAGAGGCCTAACATATGACAGCTACAGAGGCCTATTATATAACTGCTATAGAGGCCTATCATATGACTGTTACAGAGGCCTATCATATCACTGCCAGAGGCCTATCATGTGACGACTACAGAGGCCTTTCATATGACAGCTACAGAGGCCTATTATATGACTGCTAGAGGCCTATCATGTGACTGCTACAGAGGCCTATTACATTAACTGCTATAGAGGCCTATCATATGACTGCTAGAAACCTATCATGTGACTGCTACAGAGGCCTATCATATGACTGCTAGAGGCCTATCATGTGACTGCTACAGAGGCCTATCATATCACTGCCAGAGGCTTATCATGTGACGGCTACAGAGGCCTATTATATGACTGCTAGAGGCCTATCATATGACTGCTAGAGGCCTATCATATGACTGCTAGAGGCCTATCATGTGACTGCTACAGAGGCCTATTATATGACTCCTTCAGTCCTATCATGTGACTCCTTCAGTCCTATCATGTGACTGTTACAGAGGCCTATCATGTGACTGTTACAGAGGCCTATCATGTGACTGTTACAGAGGCTTATCACGTGACTCCTTCAGCCCTATCATGTGACTGTTAGAGAGGCCATATATCACGTGACTTATGTCACACGACAGCTGTGACAGAGGGCCCTCCTCCATCGCGGTCGGTCTCACCTCGGCCAGGTAGGTGACCAGGTTGAAGGTGATCTCGGCGAAGGCGTCGTGGACGTAGCGGCACACCACGTTGATCCAGTTGGTGCTGTCCCGGGAGTAGCTGTGCGTGCTGTACAGGCTCATCATGTGGGCCAGGTTGGAGAGGGTGGCCGACTTCTCGTCGGCGCACACCTTGGCTATCTTGTCGGCCGTCTCCTTGCAGAAGGGCGTGGGGCTGTCAAAGTGCTGCACCAGGTGGGGCAGGAGGCACAGGATGTTGAGGGGGAAACCTGGAGGGAGGGAGGGAGGGGGAGAGAGAGAGGGAGGGAGGGGGAGAGAGAGAGGGAGGGAGGGGGAGAGAGAGAGGGAGGGAGGGGGGGAGAGAGAGAGGGAGGGAGGGGGGGGAGAGAGAGGGAGGGAGGGGGGGGGAGAGAGAGGGAGGGAGGGGGGGAGAGAGAGAGGGAGGGAGGGGGAGAGAGAGAGAGAGAGAGGGAGGGGAAGAGAGAGAGAGAGAGAGGGAGAGGCGTTTAAGGACAAAGTGTGAGGATCGAGGGTCTCAGTACTACAGCCTGTTGTCCCTCCACCCAAAAAAATAATAAATAAATAATTATTGACTAATTATTCCAAGTGAAGTAGTGTGTGTCCGTCCCGTGTCCCCGTCCCCCTCTCCCCCCTCCCCCCTCCTCTCACCTGCCACCTGAGAGGGGTCCACCAGCGTGTGGCGGGACACGCTGATGAGCTTGCTGAGCAGGTGGATGGTGAGCTCCTGGGTGGAGGCCGAGGTGAAGCCCTTGAGGAAGAGCTGCAGCAGGCCGGGGAAGCTGTACCACTTCAGCTGGGCCTGCACCCGCTCCAGGCGCTCGCGGCTGTCCGGCCGCTCCAGGGGCAGCTGGCCCAGCAGCTTGTTCAGCAGCCGCAGCGCCAGCAGGTACTCGAACTCGTAGTCCGACTCCAGCAGGGACGCCGCGATCCAGAACACCGTGGCCATCAGGTTGGACGGGTCCGCGGGCGGGGTGGTGCCGGCCACCGGCATCGTCGCTGTGTCCCCTCCCGGACCCCCTCCCCCTCCCGGACCCCCTCCTCCTCCTCCTCCGCCGCCGCCCTCCCGCAGCGACGACAAGCTCCGCGTGCGCGCCAGGTTGCCGTGGCTACCGCCCAGGCGGTCGGCCACGTCCAGGGTGTTGCTGCGGCGGCGGTCGGCCTTGCGCTCGCCCATCAGGCTGGCGCGGAGGGAGTTGGAGCGGGCGTGGCTGCCGCCGTGGCCGTAGTGGTGGGCGTGGTGGAAGAGGCCGGCGCCCACGCCCATGTTCAGCATGCCCGTGCTCTTCCGGTTGGCGGCGAACTTGGCGCCCAGCAGGTGCTCGTGGGCGGAGGCCCTGGGAGAGTAAAAGAGAGAGAGAGGGAGGGAGGGAGAGAGTGGGAGAGAAAGAGAGAGAAAGAGAGAGAGAGAGAGAGAGAGAGAGGATCGCGTAAGTGTTTCTGTTAGTGGAGGGCGTTTGGAAAGTGTGTGCATGTGTGTGTGTGAGAGAGGGAGAGACAGGAAAAGAGCAAGACAGAGCAAGAGAGACAGAGAGTGAGGGAGAGAGAGAGAGAGACAGAGAGAGAGAGAGAGACAGAGAGAGGGACACAGAGAGGTGTGGGGGTGTATAGAGATTTTTTTTTTAAATGAAATGTCTCAGTGCTTCTTGCTTACTGTGCCAGGGCAGTGAGGAGGTCATAGTTCTTGACTGTGTCTGCGAGCGTGTCGATCCCTGACTCCAGAGTCAACAGCAGCTCGATCACAAAGCCCTGTGGAGGGGGAGAGAGAGAGAGAGGTGTGTGTGTGAGAGAGAGAGAGAGAGAGAGAGAGAGAGAGAGAGAGAGAGAGAGAGGTGTATGAAAGAGAGAGAGGTGTATATGAGGTATATGAGAGAGAGAGAAAGAGGCGTATATGAGAGAGAGGTGTATGAGAGAGAGAGAGAGGGAGAGAGACAGAGAGGTGTATGAGAGAGAGAGAGAGAGAGAGAGAGGTGTATGAGAGAGAGAGAAAGGTCAGAGGTCAAGTACTCAGAGTGACTGACACCTGTGAGCCAACACAGCTGCCGGGCATCTCTTTGGGGGCACACGTGTGTTCATATAGCATGCAAACCAAACCCAGCACGATGGGGTGTGGGAGGGAGGGGGGGCCACGATGACTCACCTGCGCCTCCTCCCCGGGGTCGCCCACGGTCTCTACCAGGCGGGAGAGGACGTCGGACAGCGTGGCGGCCGTCAGGGGCTGTCTGAGAGCCCTGAAGATCTGGAAGGAGCGGCCGGCGTAGTGGCGGGAGGAGCAGGACAGGGCCGTCTGCAGGGCCACCTCGCTCAGCAGGGGCTCCAGCTGGAAACCTGCACACACACACACACACACACACACACACACACACACACACACACACACACACACAGCATGAAGATACAGAGCTGTTACACAAACAGAAGGGTTACACTGTTTGTTTGTTTGTTTGTTTATTAGGATCCCCGTTAGCTAATGCTGTGACATTAGCTCGTCTTCCTGGGGTCCGAAAACATGCATGAGCTCACACACACACACACACACACACACACACACACACACACACTCACACACACTCTCACACACTCTCACACACACACACTCTCACACACACTCACACACAGCATGAAGACACAGAGCTATTACACAAACAGAAGGGTTACACTGTAAACATGCATGAGTTCACACACACACACACACACACACACACACACACACACACACACACACACACACTCACCTGAAGGGGACTGTTTGAAGACGGTCACCACGTGTCGTAGGAACACACTCAGCTGCTCAGCACTCTTGATGTTTGGGTTCTTGGGGGACACGTCCTCATGGTTCCACAGTGGACCGCGCTTCCTGCACACCGACCAATGAGAAGAGACACAATCAGGACCAGGACGATTTGAGTCTGAACTCTCACGACACACAAACAACAGCACATCAAAATATGGTTGTCTTCACCCAATGACACCCAAAAATATATATATATATATATTTGTACGTGCACACACACACACACACACACACACACACACACACACACCTCAAACACATGCAATTCAACAATACCCCCCTCCTTTCAGACATGGCTGCAAGTATGAGACCAAACACAATGAGTTGGATGAAGATGTTAGTTATCATGGTCATCATCACACAAAACAAACAAACAATATCATCAGTAACACACACACACATATACACACACACAGGGAAACAGCGGTCATCACTTGCAGCTGCACAAAGCAAAACATGTATTTACATTAACATTGTCGCCATTAAAGCATTGTTACCCAGACTCTGGGGGCGTGCTATCTAGCTAGCAGGCTAATGGCTGTATAGAGTACGGCTGTGCCAGGCTAGCTCTGCGCTCACCTGGAGGTCACAAACTCAATGAGGGCCTTGACCTTCTCGTCCTGCTCGGCCGTGAGGTCCACCTCCTGCAGCAGGGTGGGAGTGAGGTGGGGGGGCAGCGTGGGGGCGGAGGCGGGGGCGGCCCCCCCGGTGCCCAGGCTGATGCTGGACGACGTGGAGCTGGAGCTGAGGCCCGAGTCGGTCATGGGTGAGGGCTGGAAGTCTGACACAAAGTCACACACTCCTGTGAGACAGACACACACACACACACACACACGTTAGCATTTACATTTACATTTTTGGCATTTAGCAGACTCCTTATTCCAAAGCGACTCACAGTCAAGCAAGTGAATCATCGGTTCACCAGTTGCAGCAGGAAGAGTAATCTAGCTCAGGCCCGGGGCCATTGGCAGTCCCCGTTAACGCACACGCACACACGGTAGGAATGTATTTCTAGCTCGAAAGGTGCTGTAGATGGAAGAGATGATCTATGAGGGGTGTGTGTGTGTGTGTGTGTGTGTGTGTGTGCGCCCAGATTCATACCGACCGACATAAGATTGGAGAGAGCAAATAAAATCCCAGCTCGTTGCTGCCCCCTAGTGATTGACCGATATTCTTTAACAACACAGACAAAGCTCTCTTATCTGGGCTCTGGTCTGTTCTCTGCAGACAGGACTGTGACTCATCTGCCTGCCTTCTCCGTCTACGCAACGTTCTACGCAACCGCTGGTTATATGACGGTGATTACAGTTGAATTTAAACCCTGGAAATAAGTACCGGTACCATCATCAGCCATTTCACACTCCAAAGTTTCTACCTTACAACACTGTGTATATGTAGAAGATCAGTGATGTTGTCACCACCAGTGGCTGGCCACACGGTCATGTCCCCCCCGCCCCCCTCCTTCTGAGACTTTGAAGCCGGCGGTGTGTGTGTGTGTGTGTGTGTGTGTGTGTGTGTGTGTGGACGGACCTGTGAGGTTGAACTCCTGGGGCGGCGGCTTCACCGTCAGCACCTTGGGGTCGTTGTACTCCCGGTTGCGCAGCAGCACCGAGGCCAGGGATTGGATGCTGCTGTTGGTTCCCTGGACGACCAGCAGGTGCAGCAGCAGGCGTTTGCAGTGTTCGTAGACCTCGGGGTGCTGGTGGTCGAACCCTGGGAGGGAGGGAGCGGACACAAGCACAGGCGGACGCACAGATGAGACACGAACGAGTGACGTGTGACTTTGTGTCATCTCGACACCTCTGTCTGACAAGAAGGCTCACTGTGGAGATATGCATTTACATTTTAGGGCATCTAGCAGCCGCCTTGTTCCAAAGCGACTTACAATTGATACATTTGACTAAGTAAGTGAATCATCAATTCACTGGTCGTAGCAGGACTAGTAATCTAGCTCAGGCCAGGGGCCATTGGCAGTCGTTGTAATAGAAGAAGAAGACATTTTTTTTTTTTTTTTTTTAAATAGACACTGGAGAACCAGTACAACGGGGGAAGTAGAAACCTTAGGAGACACAGTATAGGAGGAAGCAGGTGTCTCAGGAGACACAGTATAGGAGGAAGCAGGTGTCTCAGGAGACACAGTGCTAGGGGGTAGTAGATGCCCTATGACATTGTGTTTCATGATCCTCAGTGATTTTGTATGTTGTGTATCATAGGTTTTCCTCCACCCTGTCAAGTGACTTTAAATGAACATGAATCATATTGTATTTTAAATGAATACATTTCATTCATTCTTCCTACACGGCACACCTGGAGGTTCATTCATTCTTCCTACACGGCACACCTGAGGTGAATGTTCCTACACGGCACACCTGGAGGTGGATGTTGAAGGTCTCTCTGACATGGCTGGGGACTGTTGCTGAGAAACGCTGTGTCCAAAAGCACAGTGTATGATATCGAAGCCTAACCTGACCCTGCTGAACACACAGGTGAGAGGCGAGTTACCTATGAAGATGGCGTGGAGCAGGAGGTGCAGGTAGGCGCCCCAGTCCACCTTGACCCCGTGGTCCACGATGAGGTCAGTCAGCAGGATCACAGCGATGTTACACCTGGGGAGAGGGACACAGGAAAAGGGTCAGCCAGGACAGGATAGGTCAGACAGAGAGAGAGAGAGAGAGAAAGAGAGAGAGAGAGAAAGGTCAGAGGTGAAGTGGCAATATATGGTGAAGTGGCAATAACAAATATTATTTGTTAGTGATGATAATAGTCACTTTTCTCCCATTCAGTGTTTGAGGTGTACCAACATTCAAATACGCCTGTCGTATTTTTCTCAGATTTCAATGTATGACACATCATTTGAAAGCTTACAATCTGTAGTTTAAGCACATGTAAACAGAAAAATGACTTTGCACATTTCACCAGCAGCTGTCACATATGACTATGCAGCGAAGCACAAAGAGTATGGCTGTGGGCTGGACCACCAGTGTGGTGAGACCGTAGAGGCCTGTGGGAGTTTACCTGTGGAGGGGGACCGCGGGGGTGTTGGTCTCAGGCAGGTAGTCCACCAGCGGGGACCAGCAGCCCCCTGTGGGAGGGAAGGGGAGGGGCTCGGGGCGGTTGTGGTCCATGACCTTCAGCCGCCAGTTGGCGTACAGCGGCATGGAGTCACCTGCAGATAACAGGGGGGCGTCAGACTGGGGAGCAACGCAGACGTGTGTGTGTGTGTTTATATGATAGTGAATGTGTGTGTGTGTGTGTGGGAGTGTTTCTATATGAGAGTGAATGTGTGTGTGTGTGTGTGTGTGTGTGTGTGTGTGTGTGTGTGTGTGTGTGTGTGTGTGTGTGTGTGTGTGTGGGAGTGTGTCTATATGACAGTGAACGTGTGTGTGTGTATGTGTCTGTCTGTGTGTGTGTGTGTGTGTGTGTGCGTACTCTTCTCCTCCTCGTAGGAGCCTCCTGAGCTGCTGCTGTAGCGTGACTCCAGGCGGTGGTGCTGGCGGTTCAGGTTGCTGTTCAGCCCAGAGTAGATGTCCAGGTGGGTGTAGCTGCAGGGAGAGGACACACACGTTGGTACTGAGCACTGTGGGACAAGGTGGGATGTGTGTATGTGTGCAGGGTTGCCAGATGGAATTGACCATTTCCAGCCTAACCACTGTCTAAAAACCGCTAAATCCACCAAAAACCAGCCCATCTGGCAACGCTGTGTGTGTGCGTGTGTGTGTGGTGTGTGCACGTCCTTACCTGTCCTCCATGTTGGGGTCTTTCATCTTGCTGTCGTGGTGTCCCTCTGTGACAGGCACCATGGTGTTGCTGCTGGAGGTGGTCCCTGTGACAGGACACACACATTAAACCATACATACAATCAGAGGTTCCATAAAGCATCGGAATGGAACTGAGAAATGCTGAAGCTGATGAAAAGCCAGTGAGCAGGAATGGTTTATTATCTCTTGCTATGCAATAGCCACTTAAAATAAAGGCGTTTAAATGTTCCCCCAAGAGAGGGCTGTCTTGGATTATTTTTGAGTGGGATGAATTTATTTTATTTTTTATTATTTATTTAACAGGTGCAACCTCACTTGGTTGCTGAATTGAACAACGGATTTGAATCACTCAGAGTCTAGGTGCTTTGTAGGGAGAGTGAGGCTCTCAAATCAGAGGACAGGGACAGAATGGAACAGGGGAATGAAGAATGGCACCTTATGATACTGTATTACAATGAGGTCGGCCTCCGATTTCTACCTCCACCGCTCTCATATACTCACAGACTCCACTTATCCAAAGTGTCTTACATCACAGTGAGTGCATGCGCTTTTCAGAACAGTTGGAACCCCACGACTTAAGCATTGTTAGCGCCGCGCTCCACCCACACTGAGCTACAGAAGACCTCTCTCTCTCTCTCTCTCCCCACATACCAAGTATTATTGTTCTCACTTGGAAGGATAGGGGTAGGACATGATTAGCTTAGGCTTCATGCTACTCCCTTTCGAACAGTGATACTTAAAAAATAATAATCATGTTCAAAATAAAGATTAATTCATACCTGAGGTGACGGAGGGGATCTTGTAGCTGGAGGTGATGCGGTAGTAGGGGGGGTTGTCCATGTGCGTGACGGCCGAGCTCACGGGGTCCGTCAGCTCCAGCTCACACATCAACTCCTCCAGCAGCTGCATAGTCTTGTCCCTGCCCAGGTAGACCACCACCCTCTTCACCTGCAGGGGGAGACACACACACACACACTTTATTACAGATGCCGTGACCCGAGTGATAGGCAGTATGGCTGTGTAATGTGTGTGTGTGTGAGATGTGTGTGATGTGTGTGATGTGTGTGATGTGTGTAGTGAGTGTAATGTGTGTAATGTGTGTGGTGTGTGTAGTAGTGTGTGTGTGTGTATGTGTGTGTGTTTGAGTGTGTAGTGTGTAGTGTGTAGTGTGTAGTGTGTGAGTGTGAGTGTGAGTGTGAGTGTGAGTGTGAGTGTGAGTGTGAGTGTGAGTGTGAGTGTGAGTGTGAGTGTGAGTGTGAGTGTGAGTGTGAGTGTGAGTGTGAGTGTGAGTGTGTGTGTGTGTGTGTGTGTGTGTGTGAGAGAGAGAGACTCACGTAGGGCAGGAGGCTGGGTTCACTGTTGACCCCAGACATGCTGATGAGGAAGTGGAGGATGATCTTGAGGTTCTTGGGCCAACTGTCTGCCAGGGTGGTCCACACGTTCTCGATCTCCGACCAGGCAAACTCATCCCCGTACTGCAGGGAGAGGAGAGGAACACACACCGCTGGGGTCACAGTCTAGAGCTTCGTTTGAAAGGCATGTTCAGTCTCAGAGAGATTCACAGAGATCACAGGTTAGAGATGAACGCAGAAGAAAAGCAAACAGCCAAACACGAAGACGACAAAACGTTTGACATGGAGACGACATGGGCTGATCTGAAGCTCACGCTCTCTGATGCACACGGCCTGAACTCTAAACCCTCGGTTTGTGTCACGTCTGAGTGTGTGTGTGTGTGTGTGTGTGTGTGTGTTCTTGCATGTCCTGTATGTGTGTGTGTGTGTGTGTCCTGCGTGTGTGTTCTTGCATGTCCTGTATGTGTGTGTGTGTGTGTGTTCTGTGTATATATACAGTATGTGTGTGTGTCCTGTGTTCTGCTGGCGTGTTCTTGCATGTCCTGTATGTGTGTGTGTGTGTGTATGTGTGTGTGTGTGTGTGTGTGTGTGTGTGTGTGTGTGTGTCTGTGTTCTGTGTATATATACAGTATGTGTGTGTGTCCTGTGTTCTGCTGGCGTGTTCTTGCATGTCCTGTATGTGTGTGTGTGTGTATGTGTGTGTGTGTGTGTGTGTGTGTGTGTGTGTCTGTGTTCGGTGTATGTATATATGTGTGTGTGTGTGTGTGTGTGTGTGTCCTGTGTTCTGCGTTCTGCGTGTGTGTTCTTGCATGTCCTGTGTGTGTGTGTGTGTGTGTGTGTGTGTGTGTGTGTGTGTGTTCTTGCATGTCCTGTGTGTGTGTGTGTGTGTGTGGTCAGGACTGCGGAGCGCTCACCTTGGCGGTCATGAACATGAGGTTGTTGAGCACCATGGTGGTGGCGTGCGGCGAGCCCCAGCCCTCCCCCCGGAGCCAGCGGCGGCTGTTGACCATCATCATCTCCCGCTCCCGCGCCTCCTCCTCGTCCTCCCCCCCGGCCCCCCCGCTCTCGTCCTGCCTCCGCGCCGCCGGGGGCTTGAACTCCACCAGCTCCACGTTGTTCATCCAGGGCAGCAGGTAGTGCAGCATCACCTGGCGGCCACCGGGGTGCGCTGTCTGGATGCGCTGGCTCACCTCTGCACGGAAAAGAGAGACAGAGAGACTCAGAGGAATGAAGACAGGTGATGATGTCATGGCAATAAAGGAGGATGAGGGGTGTGTGTGTGTCTATGAGTACATATTATATGTATATAAAATACATATCGCCATCTTTGTATGTAGTGTAAAAAATGCCTATGTCAAAGAGATGACTTGAGCAGAGAGTGATTTTGGAATGTAACAAGCATGATGGCATAGGCAATAATGCACAGTGAATCAGCAGTGTTTGGAGAGTAGAGTTAGGCAGATATCTCAATTTGGCCAAAATATGACAATATGGCAATTATGCTATGAGGCTAACGATATATAGTACTTAGGGCGAATGTGTGTATACATGCGTCTGTCTGTCTCTGTCTGTGTGCATGTATTTGTTTGTGTGTGTGTGTGTGTGTGTGTGTGTGTGTGTGTGTGTGTGTGTGTGTGTGTTGCAAAAGCGGCGGACCTGAGAAGATGGGCAGGGTGAGTTCGGGGTAGGTCCTGGCCAGCTCCTCTGACAGCTGGTAGTAGGACACGGAGTAGAGGTGAGGCAGGGGCGAGGGCGGGGTCAGGATGCCATCTGTCCGCTGGATCTCCAGCTTGTGAGCGTAACGGAAGAGCTTGGGCTCCAAGATCTGGGGATGACACACAGACACACACACACACACACACATTTGATAAATGCTGGCTGAAACAGGTCTTTGGCATATTATTCTTCTATGTATTCGTTGTCTCAACAGCCAATAAAGCATTCGAATTGAAACAGAATTTACTAAAAGTAAAATGACACACATCTTTAAAAAAATAACATGGTCAAACCACCCCAGTGGTAACAGACAGCACCTGCATCAACATGCTGGGCAGGGGAGTGGGAACTAAGGGGACCTCACTGACTAAACTGACCTGCAAAGCCATTAAAAACGTTATAATTAGTTCAAATGTGGTCACAGTTAGGCTTAGGCGTTTGGTTATTGTTATTCTTTAGTTCTGACCTATCTGGGCTGCCAACGCTGGTTTCTCACACTCCCCCCCTCCCTCCCCCTGTGGTGGACGGTGGTTGTGTGTGTGTCTGTGTGTGTCTGTGTGTGTCTGTGTGTGTCTGTGTGTGTGTGTGTGTGTGTGTGTGTGTACCTGCAGCAGCTGCATGGCCACCTCGTAGATGTCCCTGGACGAGTCAGCCGCCTTGAACAGGATCAGGTTGAGCAGCACCACAGTGTCAAACTGGTAATCCCTGAGGAGACACAGACCTGGTCAGGATGGGGGGCAGCACCAGTGTGTATATACACAGACACAGACACCCACCCACACACACACACACCCACACACACACACACACACCCCCCCCCACACACACACACACACACACACACCCACACCCACACACACCCCCCCCCCCCCCCCCACACACACACACACACACACACACCTGTTGTGGAAGACGTTGGCGATGGCCCTGAAGCAGCCTGCGGCCACGCGTCGGGAGCCCGTGTAGCAGCGGTCCACCGCCCAGAACATCAGGTTGCTCTGGTCCGGGTTCAGCTCCAGCAGCAGCATCACCGCCTCGCAGCCCAGCTGGTGCACCTGCAGGGGGCAGCAGAGAGACACCTCAGCTCAGCACACACACACTCACACGCTGGCACATTACGTCACAGTGTCAACGTCCTCCACTGTGCATTAGTACTGTGTGATTGTAAGTGCAAGTGTGTGAGCGTGTCTGTGTGTGTGTTTGTGAGCGTGCATGTGTGTGTGTGTGTGTCTTTGAGTGTGTGCCTGTGTGAGTGTGAGTGTGTGTGTGCCTGTCTGTGTGTCTTTGTGTGAGTGTGTGAGTGTGTGAGTGTGTGAGTGTGTCTTTGAGTGTGTGCCTGTGTGAGTGTGAGTGTGTGTGTGCCTGTCTGTGTGTCTTTGTGAGTGTGTGAGTGTGTGAGTGTGTGTCTCGTACCTTCCGGTCCTGAGAGTCCAGGATGTTGTCCAGCCACTTGTAGAGGTAGCCGTCGGAGGAGAGGCCCACGTTGTCAGCCACCGGGCCGCAGCACAACACAGCAGACATGGCCTGGGAAGGGGCAAGCAGAGTAAGCAGGTGGTCAGAAATTGGATGAGTGACGAATGTAAGAGGTGATCTATGAGTCCTCAGGAGTGTGCGCCAAATACTGTTAGTATCCATCCAGTGGAGTGGATGACTCAGTGGTTGAGTCCAGAGTACAGTTACAGCTAAGTGTGTATAGTTAGTATAGTATAGTGTATAGTTATAGTTATAGTTAAGTGTGTATAGTTAGTATAGTACAGAGTACAGTTATAGTTGAGTGAGCAGCACCTTCAGGGCGCAGTACTGGTGGCGGTTGATCTGCATGTTGCGGTCGCTGTAGCGGTCCAGGGGGGTGAACATGATGCTGAAGGGCCCGGCCCAGTGGCTGAACAGCATGAAGAGGCTGTGTCTGAGGGACTGCTGGGGGAAGATGCTCCTCCGCTGGTGCACTGAGGGGGGGGCAGAGAGAGAGAGGTGTCAGACACACACCATGTAGAACCCTACATCGATCAATACACACACAGAAAGATACACATGGGACGACGTGAACACCGTGTGTGTGTCTGTGTGTGTGTGTGTGTGTATGTTTGTGTAACGGCCAGATGTGAGTGCGTCTATAACATGGGGGGATGTGTGTGTGTGTGTGTGTGTGAGAGAGAGAGTGTGTGTTCGTGTCTACATGGTGTGTGTGTGTGTGTGTGTGTGTGTGTGTATGTCTACATGGTGTGTGCGAGTGTGAGAGTGTAAGTGTGTGTCTACATGGTGTGTGTGTGTGAGTGTGTCTGTCTTCATGGTGTGTGTGTGTGTATGTCTACATGGTGTGTGTGTGTGTGAGTGTGTATGTCTACATGGTGTGTGCGAGTGTGAGAGTGTAAGTGTGTGTCTTCATGGTGTGTGTGTGTGTATGTCTACATGGTGTGTGCGAGTGTGTATGTCTACACGATGTGTGTGTGTGTGTGTGTGTGTGTGTGTGTGTGTGTGTGTGTGTGTGTGTGCTCCTACCTGGGACGTTCTGGATGATGTTGGCCACCAGGGCGGAGAAGTGACAGCGGATGTCCTTCAGGGTGTCAGAGTCCTTGTCGTTCTCCGCCTCCAGCAGCTGGCGGGTCAGGTCCACGTACTCCAGCAGGGCGCCGTTCAGAGAGTGGCTCTCCCCGTCCAGACCCCCGCTCGCCCTGCACACACACACACACACACACACACACACACACACACACACACACACACACACACACACACACACACACACACACACACAGGAACGCACACACACACACAGGCATACACACACACACACACACACACACACACACACACACACACAGGCACGCGCACACAGGCACACGCACACAGGCACACGCACACACACACACACAGGCACACACACACACAGGCACACACACACACACACAGGCACACACACACACACACACACACAGGCACAGGAACGCACACAGGCACACGCACACACACACAGGCACGCACACACAGGCACGCGCACACACACACAGGCACAGGCAAACAGGCACACACACATGCATACACACACACATACACACACACACAGGCACGCACAGGCACACAGGCACACACAGGCACACACAGGCACACACAGGCAAGCACACACATACACACACACACACACACACACACAATCAGTTAGAGCTGGGACACAGGAGTCCGACCGGCAGCTTGATGTGCAGGTCAGGATGCTAGTCTGCACCCGGACAGGACAGGACGTTCCGGCGCTGTGACTCACGTCTGACTGACGACCCCAGCATCGGCCAGCAGCTCGAAGATCCGGACCAGCTGGACCCGGAGAATGTCACGACGCCTGCGCCGCTTCATGTTCTGCACAGATAAACACATAACACCAAAGGGATGAATAAATAAATACAGAATTCAGACTGAGAGAAGACAGACATAGACAGAGAGAGAGAGGGGGGGGGTGAGAGAGAGAGCGAGAGAGAGAGACAGAGAGAGAGAGGAAGAGAAAGAGAGAGAGAGAGAGAGAGACAGACAGACAGAGACACAGAGAGAGAGAGGGAGAGAGAGGAGGTGAGACAGAGGAAGGTGAGACAGAGGGAGGTGAGGTCAGCTGGTACCCACCTCAGGTCTCCTCTCCAGAGCCTCCTTAATGATGGGGTTCAGCTCCTCTATCAGCTCTCTGTGAGACAGACACAGTGTCAAGGAGGAACACAGACAGTGTTGCCAGATGGGATTGTTATACAGCCTAATCACAGTCTAAAAATCGCCCAGTGTAAGTAGCCCAATTGGGCTGGAATAGTAGCCCAATCTGGCAACACTGAACACGGACACATTTCGAGCCAAATAAATCAAGGCCACACATACACAACCCCCCCCCCCAAAAAAAAACACACATCGATTTGCCAAAACGCAAAAAAACCTCAGTTTTCCGCAGTTTTCACTTTAAATGATGACAACAAGGAAGGCTGCACATGATAGGTCAGTCTGTGGAAAAAAAAAAGAATTTTGCAGATAGGAGGTTTTGCGTTTCGGCCATCGACATGCTGACACACCACACACACACCACACACACACCACACACACACACCACACACACCACACACACCACACACACACACCACACACCACACACACACCACACACCACACACACCACACACACACACCACATACACAGGGCTTAAAGTGGGAAAAAAATCATGTGCCTGAAACTTTTTCTTGGGGAGGGGGGTCACAGTTTGAGATATTGGGAGAGCGGGTACAGAAGACAGCTTCTTGTCTCAATGTTTAAATCCATTAATACTATTTTATAGTCAATACAAAATATATGTCTCAATGTTAAAATGCATTAATACTGTTTTATACTCAATCCAAATTAAATAATATATTTAGATGTCTTTAAAAGAACAAACTGATTAAATCACTTAAGGCCAAACTGATTGCATCACTTATTAAGCCACTATCACTATAACAATAGATCAATAGATCTACATCAAGTAGAATACTGCTGACTAGTGACCAGTCAAGACCATTGGACTCCAGGATATCTTTGAGCTCCTGCATGAGGGCTGACGAGTTGGCGATGTTTACTTTCCTGCTGGCTAGGTGTTGTGTTGTTACTTTGGCCAGATCATGGATTTTGTCCATGTTAAGATTAGTAGCTTCGTCGATATTCATTGAAAACTTTGCTTTTTTAAGCTTTTCACACAGCCGTTTTTTAAATTCCGGGGCAAGGCCATGTGTGTTTAAATAGCTGGCGTGCTGATTGGAAACGGACAGCTTTGTCAGTGCATTTTTGTCTTCTGATAGCTTCTTGCACAAATCGACGAATGGCTGAGCCATTGTGAAAGACAGATCATGTTCAGCTATAAACGCGCACACTCAGATCTTTTGCTCGCAAACACGGTCGGTCATTGAAGATGAAGTGGTACCTGTAGCCGTCACTCCCGGCAAGGTTGTTGTATGAGCATGCGCTCGAACCGAAGCTTGGTGACCGGGATCTGAGGCATGTCGAGCAATAACCTTCTTCCCACTACTATACTATATACTACTATATACTATACTGCCGTAGATGAGTTTCTTGGAGCACGGCGTACAGAAACACGCACCCGGCTCCCTCAGTTTGAGGCACCACGTCCCATAAGGCTTCCCGTCACTACTCTCCTCTATCCATGCCCAGCGCCATGTATTCCTTACTCCTCGTTCTAGTATAGCTGTGTCTTGGCCAGGTTTAAGAAACTTGGCTTCCATTTTAATAGACTCTTACTAAAGTTAGCGAGATAGCGGGCTGCTAAAAGCGAACGTCTCTACAAGCTAACATTACACTCATTCAAACTTTTTAAGGCCCGCCCCACTACTCTGCCTCCGATTGGCTAGAAGTCGTTGGTTGGCTTGAGCAATGTGATACCATTGGTAGGCGGGACTGTCTCTTTGCTGAAGATGACTTTAAATTACGATGTAAACAAATAGCATGTGATTTTTACATTTATTTTTTGCTCAAAATTACCCCATGCCAGAAATCCGGCACCATGCCGGATAACTTTAAACCCTGCATGCACCACATACACCACATACACCACATACACCACACTCACCTGAAGGCCACGGGGTTGGTCCTGCCAAGCCCCAGGACGAGGGACTCTGTGATGTCCATGCTCTCAGAGCGCATCATGGGGACCACGTGTTTGAACAGGGAGGAGGGGGACGGAGTGCCGATAATCTGCAGCATCATCAACAACAACAAACAGATCAGCTCAGAGGACTGCTGCATCTCTCTCTCTCTCTTAAACATCCTTGTATAAAACCTACCAATATCTCTGGCTTGGCATCATCTCTGACAGCTTGTAGTACTGTTGTTTCATGTGTTGGTTTGTGTTGATTTCATACCGTTGGAGCGACTTCATAGAAACGTTTAAAATTCTAATTCATTCATTCATTCATTCATTCATTCTGCAGCACCATACTTCTAGGTGAGATGAGTGGTGGGTAGAAAAGACTAAACCAATCTTGCATGAAATGGCTGTGTGTGTATGTGTGTGTGTCTGTCTATCTGTATGTGTATGTATGCATGCATGTATGTATGTGTCTCTGTGTGTATGTGTGTGTGCGTGTGGCGTATATGTCACGCCCTCTGACCTTTGAGTCGTAGCAGTAGCCGCTGTCGGGCGTGGACGCCAGCGTCT
The DNA here is from genome assembly GCF_963989245.1 of Nansenia antarctica. Taxonomy (NCBI): domain Eukaryota; kingdom Metazoa; phylum Chordata; class Actinopteri; order Argentiniformes; family Microstomatidae; genus Nansenia; species Nansenia antarctica. The sequence continues at coordinate 105,010,826 of NC_137674.1, forward strand.
CAGGCGGGGAGCAGCGGACGGAGCCGGAGGTGGAGGAAGAGGAGGAGGAGGAGGAGGAGGAGGCGGCGGGGGAGGAGGAGGCGGAGGAGCAGCAGAGGATCAGGTAGTTCCTCCACAGGCCCACGTACGAGTCGCTGCTGCCGCTCAGGCTGTTCAGCTTCTTGGCGTTGATGGGGCTGCTGTAAGGGGCAAGCGGGCGGACACACACACACAGAGACACACACACAGAAACAGAGACACACACACACAGAGACACACAGAGAAACAAACAGAGACACAAACAGAGACACAGACACACACACACACACACACACACACACAAACAGAGACACACAAACAGAGACACACAAACAGAGACACACAAACAGAGACACACACACAAACACACACACACAGTGAGTCATATAATGTTTCATATGTCATACTCCAGTTGGCAGTTCCCTGGAACGAGCCTCTCAGAAATTAGGTGAATTAGAACTGGTTTGTTTACATTTTAAAGCCAGTAAAAGCCAGTTTGTACCAGTTTGTTCACCTGCCCGATAAGCTTTTGTGATCTCTCCTGGTGTGTAGGAATGCATGAGTATGGATTTTTTTTTAACTGACTCACTTATTTTTGGTAGCTCTATTGTTACTCCCTCAATGTCAAGGTTATCTTTTAGCAGAGCACCCGCGGCCAACGAGGCTATTAATCAAAGCAAACTCAAAATGACAGTGGAGACTAATCAAATACACAACACAAATATTGGAACAGGGAGACACTAACAAAGCCAGTGCTCATATCCTGAAATACCAGGATATAGACTGAGGATGATGTCATGTCCACACGCACACACACACACCCGCACAGAGTCTCTAGTGATGGTGTTAAAGTGTGCGGCCACCAAAGCAGAGACAGAGGTGACATCATCGTCGGGCCACTCTGGTGAACAGACTCTAAGTGGCCTTTTATTGGGCCAATATATC